>NW_025335972.1:4104725-4698365 GCF_004798865.1 Varanus komodoensis
CTCTCTCTCTCTCTCTCTCTCTCTCTCTCTCTCTCTCTCTCTCTCTCACACACACACACACACACACACACACACAGTGTGAGCGAGCATCAAGCAAGAGGTTATGAACATGTGCCATTTGCTTCCTTGCCTTGTTCTTCTTGCCAACCAAGGAGAAAAGCAAGTGCCTTCGAGGAAATGCTATTTTGTTTGGACATAAACAATTATCTGGAGTGCCCTCTGTTGGTACATATTAAAAAAGCCAGTAAGATCTTGACAGTGCAAACCTATACCATGCCCTGAATTACTCAGGTCCCAGAACCTAAAGGATAGCACTGTCCTGTATTGTCATACCCACACCTTCAGTAAGGGAGGAAGAAATTCTTCTCTGCTGCTCATCAGCAGAGCTGGGCACACAAGAAAGCCTCATTTGTGGCTGCATCAGTTTGCGTACCTCTCAGAAGTGCCATTGCCCCCTCAACTCATTGGCTTCTGCTGCCAAGGAGGGCAACTCGTTCAGACAGATTTTCCACGAATGCTGCTTTTTTTTCAGCTATTTCTGTTCTTATGCATATCCACCCAGAAGAAAGCCCAACTGTCTTCAGTAGGGTTTACTCCCAAGTTACCATGTAAAGGATCGGAGCCTTAATTCATGAATGCGTTTTGTATGTTGTTAGCTGCCTTGAGTGGTACTTTCATAAGAGAAAAGGCAGGACAGAAATTATTCAAATAAATATAATACCCTCTCAAAAATAAGGTTTTGTTGATTTTAAGGAGCCTTATTCCCTTGTAAGTATATAGAGAACTGGAGCCTGAAATCTGAAAGTAACTCCCATTAAACTCTGCATGTGCATGCCTATGATTCCATGGTAAACCCACTGCAGTATTTTGAGGCTTCAATCTGAAGAAAGAGTCCTCCCTGGTTTGTACATTCATCCTACTTTTAGCCCTGGAAAACAAGATTGGCAGGCTTCTGCAAAACCTGTTGGATGAGAGATGACTGTGGGACAAAAAGTGCGCACTGTGGGAAGCAAAGCCTCTCTTGAAACATCCAATTTTGTTCTAAAAGGTACTGATTGTCTCCAGGCTTAGTTTGTGAAGAGAGCCAGGAGATGCCAGTGTACTGTTCAGCATTATGGGAAATGGGAAAATCAGCTGAGACATTCATGAAATGGCTACAAAAGTACATGTGGACTAACCTGATCCAAATATGCAAGATTACATGCTAGATTAAAAGGAATCACAATTCTTTCAAGAACCCTGCAGTCCAATCCAAGGATTTTAATTAGAGCTAAATCCATGGAGTTTAGTAGGGTGTGTAAATAGACTGGACTGTAGCCTTAGCTTCTGTTGATAAGGGTCATTATTATTTTATTCTATTTTAGTATATTATTATTATTATAACATTTCTATGCCGCCCCTTGCTGAAGCCTCGGGGCGGCTTACAACACAATAAAATACATTGAAATACAATAGAACATAATAAATTACCACTAAATACAAAAATACAAAAAATACACTGAGTTACAAACATAATAATATAAAATTAAAATTATCAGTATAAAATAAGTAAATAAATAATATAGGAGGAGAAAAGAGAAGGAAGAAGAAGTTGCCCTTAAAACAGTTTTTAAAAGCAACAGACCAAAGCACTGTCAAAAAAGTAAAAATCTTGACAGATAAATAAGTTCTACCAACAGTGGGACTATGAAATCCCCAAAGACCAAGGCCCCAAGGATGTGTGCGCGCTCTCTCTCTCTTTCTGAAGCAAGGAGAATAGGTTCAATATGGGCTTCCTTTCTTCCACAAAATTAGGCCAACTCCTGGTCTCTCTTCCAGATGTTGTTGGACTCCAACGCTCATCATTCTCAGCCAGCATGGCCAAAAGTTAGGGGCGGGGCATCAGTTGTCCTCTGGGGAACGACATGCTTCCTGTCATCGGTACAAAGCCTACATACAGCAAGAGGAGGTGGCACAGAAAGTCAAGGCAATGGCCCAGATCCCTTCAGCCTGCAGGTGGACAGATAACGTATCTGAATGTTTCCTGTGTAAAAATTCCCTCCACTTCTTCATAGTAGAAATCTGGAAGGGCTAAAATCTCTCTTTCTCTGAAGGGCGACTACTTCTTCCCAGTTTGTGGGGAGCTTGTACCTGGGGATTTGTTTGTGAAGGCACTCCTTCCATTCAGCCAGTCCATTTGCTACATGTGTGGGCCAGGCCTCAGACGGGAGAGGCACTCTCTTTGCAAGCCAGCTACTACAGGGGTGCATGGCCAGCGGTCCTCACTTCCTTCTCCACAGGGGAAGCCTAAGCTCCAGCTGCAGGCGCCCTGTCCGGTGTGACACCAGAGCTGCAGCTTGGTGCCTTCTAGGCGTTGCACCAAAGATGTATGTTGCACAAGAAAAATGGTAGTCTAGAGAAACACATTCAGTTACCCACTGTAGAAGTTGGAGCATGTCTAGCACTCTGGAATGACTTATCAGGTGCATACCAAGGTCATGTCATGATTAGGTAAAGCAAGTAGATGGTAGAATGTGCAGCTTGTTGATCGACTATTTAGAATTGTACACCCCTTAGACACACAAAGTAGAACTAACTGTGAACAAAGGGGTGTGGTGTGGAGCTCCTTTGTGGCTTGAGCCAAGGCTTCACCCTGCTACAGCTGTTTTTAATAAAAGTCTTTTGGTCCAAGAGCCTTTGGTGTCGTCTTTAGTGTCTCCCTTGAGATGACTGAGATTGTTGCCTGAGAGGACTTGATCCTCAAACAAAGTGAGTGAAAATGTTTGCAACACAGGCTTGTAGAAGCCTTTCAGGCTCCAGACAGGCCCAAGAACTGTAGCCATTGGACCTCCCAAGACAAGAAGAGCTATAAACATGTCTCCTATTAGGGCTAGGACTTTGCTGGAGCAACAAGGTTTTCCTGGCCCAACTCCTAGCTCTTCTCTCTCTTCTGATGGTTGCATTTCACTCAGCCTTGAAAGTCGGACATGCCATTGCTGCACAAAGCATCCCCCCTCAACGCCTGCCAATTTCAGGGATGAGAAAACCCAGAGCACCATGGCATCAGGTTGCATGTTATTTTCCCTAAACATTGGTTGTGAGGTGTGCCTTGCAGTTGTGCACCGTGTAACATCTAGAACGGGCCTGTGATACACAATTCTAAACTGTGCAAAAAAGCCCAATCCTGCATCTGCTTGGGAACTGCTGCCAGAGATGCTTTTCCTACTGCCTGAGTGTAAGTCCCTCCATGCCTGCTCCTAGGAACTGTTCAGCTACAGCTTTGAGAAAAGTAACAGTAAGTGTGGCTGAAAAAAGCACCAAGTAATGGCAACATGCTCTTGGGAGGTTTCTCTGCACAGAGGTGCTTTTGAGTTGCCCCAATTTGTTTTAACAAGGCTCACAAAAGACACCTTTCTGACCATGTATCTGCATGTATCATTACTTTTCACTCACCCACATTCAGACAGAATTCTGAGGCTGAATTTTTGACCTCATTACAAACTGAATTTCTGTAATCCTTGTGATTTTCTTTTAATAAAACCATTTTCCTGGAAGGTAGAAAAGCATGGCTTCCAACAGAGCCTGCCAGGGAACTGAAGGCAACCATAATTCCAGGACTTTTACTCCCAGTATTGAAATCCATGAGTCAGTCCTTCAAAAGTGGTGAAACAGACTGAAAAGTTGGGTGTGAGTGTGGAACTTTCCTCTGTGGGTAAAGGCAGACTGTTGCACTTTTTCATTTTCAAGTATTGTGCAGTTGAAGAGAACAATTTGTTCTGTCCCTCTTATTACAACACTTCCTATCTCCCCCTTCTTTACTCCCAACCCCTTCACTCCCAGCATTGCCAAGTTTCAGGGTCTGAGCAGTTGTTTTTGGATTTTCAGGTTTCCAGGGCTGTTAGATCTTAGCATCAGCAGCTGCATACTGCAGCCCGGCTCAGTGGGTGTGCTCACTATCAGCTCTGCTGCCATGTCTGTCTTGTTCCATGCTGGCCTGAGCCACCAGCCTTAGCCAGGCTCCGCTCCTTTCCTCCCCAGGTACCATCCTGTACTGTCATCAGATGCAACTCTACCCTTTTCTTCCAGCCTCCTGGCCCTGCACCCCAGTGTCTGAGGCTCTGGAGACCTGCTGTGCTTACAAAGTTTTTACGACACCAGCTCCCCTGTGTTCTCTCACTGCTTCTTCCATCCTTTTCCTTATCACAGAAAAGGTAAGGAAAACCGACAGAATTGGAGCACAGTGCTTTTTTAATTAGTAGTGCTAGGAACTCTCTGAAAGCACCCCTGGCAACATGAAAGTGCTGAGAGAAAAGTAAAACAAAAAGTGGAGGTAGCAGTTGACTGTTCAGTTCTCATAGAGGTCATGGCAGTTCATTACCAAAGGGTGTACCACATTCATTAGTAAGCTGTGAGAAAACCCGCTAGTGTCCTGTAAGGAATATGATTAAACAGTTAAAAGCTCCTGCGTGCTCACAGCGCACACAGCATAGCAGAGAGATCCCCTTTTGTTACTCTGCCTGGCTAATTTGCTGTCCTTGGATCCTTTCATTTCCAATCCTCCGTGTCTTTGCATTGGATTTTTCAGGTGTTCTTAATACAGGGGGCAGAAATGTTGCTGCATTGACTGTGTCCTCTCAATCAAAAGACAATGGCCCAAATTGCATGGTCACCAGATCCTGCTGGGTGGTATCTCCTATGCTGTGCAAACCTGTACTATAGAACAACCCTAATTAGCACATACTGGTTGGTCTTGATGTGCAAATGTGCCCAATGACCCCAGGAATGGAATTGAGGGCCATTATTTTCTTCCTGAGTGTTAATTACAAGTTAATTTAACAAAATTGTGATTCTGGCTTTCCAGATAATGGGGAGAATAAGCAGTCAGGACACACTTGCAGAGCAGTAATGATGGACAACAGAGGGGATTAACTGCCAATCCTGGTAAATTTGGACTTTTCTGAATTAGCATATATAATTTCATGTTACAGAATGTCCTTACAAAGCAGCAAACCTATCAATGGAGAAAATCACACCATTAAACCAGTAAAACATATTTAAGAAACCTGTCATAAGAAAATGTGTTTGGAATCCATTTCAAAGTTGTAGAAGGAAACTCCTTTAGGGAAGCGAATCTACAAAGGGTAACTGCCATCCTCCAGCAGGCTCGTGAGTAAACGAAATGGCTGTTATTACTGTTTTAAACCTGCCCTTCTGGTACTGCACATGGCTTTTTTCCCTTCACATGAGCCCGGTGAGGAAGGCGAGGCTGAGGACGAGCCAGCCGAACGAACTTCACGCCGAACGGATGCGAGCCCCGCCCCCTACTGGGGGACGGCACGTAAGCCGCCTTCCCTAGTGTCCAGATGCGCTGGACTACATCACACCTCATGCTACATGTGCCAGCTGACAACACGGAAGCTGTAGTCCAACACATCTGGAGGGCGTCAGGTTGGGGAATACCGTCCCGGCCCGAACCCCAACCGCTCTACAATCAAACCCCGTGCAAATAAACCGGAAGTGAGTGCGAACAGATGCTTTGCCCGCCTTTTAGTCCGCCCGCCATTTACTCGTCACTTCCGGGACCGCTATCCCTGCTCTTGGTTTGAATGTGGCCCCCGCCGGGCCCTCCCTGCGCCGACAGTCCTTGACACGCTCCAGAGCAAAGCGGACCGGTGGCCATGAGGAACGCGGCTGCGTTTATCTCCTCACTGTGTCTTTAAAAATAGGCAATCGATGTGCGCGCGAAAAGAGCGCTTCCGAGTTGATGTCATCAGAGCGCCGGAAGTAGGCCTACCTACTGCCCCGCATGTGCTGCTCGCGTAGCCCGGCGAGGCACCGAAGCCGCCGGCGCGATGATGCGGCTCGGTGTCCTGTCGTTGAGTCGGGCAGCTCCGTCGCGGGTGAGGGTGACGACGGGCGAGGGAGGGAGCGAGCGAGGCCACGGGCGGAGGGAGAATCCTACGAAGGGCAGGAAAGGCACAGGGCAGCCTTGCCCTACCTGGTGCCTTCCAGCTACGCAGCCTGCTAATACATCATAACCCAGAGCCTGTCTGGTCCTGCACCCTCCTTCCCCACGCAATGGCCAACCAGCACACCCACAAGCAAAGCATTGAGGCAACAGCCTTCTCTTAATCTCTACCCCTTCCCCACACGGCTGGCGTGTAGTGATAGGCAGTCTCCCAGCTCATAGAGATCTGTTGGTATGTTTTGCCTTCGATTTTGGCTAGTTAATTTCCAGAGCCGCTGATGTTAACACTGACTGCCATATCTTATGGCAGCAAACAACTTCCATTACATTGCACATGAATTACGTGAAGAAGTACTTTTTTTATGGCCTGATCTACTGAATCAATGAATTATTTTTATTAATTTGCAGTAAGAGGCTATCATGAGATAAGATTTTCTTGACAGCATGTAGAACAATTGGTCATAAAAATATTTACACTTAATATCAAAATGCTACAGCTACAGTCATTATTATTTATATATAGCAACATATTTTAAACCTATAAACAATTATAATAAAAACAAAAGCATTCATATAAAACATTTCCAAGAAGATTAAAACCAAATATCCAAAGTGCAGTAGTTAACAAAATTCTTTTTCCAGTCATCCCAGTAGGGTGCAGACTAGGTGATAACCATGGCCTGTGTTCAGAAGAAACTACTCTCAGTTGTATTTATAGCCCCAAAGTTGCTATAGGAAGTGCATGTATATCTTCTTTTGTCACAGGAACAGACTTGTGGCCACAGAGGTTCCTGTCTTGATTTGTTAATAAGAGGGAAAGGAGTTGCCATGTCAGATCAGACCAGTGATTTGTACAGTGTAGCAATTAGTTTTAGCCAAGTCAAGGGTTCTTGGAAAGCTTACAGGTTGTCCACACATTGCTGTTTTTCCCAGTACCTGGTACATCCAGGTCCATGTCTCTGTAGCTTTGTTAAAGGCAGGTAATAGCTTTGTTTAGGTATAAACTGTTTATAGACCCATTTTCCTTGAGTTTGTTCACTTCTTTTTCTAAAGTGTAGTGGCTATCACCACCCTATCTTTGTCAATCCACTTGAACCCTAAGCTACCGAAAACATCCCTGATAGATGTCTGACACAGCTTTCTTTAACTTGCTGCCCTACAGATGTACTGAAAACTTCATATACATGTCCTGGCTGCGGATGACGGGAGTAGAACTCTATATGTAGAGATTGACCAGGTTGGGAACAGCTGATCCAAAGGTCTGGTGGGAGGGCAGTGACAATTTTTTTGCCATAGGCAGGAAGGTGGTGCCTTTTTTCACTGTGCCACTGAAAGGTGTTTAAGGCAAAATCTAGCCTTTAGATATCATCTGTAGAGAGCAAAAGTATATGCCAAAGCATGGCCTTCTTTCTTTTTCAGTACAACATCACTAATTAAACTTAGAAAAAAGATATCAACAAAAAAGTAGGTCCCTTCCTTAGAGAGGTTACTACATGTATTTCAGTAGTGAGGGGAGACATTGACTAGGTTTTGATGTATCATGGATTACTTACCCTTAAACCAAGGGTTATGTAAAGGCTGTTTAACTGTTGCATAACCCACACTTGTTGGATTTGCACAATATGACATCCCCTGAGTGGGGTTTTCAAATTCAAACTGTCCAGCATGTACTGCAGCTTCACTCTGGGTTAAGTAACCCGTGCTGAGCTGTCATGTGCAAACATCCCGAATGGGTGTGGGAGGGGCATGCAGTAGAAATGGACAATGGGGTGATATGGGAAAATGCAGTTACATATTATAGTTTTATTTTATATATGCATAAAACTGGTCCTCTGCTGCATTTTATATGGGCTGTGAGGGTCTATAAGGAAGACTTGGGTAAACCTAGAAAACTATTGGAAACTTGGGGTTTGAGGGTGGTGGTAGCAAGCTGATATTATGCTCATGTGAAGATTTAGGCAGAGGCATCACCAATGGAGAACAAACATTTTTTAAGGGAGCTGTCTATTGTTTTGCTTGTTTGTGTAGATGCAGTTTATAAGAGATCTCATGTACCTTTTTTTTAATGTCCACCCCAAGCTTTTGTCTACGCTGTCAAACCAGACTGGCATTCTGGGCAACTCCACTGTTTCCACTAATGTGGTAGATGCAGCTTTACCAAGAGGTAAGCCTTTTTCATGACAGTAGAGCATGCATAAATTTATTTGCTGTATTTTTGTTTTTCCTTCAGGGCACTCAGTGTGGCTCACATAGTTTTAGCTTCCACAAGTTGTGGGTTATGGTGGGCACAGGTCCCAGTGACCTGACTTCAGGTCACCAAATGATCTTTGTGGCTGTCTGGGGATTTGAGCCTTGGTCACCCCAGTCCTGGTCTGACACACTAGCCACAATGCCACTCTGATATGCTATTGCACTCTCAAGTATTACCAGCATTTCATTAAAATAGTTTCTAAGTGAAGCTTATGATCTGTTAGAATAAAATGTGGTTTTCTGCAGAAATAATTGCTTTAATAGAAACTACCAAAAAAACTTTTGATACAGGACAAAATTAACATGACATATTTCTAAAGTTCTGTATGCTAAGTATCAGTAACACATGCTGCATTAAAACACAGTCAATATAGACTAATAGGTGTTTACCTGATTCAAGATTTTCCACCCCCACCCCATCCCCTCACACACATACACCATTCATTGCAGACAGTTTTTGGGTGAGAACCAACTTGTCCTCCTCTAGTACAGTAGTCCTTGGCTTAGAGAAGCCTTCCCCAGCTTGGTGCCTCCCAGAGATTTTGACCTTCAACTCCCAGCAGCCCTAGTCAGCATGGCCAGTGGTCAGAAATCCTGGGAATTAAAGTCCAAAAGGTATGAAGGATACCAGATCAGAGAAGCCTTCAGAGGAAAGAGGTGGGAGCTCTGGGTAATCTGCCTTAGGAATCTAACAGACTCTCTCTCTCTCTCTCTCTCTCTCTCTCTCTCTCTCTCTCTCTCTCTGATTAAGTTTTATTTGAAATTATAATCCTAAAAAGACAAAAAGAAAACTACAAACAACATCCATCATCAAAAACATTGAGCCTGCTGGGTCAGCCCCCACACCCTTCTCTCTCCATTTATTAACTTAAAAACATATTTAAATCTATGCGAAGTCCCGTTTCTCTAGCCAATAATAAAAAGAGTCCCAAGTTTGATAGAAGTCAGTATCTTCCTTCTCCTTCAATGATAAAGTCAATCTATCCATGTCTGCACAATCCAGGATCTTTTTTAGAATCAGTTCATTGGTGGGTAGTTCTTCACTTTTCCAGTGTTGAGCGAATGCAGCCCTCGCCACAGTGATTACATGTAAAAACAAATACATTTCTTGTTTACTAATGTCTTCCGGTATAATGCCTAATAAAAAAACTTCAGGTTTAAAAGCTAAGGATTTTGTAACATTTCCTCAAGCCATTTATGTATTTTAATCCAATACTTTTTCACATTATCACAAGTCCACCACATATAGTAAAAGTACCCAATATATGTTTACATTTCCAACATCCATTTGACATATTTGGAAACATCTTAGCTAATCTATTTGGCTACAGATACCATCTATAAAACATTTTATACAAGTTTTCTTTATACGAAGTTGCTAATGTTACCTTGATATTTCTCTCCCACAGCTTTTGCCACTTTTCTAATTCAATATTATATCCAAAATTTTGTGCCCATGTTATCATAGTTTCCTTAACCTGTTTGTCTTTTCCTATTAAGTAAGAAGTCATATAATCTTTTAATCATTTTCTCATCTGATTTAAACATCACTTGATCAAACGCTGTTAGTTCCTTATAAAAACCCCACACTTTACAATCTTTAGCATATCTCGATTGTATCTGCAGCTTATGCCACCAAGAGATATTAGATCCCTGTTCTTGTGTTTCTTGATTCAATTTCAGTCCTCCATCCTTATCCAAAATGTCATCATATCTTATAATCCCTTCAAAATTCAATGCATTTGGATACACAAACGCTTCCATGGGTGAAAGCCATCTTGGTAATTTATTATACAATTTTATCTTTAACTTTTCCCACACTGACATTAATGATTTTCTAATATAGTGACTTAAAAAAGAACCATGTGACTTAGCCTTCTCATACCACATATAAGGGTGCCAGCCCATTTGCAAATTGTGTCCTTCAAGATGCAAAATTTTCTTATTTCTTAAAGTTACCCATTCTTTTAGCCATGTTAAAACAGAAGCTTGATAATACAACATCCAACCAGGGAGACCAAAACCCCCATTCTCTTTAGCTTTCTGAAGTATTTTTAATTTAATCCTTGGTTTCTTCTTTCTCCATATAAATCTTGAAATTTGAAAATTTAAATCATAAAAAGAATTTGTATCAATTTTTATGAAAATCATTTGAAATGAAAACAAAAGCTTTGGAAATATATTCATTTTAACAAGTGCGATTCTTCCCAGCAAAGATAATTGCAAATTAGCCCATTTTTCCAAATCACCCTTAATATCCTTCAATAGTTTATCATAATTGTTTTCTTTCAAAGTAGTACACCTAGCTGTAAGATAAATTCCCATATACTTAACCTTTTTAACAATCTATAAATTATTATATGTATCTTATTGTGTGGTAAGCCGCCCCGAGGCTTCGGCAAGGGGCGGCATAGAAATTTAATAATAATAATAATAATAATAATAATAATAATAATAATAATAATAATAAATCTACTTGTTCCTGCAAGGCTTTTCTCTGGTCTTGTGTAACATTTTTTACTAACAGTTTCGTCTTTTCTCTATTTATTTTCATTCCAGTAACCACCATATTCTTCAGTCCTTTGTAGGAGTTTAGGCATTGTTCCAAAGGGTTCCTCCGTTATAAAAACCAGGTCATCAGCAAATGCTTGCAATTTGTAGCTTTCATCTCTAATTCTAGTACCTTTAATGTCCACATTATCCCTGATATTTCTGTTCAACACTTCTAAAATCAGTATAAACAACAGAGGTGATAACGGGCATCCTTGTCTTGTACCCTTTTGTATCTCTATAATCTTTGTAAATTCTCCATTAATTATAATCCTAGCCGACTGCTTTTGATAAATGCTTGATATCGCATTAGTAAACTTTTTACCAAACTCCATTTGGGCCATCTGTTGCTTCATAAATTGCCAGTTGACATTATCAAAGTCTTTCTGTGCGTCCATAAATAATAAAGCCATTGGTTTTTCCGTATGTATCTCATAATACTCTAGGATATCTAAGATAGTTCTCAAATTATTCCTCATTTGTCTTTTAGGCAAAAAGCCATTTTGATCTGAATGAATAAAGTCTATTAGAAACTTCTTTAATCTTTCTGCCATTATGGAGGCAAAAATTTTGTAATCCACATTTAATAATGATATAGGTCTATAATTTTAGGAATCTAACAGACTCTCAAATGCTTAAAATATTGCTAACAAAATTTTAGAGACTGACCATCTGAAAATGCTATGCAAGTATGTAGACACTGAAAATGTTTTGTTGTAACCATGTGTAACACATCTGATGCTAGGAGCTAGTTATTTGAAACTTTTCCAGTCCTACTTGGAAAATTTTATTGGGCTTTATTAGATTAATAGATAAGGGCTCTATTTTTAAAAAATCTGATTATAGGCTTTTAAATCACACACTTGTAGTAAGGAAACATTTTCTCTAGGTGACTGAGAAAGAAAGCATTTATAAATTGAATCTGAGTTAGTTTCTTTCTTTCTTTCTTTCTTTCTTTCTTTCTTTCTTTCTTTCTTTCTTTCTTCAGTATGTCAGAAATTAATAAGATGTTTATGTATATAGCCTTGTGAAAATCTATATGGGTGAATTAGCATATTCTATCTATCTACCTATTTAAAATTTTTGTATGCCCTTACCACATGCCTTGGCATCTCGGGACGGCTCACAATATATACAATTAAAAACAATACAATAATCTTTATAAATAACAAATTCCATAAAATGTTATATAATAAAACAAAAACAAAAAGAGTAACTGTTAATGATAAAGTATTAGTTTTTAAAATAGCAACTAAATAAAAAGGTTTTAACCTGGTGCCAAAAAGAATATAGACTCGGCACCAGGTGCACCTCTCCAGGGAGCGCATTCCATAATCTGGGCACCACCACAGAGAAGGCCCTGCTCCGGGTAGATGTTCTTTTTATCTCCTTTACAGAGGGCTCCCGGAGCAGAGCCTCTCCCACAGATCTTAAGGGGCATGAGGGCATGTAAGGGAAGAGGCGCTCCCTCAGGTATCCTGGTCCTAAGCTGTTCAGGGCTTTATATGTTAAAACCAGCACCTTGAATTGGGCCCGGACTTCAACTGGAAGCCAGTGTAGCTGGTAGAGGACCAGTGTTATATGAAAATAACGACCGGTCCCTGTCAGCAGTCTGGCAGCTCTGTTCTGTACTAGCTGAAGTATCTGGACCATTTTCAAGGGCAGCCCCATGTAGAGCACATTACAGTAATCCAACCGGGAGGTTACCAGAGCATGAATCACCATTGCTAGGCAGTGCTTGTTCAGGTAAGGGCAGAGCTGATGGATCAGCCGAAGCTATAGGAAAACACTCCTTGCCACCGCTGCCACCTGGGATTCCAGTGACAGCTCTGGGTCAAGGAGCACTCCCAAGCTGCAGACCCTGTCCTTTAGAGGGAGTGCTACCCCGTCCAGGACAAGGTCAAAGTCACTTACCTGAAACTGCGATCCGCCCACCAACATGACTTTTGTCTTATCTGGATTGAGTTTCAGTTTATTGATCCTCATCCAGCCCATTACCTCGGCCAGGCACTGGTTCAGCACAGCCACCGCTTCACCTGGAGTAGATGTAAACAAGAGGTAGAGCTGGTTGTCATCAGCATACTGGTGACACCGCAGCCCAAACCTCCTGATGACCTCTCCCAGCGGTTTCATGCAGATGTTGTAAAGCATGGGGGACAAAACAGAGCCCTGCAGAACTCCATGGCAAAGCTGCCATGGTGCAGAACTATAGTCCCCCAGCACCACCTTCTGGAGTCGGCCAGCCAGGTAGGAGCGGAACCACTGCCAAGCAGAGTCCCCAACTCCTAACCTGGCCAGCCTATCCAGAAGGATACCATGGTCGATGGTATCGAAAGCTGCTGAGAGGTCCAGGAGAACCAACAGGGACGCACTCCCCCTGTCCCTCTCCCTGCACAGGTCATCGTACAGGGCGACCAAGGCAGATTCAAATGTTGCATTGATTTGCAACATTTAAAAATCATTACAAGTGAGACTTACCTGAAGTTACATCACCAGTGTGATGGTTCTGTATCTTTTGCTTCTCTTTAGAGACACATCCTGAGGTGGTCTGTGGTGACCCGATCCTACGGAAATGCAACATTGCCATTCCCAAGCACCTCACACCTGTCCAGGCCTGGGTGGAGTCTCTGAAACATTATGATGCCAAGCACATAGGGCTGACAGACTTGCATCCTGATGTGTTTGCAGTAATGCCACGGTAAGAACTGAAATTTTGTGCATGCTTCTTGCAGGCGTGGCTGGAAATGTGCAAGAATGGTGCTCTTGAATAAAGCTTTAATTCAGGAGTAGTGGGGAACAGGGGAAGCAGAGTGCTGATAGAGAAAGGGTAGGATGTTCATTGCATTTTTGTTAAATAGATTTCTAGACCAATAGTCAAACCTTTACAGATGGTTTAAAAATTCCATTCTAAAAATGCAAGTCAATAACATGATGTAAAGCCATTATAAGCAACTTAATAATTATAAACGCTCAACTGGAAATCCCAAAACCATTCAGGATCATATCTTATTACTGTCAAATGTCTTAACCTAGCACTGAGAAGATGATGATGTTGGTGCCAAGTGGGCTTGCTGCACAGAGTTTCTGTCACTGGGGGTCACCATTTTGTTGTCATGTGCCACATTTCTCCTTCCCTGATTTAAATGGGGTAAGGCTTGACACACATGAGTTTGGAGTACAACAGGAATCACCGAAATACCTGGCTGGCCCTGTCCACATGCACCATAGGAGCAAAATGCCTGCACCATCCCTTAGATTTGGCTTTGTTGCAGGAGTTTTTCAGTTAGTTTTTTAGTTTTATAGCCACGTTTATAGGGGTAAAAATAAAAAAAAAAAGCCCACATTCTAGGTTCAGACCAAAATCTGGCATCCTGCTGACTACCACAGACAAGGCTGCAAGACTACCAAGTCTACCTCAGATAAGGCTTCAGGCATCGGTGTAACCATCCTGCCTTACATTCCCAAACATGTGGGCCCCATTTCTTCCTCTCTCAGCTGCCGCTGTTGTGTCATCCAATTCTTGTAAGCAAGGCCTCTGGCTAACTATTGTATTGTCTCTCCCTGTTGTGTTTTCCCCTCAGCATCGACATCCTACACACGGTGGTCACCTGGCAGCGGAATTTCAAGAGAATTGTAAGTGTTGGGAGGTTTGCGGGAATGTAAGATGGGGTCTTGGAGGCAGCATCCTGGCCCTGGGCTGCCTAGCCAGAGAGGGGCCAGCCAGACGCCTTTGTGCCAAGCCATGGAAGGAGGAAGCTGCTTGCATTTCCAGGACAGAGCCCTAATACAAAACTGGAGAAGTCTGGAAATTGTAGGTTTCCCCCAGCCTGCAGAAAGAATGTCTTTTTTGGAAAAGTAATGCTGTGTCAAGCAGTGAGGTGGGGTGGACCTTTTTCCATTTCATGCATTCATTAGTAACAATTAATGGATGCCAGTTATGAGTACAATATTAACTAAGCTTGTGGTTAGTGTGTTTTTGATGCTGGTTCTTTGCAATGCGTATGCCACTGAAATGCATGTAAGTAAAAGGCGGTGATTGTGAAACAGAAGGCAGAGAGTTGAATGCTGGTGGAATGAATGAGTGGTTCTCAGCATATCATTCACAATTCTTTGGGTAGCTAAAATTAATTAATTCCCAGCCAGCCATGTTGACCAGGGGGTACTGGGAGCTGTAGTCCAACACATCTGGAGGGCCACAGATTGGGAAAAGCTGAATTGATAGGCCATAAAAACTGGAAACTTGCTGCTTTTTTTTTTAAGAAGGCACAGTTCTTGGCACATTCTGCTTACTCAGTGATATTGTGAAAGTGCAGCATGCATGCATGGCCTCACCCTGTGGTCACATGCCCTTCCTACGCTGCATGTGCTCTTCCCTGGCCCAGCATCTCCCGTCTCCCCTGTGCACTAGGGCACCAGCACGTGCTGTGTGGCTTGTGGGGGTTCAGTGAGGACCAGGCAGGCCTAGCTCCAGGCTGGAGGGATTTGAAGGGTCCTTCAGCAAAGGCCCACTGTGGGTCGGGGGGAGGGGGGCACCCTTGTACCCTCGAATGAGGCTGCATTGGGTACCCTGGGCAAAGGTGGGAGATTCAACCTGGAGGCTCAGAGCCCAGGGCCTGAGGGTACGGTGCCGTGCTTGAGCTTA
Organism: Varanus komodoensis; assembly: GCF_004798865.1. Classification (NCBI taxonomy): domain Eukaryota; kingdom Metazoa; phylum Chordata; class Lepidosauria; order Squamata; family Varanidae; genus Varanus; species Varanus komodoensis. Next base: position 4,120,115 of record NW_025335972.1, read on the forward strand.
AAGGACATCTGAGCTAGAAATATTGCTGGTGCTGCTTGCTCTTCTGTGCATCAGTACCAGCAAGGTGGTATTGAAAACCAGATTCAGCTCCCTGAAAATCTCAGCTGCATTTAGAAAGAGGCAGGGAAAGGAAGTTTCTAGCCCTCATGCCTACAGAAATATACTCATAAGTGTGATGGAAAGGCCTGCTGAAATTTCAGACTAAGATAGCTCTGGTTATCTTTTCAATGCTGAGGCTAAAAATATGCATAAAATTTAAGTCCTTATCACGATATAACTGCAGATATATTGCAACTAATTGTTGAGATATTTCAAAATAATGCTGAAATTAGCTTGAAGAAGGGTTTGGATACAGTTTTCTACCCATAATATTTTGAACCCTATTTCTTTAGCCATATACATCTACTGTCCACTTCTTGTTTTAAAAACAAAGTTCCCTTCCTAGTTCCTTAGGAAAGAGAATCTCAGAAGAAGAGAGAGATGCACAAGTAGATTCCAAAGTCTACATCTTGTTCTTGTGCATAATTTGAAAATTGTGTTGGAGTGAGCAATGCTGCATTGGCTATATCAGTGGAATTTGAGCACATTTACATCACCCTGGTTGGTGAATACACCTTCACTGATTTTGACAGGAAGTTGAGAGCAGGTGGGCAGTGTGGGAAAAGAATTATCTTGTATAAGTTTTGCTAGGAAATTTTGGGCCAGAACCTTTATGGGGAAAGGGTTTAGGGGGCGGTAGTGGGAGAGTAGGCATTGATATATGGAGAGTGTTTGCTCTCCAAAGAGTGGAAAAGTCACCCTCCAGGGGTCTTTTTGCTTTTTGCCTCAGCCGTGAATTCCACTGAGTGAGTCACTGAGCTTTAGCCTCACTCGGATAATCATACCAAGGTGCTTCTGTCGTGGTTGTAAGGGTCCCAGAGGTGAAGTCTGGGAAGACCACCCGGCCTAATGCTCTGACCCAGTCTGATCTTTCAGAGCTACGCCAAGACGAAGTCGCGTGCGGAGGTGCGTGGTGGAGGCAGGAAGCCCTGGGCGCAGAAGCACACCGGACGGGCCCGGCATGGCAGCATCCGGTCACCGTTGTGGCGTGGTGGTGAGTGCTGCTTCACCTCGGCTTCTCCCACTCTTTGGAGTGTTGTGGGGTACCTTAACTTTGTATGCCCTGAGGATGCGAGCAGCCCCCTTCAAGCAGCACTGCAAGCTTTCTGTCAGCAGGCCCCGACTACTGACCTTGGCCATACTGCAGTGTCAGGGAGTAGCTGAGCCTGCTGGCCTGGGACTCTGGAGACCTGGTTCTAGCCCCCACTCACAAGGTGGGGGCCATGAGAACAAAATGGCGACACGGTTCATGCGTACCACGTGAGACTGTGGGCAATGACTGTAACAAATGTTTGTCCCTTTCTGCCTCCTAGGTGGTGTGGCCCATGGCCCCCGTGGCCCCACCAGCTACTACTACATGCTCCCCATGAAGGTGCGTGTCCTGGGCCTCAAGGTGGCCCTGACGACCAAACTGGCACAGGTATGAGCTGTAGCTCTGTGTGGACACAGACAGAGGGCTTGGCTGAGCTTCTGGTCCTCACCAGTCTGGCAAGGCTGCGGAATGGGTTGCTCGCCTGCCGTTCCATGTGGGCGCCCACACTTGGTGGTTGTGGAGCACTTTTAGCATTCAAGCACCCACCTACCTGGTCACTGTAAACACTGCAGTGGCCTTGTCAAGTTGGGGGCCTGAGGCTGGGAGAACGTGAAAGGTTCCTAGCATTATCAAGTGGGAAGGGAGCCTGCTTGGCCATGCCCCAAAATTCAGAGCTGGACCATCCTCCCAGGTGGCTGTCCAGCCTCTGCTGAAAAGACCTCTGAGGACAGCCCTGCAGATAGTTGCAGATGCTTCCAGCTGCCTGTCTTGTCTTCAGGCTAGACGTCACCTGCTTCTGCCCACTTTCGCTGTCATAGTTCTCTGTACTGCTTGAGGGAGTTGCAGCTAAGTGCATGTGGAAGGTGCCAGGTTAGGAACGATGGGAGCTGCAGGGTGGGGGGAGAATCCTGTGCTGGAGAACTTTGGCTTTAACTTTTTTTGAAGAAGGTTCATAACCTTCCAGGAAAGCGTGCAGACACTGCCTGCAAAGATACTGTTCCCATCCTGACAGGGAGTCTCTGACTCGTGAGTTGTAGGCGAGAGTCTTAACAAGTTCCTTTTCTACAATGACTCTGTAGGTGGCTTGCAGGCTTGCCCAAGCAGTGGCCATGCTGACCAGGCATGGTTGGTTTTTCCACATGCAAAGCCCGTGTTTTGGCACTGAGCTATTGCTGAGAGACCCAGGCAGTCTGAGGAGAGATTCAAAGGGTTCAAAGGGAAGTAGCTTAACAAACAGGCCACCCCAAACTGCTTTAGAGTCAATAATTGTGCCGCGTCTCTATTTTTTCCTTCCCCTGTAGAATGATCTTCATGTTGTAGACTCTCTAGAGATGCCAACCTCAGACCCCCAATATCTCCTGGATCTGGCCCACTATAGGCACTGGGGAGCATCCGTGTTGATCGTGGACGTGTGAGTTTGCTTCAGGGACTGGCTGGGGATGTGGCTGAAGATGGGGGCAGAGAGTGGGGAGTCTCTTTCAGCGGGAAGGTGGAATTCCATTTTGAAAAAGCAATTCCTTTGGGTGGGTGGAGCCAGAGGCAAAAGAAGAAAAGCAAGAAATAGAAAAAACCCAACCACATATTATAACTTAAAGCTCTTCCTGCCAGGAATGCAGCTTTAGGAGAGGCAGTAAAGCTCTTCGGAACGGGGGAAAATACACAAGAGATAGCAAACCACTCAATGAATGGTGGTTGTGGCAAAGGGGGGTGGTCAAGAAGAAGGATGTGGCCCTCTGAGGAATCCTGGTGGGCTGGATTGGTACCCTCATCCCCCCCTCTGCTGCAGTGGGAGGCTGGCACATCTGAGACAGGGTTTTGGAGGCATCAGGGCGGGATCTTTGCTTGACTGGGTGGGTGATGCTTTCAGCCATGGAGATGGGTTCTGTAATAGCCTACAAGCTTGTGACCATTTTTGCCCATGTCAGTAGTGTTCAGACTGCTTTCCCAGGAAGCCAGGGGTTCTTGAGGCTCAAATAAGTGGATCATTAATGGGTGGAAGGGGCCCCACTGCTGCTTGCTGTGGCCTGAATGAAGCAGACACAGGAGAGTGTGTTGGGTGTGTTCTGGCTGACATGCTCGGTTTGTTCAGGGCCGTGGTAAGAGCCATGCAGCCTTCCTCCTCCGACCTCGGGAGGCACTCGGGAGGGTGGCTCAGCCAGCTCTGCTCTGCTTGCAGTGTCCCAGGTGGACAGGCTGAGAGGGGAGTTCGTCCAAAGAAGCCTTGATCATCAGGCCACCCTGCCACTTGTGTCCAAGGTGGCTTCAGCCTATTGCCCTATAATGGGATCTGGCTAGGGCGTGCTCAGATCACAGCAGATGCGACATTTCTGCCTTAGGATGTGTTCCTGTGCAAAACAGCTCATGTTTAAGTCCACTTGATTTTGGGGGGAGGGGGGTTCTTTAGGAGAGTCCTTAGCCTGAAACACTCACAAGTTGTGCAGAAAGGCCCGTGCTCCTTGTGCATGAGTACAAGATCCCATCTGTCTTCAGAGGTGAAAATTGCGCCCTTGTGGCAGGGCACAGTCCCCTTTGGGCCCTCCTCGTCTCTTGGTGGAGAAGAAGTTGGGCCCTCCCCTGGAGTGCCTTTGCTGCGCTGGCTGGCCCTCCTCCCCACGCAGCTCGCAAAGCTCAGGACTCACCAAGCTCTCGTGGAATCAGCTCTCGCGCATGGGACAAAGTGGGCCGCAGTCCACGGGAGCTTAACTCACAGTGGCTCCATTCAGGCACTGGAGACCTGCTGCCGTTTCGCTTCTGTGGGCAGCCCTCCACAGCCTCGGGGAGGCCTCCGAATCACAGGTGGGCCTGCCATGATCTGGGCTCCCTTCACTAGCCGAAGTGGCTGGTAGTTTAGCACTGCTCTGTGCTGCAGGTGCCCGCAGGGGCAGGTCACGGCACTCCATCCAGCCCTAACGGAGGGAGCTGAGCAGCGTTTTGCGGCCGGGGCTTAATTCTGGGCTCAGGTTCTGCATAATGGCTTCCATCCTTCTGGCTTCCAGCAATGAGATTCCTGAGAACATCAAGCGTGCAGTGAGTGATGTGAAGACCATCGCAGTCCTGCCAGCCATAGGTGAGTGGGCGAGTGAGGGGGCCAGTGGGCAGGGCCTTCTGCGGGATGGCTCCCGCACACCCAGGCAGGCAGCCCACTGCCTCTGGAGGGCCTGGCAGCAGCGCAACTGCCATTTTATGGATGGAGGAGGACACGCTCTGGTCCTGGCCCACCCCTTAGGATTTCTCCCTTCATCTGCACATACCACTCGCTTTGGACTCTTGGTGATCCCTGTCCAGCAAGTGCAAGCTGATGTCTCTGGGCACCAGTTTGCTTGCAGACAGTTTTCTCAGTCGGCCTTCCTCTTCCACATCTTTAATTAAAAGTATTTTCTTGCCATTGTGCATTCAGTCACTATGGAATAGGTTTCTCCAGGTATGAAGCTGTGTTCAGAGGTGCCTGTCAGGACGTTGGGATTCAAGCCAATCTCTGCCTTGCACTCTGCCTTACTCCTCCTCCCAGGAAGCCATTTTGCAGTTGTGCCCAGGACAGCTTCTCAGGCTGCCAGATGTTCCCTGTTTTGCCCTTAAGAGTCTTGCAAAGAAGCAGTACTCACACCCAGGTGGCCTCTGCAGGTGCCTGAGTCATCAGTTCGTGTCTTCAAATTAATCAGTTGCTGTTAGAATTTACAACTATAGGCTGAAGATATTTTCTAGAAATCTTGCGGGCTACTACAGTGCTGAGCATCTTTCTGTACATGGTGAACGTACCTGTGCCTGACAGTGAAGCCCTGGGAATTGCACAGGGAGGCCATTCTCTCCAAAGGGACAGAGGGAATCGCTCTTCCACTCCCAGCCATCTTCCCCCACTTGCTTTCTCCCTCCCCTTTGGAATGCCACATGGGCCCCATTGGGCAGCATGTGCTAACCCACTGAGGCCGTGCTCTGTCTTCCCAGTTCTCACTTGGTTATTCAGGCTGATAGTTGAGAGGCTGACCAGCAGTCTCCTGGAGACCAGGTTGGGCACAGGGGCTTCCAGTTTTCTTACTCTAGATATACTTCTGTCCTCCAGGTGACTTAGAGGGAGAAACAGCAGGGGAGAGGCTGCAGCTCCAGTGGTGAAGCACCTGCTTGCATGTGGAAAGTTCCAGGAGCCACCCCTGGCATCTTGTCATTTGCTTAGGAACAAATCATGCCTGCAGTGAGGAGTGCCGTGGCTGCCCCTTGCTGTGGATTGTACTAGGCTTAGAGGGACCATGAGCCTGTCTTGGTCAGAGGCTGCACCCCGTAATCCTCAGGCTGGGCCACTGCCTCACTTTATGTCTTCTGCAGCACCCTTGGAGTCCTGCTTCTCCACTTAGCACCCCAGCAGATGATCTTGCCATGAAAAGGAGCTGGAAGAGGGCATGATGTGCTTCTGCTGCCCTTCATCTGTGAGTGCCAGTTGCATTGTCCATTTGTCCTGACCGTGGGTCTGTCTCCTCCTCCACAGGTCTTAATGTGTACAGCATGCTCAAGTATCAAACCCTTGTGCTCACCCTGGATACCGTCTCCTTCCTGGAGAAGAAGCTGCTGTGGCATGACGTGCGATACAGACCACTGTACCCCTTCCACTTGCCCTACAGTGACTTTCCATAGCCTTAGTGGCAAAGATGGGGCACGTTTCCTCTCATTTTCTGCACCTGAAGAAGCATCATGTTTGTTCAGTGTGAAATTAAAGTTGTCTGTGAGAGTTATAGCTTGGCTTTAGGTGTAATTGTATTTACAAAAATGTTTTAAATGTTTACACAAGATCTGTGAATTAATGACGTACTGTTGTGGGATTTAAAAAAGCAAGGAAATGGTAGCAGTGATGGGGAAGACCTTGTCAGGTCAGACTAGGGTTTCTCTCCTCTAGCATCTTGTTTCCATACCCAGCCAGCAGATACCGCTGGGAAGCCCAAAAAGAAGGCATCCAACATGTGTGGAGTGGCATTTTTGGTGCAGTAGGATTCTGCAGTTTCCCAGTGGTAGAAACCGTGCTTTGCGCCTTAGCAATTGCAGCTGGACAGTTGAGCTGCCCAAATTATCCTCTGGTCTCCCCCACCGCACAAAATGCCCCCTGCTTTTAGAGCGTTTTCCACTTATACACAGAAATAGAAGCATATCCCATTACTAGGTATGTAAAGTACAGCATGCACAAATGCATCAGTAACATGCTCTTGCCTTACCTGCTTGCTTTCATGTTGATTTGCAGCGGGCACAGACTCCCTTTTACATCAGAACAAAAAAGTGAGATACAACAGATGCAGACCATGGCATTGGTGTTCACAGATAAGTGATTTACCGCATTGCAGGTCTTCTCAGCAACGTGTACTAATTGCTTTCTCAACACATGCACCTGATCTGCTTTCTCCCCAGGCCCATTCAAGGCTTGAACGTTTCTTGCTTTTACATTCCTATTAAACTCGTCTACAAATTTTTGGAAATTATAGGCCTCCGAGATAAAATGTGCTAATTCTTACAAATTTTGATTAGAAGAATTAGAAAACAGGTGATAAGTGCTGATTGGCTAAAATTTTCAAGATATTTCACAATAAAGATTTATACATAGGAACGTATATTTGCCTACAAGGGAGGGAGATGTCTGATGATCATGATGCCTCGTAACTTCTCGGCAAAGTACGGTAGAACAGTGAAAATGGTGCCACATGGAAGTGTATAAATTTATCTTCACTTTGAGACCAAAGATTATTACTTAACTGTAATTTATTCTTTTATTGCAAAGTACATTTGTCTTGGTCAGAACAATACATCATACAGTTACATCTGGTGGCCTGTGAAAGTGTCATTGCCTAACATTTCCAAGGAGCAGTTGCATGGTATTTTCCCTCAGAAGCCAAGCTGCCTCGAAACTGTGTAAACAATGCCTCAGATAGCTTCTACATTTGTGGCAAGTTTACATTTGCATCTCAAAAGTGCAGTATGACGGCAGTGCTAAAAAAAGCCATACCACCTATATTTTGGATGCAAAATAGGGGATCAGGACAAGAGTTGGGCCCCTCATTATTGTTGCATTATATGTTCATCTTATCTGCGTCATTGGCTAAACAAGAAGAAAAAGTCCATGCTTTTCGCAGTCCCAATGGTGTGGAGGAAACCCACCAATCATAGTAGTGACTGCTATTTTGGCATGGTTCCCCCAGTTGCAAAAGGGAACTCAAGAAAGAAGAAGTGGACCGTGGAACATGCAAACATTCCATCCGCACTGCGTCCTGTACCTTGTGGTGAGGACTTGCCAATTCCAGATCCACCAGAATCCTACTCTCTAGACTCAGATGATGATAAAGACGATGAGCAGGACGCAACTGATCCGGGGCTGTCGATGTCAGCAGACCCAAACTTTAGCCCACCGTATGCTCCTCCTGAACCACATCTAATTTCACAGAGTGAACTAAATGACCATTCTCATTGCTATATCACATTTTGCAGAAAAGTTATGCAGCATAATCACACATCCCCTTCGTAATTTTGAATTATTTTGACGCAATATGTACCTGAAGCTGTATCTTGGAAACAGAAGCCAATTAATACTCGGGACTTACTTTTCCTTTATTAGTGCCCCAATTCTGGTAAAATGTAGCTACTTTCATTTCCGAGGCTTTCTCCTTGTAGGACTTTGGATGTTAATACTATTACTGGGCTGGCAGCCAGTGCAGATGGAAAAAAATGCTGGCATAACAGTCACATGGCCTGTCTCCATTACAGTATTGTTGCCCTATTTTAGACCAGCTGATGTTTCTAAACAGTTTTAAGATCAACCCCATGCATTGTAGCAATCCACATGAGTTTAGCAGAGATGGATAACGGCTATTTCTGAGATACCAGCTGCTTCTGTTCCTTGGCAGATACAATCCAAAATGGGTGAACATTACTTAGCCAGGGAAATGAACTACCCACTAAAAGCACCTTCAACTTGTTAGAACTGAGTTTCAGGTAGAGAACACACATACTACATCAAATGCAAGATAAACTTTGCTCAGATTAGTAGCAGTCAAGCAGGGCCCACTCTTGTGAATTCTACATTCCAGTATATAAGATGCTTTGGCAAAAATTAAATGTCATGCTGGAATTTGCTCAAAATATATTGTTCACGTCCTCTCACAGGCCAAAGTTCACCAAAGCTGCAACAGGCTTTCTGCAGGACCTTCCTGGATGTGGCGTGCACGGCTGCTCTTCGTGTAGCCTCTTGCAGCCATGTAGGGTTGGGCAACTTCGGTCACAGTTGCCTTATTCAGCAAATCCAGTTCACGAGCTGCTGGAAATGCTCCCTGTTGCCAATGGGCTTGTGCAAGGGATGCAGCAGTGCTGGGTGGCAACATCCATGACTGCCAGCCCAGCCCTCGTGACCGGAAAGATGAGACTACAGCAAGGGTGTCAAGCCAGGGAGGCCTCCTGTGAATCTCACTAGTTGCTGTTCGGCTGAGTCACCCTCTCCCCACCTACCCAGCCATGCATGGCTCCAGTGAGACAAAATGGCTGGTTGTGCTTACGGAGGATGGGTTACAAGAGAGCATGATGACCGGAGCCTCTCTGACGTCTTGGTGCTGGTCCCTTGCTAGAGGCCTATAAAATGTATGCAACTCTCTTATCAGTACTGGCAACCACCTAAAATGATGGGAAGAGGCTGTGCAAACATTTAGAGTAAACAGAGGAAGGAACATGGTTGTCAGTTTATCGGTGGAATTTTTTGTGGGTCAGTGATGCAGGAAGTTTGGGCATGTGCACACTTCAGCTTTGCCAGCAACGGTACTACCAAGCAAATGAGGAAGCCTGTCATGAAAGGGCAGCCAGTCATCCAGGGCGTTGGTGCTCATTGGTGGTTTTGAACAGGAACTTCTGTTTCCTTTCTGCTCACAGTTTACTGTTGATGCATTTGGCACTTGAATGAAAGCACTGCAAAATAAGCTTGCTCTCTGGAGAAGAAGGACATCTGTAAGTACCTTTGCTTTATTGACTTAGAGACAGGTGAAGTTCAGCATGACCAAGATGAGGGCACTAATCCCCTAAAGCAGGGCTTGCTATAATTAGGCCAAGGTGAAAAGAATTGTGGCATTTGCCCCACACAGAATGCTGACAGGAGGATAAAACACATGCTAATGTTCTAACAAATAATAAAGTTTAGTAGTATGTACCACAGATAAGCAAGTTGAAAGATGCTGAAAGCATGTTGTTGGGGGCAGGTTTACATGAGAGAATAAGGAAGGAATAGGAAGGAAGGTCCTTAACTGCTTCCTGACTGCAAACTTCTCTTTCTCCTGCCCCCCATGAGTGAGTGTTCACCAGATCACAAGAAGTGCATTGTGTAGAGAAACCCTCAGTAAAGGAGCAGACTAGACTTCTCATGTAGAGAAGGTCTCTTTCTTAAATGCCAGAAGCAAAATGCTGCTCTCTGAAGGTCCAGGACAAACTGTTTCTCTGATCTCTTGATAAGCTATTTTCCTTTTGAATGGAAACAATTTCAGAGCCAAAGTTCAGAGAGATTCCCTCCGTTTTGGGCAAGAAAATATGTTTTCTTCTTCTAGTTAGTCCAACCTCTGCTATGCTTACATTGTGAAAGTAGCTGTAGAACAGCTGGGCCAGGGCCAGGTCCACCTCTTGTGCATTTCTCTGAAGGACAGGGAGTTCTGATAGGCCACTCAACCATATCTGCCACTGGGAAGCATCCTTGCATCTGCACTGGAACAGAAGTTGTGGGCCTGGGGATGGTACTTTCAAGGTGGTACTCCCAGATCTACTGAGAAATAGCTGCATGGATCTCACATGCCTAACACCTGGCTAAAGTTGGGAAATGGGGTTCACAGGATGTGGTGGGGTGCAGGGCTGATTGGGGGCCAGAGTCAAATGCCACAGCATCATTTTCAGCACTCAGGCCAGGCACTTCTGATTTTTCTTCTGGCAAAATGCCTCCCCACATCTCACAAGTGTTTTGTAGGATGCAATACACCACAATCACAGGTGGGGTAATGTTCTGCTCTAGATTAAGCAGGATGTCCAGGAATGGCGAACCAAGACATGCTCCACAGGGAATCTCATGCAGAAGTGGTAGAAGTTGGTGTTCTCCTACTTACCTGTTCTGTGGATATGGCAGGCGAACATCAAACATGACTGCAAAGCAGAAGTCTGGTCACCAAAGATCAGGAGCAGGTGGGCTTTCAGCAGATAAGCATGGGGAGCTTCGGAAGAAGATGCCTCTCTCCAGTTATTTTGGCAAGGGAGAATCCCAGAAGGTGGGAGTATTGTGACTCCACCCAGAAACCCGAGCATACACATCCTGAAACCTTCCTTTGGAGTCCACCAGTGCCTGCAGCACTGTACTGTAAAAACATTTCCAGTTGCAGTATTTTTCACCTCTGCCTGGAGTGGTAGTAAAGTCTGTGCTTGTGTGGAATCTAGGTCTCCCCACTTGAGGAAACCCCTGCAGTGGCTGCTTTTTCTATTCCTTCTAGTGGTAGTTTCTCTGTGGTAGTTTCATAGCAGAAGCATGGAAACCACTTCTGGGTTCAGACACTATGAGAAGCCATGGTAGTATGGAGAAAGCGTTGCTCCTTCTTGTGGTTTCTAAAGACCAACTGTACCATGCTGAAATACCATGACTAGGTTCAGAGAACACCACAAACCAGCAATGGTGAAAGACCATATTGTGGCATGTGAATCTACAGACCGACTCTTACCCTAACTCACAGGGTTGTTGTGAGGATAAAATGGGGTAAAGGATGAGGATCTGTAAGTCACCTTGCATTCCATGTGAAAAAGGTGATGTACAAATAAAAAAGTGTCCAATCTCATGGAAACAGTTGGATTGTTTTAAAAATTGCAACAACCTTGTTGCTGTAATGAATTAGAGAAGTGTGCAGAGGTGAAGGAATTGCATTCTGCATATACACAGGGGCCTTGATCTCTCCTAGGTGATCAACCTACATCCATCACTGCAACCTGCATGTGGGGGCTCACATGAGTGAATGCTCCTTTTTTAAAAAATATGGTTTTATGTTGTGTTATTGTATTGTCCTGTTGTATGCACTGTTGTAGACCATCCGTTTGCAGCAGAGCGGTCTTGGGTGTGGAGTTAGCCAGCAGTGAACTGATTAAGGAACAGATGGGAGAAGCTGTGAGTGCCCACCCCCATGACTGGCGAGCCTCACCTGGAGCCACCCTTTCAAAAAGTCAGCTCCTTCAGGGCAGGGTTTCCATGCTGCCTTTGCCAATTTAAATAGATGTCATCACAATTATGGAGATAGTCTTGCTCTCCTAAGAACAGTTTTCCCCATGTCCAAGCACCTTCTGTTTTGTCATCTTCGAGCATGCATTTAATCCCTTTCTTTCCATTCACCTGCATGCATTGCTGAACTTTTAAGAGTTGCACAGATGGAAGGAAGATGTGGTTCTTCCTAAACACCTGCCCAGAGCAAGGGCACCTCGTGGTATTCTCCCTTTTGTGCAACTTTTGGAGCCTGGGGGAACTGCCTCCGTGCTTGGACCGGCTACCTCCTTTAATGTTCCTCAGAGGCTCAAAGGATATTCCTCCTGCGGCTGTTTTCATGTGCAGGGCTCCGTGGGTGGGTGGGTACTTCCTGGAGAAGGTCACAGGCTGAGGAGTGAGGCAGAAAGTTGATGTGATAGAGACAATGCCTGTTTCTTAAGCTGCTTTTAATCAGAAGTGCTCTGTACTGGTCTTGTTCAACACAGTGAGCTGAAAAAGGCTCCCTCCGCCTGGGGCCTCCTGGGTTGAGATGACGGCTGTCCTGCTGCTAACGGTGGCTGCCCTCAGCTCCTGGGCGCCCGTAGGTGAGTCCCGGCTATGCACCGTGCATTATCTCTGGTGGGTGGAGGAGCTGCAAGCACTCCAAGGTGCGCTCAGCTGGGCGAGAGCGACTTGGAGGCAGGTTTGATCCGAGAGGGGCACGGCATTCCCTGTTGCTGAGGATCACTTCTATTGGCATCATTTGCATGCTGCATCAGGGAAGCAGTGGGGGCAGCTTCTCAGAGAGCCTACTCTGCCCCACACTTGGCTCTGGGGGGTTCTCCGAATGAGCCACAGGGTAGCTGGTGCGCCGGAGAGCAGTGCAGGGCATCCTCCCGCACACAAGAGCTGCTTTCCTGATAGAGCTCTGAAAAATTCCGGCCTTGCTCTGAGGACCACTCAGTGAAGTGCTGACCTGCCCCTCCACGCATGGCCTCCCAGAAGCAGAGGGGCATGTGGGCTGGGGGGGCTTGGATGCTGCTGCCCCCCACCCCTGCAGAGACTCCTTCACTTCCCCCAGGATTCAACAACCACGTGTTACCGGTGTTGGCCCATGCAAAAGAAATAGCCCTGCATAGATGTCCTGTTGGTTCTTGTTTAAAGGCATCTTTACTATTAAAATCTAAGCATACAAAAGCGGTGTAAAGCTGGAAGTGGCACATATGCAGTTGCTTTGCCCATTGTGGTAGTCAGGAGGTTCTGTGCAATATGATTGAATTAAACCCTGAAGGAGGATGTCATAAAATTTGGCCTTGGCTTGGCCAGATTATCCATGGCCTGGAAACATCAAAGGCAAGATTACTCTGGTGCATTGCACAGGGTGCTGCTCTGAAAGAGCATCCAAAAAGTATCACTGTTTTTAAAAAGAATCTCATGGTTTCTTGCTGGATTACTGCTTCCCTCAATAATCCAGAGTGCCAGGTTGGATTCTCTTGGTAAACAGCCAGATGTTAAACTTGTATTGCTGAACTGGATACAAAGCGGAAGAGGTGTCTCACTGGGAAGCAAAGAGTTTGCGCTTGCTCAGCCCTGTCAAACTCTAGGTTAATTAACCCATGTTTGGTCTTTATGTGCAAACCAGCTCATTATGTCCAAAGGTTTTGGCTTAATTCTGGATTGGAGCTAATAATTCTTAGGCAGATCCGGCACAAGACAATTTGGAGCCCAATACAAAATTATAATATATTATAGCATAATATCCAAGCAGCATTCTTTGTGCAGGCTGGTGAATATGAATGGATAGTCCTCCGGGATGTTCTTGCGGAAGAGCCCTCCTGAAGGAAATTCACTGCTCCCATTCAGTCCAATGGGGACTGAACAGGCATGCACAAGCTTAGTGGGTGGTTTGCCATGGGTGAGCCTTTGCTTTCTCCCTCTGCCACCTTCAATGGAACTCCCTAACCCCCACCACGCGGGAGGGCTGTTTCATATCCAGGATTGCTGAGGAGGATGTCAGGTATGGAGGACCATTTTGTAATTAGCATGTAAAGTAAAAACAGAAGCAACTGATTTTACTATTCCAGTGCTTTATTCCATTAAACTGCAGACATTTTGGTCAGACCTCCTTCTACCTAGCTGCTAAGAATTTCTGCTCACACCCTCAGGGGGAAAGAAATAAAGTGCAGAAATCGCTGGCATCACTGAGATACATATTGATGTTTGTATTTCTTTAATGGAAAATGAAAATCTGTGGGAACAGTCCTAAGTTTACCTTTAGTGGTAAGTACCAGTAATGATAGCACGGACTTTCAGTCAGGTAGAAAGAGATCTGTCAAAACAGGGCTTTAGAAAAGGTACATGAGCACTACCATAGCCTACAACCTTTGCACGTTTCAAAATAATATTTTGTTCTCAAAACATTGACAATAGGCACTGATTAATTTCTGTTCTGAAAGGAATTTCTAATCTGTACTATGAGCCTTAATGTGTAAGGACAAGCTGCTCAGCAGTAAGAGGAATATATTCTGCACATGCCCAGAAGTGCTATCTTTATTATATGATATTCTTTCATATATGTTTCTTTGCCAATGCAGAAAGGTCCCTTTGTGCCCTGGAATTTTGCATTCATAATGTCAACTGATTGATTTGTTTGCTGTTTTAATAGTTTAATAATAGCTTCTTTTGTAATGTTGCTATGATTATTTAGTATTTACCTCTTTAGTATATTAACCACACTGGCTTGGGATCTTCTTTCTATGTATCAATCAATCTATTTAATCAACTCTCTATATTTTCCAATAAACCTTCTGTATTCTTCAGATTTGTATAAACATGTTTCATCAATACTAATCTCCTCCTCCTCCTCCTCTTCCTAATCATCATCATCATCATCATGCCACTAGTATCTCTTAAAACCCTTTAAATTAATCCGTCTCTGGGTGCTATTCAGCCCTGTGCATTCCCTTCAGGCCTCTGCGGGTATGTCCAGGGCCTCCTTTGAAGGGCCTCCCTCTCTCCAGCAGGGGGGTGGATCTGTGCCATTGCCATGTGGGTCCCATCAGTGGGAGAAGCCTCTCAAAGCGCACTGAGCATCCTTATTGGGCACAGCCATGGATCTGGGGGAGATGGAAGCTTGGGAGGGGGTGGCTACAAGGGGCACTCCACAGGGCAAGAGGCAACACTTGGCTGCAGGTCCACTTTTAATTTCTCCCATCTCAGTAAAGTACCTGAGGGCTGAGGAGGCACTGCTCCCCAGGGCCTCTTGTGTCGGGCACTAGGATCTGGAAGCAGAGACAGGAAGCCCTGCCCTGCGAGGAGTTAATCTGAGGTCTCCAGCAGCTATTTCCTCTGAGAACTGCAGTGGCCCAGAGAAACACCATGCAGATTAGAACTTCAGACAACTGGGAGGAAGGGCGGGCAGAAATTCCTCCTTCCTTTGGAGCTCTCAGTTTGTGCCAAAAACACAAAGGGCCTTTTTTAATGATGCATCAGTCAGTGGAAGCTGAACATGGTGCTTCTTTTTTTGACAGGCAAAAGATAGGTGTGCATGGTGTGCATGCAGCACCAGGGGGGTTTCCACCTGCACAGCTGCTGCCAGTTCCATCCTGTGGGCAGGACCTGCTGCCCGCACAACACAGCAAGGGCCCCTTCTGGATTGCTACCAGGCAGCAGTTTCCCCATGTGAGCTCTGCTGCCATGCTCCATTCCATAAACAGAGGCTCCCACCCACTTCCCATTGCTCTGAGAAGCACTGGATCTCCATTTTGCTGATTGTGAGCCTCACTTGACCAAAAAAGACTGGTAGAGGCAAACGCTCTCTTGGATTCTGTCAGGCGTGGGTGTGGGGTTGTGCAGGTTTTTGCCTGAAAAAAGTGGCCTGCAAGTCAATGCTTCCCCACTTCCTGCTCTGGTGAAATCCAGGGACCCCCTGTGACCACATTAAGTGATAAGAGAAAACAAACCAGCAGAAACCAGCATGACAAAATATCAGGAGTTACTTCCCATGTCTCCCCTGTCACATCTGCTTTGGCCTTTCCTGTAGGCAATTGCACGTGGATTCCTGGGACCTCTAGGTGCTGTCTAGACGGCCAGCGGAAAGTTAGGAGCTGGGGCTCTGACTCTGGAGCACCTTGCATCTGCCCTTGAGGCCAGCCCAGTTCTCCCCACACTGGCTGGGACTCTGCAGTTCCTTATTGAAGGAATGTTCTGTGAGCAGCGGCACCTTGGGATTTTAAAGTGTGCATTATTTCCTGACATGGAGGGGCAGCAATAGCAGAAGGAAACAAATAGCATAGATGCCAGGAACATTCGTGCTATGGGGGCTGGTAAGGCTGCTGTTAATTGATTGGGAGCCAAAGGATGATTCCTGATTTCTCTCTTTTCCTGCCCTTGGGCTGACTCAGACAAGCTGCTTCCTCTTTCTCTTGGCCTACCCTGACCTTTCACCTTTTTGGCCAGGAGGAGGCTGTTAGAATGTAGGTCCAGTTGTGCTCTCCGGTTTCCAGTAGCAGTAAACACGGTGTCACAGGAAGTAACCACCAAGTGTTTATTTGAGTGAGGCACGCCATCGCCTCCCTTTCTCCCCTCACCACGTTTGGGAGGCAGATGGCCCACATTAGCACCTGGGGCACACTTCATGCCCCTTTTAGGACAATATTGAGCGGCCTCAGATCCTTTCTCCATCCTTGCCTGCTGCCTGCATAGAAAATGGTGATGGGTGCAAGCCACGGAAATCTTCACATGTTCAGCTTTACCATGCTGACCCACCAATGCTATGGATCAGTGTCCAGTTAAGAATGCCAGTTCTGCATCACCAACATGGGCTGCTTTCAACCACAATATATAAAGTCACTACAATCAAAATTGGAGGGCTTCCTCTGAATGTCACATTCAAGGGAGGCTTGGTGGGCTATTCCATGCAGGAGGGCCTTCACAGTGGTAGCCCCAGATTATAGAATGCTCTCCTCACTGAGGCTCACCTGGCACCAGCTATACTCTCTTGTCAGTGCCAGGTTGGACTGGCTTTAGTTTTGCTATTAAAAAGTAGTTTAAAACTGTTTGATGGCTTTATTTCTGTTTGATTTTATATTGCTGTTATTCACCACCCAGTGAGCTTCAGTTATTGGGCAGTATAAAATAAAATAAATAATAAAAATGTGCAGAGTTTTGTGTTAGGTACCCTGAGAAAATAGGAGCAGGGACTTTTGTGTGAGGCGCCTTTACATTTTGATTGATTTAGCAAGGGAACTTGCTACACTCTTTTGTTTCTCCACCAAAGGGAATGAAATTTGCAGAGATAAAGGTGCTGGCTGAGGGTATCAGGTACAATGCTTTAGATGAATGAAGTGAGGGTTTTCATGCAGAAGCAGCTTTTACACTTTGGTGGGGGGCAGTATGCAAAATAGGATGCACATACCCCCATTTTTGTGGGTGATTGTTATACAAATGATACACAGCACAGATGCCTAGATTAAAAAAAATCAAATTCAGAAGGATGCAGGATTTTTTGTGGAAGTGGTCAGGTTTGGTGAGGAAAAGGCATCCTTTTTTTTTTTTTTACCCCACTCCATGGCTTTTGACAACCTGTGTGAAAGTAGCATATGTCAGATATGCATATGGCAAGAAACCTAAAGAATTCTGGAAAGAAAGGTGCAACACCAGGAGGTTATGATGAATGAAGAAGTTTATGACATCATTTGTTTTCAGCTCAATTGGCAGCAAAGTTGCAGAAAGTTCACTAAGGCAGGGGGATGCGAGGATTGCGACTGGAAGCTGCCAGTCACAAAAAGGCTAGACATGCACATGGTAGGCATGTTGTGAGTGGAGCCGGCTGGAGCAGAGGGTCAGACCAGATGTCCCAGGAGGCCTGACTCACTCTGTTTCTATGTTTCTATTTACAGCTTCCTTCCTCTCCCTCCCTCCTGCCTCTCTCCACCCAGGTGTTTTCCTTCTATGGAAAGACTGAGGACAAATGGATCCATTTTGTGGGGGACAAGCAGCATGTCCCCCTCCAAAGTTGGCCTGCTTTGGACTAGTTCATAGTGGGTATAAGTCCAGAGTGTTTCCATGTCTCTGGGTGGCAAGTGAGCCTTGTTGCAGTGCAATGATGGAGCAGTGCCCCGGCTGGGGTGGCCAGAGCCCGTCTCCTCTTCTGCTCTTCCCTGCTCACCTGTGCTCCTCCTTTCCTCTTGCAGTGCACCCCTGCAAAGTGACTATCCACCCTCAGGAGCTTGCAGTGGAGTTTGGGGGTCCTGTGATTCTGAATTGCACTTCATCGTGTGCCAATCACGATAAAATGGACTGGGAGGTGTCTCTTCAAGGACTGAAGGAGGAGGGAAAGGGATGGATTTCTCTGAACGTCGCCAGTGTGACGGAATGGAACTTTCAACCTTTATGCTTGGTCAAAAATGCAGGGCCTGAAACCTTGAAGAAGGCGAGGGTCTATGTTTACCGTAAGTATTTGCAGAATCTCACAGCTGAGTGGTACCTGGAGGGCAGGGAGTCCTACCCTTCCTCAGTCAAACCTAATTTTCGGGATGGGGAAACAAGGCCCCGTGTGTGCCACTGGTCAGGCAGTTCCAACCTGAAGCTTTGCTCAAAATCCCACTCTCCTCCTGGAGTGGAGATCAGGAGGCAGCAGGGGGCCCATCCTTTCAGTAAGGCTGACTGATACCAAGGTTCCAGTGACTGTCTCCTGGGCTACTTGTTTCACTGGGAGGCTACCAGTGCTCTCTGTTTCCCAGACAACTGGTCCAACCTTCACCTTGCCAGAATATTCTCCTGCATAAATCCTATTAACAGAATTGTGCAGACCTTCCTAGGTGTTCCGTCCTGTTCCAGGTTAGTAATGCCTGCATTACATGTGATATTTTTTGGTTTCTAAGTCAGGCACCTATATTCATTCAAAACATGTTTACCCTGTCCTTCCCAATAAAACGTCTCCAGACAGCTTGCAATAATTAAAAACAGTAATAATAATAAAATTACAATCTGCAATAGTAATACAATAATTAAAACAATAAATAACAAAGCAATAAATAAATAACACTCATAATTTAGCAAAGCAAAAAGAAAGAAAATGTGACTGTAATCTTAAAACATCTAAAATCCTTAGTTCTTAAAATGATGGTTAAATAAAAAGGTTTTTACCTGGTGCCGAAAAGAGTATAAAGTTGGTGCCAGGTGAACCTCTCTGGGGAGCACATTCCACAATCTGGGCGCCACAGCAGAGAAGGCCCTCCTCCAGGTAGACACCCTGTTTACCTCCTTCAGTGAGGGTTCCTGGAGCAAGGCCTCTCCGCCAATATTAAGGGGCATGGGGCATATAGGAAAGGAGACGTTCCTTCAGCTATCCTGGTCCCAAGCCATTTAGGGCTTTATAGGTTAACACCAGCACGTATAAGTTAACACCAATTGGGCCCGAACTTCAATCAGCAGCCAGTGTAGCTGGTAGAGGACTGATGTTATATGAGAATAATGACCGGCCCCCATCAGCAGTCTGGGAGCTCTATTTTGTACTAATTGAAGTATCCAGACCGTTTTCAAGGGCAGCCCCATGTAGAACATGTTACAATAATCCAACCAAGAAGTTACCAGAACGTGTGTCACTGTTGCTATGCAGTTCTCCTCCAGGTAAGGATGCAGCTGATGGATCAGCCAAAGCTGAAGGAAAGCACTCCTGGCCATCACCATCACCTGGGCCTCCAGGGACAGCTCTGGGCGAGGAGCACTCCTAGGCTGAGGACCCTGTCCTTTAGAGGGAGTGCAACCCTGTCCAGGACAGGACCAAAATCACTTACCTGAAAGCCCAAACTGCCCACCAAAGGACCTCCATCTCATCTGGATTGAGTCTCAGTTTGTTGGCCCTCATCCAGCCCATTACCTCAGCCAGGCACTGGTTCAGGACAGCCACTGCCTCACCTGGATTAGATGTGAACGAGAGGTAGAGCTGGGTGTCATCAGTGTACTGATGATTCCACAGCCCAAACCTCCTGATGACCGCTTCCAGCAGTTTCATGTAGATTTTGAAAAGCATGGGGGACAAAACAGAGCCCATGGGGGACAAAACGAAGCTGCCATGGCGCAGAGCTATAGTCCCCCAGCACCACCTTCTGGAATCGACCGGCCAGATAGAAGCGGAACCACTGCCAAGCAGAGCCTCCTACTCCTGCCAGCCCAATCCTGCTACTCCCAGTCAAGCCAGAAACGGTTCTGATTAATTTGCACTTCCACTTCTCATGATTGGAAGCAAGCACTTCCGCTTTCTAGCTCACAGGATTGTTGGCGACATGCCTTGTCACCAGTCCAAAGGATCTGCTAAGGGTGTTGGGTGGGTTTGCTCATTCTTCCGCTACAGCAGTGGCATACACAACTGTAGGAGGGGTAGGAGGAGGTGGCACCATGCTATGATTGCCTGCGGGCCCTATTCCTTAGGCCAGGCAACCTGCACCTCTTGTGCCAGTCTCTCCCCACCTCCCCTGCCGCCCATCTCCCACAGTCTAGTAGCAGTCAGTAGTGGCCTGCCCGAGCCCTGGCACTCTGCCTTATTTCTCTGATCATAGGACCAAGCAAACAATATGCAGGAAAAGCAGTTTCCCAGAGTGGTGGTGTTGGGGTGGCTGCTTCATCAGAGGATAGGTATCAGCAAAAAACAGGATGTGCACCTTCCCATTTTGGGGACATCTGTAACTAGCTGGCTTGTTCACTTTGCTCGGTCTGCAGCCCAAGTGCTGTTGGCTGGGTTACTCTATGGCCACTGGGCTGCTACCTTACAGTTCCTCATCTTTATCCCAGGCTTGGGGTGGGCAGCTCTTGGGCCCACGCAGAGGACTTGTGCACAGACAGCAAAATAGGATGTATGGCCACCCTAGTTGTTTTAATAAAAAAGCAGCCAGGTGGAACGTGCCAGCTTCAGTGGAAGAATGGTGTGGGAGGGTCCTCTCTTTGCCTGCCTCTCAAAATCACCCTTCCTGCATTCAAAGCCATTCCACAATATTTGGTAGGTATGCACTATGGACCAAAGTGTTTGATTTAGGGCTACAGATCATATTAAATACATCAGTTATTAGAAACCTTCAGACCCAACAAGAGTTCTGCTAGCTTTCATGGGCATAAAGCAGCACCTGCATTTTTTTTTCTTTTCTGCTGGTTGCAGTGAGATTTTGGCCTGGTTCTCATGGCACAACACCCTACAGGTGGGTGTTTTAGCTCTGGTGAGGCTACAGTGCATGCTAGATGCTATTTTGTTCATTTGGACCTGAGCTGGAGGTTGCCGTATCATGTAAACCGGACCACTCGAGTTATGCAACAGAGAAGGGATTGTGTGAGGGCTGTTTATGTAACCTCATGCAACCCACATGATAAGCCAACTCCCAATCAGGGCTGAATATGGAGGATGCAGCCAACACAGTTCCCCATAGGTGGGCTCTTTAATCATGTGGACTGATCCTTTGTCTAGCTCTGCAATATAAATGCAAGTAATGAAAAGCTTTGCATTAAAAAAAAACCCATTTGGTTCACAGTGTGTATCTCAGCAAATGTGAAAAAGCTCTAAATAAATAAAGTTTTTTTTTTAAATGTCTTCCATAAAGTGCTGTTATTCCCACAAGGCAGGACTCTAGACCTTCTCCTCTATATGTGGGAGAAGCAGCTGGGCAGAATATTTGTGAAGCATAAAATGATCGAAAGGAGTTAAACAGCCCCTGACCTTGCCGTTATTCAACTCCCAGTCTAAGCCCCAGAAGTGGCTTTTCAATTTTTAAAAATGGGTATTTGTGCATGGATTTCACACATATTTGGCCTCTTGAAATCAGAAGTTTCCTTGAGTCCCTGGGGGCTGCTATTCAAGGTCGGTAGGCTGGTTCGCCTTGGGTTGCAAGGTGTTCAAGCTTTGCCAGAGCACTGCTTCTCTAGATGTGGAGATCCACTTTCTTTTTTAAAAGCAACCTCATGTGTATGCTGTTTCCCCAAAAAGTGAGGTGGCTCATAGCGAAGGTATACTGAGCAGCCCTCTCAGGTGGCAAACTGGGCAAGAGAGGTGGACCTGAGCCAGGGGGGCCTCCTTGGAAAGAACAGACGTGACACAGTAACATCTTTGTGGAGAAGCCCCCAAGAGACTGTGTCCTGCCAGAGACATTTGGATCGCCCACACTGGAAATCCAAATAAGCTGGGCTTGACCCACTGAATCCACATGCCGTGAATTCACCTGTCACAGACTGTTCAGCCAACCTCCACCATCGCTTTCATCCTGTATGGAAGTTTCAGACTCCATGAGCTACTGGTGGCATTGCTGGGGGTCCAAGCCCCACCAAGCCCAGTAACCTTCCCAAGTGCTCGTTAACCATAACTTTGTTGCTCCTACTGTAGGATTCTCCACTCCGGCTATCCATGTGCCTTCTGAGATTGTGGATGGCCGCCATGAGAGGATCCTGTGCAACATCTCTAGCTTGAAAGTGCGAGACAACATCTCAAGTAACATCAACATCACCCTGAGCAGAGGTGGTGATA
This sequence comes from Varanus komodoensis, assembly GCF_004798865.1. Classification (NCBI taxonomy): domain Eukaryota; kingdom Metazoa; phylum Chordata; class Lepidosauria; order Squamata; family Varanidae; genus Varanus; species Varanus komodoensis. Next base: position 4,141,961 of record NW_025335972.1, read on the forward strand.
TCCTGAACAGTAGCTACAGCAGCCAGTTGGTGGAATACAACTTTGTACCCAGTCTGCAGCAGGATGATGGAGCCGAGATCCTCTGTGTGGCCAATGTCCAGGTGGGCTCAGAAGTGCTGGAAAAGAGTACAAACACAACCTTGGGCATCGTGGGTGAGTTCCCTTGGCAGGACAGTGGATGAGCTTTGCCTATTGCCTGCAATGTCAAAGGGCCATGTTGGGAGCAGTCAGGCACATGTTTTTTTCTGAACATTTGCTCTGGCAAATGGAGGGCAGTGAGGTTCACAGGTCAGAGGGTGACAATAATTTCTTAGGAAAGCTGAATGTGATCCAGCCACTGTGCACTCTGGCCTGTTGCTGCCCCTGTTCCATCAATTCATAGAGCAGCAGGGGTGGAAGGAGACAAGCAGGCCGTCGAGTCCAACCCCCTGCTGGTGTAGGACAACCACTTACACCATCCCACTCAGGTGGCTGGCCAGTTTCTTTTTGAATGTCTCTAGGGTGGGAGAACCCACCACCTCTCTAGGCAGCTGGTTCCACTGTCATATTGCTCTGGCAGTGAGGAAACTTTTCCTGATATCTAGCCTGAATCTGGATTGTTGCAGCTTGAATTGATTATTCCAGTCCTACACTCAGGGATGAGTGAAAAGAGATCTTTTCCTTCCTCTTTGTGGGTGTGCAGGTATTTGAAGACTTACAAAACCCTGCAAAATCTGTTTGACTATTGTGCGATGAGTGTGCATATTGCGAGCAAGAACAAGAGAGAGTCTTGAATAATGAAACTGTTATGGCATATGCCTGCTCCATCAGTCTTCACCATATCACCTTTAGCTCTCTAGAAACATGCCAAGAAACCAGCAGTCTATGAGTCCAGCCGTTCAGCCAGGCTCTCTTTACTCTCCTTGTCTATGATGGGACATCGGACAAGTGGGATCCTCTTAGTTTGGTTCTTGGGGCTCAGCAGAGTTAAAGGACAGCAGGATATAATGGACTAAGCACTGCTCCTTTGTTTGATGTGGCATTGTGGGGCTTATGTTGACCTCAGTCGGCACCATGGTGTGGTAATGCTTATTTCCGGTGTCATGGCTGGAATGGCTGCTTCTGAGGTTTCGAAGGTCTCTCACAGCTGCTTAATTTTAAGTACATCAGAGAACCCCTAGACAGCAGTGCCCCAATGACTGGGCAATGAAAGCGCTGTCAAGCTGTCTCCAGTACCGGGCCTTCTGTCTCCAGAAGGACACCTGAAAGTTGCGGTGGGTTTCCCTGTGCCCCTGTGCGGCTGTCTGCCATTCCCATGCAGGGACAGCCATGCTTCTGCAGCATATCAACTCCCTTGTTCCTTATTGCAGGCAGACCTTACAATATCAGCATCTCGACAGGTCACATGTCATACAAAGCTGGTGCAAACCTCACAGTGACCTGTAAAGCTGAAGGAAAGCCCTTTCCACAGTTTTCATGGGACCTCCCCTCTGAAGCTCAAGTGGAGTTCTCAGACAGCAATAGGACAATAATAATCCGTGAAGCTCAAAGATCCCATAATGGGACTTACCACTGCGTGGTGCGTAACGTTTATGGCAAGAATTCAGCATCGGTTGACATCCTGTTTGAAGGTAGGAAAAACATGGCTCTCCACCTTTGTTTTCCAACTTTGTATTTCTTCTTCTTCCACTCATGCCCATTTGTGGCTTCTCAAAAGTTGTGCAGCTCTAAAACAGACTCTAGATTATTAGAGAGTGAAACAACCCTTGCATAACCCATTGTCTGCTGTGCAACCCCTGCCTTGATCCAGCCAGGGAAGATCATTCAAGCGTTCACTTTCACCTACATCTCCCTGACCAATTTCGCAAGACATAAGGCTATGTATTCATAATAGCACCTGGCATATTCTGTGTGGCCCAGAAATTAATTAGCCCAAAATGGGCTGCAGTGTTCTATGAAGTGGGTCTGTATAATTTTGTGTGCCTCAGTATTCCCATTGTTTTCTAGAAGCAAACGTGGAGATGTCTACCACGTCTCTCTTTCCCTGGTGTGCTTCTCAGAGGCATCTGACTGGAAGCTGTTGGGGGAACAAAGAATGCTCAGCCTGATCCTGCAATTCAGTCAGCCATGGACATAGTTGCCCTCCATGGTCCTGGGCCTTGCTTTCTTGTGCTTCTGTAAGTACTGTCACCTAATGTCTGGTTATCTATTGCAGAGAATTCTCACTACTGGATTGTAGCACTGGTTGTGCTGGTGCCTTTGCTGGTTGCGGTCATCTTTGGTGGCGTCTACTTGTTCCTCTGCCGAAAATGAGGATGGCCCATTGGAAAGCAGGCAAGCCTGGAACGGCTCTGGGACACACGAGGCCAAGGTCGTTGCAGATTCCTCTCTCGCCAAGCCCTGGCAGAATCAATGCTACGAAGGCATCTTTGCTGCAGTTCAGAGCTCAACCCAGTGGCAGGTGGCTGGACACCATTCATCCACTGGCACCTCATGGCAAATAAACTGCATTCCTTCAAGCAACAGGGTGCTTTTACAGCAGCTGGAGTGTCTGCCAAGTCCAAGCAAGAAGTGTGACTGAGACAGGATGGAGTTGCTACTAAGCAGGCACAAGATATGGCTACCTGATCATGCAGGAGTTTTCCTTTGTTGCTGGCAGGGCAGGTGGGGAGGGGATGGGCTTTAGTTTGGAAGGAAGATTCCCAACCACTGAAGATTCCCAAGATCTTGGAAGATTCCCAACCACTGGAAGCAATACTAGGATAAGTATTAAGATACATTTAGAGAAATCTTGCAGTTTTCAACTTACCATTTATACAGGTTACCAACTATAATAGTCTGTGGCAGGGAATTTGCAGATTTAGCTTTCCCCTCCTGTTCCTCCATGGCCTGTTTCTGCTCCACTGGCACCTGTCCGGGTTCCCTCAGGTTAGAAGGGCTGCTGAGCAGAGAATCACAGCACTGTGGAAGGAGCCTTTTAAGCCTTAAGCTGTAATCTTGCACAATCCCATCTGCAGCAAGGCCTGCCGAACACAGTAGAAGCCACTTCCCCAAAAGTATCTTGTATAGGATTGTATGATTCTTATAGCAAAAAAGAGAAAAAAGAAATCTCCAATCTGATTTAAAAAACTGGCCTTTCATGCTTTGTGTACTGATTCTTAGTTAAATCAGCTTCATGACTTTAATGCCCAGAATAGAGAAGCTAACATTTTTGTTTTATTATTTGCCTTCACTTACAGATGCCTTTTTCATTCTGTGTTCTACCAATAAAGATACTGTATTTGGTTAAATGGTATAGAACGGTATAATTCTGCAAGCTCACATAACACTAGGTGCTTAGAAGTTTGATGACTATTACAGGATGGAAGAGTGGGTATTGTATCTCTTTCTGGTTATATCAATTTGTCTTTAAGAAAGGATTTTTAATTAACTGATGAGTAAACTGTTCAAAAGTCTGCTCGCTTGCTCACTCCCCCTCCCCCCCAGCTCTGGTTTGCCAAGTATTACATCTTTTAAAATCCTGTGCAAAGGCTGCATGCTAGTATTAGGGTGGGTAAGCAAAAGGGTGGCTTTGTTTTAGAAAAACAGAAAAGACAAAAAGGGAGGCGGAGTTGCACTATACATAAGAGACACATATATCTGCACAGAAATACAAGAGGAACTTAGTAGCCCCATTCAAAGCATCTGACTTAATTTAAAGGGAGTGAAAAATAATAAAAACAGTTATTGGCATCTATTACTGACCACTCAGTCAAAAAGAGGACAAGGATGCAACCTTCGAAAAGCAACTTGCCAGCATTTCCAGGAAGAATGATGAAGTCATCGTGGGGGACTTCAGTTTCTCTGATGTATGCTGGGAGACAAGTTCTGCCAAGCATGGCCCTTCCAAGAGATTCCTGACATGCTTTGTTGAAAACTTTCTCCAGCAATAAGTAGAGGAAGGTATGAGAGGAGCAGGTATCCTTGATTTAATACTAACAGGGATGGTCTGGTGGACAAAATAACAACCATGGGAACTCTGGGGGAAAGGGACCATGTGATACTTGAATTCTCAATTATAAGAGAGACAAAGAGTAACTGGAGCTGAACACGCATCCTGGACTTCATGAAAGCCAACTTTAATGAACTTAGAAAAATGGTAAGTAAAGTGCCATGGCAACACACCCTTGAGGAGCCCAAGAGGGTGGGAAATCTGGAAAAAGAAGAATCTCCAAGCACAACTACAAACAATTCCATCAAGAAAAAGTGTAGAAGACAGCAGAGGAAGCCCACATGGCTCCACAAAAAGTCAAGTGACAGCCTGAATGAAAGAAAGAAAAAGAACATGTATGGGAAGTGGAAGCAGGGCAAGGCCACAAAGGAAGAGTATACACAAAAAGCAAGGAGTTGCAGGGATGGAATCAGGAAGGCTAAAGCAGGAAATGAACTGAGAATAGCAAGGGATGCTAAGAACAACAAGAAAAACTTCTTCAGATACATCCAGAACAAAAGACATGAGAAAGAGAAAGGTGTCCAGCTACTTAAAGTGGATGGCAGAGTGATAACAGATGACAAAGAAAAGGCAGAGGCGCTCAATTCCTACTTTGCCTCAGTCTGCTCCCACAAGGAAATCTACAACCAAGAGGAAGTACAAGCTGAAAGTGAGAGATGGCAGCCCAAGATTGACAGACATGGTCAAGGAATGCCTAGATGGAATAAACACGTTCAAATCTCCAGGGCCTGATGAACTCCATCCCAGAGTCATAAAAGAGCTAGCGGAGGAACTCTCAGAACCACTGGCTATTATCTTCAGGAGAAGTGCCAGATGACTGGAGAAGGGCTAATGTTGTCCCTATCTTCAAAAAGCGGGGGAAAGATGAACCTGGGAATTATAGACCAGTTAGTCTGACTTCAATCCCTGGAAAAATTCTGGAGCAAATTATTAAAAATTCAGTCTGCAAGGATCTTGAAGAAAATGAGTGATTAATAGAAGCCACCATGAATTTATCAAAAATTAATCCTGTCAGACTAATTTAATTTCATGTTTTGACTGGGTAACTTCCCAAATGGGCAGAAGAAACACTGTGGACATAATCTACCTAGACTTTAGCAAAGCTTTTGACATGGTGCCACTCAACATTTTGATAAGCTAATTAGCAAAAACTGGACTAGATGGAAAACTATTAGGTGGATCCAAAATTGGCTGCTGGATCGGACACAAAGAGTGACCATCAATGGCACCTTCTCAGATTGGATGGAGGCAACCAGTGGGGTGGGCACAGTCCTGGACCAGTGTTCTTCAACGTCTTTATTAATGATTTGGATGAGGAAGTAAAATCATTTGATTAAAGATAATCAAATTTGCAGACGATACAAAACTGGGTGGAATAGCAAACACCCCAGGAGACAGAATGAAGATAAGAATGAAGAGTGTAGGACACAGAATAATCAACTCAAGTTGCAGAATCAACCCAGATTCAGGCTGGACATCAGGAAAAGCTTTATTTATTTATTTATTTATTTATTAAAACATTTTTATGCCGCCCCATTCGCCGAAGCCTCGGGGCGGCTTACAACATAGATAAAACAATAAGCTAAAATCCATATAAAATAATCTTAATTAAAACACACATTATAAAATAAGCCGCCCTGGCCAGATAAAATTCAATTGTATTTAGCATTTAAAATGTTGCTTAAATAAAAAGGTCTTAGCCTGGCGCCGAAAAACAAATAACGACGGCGCCAGGCGGACCTCCTGGGGAGCGCATTCCATAACTTAGGCGCCACCGCTGAGAAAGCCCTTCTCCGAGTAGCCACCCTCCTAATTTCTCTCACGGGGAGCTCCCGGAGAAGGGCCTCTCCCGCCGATCTCAGGGGGCGACTGGGCAAATATGGATGTAAGCGCTCCTTCAGGTAACCAGGACCCAAGCCGTTTAGGGCTTTATAGGTCATTACCAACACCTTGAATTGGGCCCGGACTTCAATGGGGAGCCAGTGAAGCTGACGGAGAACTGGCGTCATGTGAACATAACGTCCAGTCCCCGTCAGCAGCCTGGCAGCTCTATTCTGAACCAATTGAAGTATCCGGACCGTCTTCAAGGGTAGCCCCACGTAGAGCGCGTTACAGAAGTCAAGACGGGAAGTCACCAGCGCATGAGTCACTGTTGCAAGGCAGTCGTACTCCAGGTAGGGGCGCAGCTGATGAATCAGCCGAAGCTGGAGGAAAGCGCTCCTCGCCGCTGTTGTCACCTGAGCTTCTAGTGAAAGCTCCGGGTCGAGGAGCACTCCCAAGCTGCGGACCTTGTCCCTAGGAGGGAGTGCAACCCCATTCAGGACAAGGTTCAGGTCACCTTCTCCGAAGCCCGAACCGCCAACCAACAGGACTTCCGTCTTGTCTGGATTGAGCTTCAGTTTATTGGCCCTCATCCAGCCCATTACCTCGGCCAGGCACCGGTTCAGTACAGCCACTGCCTCACCTGGATTGGTGGAAAACAAGAGGTAGAGCTGGGTATCATCAGCATACTGATGGGTCCGCAGCCCACACCTCCTGATGACCTCTCCCAGCGGTTTCATGTAGATATTGAACAGTAAAGGGGACAAAATGGAACCCTGCGGTACCCCATGGCAAAGCTGCCATGGCGCAGAGCCATAGTCCCCCAACACCACCTTCTGGAATCGGTCGTTGAGATAGGAGCGGAACCACCGCAAAGCGGTGCCTCCGACCCCCAATCCCGCCAGCCTATCCAGAAGGATACCATGGTCGATGGTATCGAAAGCCGCTGAGAGGTCCAGGAGAACCAACAGGGACGCACTCCCCCTGTCCTTCTCCCTGCACAGGTCATCGTACAGGGCGACCAAGGCAGATTCAGTACCGTACCCGGGTCTGAAGCCGGACTGAAATGGGTCCAGATAATCAGTTTCATCCAAGAGTGCTTGGAGTTGTCCCGCCACCACTCGCTCTAACACCTTGCCCAGAAACGGGATGTTGGCCACTGGTCTATAGTTAGCGGCCATCCCTGGATCCAGTGACGCCTTCTTCAGGACTGGTCGGACTACCGCCTCCTTTAAAGGGGCAGGCACCCGACCCTCCCTCAGAGAAGCGTTAACCACTTCCAAGATCCAGGTTCCAATCCCGTGCTTGGAATCCTTTATTAACCAAGACGGGCAAGGGTCCAAAAGGCAAGTGGTAGGACGTACTCGTCCAAGCACCTTGTCCACATCATCGGGCCGCAATAACTGAAATTCATCCAATAATTCTGGACCAGACGGCAGCGTTGGTGTCTCCCTTAAAACCTCTGAATCAATAGTGGAATCCAGCTCGTGACGAATCTGAGCGATTTTCTCCCTAAAATGCTCGGCAAAGTCGTCACAGCGGGCCTTTGAGGGTGGAATCAGCTCTTCCTTTGGCCCTGGGTGAACCAGGCCTTGCACCACTCGAAAGAGCTCCGCCGGACGGCATTGTGAGGAGGCAATGGAAGCGGAGAAGTGTCTCTTTTTCGCCGCCCTCACCGCCACAGCATAGGCCCGATAGTGGGCTCTTAAGTGTGTTCGGTCAGATTCATCCCGTGATTTCCTCCACCTACGCTCTAGCCGTCTCCCAACCTGCTTCATTGCCCTCAATTCTGGAGTGTACCAAGGGGAAGAGCGGGCTCTGCCCGGTGGGAGAGGACGCTTAGGAGCGATCGTGTCCACAGCCCTGGTCATCTCCCCATTCCACAGTTCGACCAGAGCCTCGACAGGAGCACCCGTCTTGTCAGCCGGAAACTCCCCCAGAGCCTTCAGGAATCCTTCTGGATCCATCCGGCTCCGGGGGCGGACCCACACAATCAGGTCTGCACCCTTACAGAGGGAGAGGCCGCTCTTGAGCACAAACCTCACTAGGAAGTGATCTGACCATGACAGGGGAGTCAAGCATAAATTCCTCACCCTCAGACCACCCTCTTCCTGCCCCGTCGAGAAAACCAGGTCCAGAGTGTGCCCACGTTCATGGGTCGGGCCGATGACGTGTTGAGACAGGCCCATGGCCGTCATAGAGGCCATGAAGTCCTGAGCCGCCCTGGTCAGTCCAGACTCGGCATGGAGATTGAAGTCCCCCAGGACCAACATCCTGGGGGTCCTCAACACCAGGTCCGAGACGGTCTCTGTCAGCTCAGATAGGGAGACTGCTGGGCAGAAGGGTGCACGGTACACCAACAGAATCCCCAATCTGTCTCGGTCGCCCAACACCAAGTAGAGACACTCCAGCCCTGGTCTCGAAGGGACAGGAAGTCCCGTGAGAGTGATGGAGGCTCGGTAAACCAAAGCGACCCCCCCTCCCCTCCCCTCCGGCCGTGAACAGTGCTGGACCATATACCCGGGCGGGCACAATTGGGAGAGGGCAACATCCCCCCCCCCACCCAGGTCTCCGTTATACAGGCCAGGTCGGCCCCCTCATCCACAATCAAGTCATGGATGAGGGCAGATTTGTTATTGGCCGACCTGGCATTAAACAACAGCACCGTCAGGCCCGAGGGGCGACTGACGAGACTCCCTGGCACCTTCTGGCTGGAAGCGAAACCAGAAGTAGGGACAGGTGTCAGCCATCTGTCCCTCCTTCTTCTATGCGGACACGTTAAGCCCCCACCGCTATTACGTCCATTGCCCATCACCACACCAATGGCGGCGCCAGTGCGCTCCCCAGGAAACTCAGGTGGCAACATGGCCAGGGACGACTCCATAAAAACAAGTTAAAACACTTTAAAATTATAAAACATTTAAAATTGGCCATCCAACAGAAGGGACTGCCACAACAAAAGAGCAAGTCCCCTGGCCAGCCCAGGCCCCCCCGAATGGCCCCCCCAAACGGCGGCGACCGCCCTTTGGCCGACGCCCTTCAGCCGCCGGCCCCGGCTGCTGCCGGTGCTTTGTAGCCGCCGGCCGCCCGACACCCCACCCCGTCCGGGCACGCCTGCGGCGGAGTCGGCGGCGTGGCGCGGTCTTCGGGCGCGGCAGGGTTCTCGGGCGCGGGCGCGGTCTCCTGCCAGGTGTTGTTCCTCCCGCCGGCACTCCCCCCTGCGGCGCTTTGTAGCTGCCGGCCGCCCGACGCCCCACCCCGTCCGGGCACGCCTGCTACGTGTGCAAGGGCGTGGCAGGGCAGTCAGGTAGCGGCGGAGTCGGCGGCGCGGCGCGGTCTTCGCGCAGTCTTCGGGCGCGTGCGTGGCACGGTCTTCGGGCGCGGCGCGGTTCTCGGGCGCGGTCTCCTGCCAGGTGTTGTTCCTGACAGCTTTCTCACTGTCGGAACAATACACCAGTGGAACTAGGTGTCTAGAGAGGTGGTGGGCTCTCCCACACTAGAGACATTCAAAAAGAAACTGGATGGTCACCTGAGTGGGGTGGTGTAACTTGATGTCCTATGCCAACAGGGGGTTGGACCCAATGGCCTTCTTGGCCCCTTCCAACTCTTCTGTTCTATGATTCTCTGTTTTTTTGACGTTCTGAAAACTGGCTGCTGCGCTCCAAGGATCTGAAGAAACATAGAAACAGAGCAAGTCAGAAGGGACCTCCCAGGCCATCTAGTCTGACCTCTGGCACCAGCCGGCTCCGCTCATGACATGCCCACCATCTGCGCGTCCAGCCTATCCTTGAACACTCGCACCAATGGGGCCTCAACGACCTCTCGTGGAAGCCCATTCCACACCCTCGGGGTCCTGACTGTCAGGAAGTGCTTCCTGGCATCCAAACGAAACCTTGGCTCCCTGAGCTTTGCTCCGTTGAAGCGCGTCCTGCCTTCCTCTGCAGGGGAGAACAGGCCTTTACCCATCTCCCTGTGACATCCCCTCACATACCTGTATGTCGCCAACATATCCCCTCTGAGTCTCCTCTTCTCCAGGCTGAAGAGACCCAGTTCCCTCAGTCTCGCCTCTTACCCCATCCCCTGCAAACCGGCCACCAACCTTGTGGCCCTACACAGCACTGACTCTAACCTGGCTATATCCTTTCTTTAATGAGGGGCCCAAAACTGAGCACAATACTCCAGTTGCGGGCGTACCAGAGTCGTGTAGAGTGGTAATAATACCTCTCTTGATCTAGAAGCCACACTTCTGGCTATGCAACGAAGGGTGGCGTTCGCCCTCTTGACCACCGCATCACACTGCTGACTCATGTTTAGCCTGCAGTCAACCAGCACCCCGAGGTCCCTTTCACAAGTGCTGCTCTCCAGCCACTTGTCACCTAACCTGTACTTATGACAGCTATTCCTATGCCCCAAATGCAAGACCTGCACTTATCCACATTGAACGCCATCCTGTTGTCTCCTGCCCACTTCCATAGTCCGTCCAGATCCTTTTGGATCTGGAGTACCTGCTCCTCAGTTGCGGCCACTGCCCTTGTTTTAGTATCATCTGTGAATTTGATCAGCAGACTGCTCACCCCTTCTTCCATGTCACTGATGAAAAGATTAAACAGGATTGACCCCACGACAGAGCCCTGGGGGACCCCGCTTGTCACTGGCTGCCATCCTGATGATTCCCCACTAATGGTTACCTTCTGCTTTCGGTCAGTCAACCATGCCCTAATCCACCGGACAGTGCTTTGGTGTATCCCAAAACTCCTCAGTTTCTCCACCAGGATATCATGGGGCACTTTGTCAAAGGCCTTGCTGAAATCCAGGTATACCACTTCTACTGCATCCCCGCCATCTAGCCATCATGAAACCTTGTCATAGAATTCCACAAGGTTTGTCTGGCAGCACCTGTTTTTGCGGAAGCCGTGTTGTGTGGCTGTCAGCCTTCCTTCCCTATCTAGCATCCCTAGATCTCTCTCTGTTATGAGCCTTTCCATTGTTTTTCCTACAATGGACGTAAGGCTAACAGGTCTGTAATTCCCCATGTCCCTTCTACTGCCCTTTCTGAAAATTGGGACCACTGAGGCCACCCTCCAGTCCTCTGGAACTTCACCCGTTCTCCATGAGGCCTCAAAACTGAAGGCCAGCGGGCGTGAGAGAACCCCTTCCAACTCTCTAAGTACTCTCGGGTGTAACCCATCAGGGCTTGGCACCTTTGTAATGTCCAATGCCCTGAGGAGCCCCTCGACTTCAAGGAGGGGTGACTCTAATCTGTGCCCCTAAATTTCCAGCCTCATCTAATCTCCTATGCAGATATCTCCCGTCCTGCTTTGGGGAGAACACAGAGGCAAAATAGTCATTCAGCATCTGTGCCTGTGCCCTCATATCGTCACTGGATCTCCTTCCTCCTTATTTAGTGGTCCCACCACTTGTCTCCCCTTCCTCTTCCTATTTACATGCTGAAAGAAGCCCTTTTTGTTGCTCTTGATATTCTTGGCAAGTCTCAGCTCGTAATCAGCCTTAGCCTTGCGAAGAATCCTTCTGCAACGGGCCTCCTCCTCCCGGTATACCCTTTTGTCTATTTGCCCCAGTACCCATTTCCTATGGAGGTTCCTCTTTCTTCTAATCCCTCGGACCACCTCCTTTTGCATCCATGGCGGGACTCTCCTCTGCCTCTCCACCTTACTAACTAGAGGTATCATCAAGGCTTGCGCCTCCAAAACCTCCCTTTTGAGTGCCATCCACCCCTCCTCAACTTGCTTACCTTCCAGTAACCTATCCCAGCAGACTTTCCCCAGTCTGGCCTTCAGTTGGCCAAAGTTGGCCCTCTTGAAGTCCCAACTTCTAGTGCTCAACCTGCTGCATGTCCCCATTCCCCTGATCTCAAAGCAAAGGATGGAGTGATCACTCGCATCCAGAGCTCCCCTAATCTGTACTTCATCTATCAGCTCTTCCCTGTTGGTCAAGACCAAGTCAAGGATGTTTCCCCCCCTAATCCCCTCTCGGACCCTCTGTGTGAAAAACCCTCCCTCTATAGCTTCTAGGAAGCGACGTGACCTGGCTGTCACCGCCAAGTGAGTCTCCCAACTAATATCCGGGAGATTGAAATCTCCCATAATTACTGTGTCTCTCCCCTGAGATATCCTTAGAATCTGGCCTGTCAGGACATCATCCAGGGTCTCAAGGTGACCTGGAGGGCGATAACATACCCCCACTGTCAGGTCTCTTTCCCTGTCAAAACCCCTTTGTTTCCCCCAGACTGCCTCTACCGAATCCCCATCTGTGCTGCATTCTGTCTCACTGCATCCTATCCCTTCCCTGATGTATAAAGCCGCGCCCCCACCCCTCTTTCCCTTCCTGTCCTTTCTAAAAAGGTGATACCCTTCTAGGTTCACATTCCAGACTTGCCTTTCATCCCACCAAGTTTCTGTGATTCCCACCAGGTCATACCCTCCTGTTCCCAGGAGAGCTTCAAGCTCTTCCTGCTTATTACCCATGCTCCTAGCATTGGTGTACATGCACCTCAACTCCTTCCCACTGCTTCCTTTCCTTGGAGCTCCCAGCCCCCTCCTTCCTCCCATCCTCCCTGATACCTGACCCCTCTCTGTAGGAGTCCTGTCAGTCCCTGCAGTACCTCTAAAACCCTGCTCCCAGAGCCCTGATCGTCTCCCCACACTTGTTCAGTGCAGACACGTTACTGGGGGGCCTGAACTCCCCCCCCCCCGGCCCAGTTTAAAGTCTTCCAGACAAAGCTCACTAGAGCATCTCCAAAGGACCTTTTCCCCATCCTCGTGAGGTGTAACCCGTCCCTTGCCAGAAGTCCATTGGCAAGAAATCGAGTGCCGTGGTCGAGGAACCCGAAGCTTTCCTTCTGGCACCACACCCTAAGCCAGTCGTTCACCACGGAGACCCTCCTGTCCCTTCCTGGCCCAAATCCCCGGACAGGTAAGATTGACGAGAAGGCCACTTGGGCCTTCAGCTCCCTGAGTTTCTTCCCCAAGGAGGAAGGGGGCAAGCTTTATTGCTGTCCTTGTCCTTGTGGGGGTTGTATGGCTTTCCCCTTTCCACTCCTGCTCCTAAAGTGATGAGATTCTTTGTGCAGTGGAGCTGTTCCCAAAAAGCGTTTTGTGTGGACTGTGTTGTATCACTCTTGATTCAATTTGTTTCTCAATGCAACATGGTTGTGGCTGGAACCAAAACATGTGGCCCCAAAGGAGCGCTTTGGAATGGCCCATTATTGCTATTGGTGTTGCAGTTACAGTATGTGAAATGATGGATTTTGGTTGTTCTTCCCCACTCTGGGGACATTCATGGTCTTAAGAACACTTACTTATCTGTGAAATGAGAGGTACAGTGGGAACAAGACAATTAAGCTGTGTGCTTTCTGCATCCACTCCTCTGCATGTTTCTGTGCCTGAGTTTTCCCTCTCTGTGGTATGGGTTGCTGGCTGTTGGGTGTGCCAAGGCTGGCATGCTTCTTATGACTCCCTTGGCTCCACCTTCCACACCATCATTCACGTTCACCACCAGCCCCACTGATTGCTGCCACCAAGGAATGTGCAAGAGAGTTGTAATGCTGAAGAGATGGACACAGAAGGAGGAAGAGGTGCACAGTTCTTTTGTGTATTTTCTCCTTTATGAGGCTGTTCAAGAACTGTGGGCGCAGGCACAGCCCTCCATATTTCACATCACTCGGCATCTGTGGGTTTCTCAGAATTGCCGCATGGTGGAGCTACCGTGTTAGGAAAAAAACACCCGTCTGTGTTTTGAGTGTGCACAGAAGTGTGTGGTGCGCACAGTTACCTGTAATGAAAGCGAAAGGCCTTGTTTTTGTCTCTTTCAGCTCCTTGCAGAACATCACTCCCCCTCCCTGCGTGGCTGCAGGGCTGAATTCACAGACTAGGGCATTTCCTTAAACAGGAAGACATGTTCAGGAAACAAGCAGCCCTAGTTTCCACAGAGCAGGACTTCCCATTGCGGCATCTGCAAAAGCACTTATACAGGGCATGACGAAGGCCAGAGTTGCTTCTCTGGGGTAAAAGCACTGGAAACCTACAGTGTTTTTGCAGGATCTGCCAACTGACTATGTATACGTAGAGCAAAGCAAAATTGGTCAACAGGAATATCTATCAGACAGCAGTCCACGGGAGCTTAACTCACAGTGGCTCCATTCAGGCACTGGAGACCTGCTGCCGTTTCGCTTCTGTGGGCAGCGCTCCACAGCCCCGGGGAGGCCTCCGAATCACAGGTGGGCCTGCCATGATCTGGGCTCCCTTCACTAGCCGAAGTGGCCAGTAGTTTAGCACTGCTCTGTGCTGCAGGTGCCCGCAGGGGCAGGTCACGGCATTCCATCCAGCCCTAACGGAGGGAGCTGAGCAGTGTTTTGCGGCCGGGGCTTAATTCTGGGCTCAGGTTCTGCATAATGGCTTCCACCCTTCTGGCTTCCAGCAATGAGATTCCTGAGAACATCAAGCGTGCAGTGAGTGATGTGAAGACCATCGCAGTCCTGCCAGCCATAGGTGAGTGGGCGAGTGAGGGGGCCAATGGGCAGGGCCTTCTGCAGGGTGGCTCCCGCACACCCAGGCAGGCAGCCCACTGCCTCTGGAGGGCCTGGCAGCAGCGCAACTGCCATTTTATGGATGGAGGAGGACACGCTCTGGTCCCTGCCCACCCCTTGGGATTACTCCCTTCATCTGCACATACCACTCGCTTTGGACTCTTGGCAGCTGCTGCCCAGCAGGGCTTGCCAAGCAGGTGCTTCTTCTGGAGCAGGTATTTGCAGCAGAGAAAAGGAGGGAAATAGAGGCTGCCCTGTTGACGGAAGGTTTTTCCTAGCCACATCTGTCCTTTTGCTAGTTCAACGAGCGTGAGTTGCACAGAGCAGCTTTGCCAGCAGTGGTTGCGCTGAACCTGGAGCCAAACAGGAGCTGCCCCATGAAAGCCATGCCTGTCATCAAGGGCTTTGGGGTTGCTGTTGGTGGTCTTGAGGCACAGCAGCTGCTTCCATTTTGCATGTCATTTGCCGTTACTACCTTTGCGCATGGAAAGAAAGCAGTTCATTTTTGGAGGATTTTTGCTTTTTGGAGGAGGAGGACTTCTCCAGGCACCTTTGCTTAACCGAATTACAAACTGGTAAAGTTAATGTTACTGCACTTGCCGGCCTGCTCCCTGCATGCTTGGAAAAGGCACAGACAGGGAGCAGGAACAACTGGGGAGCAGCGCCAGGAGCACCTATGATTTCCACAGAGTTCCCAGTCCCATCTTGGTCACTACTGCAAGGGCTGCTGGTGGTAGTGGTGGTGATGGGGACTTGCAAAGGAGAATTAGAAAATGGCAGTGAGGTATCTAACCCTGTTCTTTTAGCAGGGCTGGAGGAAAGGCGCCCTCTTGCTCTCTCATCTCCCTGGTTCAAACATCCGCTGAGGGAAGAGGGTGCTTCACAGAGAAGGCTTTCAACGGGGCATGTGGCAGGGCCCTGCTCTCCCTCAGCGGGGCCTGCTGAAATGGCTGCTGGCTTCTTCATGGCTTTGTATATTCAGCTCACGTGGTGGCTATCTGGTGTTCTAAATGTCAGGGCTACGTTATTACTCACCAAAGCAAACCATGATCTCTGGTGTTCTGTTCAATTTCCCCCCTCCGAACAGAAGCTGTTTCAGAGTCAAAATGTTCAGCATTAATTCTGAGAGCCGGGGTGGTGTAGTGACTGTAAGCATGGGCCTGGGACTCCAGGAATCTGGGATCTGGTCCCCATTCAGCCTTGGAGCTCATACATGACTTTGCGTTGGTCACTCTCAGCCCAGCCTACCTCACAAGGCTGTTGTTGTGAGGGTAGGACTGAGATGGGGAAGAGAATGATCGAAGCCACTTTGAGTTCCTTGGAAGAAAAAGGGCAGGATAAAAATATAATAAATCAGCAAATAAAATTCTGAGAGATTTCCTCAGGGCCTTGTTTGTCAGAAACATATGGTTTCCTTGTTTTCCTAATGCATGTCCCTCTTGCTTTGTGAAAACAACTGTAAGACCAGTGCTTTTTTGTAAAAAAAAAAAAAAAAAAGTGCCGGAACTCACCTCTTGGGGTCACACTTATACACTAAAAAAGATTTTTAATTCACCAACTTTTTTGAAATAAAGAACTTATTTACCTTTTGCACATAGCCAGTCACTCTACAGTAGAATCTACACACATATAAACATAATGGTCTCCGCCGGCAGTAAGCACTCAGTGTGCTACCACACGACCGATCCCAAGCTGAGCAGCATCCCGAGCCGAGCAGTGCGGACACACACGCTGCCCACAGGCACTATTTTAATGCTTTTTGCTGCTGACCTGCTATGCCCGACAGGACGATTCACAATCACACGGAAAAATCCGTCAAAAAAAGTGCCGGAACGCCGTTCCAGTGAGTTCTATGACAAAAAAAGCCCTGTGTAAGACAAAAGATATGTGGAAGTTTTGATGTGGGTTCCCAGAAGCTTCTGGGTAACACACACACACACGCACACACACACACGTACGTTAAAAGGATAATTTCATTTTCCCTTCTGTCAAAGGGCTTTTCCTCTGCGGTCTTCTCTGCACAAGGCATATATCTAACTCTCTTTTCCATACTTTGGGCTCATGATTCCTCATGTATGGCGGTTTGCATGATATCATTATTCGTTGGGGTGTCTCCTGTGCTTTCCAAGTATTTCTGAACTTTCTTAAAGGAAGGAAAGTCAATTATTTTCTGGCTATCACACTAAATTGTGCTAAAACAAATGTGTACTGCTGCAATTGCAGTGCCACTTTACGCTTGAGTGTTAGAATGTATAGGAAGGGAGAGAAAGCCAAACCTCAGAAAAAAGTATGTGAAAAGGTTCTGCTGTAAGACCATAGAGAATCTGAGAGGAGGAGTGTTGGTTAAATGGGGGATTAAAAACCTCATGTAGAGAAGCCCTGTATGCTAAGGAATACAGTATTTGTCAAGCAACTTTTGGTCTGAAGAAAGAAAACCCTTCCTAGTTCTCATGAAAACAGACATCCATAATCTGTGACTACTGAGCTGAATAGAGTTTATTTTAACAGCAAACAACACATGCAAAGTAAAAAGCTTATCTCTTCATGTCTTGAAAATATTCACCACCTCAATTCATTTTGTGTTAAAGGCTGTTAAAGGCACAAAAGCAGAGCCAGAATAAAAAGTGGTTGTTTTATAAGAAGCTTCTCCCTGCAATTTTCTAAGAACTAAGTCTGCAATCTTTTGTTATTGCTGTAGTAAATAGATTGAGGACACATTTTAAGTATAGAAATGAAATCATCATCATCATCATCATCACTATGAATTTTAAGAGTAGTTTGGTGGGGTTTGAGGGGAGATTATTTTGCCTCAAAAAAGAAAGAAAGGCAAAAAGGAAAAAAAAAAAAAAGAGTTTCACTGGCATCTCCAAAAAGGCAGCTATGTGAAGGCTCTGATATTTAATTGACTGGTCAATTGGCTAAAATCTAGAAGAGTCAGGCTGCAATTTTACATACACTTACATGGCAGTATGTCTAATGGAACTGAATTCTGAATAGAGTTATACAGCTGAAAACCAATTAAATAACTGTTTGCTTATTGTTTATTGACAGGACAATCCTGTATATCTTTGCTCAGAACTGCAATCCATTATATTTGCTCCCACATTAGCATATATAGCACTGCACTTCCAAATGGTTGAAATACAGTTTTGCAGTGGCAACATGGACTGAAACTCAGTGGAGGGGGGTGGTCTGTTTTCACTTGCATAAGTCACAACCATGATTGTATGTTTTCCTCTCCTGAAGATGCGTGTGTATGTGTGTGTGTGCAACAACCTTCTCTCTAGGGGGAATCAGGCAGAAATTAAAGTATTCTGCATGGGGTCCTGGTCTGCTCCACATGATACACCTGGAGCCTATCAATGGGGCTGGAGCTCACAGGCTCCTTCATGCCTGGGGGTGGGGGTGGGGATCACGGTATGCATAACATTAACATGTGAGGTAAAGTTTCTATTAATCCAGCACACTAGTTTCCCTAAGTCATTTTTTCAAGTGAGCTGCCACCTGTATTCCTTTTTAATCATCTTAGGGAGAGATGCTGACCTTTCTTATTACTTCCCCTAAGGTAGCCGGGCGCAGCGAACGTCGGAGGGAGGAAGCCCCGCGCCCTGAAAAGCGCCGGCGGCGGCCAGGGGAAGAGCGCCGGCAGAAGAGGCACCGCGCACACGACACCTGCGCGCGCGGCAGTGGCAGCAAACGCCGCACCCCGGACTCCACCACCTGCCCTGACTGCCGCCACGCCCGGCACGTGTGAGAGGCGTGGCCGGGTGCAGTGAACGTCGGAGCGAGGAAGCCCCGCGCCCTGAAAAGCACCGGCGGCGGCCGGGGCCGGCGGCCGGAGGGCATCGGCCAAAGGGCGGGTTCGCCGCCCTTTGGGCGCCGAGCGGGGGGGCTGGGCTGGCCGGGGGGCTTTGTTTGCCTGCATGATTTTTAGCCTTTCTGCTACGCTGCGTGTCAGTGTAAGTTTTTAATTGTTTTTATAATTTTAGTTGTTTTATGGAGTCGTCCCTGGCCATGTTGCCGCTTGCGCTTCCTGGGGAGCGCACGGGCGCTGCCATTGGGGTAGTCTTGGGCAATGGACGTTATAGCAGTGGGAGCTTAACGTGTCTGCATAGAAGAAGGAGGGACAGATGGTTGACACCTGTCCCTACTTCTGGTTTTGCTCCCAGCCAGAGTTTGCCAGGGAGTTTTGTCAGCCGCCCCTCGGGCCTGACGGTGCTGTTGCTTAATGCCAGGTCGGTCAATAACAAATCTTCCCTCATCCATGACTTGATTGTGGATGAGGGGGCCGACCTGGCTTGCATAACGGAGACCTGGGCAGGAGAGGGGGGGGATGTTGCCCTCTCCCAACTATGCCCGCCCGGGTATCTGGTTCAGCACTGTTCACGGCCAGAGGGGAGGGGAGGGGGGGTCACTTTGGTTTACCGAGCCTCCATCTCCCTCACAGGACTTCCGGTCCCCTCGAGGCCGGGGCTGGAGTGCCTCTACTTGGTGTTGGGCGACCGAGACAGATTGGGGATTCTGTTGGTGTACCGTGCACCCTTCTGCCCAACAGTCTCCCTGCCTGAGCTGACGGAGATCATCTCGGACCTGGTGTTGAGGACCCCCAGGATGTTGGTCCTGGGGGACTTTAATCCCCATGCCGAGACTGATCTGACCGGGGCGGCTCAGGACTTCATGGTCTCCATGGCGGCCATGGGGCTGTCTCAACATGTCATCGGCCTGACCCATGAACGTGGACACACCCTGGACCTGGTTTTCTCGACGGGACAGGAAGAGGGTGGTCTGAGGGTGAGGAATTTATGTTTGACTCCCCTGTCATGGTCAGATCACTTCCTGGTGAGGTTTGTGCTCGAGAGCGACTTCTCCCTCTGTAAGGGTACAGACCCGATTGTGTGGGTCCGCCCCCCGAGCCGGATGGATCCGGATGGATTCCTGAAGGCCCTGGGGGAGTTTCCGGCTGACAAGACGGGTGCTCCTGTCGAGGCTCTGGTCGAACTGTGGAATGGGGAGATGACCAGGGCTGTAGACACGATCGCTCCTAAGCACCCTCTCCCACCGGGCAGAGCCCGCTCTTCCCCTTGGTATACCCCTGAAATGAGGGCGATGAAGCAGGTTGGGAGACGGCTAGAGCGTAGGTGGAGGAAATCACGTGATGAATCTGACCGAACACACTTGAGAGCCCACTATCAGGCCTATGCTGTGGCGGTGAGGGCGGCGAAAAAGAGATATTTTTCCGCTTCCATTGCCTCCTCACAATGCCGTCTGGCGGAGCTTTTTCGAGTGGTGCATGGCCTGGTTTGTCCAGGTCCGAAAGAAGACCTGGTTCCACCCTCAAAGGCCCGCTGTGACGACTTTGCCAGGCATTTCAGGGAGACAATCGCTCAGATTCGTCACGAGCTGGATTCCACTATAGATACAGAGGTTTTAAGGGAGACGCCAATGCCGCCGTCTGGTCCAGAATTATTGGATGAATTTCAGTTATTGCGGCCCGATGATGTGGACAAGGTGCTTGGACAAGTACGTCCCACCACTTGCTTATTGGACCCTTGCCCGTCTTGGTTAATAAATAATTCCAAGCAAGGGATTGGGACCTGGATTTTGGAAGTGATTAACGCCTCTCTGAGGGAGGGTCGGGTGCCTGCCCCTTGGTCGCCCTGTATGATGACCTGTGCAGGGAGAAAGACAGGGGGAGTGCGTCCCTGTTGGTTCTCCTGGGCCTCTCAGCGGCTTTCGATACCATCGACCATGGTATCCTTCTGGATAGGCTTGCGGGATTGGGGGTTGGAGGCACTGCTTTGCAGTGGTTCCGCTCCTATCTCGATGGCCGGTTCCAGAAGGTGGTGCTGGGGGACTATGGCTCTGCGCCATGGCAGCTATGCCATGGAGTGCCGCAGGGGTCCATTCTGTCCCCATTGCTGTTCAACATTTACATGAAACCACTGGGAGAGGTCATCAGGAGGTGTGGGCTGCGGAACCATCAGTACGCTGATGATACCCAGCTCTACCTCTCGTTTTCCACCAATCCAGGTGAGGCAGTGGCTGTACTGAACCGGTGCCTGGCCGAGGTAATGGGCTGGATGAGGGCCAATAAACTGAAGCTCAATCCAGACAAGACGGAGGTCCTGTTGGTTGGTGGTTCTGGCTTTGGAGAGGGTGAACTGAACCTTGTTCTGAATGGGGTTGCACTCCCTCTTAGGGACAAGGTTCGCAGCTTGGGAGTGCTCCTCGACCCGGAGCTTTCACTAGAAGCTCAGGTGACTGCAGTGGCGAGGAGCGCTTTCCTCCAGCTTTGGCTGATCCACCAGCTGCGCCCCTATCTGGAGTATGACTGCCTCGCGACAGTGACACATGCATTGGTGACTTCCCGTCTCGACTTCTGTAACGCGCTCTACGTGGGGCTACCCTTGAAGACGGTCCGGATACTTCAACTGGTTCAAAACAGAGCTGCCAGGCTGCTGACGGGGACTGGGTGTTGTGTTCACATGACTCCAGTTCTCCGTCAGCTTCACTGGCTTCCCATTGAAGTCCGGGCCCAATTCAAGGTGTTGGTGATGACCTATAAAGCCCTAAACGGCTTGGGTCCTGGTTACCTGAAGGAGCGCTTGCATCCATATATGCCCAGCCGCCCCTTGAGATCGGCGGGGGAGGCCCTTCTCCGGGAACCCTCCATGAAAGAAATTAGGAGGGTGGGTGCTCGGAGGAGGGCTTTCTCTGCGGTGGCGCCTAAGTTATGGAACGCGCTCCCCAGAGAGGTCCGTCTGGTGCCGTCGTTATTTGTTTTTCGGCGCCAGGCGAAGACCTTTTTATTCAAGCGGCATTTTAACTGTTAACATTATTGGTTTTATCTGGCCAGGGCGGCTTATTTTATACTGTACTGTTGTATTTTAATTTTATATTTATATTTTAATTTATATTATAATTATTTTAATTTATTGATGTGAGCCGCCCCGAGGCTTCGGCGAATGGGGCGGCATAAAAATGTTTTAATAAATAATAAATAAATAGAGCCTACCACAAATTATAGGGGGGCGGGGAGGGTGGAAGATTTTTTAAAAAATTGCCAGTGAAGAGAGCTGACTCTGAACCCAGCTGTTTCCTCTTCCCTGTAATTAATCGAGAGATTTGGGGCTTCTCTACATGATGCCCTTTACTGGGGCATCCGCTTCCTAATTCTTTCTATACTGTATATTGCGATAAACAACCACAAGGGAGTGCTGTAGTATAGCAGAATTGTGAAAATGAAGCGCTTTTCTGGCTCATTCTGCCATTTCCAGACAATACTAAACTTTCTTTGCTCTAGGATGGTTTTATTGTTATCTGTGTTTTATATTGTCTTTTTATAACATTTTTTGTGCTACTCTGAACATTTTATGTGTTCAGAGAGCTTTGGCTACAGACTGGTATAGAACTATGTTTAATAACAATAGCTCTGAAAAGGCTTGGAAAGCATGGGAGAGTACCTAGAGGTTGGGTCATCATAAAAAGCATCCTCAAAATACTGTAACTGAGGAATCATGAGCATTGAAGAAATGCCTCGTGTTTCCAGAGTGGGAGAGAAGCTGACAAGGCTCCTCTGGCAACCTGTGGCTCAGAACAGTAGGTGCTCTGAGAGTCTTGGGTGGTTTTCTTTCTCCATATTCATTCTAGCAGTCCTGTCGAATCCATAGTTGATTTCTGGAATAAAGAGATGAGCCAAGTAGCTGACACAATTGCTCCTGAGTGCCCTCTCTGCAGTAGAGCTCCTACGGTTTTGGGTATGCTCTGCAGCTGAGCACAATGGAGCAAAATAGAGGATGTTTTTGGTGCAGGTGGAGAACTCCTGCTGGGTGCAGTTAAACCTTGGTATGCAGGTGATGAAGAAACATCATTTCACTGGCTCTATTTAACCTCCTCTTTGCTGCCCAGAAGAAAGTCATCTAGGGCCCCAAGGATGTTTTAGAACTGCCCACTGCAATATATTTGCTGGATCCTTCCAGGAAGAAGTGTCTCGCATCTGCTAGGATTTAGACGCCAATGTTACTGCAGTTGAATCAGGCTAAGTATCCAGAGCACAGCCTGGTCAGCTTTTACTGGAGGCATCTCCCATCTGCAAAGCAGCTTTGAAGGATTGCCATGTGCCCCTTTGTCTTGCTTCCTTTTCTCTCTGATCAAAGCTTTACATGTTCTTGTTGGCCTGAACTATTACTTAGAAACTACAGGAAGCTTCAAGTCTCTACATGACAGCTGCTTTTCTGCTAAAGAGTGCTTTGTATTAAGGCACTCATGGCTGAACCAAATTTTAGACCTGTTCGAAATTGTGTGCCACTCTTTTGGGGCTTCAGACCATTTTGAAGGGTATCAATCAGGATTTGAAAAAATTCTATTGCTTCTCAGAAGAATTCACATTTAACAAGGCATTCTAGAAATAGACTTCTTTCCAGGTATAAAAACTGTGATGCTGCTTTCTCTAATTTAGCTGACCACCTAATGCATTGGGTGCAAATTTCTACATTCAGCTGCATTCAACGTGTGGACATGGTTAGCATGCATGCTGAAGTTTCCCAAGTTCAAGGAAAAAGATATGGGAAGATGATCACTTTACAGCCAATGGCTCTGTTCATTGTTCATCTATTCAAGAGACAATAATATAATAAATTATTGATGCATCTGAGTCAGATACATAGGTGATTTCTCCAGGCCAATAGCCCTCAAGCCCTCTCTTCAAGATTACTAGATCCAAGTTTTTCAGCATTTTCATAAGGCAAAAACCTGCACCAATGCAACCTTTTATCCTTTGACAGTTCTTCGGGCAAACAAAGGATGGGCTTCTTCTATTGCAGGTGTGTAACAGAATGCGAGGACTCCTTGGGGCAAGTCTCTTTCATGATCTGGCTGCAGGCACCCAAACAGCTAGGTGTGAGGATAAAGGCAAAATAGAGGTCTGCCTGAAAGAGTCCCAAGTTCATAAGGGTGGATTATCCTAGCTGGGGAGAGTGAAACTTCAGCAGGAGCAGCTGGGGTGTATCAAGAGCAGACTATTAAGTTCTGGAATGTAGCATGAGGAAACCAAGTGGAAACTTCTGGAAAGTGCCCTTGAGGGTCAAAGCCTACAAAGTGGCAGATCAGCGTTTGCTAGTGGAGGGCTCCTGAGACCCATGGTGCATTGCGGCTTCCGTTGTTGACCACAGTGCAGAGGTAGTTCATAGTTAGAGATGGAACAAAGCTCAATTCTTTCTGTCCTGTGCATGAAGCCTGGTTCCTTGAGCTTTGCCCCACTGGAACATACCCTGCCCTCCACTGCAGGGAAGAACAGATCATGGCCCTCCTCCACATGACATCCCCTCACATACCTATATGTAGCTAAAAGATCCCTCAGTCTCCTCCAGGCTGAAAAGACCCAGCTCCTTCAATCTCTCCTCATATGTCATCCCCCCCCAAGCTGGCTACCATGCTTATGACCTTGTGCTGAACTGATTCTAACCTAGCTATGTCTCCTTTATAATATGGAGCCCAGAACTGGACGCAGGCCACACCAGAGTCTTGTAGAATGGTATGAACACCTCCCTAGATCTGGAAGCCATGCTTTTGGCTATACATCCAAGGGTGGTGTTTACCTTCTTAATCGCCACTCAATTAGCTTGCAGGCTCAAGTTCAGCCTGCTGTTAATAAGTACTCCCAGATCTCTTTCACTCCAGCCATTTGTCCCTTATCCTGTACCTGTGACACCTATACCTGTTTTCCAAGTGCAAGACCTTGCACTTATCCACATTGAATGCCATCTTTTGAAGTGGCCACCCACTTCCACAGCCTGTCCAGAGCTTTCTAGATCTGGATCACCTGCTCCTCAGTTGTGGCCACCACCCCCATTGTGGGTTTAGTCAGCAGACTGCTTATTTCCTCCTCCAGGTCATTGATAAAAGGTTGAACAGAATTGGTCCCAGAACTGAGCCCTGGGGAACTCCGCTTGTCACTGGGTGCCATCCTGATGATTCCTCACTGATAGTTACTCTCTGGCACTGGCTTCATTTGACATGGAGTTAGGATGGACCCAGCAGAAAGAGACAGGAGGACAGCAGGTATATCCAAACCTGGGCTTAACACCTCATGTGGAAGCAGGGAAGAAGCCCCAAGCACAGAGGGGGTGGAGAAGACTCTCCCGTGGAACCTGACAAATCTTGCTGCAAGGAGAGCCTCCAGAAGGGCAAGCCCTTCAACCAAATAATGTTGGACAGTCTGTGGATGCAAAGCCTGGAAGAGGGAAAGGGAGGCACAAGTCTTCACCCAGAATAAAAACCTCTCGGCTAGCTGGGCCTTGATGTAGTAACCAGAGGCAAAGACTTACAAATAAAGACCATCCGTGTTTACATTTAGAATCTTGTGCGTATGGGGCTTCTGGAAGAGGGTGGGCTCAAAGTACTTCTCAATGAGGACATGCCTTCAGGATGGTTGTTCATGGAAGTGGGAGAATAGGATCTTATCCTCCCTTCCAATTCAAGCATTGAAATCACCAACCCATATCAACAAGGCTCAAGATGTCGCTCTACCGTTTTGGTGATTTGTCTTCCCATTTTTAACCAGTTCTTCATTACTGTAGGTTGGTGTTTTTGTAGGTGCATATAAATGTTGTTGTTGTTAGTTGCGAAGTTGTGTCCTACCCATTGCAACCCCATGGACAATATTCCTCCAGGCTTCCTGTCCTCCACCATCCCCTGGAGTCCATTTAAGCTCACACCAACTGCTTCAGTGACTCCATCCAGCCACCTCATCCTCTGCCGTCCCCTTCTTCATTTGCCATCTATTGTTCCCAGCATTAGGCTCTTCTCCAGGGAGTCCTTCCTTCTCATTAGGAGGCCAAACTATTTGAGCTTCGTCTTCAGTATCTGGCCTTCTAAAGAGCAGTCAGGGTTGATCTCCTCTAGGACAGACCGGTTTGTTCGCCTTGCAGTCCAAGGGACTCGCAGGAGTCTCCTCCAGCACCACAATTCAAAGGCCTCAATCCTTCGGCGCTCAGCCTTCCTTATGGTCCAGCTTTCACAGCCATACATTGCAACTGGGAAAACCATAGCCTTGACTATATGCACTTTTGTTGGCAGGGCGATGTCTCTGCTTTTTAGCATGCTATCTAGATTTAGCTTTCCTCCCCAGGAGCAAGCGTCTTTTAATTTCTTGGCTGCAGTCCCCATCTGCAGTGATCTTGGAGTCCAGGAAAATAAGATCTATCACTATCTCCATTTCTTCCCCATCTATTTGCCAGGAAATGAGAGGACTGGATGCCATGATCTTAGTTTTCTTAATGTTGAGTTTCAAGCCAACTTTTGCGCTCTCTTCCTTCGCCCACATCTTTAGTTCCTCTTCACTTTCTGCTATGAGAGTGGTATCATCTGCATATCTGAGGTTGTTGATATTTCTCCCAGCAATCTTAATTCTAACTGGTGATTGATCTAGCCCTGCCTTTCTCATGATGTGCTCTGCATATAAGTTAAATAAGCAGGGCAACAGTATACAGCCTTGCCGAACTCCTTTCTCAATTTTGAACCAATCAGTGGTTCTGTGCCTAGTTCTCACTGTTGCTTCTTGGCCCACATATAGGCTTCTCAAGAGACAAATAGGATGGTCAGGTACTCCCATCACTTTAAGAACTTGCCACAATTTGTTGTGATCCACACAATCAAAGGCTTTAGCGTAGTCAATGAAGCAGAAGTAGATGTTTTTCTGGAACTCCCTAGCTTTCTCCATGATCCAGCGTATGTTGGCAATTTGATCTCTAGTTCCTCTCCCTCTTCGAAATCCTGCCTGTACTTCTGATAGTTCTCAGTCCACATACTGCTGGAGCCTAGCTTGTAGGATTTTGAGCATAAATTTGCTAGCATGTGAAATGAGTGCAATGGTGCAGTTGTTTGAACATTCTTTGGCATTCCCCTTCTTTGGGATGGAAATGTAAACTGACCTTTTCCAATCCTGTGGCCACTGTTGAGTTTTCCAAATTTGCTGGCATATTGAGTGTAGCACTTTTACTGCTTCGTCTTTTAAGATTTTGAATAGCTCAGCTGGAATACTGTCACCTCCACTAGCTTTGTTGTTGCTCAGACTTCCTAAGGCCCATTTGACTTCACATTCCATGATGTCTGGCTCGAGGTCAGTGACCACCCCATCGTGGGTATCAGGGATGTTAAGCTCTTTCTTGTATAGTTCTTCTGTGTAATCTTGCCATCTCTTCTTAATCTCTTCTGCCTCTGTTAGGTTCCTGCCATTTTGGTCCTTTATCGTGCCCATCTTTGCATGAAACGTTCCCTTCATATCTCTAATTTTCTTGAAGAGATCTCTGGTCCTCCCTATTCTATTGTTTTCTTCTATTTCTTTGCACTGTTCATTTAAGAAGTTCATTCTTATCTCTTCTAGCTATTCTCTGGAATTTTGCATTCAATTGGGTATATCTTTCCTTTTCTCCCTTGCCTTTCACTTCCCTTCTTTCCTCAGCTATTTGTAAAGCTTCCTCAGACAGCCATTTTGCTTTCTTGCATTTCTTTTTCTTTGGGATGGTTTTAGTTGCTATCTCTTGTACAATGTTGCAAACCTTTGTCCATAGTTCTTCAGGCACTCTGTCTATCAGATCTAATTCCTTAAATCTATTTATCACCTCTACTATATATTCATCAGGGATATGATTTAGGTCATACCTGAGTAGCCTAGTGCTTTTCCCTACTTTCTTCAATTTAAGCCTAAATTTTGCAACCAGAAGCTCATGATCTGAGCCACAGTCAGCTCCTGGTCTAGTTTTTACTGACTGTATAGAGCTTCTCCATCTTTGGCTGCAGAACACATAGTCAATCTGATTTCTGTGTGGACTGTGATGATGTCCATGTGTAGAGTCGTCTCTTGGGTTGTTGGAAAAGAGTGTTTGCTGTGACCATCGTATTCTCTTGACAAAATTCTACCAGCCTGTGCCCTTCTTCATTTTGCACTCCAAGGCCAAACTTGCCTGTTATTCCGGTTATCTTTTGGCTTCCTACTTTAGCATTCCAATCCCCCATGATGATAAGGACATCATTTTCTGGAGTTAATTCTAGAAGCTGCTGTAGGTCTTCATAGAACCGGTCAACTTCAGCCTCTTCACCAGTGGTTGGGGCATAGACTTGGACTATTGTGATGTTGAATGGTTTGCCTTAGATTCAAACTGAGATCATTCTGTCATTTTGGAGACTGTATCCCAGCACTGCTTTTCCTACTCTTTTATTGACTATGAAGGCTACTCCATTTCTTCTGAGGGATTTCTGCCCGCAGTAGTATACCTGATGGTCATCTGAATTAAATTCCCCCATTCCTGTCCATTTTAGTTCACTGATTCTTAAGATGTCAATGTTCAGTCTTGTCATCTCTTGTTTGACCACATCCAGCTTGCCTTAATTCATGGATCTTACATTCCAGGTTCCTATGGAGTATAGATCTTTGCAGCATCGGACTCTCCTTTCACCACCAGATACATCTGCAACTGAGTGTCCTTTTGGCTTTGACCCAGTCGCTTCATTCTTTCTGGCGCTACTAGTACTAGCCCTCCGCTCTTCCCCAGTAGCATACTGGACACCTTCCAACCTGAGAGGCTCATCTTCTGGCACCATATCTTTTTGCCTTTTGGTACTGTCCATGGGGTTGTATGGCAAAGTGGGTTGCCATTTCCTTCTCCAGTGGATCACGTTTTGTCAGAGCTCTCTGCTATGACCTGTCCGACTTGGGTGGCCCTGCGTGGCATAGCTCATAGCTTCATTGAGCTACGCAAGCCCCTTCGCTACGACAAGGCAGTGATCCATGAAGGAGCATCTAAATGTAGATTAACACAAAATGAGGCTGGCTGCTCTCAATGATGGAGGAGGTAGCCAGGTGGAGCAAGGGAGCAGGCTGGCAGAAGCAGTTCTAACACCTGTGGTCAGCAAGACCACCCTTGGGCTGGCTACCTCTGACACTCGGAGTTGCTTCCTGAGAGAATGTTGTCTATCGATCAGTTGTGACCTCTTCCCTGGCCCAAGTCTCTTGGAAAAATCGAACTCATTGATATACTCTGTAAAACAAGATTTTCAAAGAACCTTGAGATTACAATTCCATTATATA
Organism: Varanus komodoensis; assembly: GCF_004798865.1. Taxonomy (NCBI): domain Eukaryota; kingdom Metazoa; phylum Chordata; class Lepidosauria; order Squamata; family Varanidae; genus Varanus; species Varanus komodoensis. The sequence continues at coordinate 4,170,383 of NW_025335972.1, forward strand.
TTCATTCTTCCTTATATTTGACTAGGCCCCGGTCTTCAAAAGTGATTACTGCAAGAGCATTTCTATAGTTAAGAAATGTGGATTATATGATCCATGGTTCAAAGACTGGGATAGACTTAGATAATTTTTGAATAAGATGCAATTTATGCTCCTTTTGACATAACCAACACCCTGCATTTAGGATAATTTGAAAGAACTGGCTTATATCAGTTCAGAACAAGATTCCAGGTGTTTCCATTTTCTATTGCGTTTTGAGGAAATTGTTTTTGGGCTTGTACCATAGTCCAAGGGTCTTGGCTATTATAAACTTGGGGAAAATGTGGGGGTCTGATACAATGTCCTCTGTATTTACTAACTCAGCGTCCAGGTCTAGCCTCTGGTTGGAGAAGGATAGTAATTGACCAGATGTCACTTCCTTTATCTTTTAGGCCTCAGAACATGGCTTACTCTTGTCCTTAACATTCCTTTGGGGCTTTAATTTTGTTTCCACTCTAGATGTTCAGCTTTCTCAATGAGATTGAAAAGTTTATTATACTGCATTTTTTGTAACATGCGAATTTTGTATTTTAAATATTTTTACTCTTCTTGAGCTTATGTGAACAGTTCTTGCTAAACACATTCTTGGGAGCCTTGCTATTTGTCACCTTTGCCTTATTTGAATTCAGCTGTGATCTGAGATTGTTTGATCTCTGCATTACATCTTCATTTCTGTACTAAGGGCACATAACAAGTACTGTTAAAAGAGCATTACTGTTCAGAGAGAAAAGATGCAATGTGAGCCAAATCCTGTGATACAAAGAAAAGCCAGCCTGCAAGTGGCAGAGTAGTCTCATTGTTTAGCTTGTTTGGGCTGGATCTTCTTTCTTTGTTTTTCCTCCATCAGCATGTAAACTCTCTGGTTTAGCATGAAGTCATTCAATTCAATTGACTGTTTATCATTCTTGAGCAAGCACAGTTCCTTTAACAGTGTGGTTTGAATCAAAGCCAACTCTGCAGCCAGGCTTAGGGAGGGAGCATCATCCATCCAATTATTGTGGAATTGCCCTTTAAGAGCCAAAGACCCCATTTAAGGTGGTCTCCAAAGGAGTAGAGATTTTTTTCAACAATTACTTCCTATTTATTTATTTTTCGGTTTATATCCTGCCTTTTTCCTACAAAGGGCTCAAGGCAGCTTACATCTCCTCCTCCTCCATCTTATCCCCACAACAACAACCCTGTGAGGTAGGTTGGGCTGAGAGTCTGTGACTGGCCCAAAGTCACCCAGTTGGCTCCATGGCTGAGCGGGGACTAGAACCCAGATCACCTGAGTCCCAGTCGCATGCTCTTAACCGCTACGTCACACTGGCTCTTCCCCTCTAATTGTAAAACATTGTATGATTTTTGATCTCAACTCTCTGAATTTCTAGTGGGCTGCTTTAAAAATCAGAAAATATACTTGAAGGATCTTTATATTCTTCTCTAGTGAGCATAATTGCTTTTCACAGGCAGCTGTTCAAGCAAACATAAGTAGTTAAAACAGATGCCTTTTTTCATTACGGAGTGCTGTCAGTCCTCCTGTTTTTACAACTTCTCTGTGGTAATGATAACAAAATATTGCTCAATTCTTGTTCAGTTGGAAGTTGCATTAAGGTGAAATAGCAAGTTGAAGTTTAAAAAGAGATAAAATAATGCTAAAGTTCACAAAGACAGAACAGTTTGGGGAGCTGGAGCTCCTGTGGTGTTCCCTGCTCTGATGCCACTTCAGAGATGGAGCGATACTGGGTGAGAGTCACAAGGTGCCTGGACAGGTTTCTGCAACCACATAACAGGTTAGATCCCCTCACCTCTTGGCGTGTAAAAAAACAGCAGGGAGGGAAGAGCCAGATGTGTCAGAGACATGATCAACGGCTCTGTGCGAGAGGGAGTGGCCATGCCGCCTGAAACGGGCTGTGGTGAGGCACCCTGGAGAAACCCTCCCTGGGCCCAGAAGATTCAAATAATTTCATCTTGGTGGCCAAAATCCCTTCCTGGGCAAGGTCCTTGAGTGGGTGGAAGCCATTAGGGAATGGACGAGATTCTCGGTGGGCTTTCTAAAGTCAGCGTTGCAGTGATTCTTCTGATGAAGACGGTGAAGAATGGAAGATGTGGGACATGAGAATCATGGGGGCAGAGGAGGGCCAGGCTGTCCCAAGGCCACAGCCTCCAGTTTCTCAGGTGGACCATGGGAACAGACAGGGTGTGGAAGAGATGGGAGGGGGGAAAGGAGAAAAGGAGGATGAGTCCATGCACATTGCTGTCCCTGATCCTAGGATGTGGCATCAGGTTCGAAGACCTACCCAGCCAGAGGGCTTGTGAAGGTCTCAGAGGCCAGAGGGACCCACCCAGAGGTACTGAAAAGAAGCATGTTTGGAAGTAGTTTCTAGTTATGGTTCAATTAATCACTCTGTTTATGCACAGATACTAGTTTCTACTATAGCCTGTTAGCTATAAACTGGCAATAAAGAGCTATTTTGCAAAAGAGACGGATCTTTTGGGAGCTTGAAATGAATATAAGGAAACCTAGCTCCTGACAACCTGGATCCATTTCATTTGGGATTAAGGCCTGGTTTTGGCATGGAAACGGCCTTGGCCACCCTCTAGGATGACTTATACTGGGAAAGAGACCAGGGCAGTGTGATTCTGCTGATATCCCTGGATCTCTTTGCAACTTCTGACACTATTGACCAAGACAGAATTGGAAGTATCCTGCTGGGGCAACTGTCTAAGATGGGTGTGGAAGGTGCTGCATTGCAGTTGTTCCACTGCTACTGAAATGGCTGGCTGCAGAAGGTGGTGCTTGGGAAACACTGCTTGGCCCCATGGTTCCTTAGGGGTCAGTCTGCTCCCCCATGCTAGTTCACATCTATATGAAGCTGCTGAGTAGCATCATTCAGAGTTTGGTAGTGTTCCCATCAGTATGCTATTGAAAGGCATTCTCCATTTCATCTTCAGCAGATGAGGCTGTGGATGTGCTAAACCAGTGCCTGAATGCAACAATGGACCGGATGAGAGCCAACACAGGGAAGCTGAACTGCAACAAGACAGGGATGCTGTGGGTGGGTGTTCAGACTCTTCTGGATGGGGCCACACTCCCCTTGGAGCAGCTGGCTTGTAGTTTAGGGACATTCCTTGAGCTGTCTGTCACCTGATGCTTGGCTGGCAGCCCAGCCATACCCCTACTTGGACAGAGGTAGCTTGGTTCCTTTAATCTACAGTCAGGGAATCTATAAACTAGACTGCTGCAATGCCTTCTGTGTGGGGCTGTCATAGAAATATAGGGGAAAAGGCAAGTCAGAAGGGGCCTCCCGGGTCATGTAGTCTGACCCCTGGCTCCAGCCAGCTCCTCTCATGTAATGCTCACTTCAGCATCCTTGAAGACAGTTCAGATGCTGCAACTTGTGGATATAAGGTAACCGGACTAATAACCAGGACAAGGTGGTTTAAACATATAATGCCAGTTCTGGCCTGCTTGCATTGGCTCCCCATATGCTGAACCCCCTCCCAGGTGCTGGTTTTAACCTTTGAAGCCTTACACAATGGATTGCCATTGCAATGGATTGCCTCTTCCAATTGCAATCTGCCCAGACAGTGGCTGGGCTCACACAGCATGACAAGCAACCCTGCATGGTGTCCATGGTGCACAGTTTTTTCTCTGGATATGACTGACAGACAAACAGATGGTTTCTATGCTAGCATGGTTTCAGTCCCTTCACTTATCCCATCAGCCACCATGCCCAAAATTCAGTACCACACTGGATGGCTGGAGCAGCTCCTGCAACAGCAGCTGCTTTTTGTAGGACTGTGGAAACCACAATGTTGGGTTTGGGTGCTCAGAGAAACCATGGCAAAGTCTGGAAACTATAAAACAGACCGTTGTTTCTTATTCATGTTTTTAAAATCCAAAGGTGCTATGCTGAAATATGAAGACAGGGTTTGGACAGCACAACAGATCATCCTACACAAGAAACCACCATGACATGTTGTGTTGTGTGAACCTTTCTGCTAGGATCAACATCTGAAGCCTACTTGACTGCCACCTCTGCGGGAGGTTTGGTTGATGGCAACAGGGTAGAAGGGACTTCCTAGTAGTGGCCCCCAGATTATGCAACAAGCTCCCTAATGAACCCCCCCTTGCATCAACTTTTGCTACCCCTTCGGCACTAAATTATGATTAGCCTCTATGCTGAGGCATTTAAAACCTGTAAATAGCATAGGGGTGTGTGGTTATATCAGCTGATTTCAGAGGTTTAGTTGTATTAACCTGTCCTAAGTTGTTTAAATTTGGTTTAAAAATAAAGTGGATAAAAACTATGCATGCTGCCTTGGGTTCCTCACAAAAGGGGAAAAGATGGGATATAAATTAAATAATAATAGCTCATTATTGCAAACAAGGGCATGGAATTTCATGTGGGGGGTTTGCATTTGTGTAGAAGTTCATGCAGGGGAAGGCAGATAGCATGTGTGAACACCTACACAAGTCCAGGTGTTCACATGTTCCGTGTGTAGGAAACCAAGTAGTGGCTTGGCAGCTTCCCCCTGTGTATGTGTGTGGCAAAACCCACCATATGTCTCACTTCTGTCACAGTGGAACTTTTAACAGTATGAGCTATTTTTGCAAGGAAGTGGTAACCAAGTTGGCCATTTGTTATGTCGAGCAGCTAGATTCTTCCTTCATTGTGGAAAGGAGGTGGGGCTACCAAAGCTAGCTGAGCCCCTTTGCTCTTCTGTCATGGGAGCAAAGGGGATTCAGTCAAATCCTTGGCCCATGACAGAGCTAAGAGTCAGGGCAGCTGAAGGCGGAGGGTTTTATGAATGAGAACAGGCAGGAAATGAAAGCAAGCCCCCACTCTTGCATACAAGTGTTTCCTTAGCAGGCCGCTTCCTCTCCTCATTCAGCTGGCAGCCAACTGACCTGCCTCTGCATATGCTTTCTCATGTATTTCACATGCAGAGTGGGAGAGGAGGTGGGAGGTGGGCAAGGGCAGCTGTGGAGAAGATCCTGTGGACAGAGGACATGTTCTTGGCAACATTAATGGGACTGGTAAGAGAAGCATGGAAAGGTGGGAGAGGAGCAACGCCTCTGCCAAACATTGGAGAAAGCAGGAATGCCCAGCTGGCAGCAACTCAAATCTTTTCAAGCAACTGCCTGCTCAGATGCACCATTCCCTTGGAGTTGCCATCTCATGCAGCAAGGCACCACATTAAGCCAAGGCAGGGCACTTTCTGTACTTTTTAAAGTGAAGTGGGTGCAAAACCTCCACTGGAAACTCTGCTTTGCATGTACATTTGGAATGCAAATCACAGTTTGGTGTGATTTCTGAGTAGAAATGGTCCATGGAGATGAGCACCTCAATACAACATGAGGATGTAAAACTAATTGGGATTATTCCATGTTAAGTCAGGGCTTAACATGAATCCAAGCTTAGTTTCTTGGGCTCACAGTGGCTGTGGATTTTCAGCCATGGTTGGTTACCATGTGATGAGCTCTAAGCTGTGTTTGATCAGATTCGTCACAAGATTTCCTCCATTTGCGCTCTAGCCTTCTTCTCTTTTGCTTCATTGCCCTAAGTTGTGGTATATACCAAGGAGCTGGTTGAAATTGGCAAGAGAAGAGAGGGCACTCAGGTGTGATCAGGTCAACCACTCACATTGCCTCCTATTCCATAATGCCACCTGGGCTTCAACAGGAGTGCCAACCCTATCAACCTTCTGGATCCATTAAATTTCAGGGGTGTACCATTATAATTGGTTCCCCATCCTTGCAGAGGGGAAAGGAGCCAAAAGTCTACCCTGACCAGGTAGTGGTCCAACCATGACAATGGGATTAACATTAGCCCCTTCATATTCAAGCCACTATCCTCCTGTCCCATTGAGGCAGTAACATGCTGAGAAATGTAATGTAATGTAATGTAATGTAATGTAATGTAATGAACAGGCATGTGATTCTTCCACATTTGTTCTTCCTTACAAGACCGTACAAGAACTGTGAATGCAGGCACAGCCCTACACATTTCTCATAACCTAGTATCCATCGGTTTCTCAGAAAGCCACTTAGTGGAGCTATGGAGTTGGGAAAAACCCATGAGAATGAAGAGAATGAAACTTGGCCCTCATTCTCACCTCCTTCAAGTCCTCGTTCCCTGCATGGCATCACCTCCCCACCCCTCCCATGGTCCGCGTGCTGAGCTCATAGACTGTGGCTCTTGCCTCTTGGCAGAGCAGCGGAGTGGCAGAGGCGGGGAGGATGTGTTAAGGGTGCCCAGGGGACTGGTGAAGGCAAGTTAGGAGCTGGGCGGAGGAGTGGGGGCAGGAGCAGCAGAGAGGAAGGGAGGCGGGGACAGAGAGGACAGAAAGGCCAGGGGGAAGCAGAGGGGTGGGGCCACACAACACGGCCTCTGCAATAATGGGCCCTGCCAGACAAACCTTGCAGAACTCTATGACAAGCCGGTAAGGCTTATGAGGGGTTGTCCCTTGCCTGTGTCCCTTAGCTGCAGGAGGCTGCTGGGGAACTCCCTTCCCTGGGGGCAGGGTTTTTTTTTTCATGTTTCATTTTTTCTACTTTTTAAATTAAAAATTTAGTTCGTCCATGTGTGTGTGTGTGTGTGTGGGGGGGGGCGTTGTCTGGAAGAACTGGGTGAGTGAGGGGTAGTGCAGGACAGACAAGGCAGGGAAACAAGGTAGGGTCTCTGAGGGGTTCCCAATGTCAGGCCAGGAGATGGCCTTGCGGGAGTCACAAGTGTTGCTGTCTGCTGCAACAGCTGTGACATGTTTGCCCTTCTCCCTCAGGAGAGGAAGGATACACTTGCCCTCCGTGCAAGCTGGTGACCCTCCTAGAGGAGGAGGTGAAGTGCCTGAGGGCTGAGAGAGCTCTCCAGCCCCCCCCCCCCCCGAGCAGCCCCCCCCCAGCCAGAGGGTGGAAAGGAGGTGGTTAGAGGGATTAGACGCAAGAGGAACCTCTGTAGTTAAATGGGTACTGGGGCAAATAGACAAAAGGGTGTACCGGGAGGAGAAGGCACGTTGCAGAAGGATTCTTCGCAAGGCTAAGGCTGATTATGAGCTGAGACTTGCCAAGAAGATCAAGAGCAACAAAAGGGCTTCTTTCAGCATGTAGATAGGAAGAGGAAGGGGAGACAGGTAGTGGGACCGCTAAATAAGGAGGAAGGAGATCCAGTGACTGATGCAAGGGAACAGGCACAGATGCTGAATGACTATTTTGCCTCTGTGTTCTCCCCAAAGCAAGACGGGGAGATCTGCATGGGAGATTAGATGAAGCCAGGGACTTAAGGGAATAAATTAGAGTCACCCCCTAGACGTCGAGGGGCTCTTCAGGGCATTGGACATTTCACAGGTGCCAGGCCCTGACAGGTTACACCAGAGAGTACTTAGAGAGAGTTGGCAGGGGTTCTCTCACGCCCGCTGGCCTCCATTTTTGAGGCCTCATGGAGAACAGGTGAAGTTCCAGAGGACTAGAGGGTGGGGGCAGTGGTCCCAATATTCAAAAAGGGTAGTGGAAGGGACATGGGGAATTACAGACCAGCTAGCCTTACGTCCATTATAGGAAAAACAATGGAAAGGCTCATAATAGTGAAAAATTTAGTGATGCTTGATAGGGAAGGGAGGCTGGCAGCCACACAACACGGCTTCCGCAAAAACAGGTCCTGCCAGACAAACCTTGTGGAATTCTGGAGGGGATGCAGTGGATGTGGTATACCTGGATTTCAGCAAAGCCTTTGACAAAGTGCCTCATGATACCCTGGCTGAGAAATTCAGGAGTTTTGAAATAGACCAATGCACTGTCTGATGGATTAGGGCATGGTTGACTGACCGAAAGCAGAGGATAACCATTAATGGGGAATCATCAGGATGGCAGCCAGTGACAAGTGGGTCCCCCAGGGCTCTGTCGTGGGGTCAATCCTGTTTAATCTTTTCATTAACGACATGGAAGAAGGGGTGAGCAGTCTGCTGATCAAATTCACAGACAATACTAAAATCAGAGCAGTGACCACAACTGAGGAGCAGGTACTCCAGATCCAAAACAATCTGGACAGACTATGGGAGTGGGCAGGAGACAACAGGATGGCGTTCAATGTGGATAAGTGCAAGGTCTTGCACTTGGGGCATAGGAATAGCTGTCATAAGTACAGGTTAGGTGACAAGTGGCTGGAGAGCAGCACTTGTGAAAGGGACCTCGGGGTAGTGATGGACTGCAAGCTAAGCATGAGTCAGCAGTGTGATGCAGTGGTTGAGAGGGTGAACGCCACCCTTGGTTGCATAGCCAGAAGGTGGCTTCTAGATCGAGAGAGATATTACTACCACTCTATATGACTCTGGTGCGCCCGCAACTGGAGTATTGTGTTCAGTTTTGGGCCCCTCGTTACAGGAAGGATATAGCCAGGTTAGAGTCAGTGCAGCACAGGGCCACAAGGTTGGTGGCTGGTTTTCAGGGAAAGCTGTATGAGGCGAGACTGAAGGAACTGGGTCTTTTTAGCCTGGAGAAGAGGAGACTCCGAGGGGATCTGTTGGCGACATACAGGTATGTGAGGGGGTATCACATGGAGGTGGGTAGAGACCTGTTCTCCCCTGCAGAGGAAGGCAGGATGCACTCCAACGAAGCGAGGCTCAGGGAACCAAGATTCAACTTGGATGGCAGGAAATTCTTCCTGACAATTAGGACCCCGAGGGTGTGGAATGGGCTTCCACGAGAGGTGGCTGAGGCCCCATCGGTGAGGGTGTTCAAGGATAGGCTAGACATGCACATGGTGGGCATGTCATAGCAGAGCCGGCTGGAATTGGGGGTCAGACTAGATGGCCTGGGAGACCCCTTCCGACTCGTTCTGTTTCTATGTTTCTACGTTTCTTTTGGTTTGGGGAAATCATTTCTCTGCAGATGAGGGCATTTCCTTTAAACAGGAGAACATGTTCAGGAAACAAGGAGCCCTAGTTTCAACCAACAGAATTTCCTATTCCAGAATCTGCAAAAGTGCTTGTACAGGGTATCAGAACATAAGGTTTTCCAAGGGCCAGAGCCACTTCTTTGGGGTAAAAGCACTGGAAACCTGCAGTATCTGCTAACTGACCATACATAAGTAGAGCACAGCAAAGGCAATCAACAGGCGTATCTATCAGGCAATTTTCCAGCAAAGAGCACTGGAATCCTCAAAGTACTTCCTCGTTTTGCAACCTGTTTCTTTTCTCTTTCTCCCAAAATGCAAATAGATATTGCTTCATGCATACCTTATCTCAGTTCCCCTAATGAAACCAGTGCCTCCACTGCTCCTTTGCTCTTCATCAGACTTTCTATTCCTCCTGAATTTTTATTTTTTAAATATTTAAAAAAAAAATACTGGGAGGCAGGCATCTTGCCATGCAAAATGCCAATTCCAGCACCATCTTTATTTCCAAGGGTGCTTGTGGACCCCCATAAGGGTGCTGGAACCCTACTCAGAAAATCAAGGCACATGGCTGCAGGCCAGGGCCCAGGCATCCTCTTGCCACCCCCTCCTCCCAAAAATAAAGGGGGCTGGTGTTGGCACTAGGGAATGTTCTGTGAGGCTCCACGGGTTGGTGGCGCCACATGCTGTGTGTTTCTCATGCTGTGCATTTTGCCTTTTGGGGTGGTGTGTGGTGTGGGTTAGCTTGTTTTGTTTATTTTAGTGCATGTGTGTTTGGCCCATGTGCTTTTCCCTGGCTTCACTGTGTGCAAGTACCTGTGTGTTTTGTCTGGGGGGCATGTGGGTAGTTTCTGGTGGGAGGAGTTATATGTATGTGCTGCCTGGGGGTTTTTTTTTGGGGTGCCTGTGCAGTGTGGGTAAGCGTCTTCCTGGGTCGGAGATGTCAGACCCTGCTTCTACTTTGCACTTGGGAAAGTTGCTTTCTTGCAGCTGAACCTGTTTGCTTTCTGGAGAGAGCTCTTTGGTATGCCTCACCCTCCATGGTGGCTGTTTTGTTCAAAAGCCCACAGTGCTGTCAAAAATCTAAATGTGGCCACCAGCCCTTCCCGCACCACCCACACATTTGAAATCTCTGATTTTACTGCAGAGGACAACACATTCCCCACACTCAGATCATAATCTGCATCCAACTCAGATCATAATCCAAATAAGACAGTTTTCAAAATACTGTTTAATGAAGGCCACTGACACCATGCCTTGCACTTCCCTTCACTCCTCTTTTGCACACGCATGCAGACACCATACCTGGGCACAGCTCACTTTGGGAGGAGGCACACTGAAATATAATAGGGAAGTAAGTCGAGCTGTTGACAAGCAGCAAGTCACTGCTTTGCCTAAGCTGTGTTTATCCTTGTACTTTTGGGGCACAATCCTAAGCAGGTTGAGAGCAAAGGCAGCTCTGCAAGTGCGAGAAAGCCGAGAGTTGTTTTCTGTCTGCATCTACATAGGACTGGGCCCATGTTTGATTAATTATTTGGGTTATTAGATTTTAAAGCATGTGATAAATTTAAAAAGTGCCCCTTTCCATGATTAACCAGGCATAACACATGTTTTTGTGGACAGTCTGCAACTTGGGGGGATATGCCACGCAAGGACTTGCAAATTCATCTGCAGACTCAATCAGTTCTTAAACAGTTTATCAAATTAAGGCTGAAATTACATGTCAAATTAGTTACACTTAAGTCCCTGGCTTCTGGCCTGGAGACAGTTTACCACCTTCTCAGTCACTCTCAGTTATCAGCCAGCTGGGAGAGGTGTTCAGGGCATGCTGGGCCCAGGAACACCATGTTGGAAACCCAGGCTTAGGGCTTCTGGATCAGCAGTTTCCTGCATTTTCATCATGAAATATCACACATGCCAACCTCTGCTTCCAGCTGCCACCAATTTGTGCTGGGGGAGCCCCCTCAGTCATTTCAGCTCTCTCACACAGAAAGCCTGAAAATCTCAGCTGCAGAGAACCTTGCAGGGAATTTCCTGGGGAATTTTTGTGATGATATAATAGTAATGCTTACTATTTTTAAATTAACTGAGTGATTATTTCTCATTTCAGTGCAGAATGCCCTTCTCTGGAAGAAATGGAATTCCTCACTGACGTGTCCAAACTTGATTTGTGCTATATCTATTAATTACCTGTTACTTCCTGAACATTTTTCTAGAACACAGAAAATTTCTTCATGAAAGGATACTTAGCCAACTTTGGAAATTCTGTGGAATATTTGTTAGCTTGAGATAGTACTTATCATAACACTGAATTTAACTAGGAATATTTTGTCTAGTAGTCAAGGAGACACTCAGTAACAGCAAAAAAACAAACAAACAAACTTCCGTTTGCCTCAAGAGAAGAGGAAATTTGGCCAGCATCATGTTTCCAAATTAAACAAACATTTCCAGTAGAGGTAGTCAGATCGTGTAGCAAAATGCTGTGATTTCTGCTACCTAGAAAGTACCTCTAGTGCAACCTCCCTTGACTGGGGGGCCTCCAGATCTGTTGGACAACAACCCCCTGCATCTCCCAGCCAGCATGATTTGCCAGCCATGCTGAGAGTTGTAGTCCAATGCATCAGAAAGGTACCAGGTTCTGCCCTTTCTATTCAGCAGGCAGCTGAAAAGCTCTGGGATACTGTTGTCCCATTTCTAGTGCTGTTCTGTGTTTGTACTGAAGCTTTATTTAAAATGGGGAGAATATTCCCTCCCTCCCTCCCTCCCTCTCTCACACACACACACACACACACACACACACACACACTTGAGCTACTTCTTTTAAAAATAATATTCTATTATATATTGGGTGAAAAAAATCCTATGGGGCAGTGGAAATTAAGAACTGTTTTTCTTATGCCCAGTCATGGGCCTTTGTTGCAGGCAGCTTCCCCCTCTCTTCTCAGTTGCCTTTTATATCTGCTGGCACTTAAAAACAAACTTTTTCCATCCTGTTGCTTCCGGTGAGAGGGTAATGGACTACACCAGAACTTCCTCTGACCTGGGGACATGCTGGAGAAATGCGGGTGTTGCATCTTTCGCCACACACTTCCCTTTTCACCACTCCAGTGACACCAGCATCTGCTGGTGGGCATTGTGTAGCCATTGGTAGGATGCCGGCAAGGGTGGGCCCCCTTCTTTGAGCATACTAAAAAGCAGGGACATCACCCTGCCGACAAAAGTGCGTATAGTCAAGGCTATGGTTTTCCCAGTTGCAATGTATGGCTGTGAAAGCTGGACCATAAGGAAGGCTGAGCGCAAAAGGATTGAGGCCTTTGAATTGTGGTGCTGGAGGAGACTCCTGTGAGTCCCTTGGACAGCAAGGCGATCAAACTGGTCAGTCCTAGAGGAGATCAACCCTGACTGCTCTTTAGAAGGCCAGATACTGAAGATGAAACTCAAATACTTTGGCCACCTAATGAGAAGGAAGGACTCACTGGAGAAGAGCCTAATGCTGGGAACAATTGATGGCAAAAGAAGAAGGGGACGGCAGAGGATGAGGTGGCAAGATGGAGTCACTGAAGCCGTCAGTGTGAGCTTGAGTGGACTCCGGGGGTTGGTGGAGGACAAGAGAGCATGGAGGAATGTTGTCCATGGGGTCGCGATGGGACTGGGCGACTAACAACAACAAGGAGTGGAATGAATGAATGAATGAAACAAACAAACAAACAAACGTAGCAGTGACCCTACAAGGACTGTTCCCATTTCTGCTGCCTGTGTAAGGCCACATTGCTATGCTGATAACCCTAAAACAAAACAACCCCAACCACTAGTGTTCTGGTTCCTGCTCTCTCCAGACTTCCTGAGAAAATTCCCAATGGCCTTATTTATTGTTTCCATTATGTTTTGCCTTTCCAAGCTATGTGGAAGAACATAAAGTTATTTTTAAGAATGACTCACCAGGGACCCCATCCTTTCTTTCCTTAGTTTCAGTTTTGACTTTATTATCCCCACAGCTGTGAAATAAAGGGTAGGGAACTACATGAAGTCGCAGCATTTGACTTTATTGGACTCGAGTGTGACTTGTGCACTAAAGCACAAATGCGCACATGGTAAAAGACAAAATGAGAAAATGTTCCTGCCATTTTAATTCCTGTGAGGTCCTAAGGATCTCAAACTGGGGATAAGACCCAAGCACCTTGTTCCCAGCGTCGCCCTGGCAGCTTGCATGTGGGAAAAATGGTGGTTCTGCAGCCCGGCCACTGCAGACAACCAGCATTGGGTATGGCTGTGTCGAACTCAGCATGGCTCTGGTCACACACGGGGCTGGTAGGACTCCAGCCACCTGTGTTAAGCCAATGAGGGTGCAGGGCTATGTGTGTGTTTTTTCCTGTCCATGCACACATAGGATTGCACCTCAACTCTCTAACCCGGCTCTGCAGTTTAAGCATCATGGGCGGATTGTGCTGCCAGGCCAGGGCTGCTGTGCCTCTTTCAGCCGGAGGACCGCATTCAAATTCAGGTGAGTTCTCAGAGGCCACATTCTAATGGTCGGTCAGGCCACAAGCTGTTTCAGCCACACAAAACATACCAGCATGTATGGTTGAAAGTTCTCCCTGCCACTAACTAAGCCTTAGGAGAGAGACTTCCGGCCTTTTTGAATGGACAAAGCAGGGAAACAACCAAGCTATCGGTGGAGGGCTGGATTTGGCCTCCAGGCCTCAGCCTCCTCATCACAACATGAGGCTATCTATTGGGCACTCTATCTGCCTTTAAATGACCGGACCTATCCAGCATGCATCTGAGTGAGAGCACTGAAAGGATCGAGCAACAAAGTGCTTGCCAGTGCCTCAACTGCATGCCGCTCTCATGTACTGTGAACAGCTGGTTTGCATAATCAAGTTAGTGTAGCTCAAACTGAAGCAGAATGTCCACAGGGCCATCTCCTTGTGTCAAAGTAACACACAGAACAATCTACCAGGAATTTGCAGTTTGCACAGATGTTTGGCAGCTGTGCAAATGAGAGGCCATTGCTTTGGAAATTATGCTTTTGCATTATTTATTCTGGTTTTGCTCGCCATGGGGAGGACAAGAAGCTTTACAAAGCACTGAAGGCTGCTCTCCTCCCTGCCCCCCCCCCCATGAATTTCCGGTGACTGGGATTTCATCAGGCATCTTTTAAGCATACCTGTGCAACAATACAGGTTAGGCACTTTTTCAGGAAAGGTTCAGGCTGATTAATTCTGTGGTCCATGTCATGTTCTGCAATGTTTCAGCACTTCTGCAGAATTGTGGTCTTCCATACATTATGATACCATATTCTGAAGACCAGTCCTAGTAAATGAATGGCTTCTTTTCTCCTAATGAAATCCTTCATGGGGTATGTAGCTGCACTGAAACATGCTTGCATTAACTCAGCTATGCACTGTCACCTCTGAGGCCAACCCACCAATATTCTTTCTTGCACAGAAAGAAATTTTTGGTTGTGGATGACTGAACATGTAAGCCAGAACACCTGGATATCTAAAGGAATGCTTGTGTCCATATATGCCCCCCCACCCCTTGAGATCAGCAACGGATGCCCTTCTCCGGGAACCCTCTGTGAATGATATTAGGAGGGTGAGTACCTGGAGGAGGGCTTTCTCTGTGGTGGCGCCCCACCTATGGAATGTGCTCCCCAGAGAGGTCTGCCTGGCACCGTCGTTATTTGTTTTTCAGCACCAGGCTAAGACCTTTTTATTTAAAACTTATTTTAATTGTTAATTTATTGGTATTTATAAGATTTAAATCTTTTAAGCCGAGATGCACCGGGTTTTAATATTTTTGTTGTATAATTGTTATATTTGTATATTTTGTTTTTGTTGTGAGCCACCCCGAGGCTTTGTTGCGATGGGGGCGGCATAAAAATGTTTTAAATAATAAATAAATAAATAAATAAATAAATGGAAGGCAAAGTCGGCATGGTCCCTGTTTGCACAATTACTGCAGTCCTAAGGCAACTAAATCAGGCTGGCATGTCACCAGTTCACGTAGGATGCTTTACAAGCGCTCCTTGTGCCAACAGAGTTAGAGTTCCGTCGTTTACAGTAGTTGCTGATTGCGGAGAGACGGTGAGCAGCCTAGAAATATTCCTGTTCCCCTTAAATTAGTATCCGTGATATGGAGCATGGGAAGGGATGGCTGTCAATGTTCTCCTACATCGATTGATGAAATGTTCCCCTGATGCCTCCTTGAGGAAGTCAATCAATTTTCGTTAATGCTGCAGCCTTCCTCTTCCCCATGAAAGGATCTCCCGCCCAGTATTCTCATCTGGATGCAAACTAGAACAGGAAATGGTCATTGGCGACACACAGACTCGCTCTTGAAGAAGAGGCCAAAGATGCACAATTACTCTAGAATAAAATCACATCATCTGAAAAAGAATAACTTTTCTTCAAATGATCCTTTCACTCACTCACTCACTTTTTCTTTTTCTTTTTTTTGCAGCTGCACACGGGACACATGGGAAAGTGGTTAATCAGCCACTGTAGGCATCCTCTGTGTGAATGAACATCTGCATTAGCTGTAAGAGCAAGTGGAGCAGTTCAAAGGGGGATTCGCAGAGTGCTGCAAGTGTCTGCCCAAGGTGAAGAGCCTGGGAGACGCATGCAAGCACAGCACCCCCTTCCTCTTTATGCTGCACTTGCTGACCAGCAGGCTATTGAATGTGTGAGCAGAATTAATAGACACTCAATTAATAGCGGATTTGAGGAGAGGTGACCTGGAAAGTAAAAGTTCTCTCTGTGATGTCTGATCTGTCCTTTGGGTAAGCATTCAATCCTGCATGAGCATGCTTGAAGGAAACAATCTAAAGGCCGTTTGCATGTGTTAAACAGATCTGAGCTTTGTTTAGAAAGGGCTATTGCCCTCGTGCCCTGCTTGTGAACTTAGACCTCTGGTTGGTCTTTTTCCTCTGTGGGAAAAAGGCTGCTGGGTTATGTAGGTCTTAGACTGACTCCAACACAGTGCTCCTTATGTTCTTATCATCATTCAACTCAGATTAGTTATGCTTAAGCCAGTGGAGGGGAACTCCCAGCACATGGGCCTGAGAAGGCCCTAGAGGTTCACCTTCCAGGGTGTGGAAACCTGGGCTTCCTCCTGCTCCCTGCCCTCATCGAGTCCCACCTCTGGCTTGAAGGCTTTCATGGGCTGGAGATACCAAGAGAATTAGAGGTAACAAGGGGATTCCCATGAGAGTTGCTTCCCCTCCCAGCTGGCTCAAAAAGTGCTTTGCCTTTCTACCCCCTTTCCCTACCGCAGGGTGCAGGGTGCTTGTCTCTGCCAAAGGTCCAGCCGGGTCCAGCCACCACTTGCGTTAGAGCTGTGGCATATTTGGTATGCTGCCACCCCCCCCCCCACACACACATCTGGTGCTGGGAAGAAAGCTGCTCTGCCCAGCACCACATGATTCTGTCCCACAGCATGAGCTCTGAGGGTGTCCTACTTAGTTGATGCTGCAAGGAGGGCTGGCTGAGCCATTTTGCCCATCTGGGAGAGGCATGAACGTGCACCTCCCACAGAGCAGAGGAAGGCAACATCAGTGGGGCCATGACATCAGTGGCACCCCATCCACACCTGGTGTGTGTGGGATAATTCAGCTCCCACATTTAAACCTGTTCCCAACTGTTAGCCAGTCCTGTGTAGGGTCACCTGCAGAGCTTTGTACATTTAAAACACATTGGTAGACCAAGACAGTGGGCGTAAAGCTGAAGTGAGCCCAGCCCAGGAAAGCTGAGCCCAGTAAAGCTGGAGAGCAGGCATTTCAGCGGTTTACGACAGGAAGGGGTGGAAGACAAAGTGGTATGGAAAAGCAGGAAAAGATCGGACACGGGAGCAGGCCACAGAAATTGAGTAGAATCTGTAGCAGAAAGAAAGAGTCTGGCCCTGTGGAACTGTATATTTATTTAACAGATTTATTTATTTATTTATTTAAAGCATTTTTATGCCGCCCCCTTTGCAACATGCCTCTGGGCGGCTTACAAAGCAACAAATGTTGAATAAACTTTAAAAATTCGGATATATCTCGGCAGAGCTATAAAAACCAATAAATAAAAACAGCAATTAACAGTTAAAATATCGTTTAAATAAAAAGGTCTTGGCCTGGCGCCGAAAACAAATAACGATGGCGCCAGGCGGACCTCTCTGGGGAGCGCATTGACCTCCTGCTTGCTAAGAGGAACTGGGGAAGAGAAGACCAGAGAGAGGACTATGATAAAGAAAATGTAGGTATTTAAGGGGTGTGTTGAGGCAAGTGGTGAACTCATGCTTTAAATTGTTTTTCCTCTGTAATGTTACCATTAATAGACTGGTGCAGGATGGAGAAGGGTGGGGTAAGACAGCTTATTCCAGAATAGATTTGTTAGTCTTGAATATGCCACAAGGCTCTTTACTGTTTATCGTAATACTGACCATCCTTTACTCATCAGAGGTGGGAACAGGGATGTCTAAGGAATGTGTGTCCTCCAGCAACAGTTTGTCCAGGGGAAAGGGAAACTCTACATGTCCCCAGTGTACCACATGGACAGGATTGGCACTCAAACATTTTCCTTTTCTGCTCTGTGACCTTTCAGAAGTGGGTTAATACTGTGCGTAGCCCACATTTAAATGCTCATGTAAATAGGATACTTAATGCTAATGGGGTAGAAATATGAATTGCTTGGGTGTGACACTGCAAAGGAGCCTGTCCCAAAGAGATTTGCAATCCGGATAAAACAAAGGAAATACAATGGAACAAGGAGGATCCTTTCACAGTATCCTACCATTGTGAAATGAACACCCAGCCACTTTTCAGCTGTTGTGGGGGATCAAGATGATGATGATTACATTTCTTTACCACTTGTAGTTGAAGCTCTTTGGGTGGTTTACATCAAAAATCATAGAATCATAAACCCATCCAAATTCTATCTAGGCCTGGCCTTGTTTAGTTTCCAAGATTAGACAGAATCCGGCACTTCAGGCCATGAGGAAGTTGTATCTATCTCTAAGGAAGTAGGGACGCCTTTCTCTTAACTATGAACTGAAACCTCTGGTGTTAGGCAGCGTGACAATGTGGGGGTGGGGGGAGGACATGGAAGAAAAGGATAGCAGCAGGGCCCAGATTATCAACTGCGGGGAGAGAGCTTTGTGCAGGCTAGTCAGATAAAAGTTCTAAGTGAAGCCTTGACTGCTTGTTGTGATTGACTTTCAGTACACTGGGATGCTGCATCACTCAGATCCACCATGCCTTGGACTCCACAGCTGCTTCAAACTAGAGGCTAGAGGTGCCCGATGTACTGTCTCGTTCAGTTTTACGGCATGAGTTGGACTTGCCATGTGCACAAAGTCCTTGGATCTGTCCATCTGGGCTCTTGACTGCTGTCTTTCTGGGCCGATTACAGCCAACAGGTCTGGTTTGAGGACTTGGATCCAGGAAGAAAAGACAAGACATTTGTTTGGCCTTTCTTGAAGAAGCTAGATTGGATCCAGTTGAAAAGAGAAAGAAAAAACCAGAGAAGAAAATAAAGGAGAACCTAGAAGTCCCCTCCTCACACAGACACAGACTTACCAAGGTTTATACCCATCAAATTGTCATGGCTGCTCCCAAAACATGGAAGATGGGAGGATGTTTGGAAATCCCCATTAGATATTTATTGATTACAGTGGTACCTTGGCTCACGAACTTAATCTGTTCCAGGACTCTGGTCGTGACCCAAATTGGTCATGAGTCAAGTTAAATTTCCCCATAAGGTTCAATGTAAATAAGGTTAATCTGTTCTGTAACTATTTTTTTAAAATCAGAAATATGTGAAGCAAAGTGACAAAGAACAACAAAGATCGTGGCCATCTCCCCGCCCCCCCACCCCGCGATCGAGATGGCCGTGATCGCAGTCGCCACCCAATGTGGAGTTCTCGACCTGAGTCAAACTTTTTGACATTTTTGTTCGCAACCCGATTTGGTCGTGAACTGAGGTGTTCGTGAGCTGAGGTACCACTGCAATTGATTCTTTACCCCACCTTTTCACCAGAACATGGTGCTCAAGGCAACTAACAACCAGGAACTGAAATGTTTTAAAAATGATTAAACCAATAACAAAATGAATACATTAAAAGCACGGGTAAACAATGCTGTAAAGGGTGGGCTTACACACCTCCCCCTGCCCGGAATCACTGCTCCAAGGTGCATGGAGGGTCCCTTCTTAGGAGTGAGTGCAGTGGCCTGGTGGAAAATAAGCAGCCCCAGGTCTGCTCTGAGCAAGCACATCCCCAAGGAAACAAGTATGCGCATGCTAGGGTGGCCATGTGCCCTCCTTTAGAGGACCACCCTGTACCTGAAGGGCTTTCAGAGGACAGCCCTCTGTTCTGGAGGTGATTTCTGCTTGAAGGGCTGACCAGACCAAGTCCGGTAGAAAGTCAAAGGGCCATAAGGGTGGAGAGTTGGAGTGGGTGTGCTTGGAGCTGCCCATCCACAGCAGCCCCTGGATAGTGGGCCGACCAAGGTGGCACTCAGGCCACCCACCCCACAGCCCTCCTCAGCATGTTGCGAGGGCATATATTTCTATTTAACATCATTGTTGCCAAAGTTGCATCTATCGTTATCAATCAGCGTACGCTGCCAGGAAGCCTTGATGGCAGGCGCAACAGGGATAACCAGGTTCAGTCAGGAAAGGCCCCTTTTCCCTTGAGCCTCAGCAGTTTTATTGAAAGATCACCCAGGACTCTTGCAGCTACTTACGACTGCATGCTACCCTGTAGTGGTTCTCACTGCCAACTACAAAATCGCAGCCCATGTACAGACACTTTCACAACCTGCTAGTCACGTACACCAATGCAGAGTGTCAAGTTTCCAGATAACCTTAGTACAATAGCATCCTGATGTCTTTAGGCATGACATAATGTTCTAAGCAGATCAGAAATACTGGTAACAATAGTATGGAAAACATTACTAATTGCTGTATTGATAGATCAGTCTAGCAAATTCTTGACAGTTCAGCAAGTCTGTCTGTTTAAACATGCAAATGCATCTGATGGAGGAATCCTTCAGGAAGTCTGATTTAACAAACAAACTCAGCAGGGGCTTGCCTCTGTGGCACTAGATGCTTGTTGTTGCTGCTGCTGCTGCTGCTGCTAGTCACAAAGTTGAGTCCGACCCTTTGCGACCCCATGGACAACCTTCCTCCATGCTCTCTTGTCCTCCACCAACCCCTGGAGTCCACTCAAGCTCACACCAACGGCTTCAGTGACTCCATCCAGCCACCTCATCCTCTGCCGTCCCCTTCTTCTTTTGCCATCAATTGTTCCCAGCATTAGGCTCTTCTCCAGTGAGTCCTTCCTTCTCATTAGGTGGCCAAAGTAATTGAGTTTCATCTTCAGATCTGGCCTTCTAAAGAGCAGTCAGGGTTGATCTCTAAGACTTACTGACTAGATGCTTAGGTGGGTCCATTCAGAAACAAATGGACACCATCATTTCAGTTTTTTTGCAGCTGATGAGAACACAGGTATTTCCTCACTAAAAGTATTAGTGAGGCTTCTCAGTCTAGCTAAGAATGCCATCTCCTTAACAGCAACACTAAACAGTGACCTGTCTTGAAAAGTTGGTGGTTTGTGAGAAAGAGGTGCAGGTTTGATTTTATAACACGAAGGCACATATAAGCAAATTTTCTACCACGATTTATCTGAAATTTCCCAACAATGCCAGTGCTGTGCCAACCCATGTCCTCTTTTTGATGATGCACATGTGGCCACACCAAAGCAGGAAATGGTAGCCCAGCAAGCAAGGCCGGCAAAAGCCCCCAACATCCTGGAAGCTTCTGAGATAAGCCAGCATGGTTGCTGGCCCTGTGGCATGAGGCGCAGCTTCCTATAATGCCCCAGAGCAACTGGCCTGACATCTCCCTGAACCATTTCAGGGAATGTGAAATGGCCCTCCCTGGATCCACCTGGAGCCTCCTTGGGCAGGGAACTGCCACGGCCATGGAGGGCCAGCAGAAGAAATGAGTCGGAAGCCCTCCCAGGCAGGCCTGGAGACACCCCTGCCAGCAGCCAGCCTCCAGTGTTGGCGAGGCCATTCCAAACACCTCTCCTAAAGCCCTGCCAGCTCTTCTTGCTTTCTCGGCACTTGTTCCTCATAGTAAATTTGTAAAAAGAGGGATTCTGCAACTCCAAATGGCCTGCCTGGCCAATGTAGGA
Organism: Varanus komodoensis; assembly: GCF_004798865.1. Taxonomy (NCBI): domain Eukaryota; kingdom Metazoa; phylum Chordata; class Lepidosauria; order Squamata; family Varanidae; genus Varanus; species Varanus komodoensis. The sequence continues at coordinate 4,191,475 of NW_025335972.1, forward strand.
ATTTGCATTCCTGAGGAATTCACAGAAGGTGCATTCCGTCTGTCCTCAGGTGTAGTATTCAAGCAAGCAAGACTAGAAGCCCCTCAGTCCTTTGCCTTTTTTTCTCAATTTATATCCTGCCTTTTTCCTACAAAGGGCTCAAGGCAGCTTACATCATTCTCCTCCTCCATCTTATCCCCACAACAACAACCCTGTGAGGTAGGTTGGGCTGAGAGTCTGTGACTGGCCCAAAGTCACCCAGTTGGCTCCATGGCCTAGCGGGGACTAGAACCCAGATCGCCTGAGTCCCAGTCCCATGCTCTTAACCACTACGCCACACTGGCCTTTGAATTGGACTTGGTCTGGGCAGCCCTTCAAAGAAGGACTCTCCTCTGAAAGCCTTTCAGACAAGAGGACTGTCCTCTGTAATGACCTACACGTGGCCACCTCAGCATGGACACTCTTGCCTCCTTAGCTATGTGCTTGTTCAGCATGGACGGGCTGGGGCGGAGGAGGTGGGAGCGGGGCAAGCGCTCCCACGAGCACACGAACATCGAAGAGGCCCTCCAGGGACCGGTTTGGGGTCCCCGCTTGCCTGAACACTGGCAGAACCGATGCCGTCCTTCAGCTCTCCCCGCGCAATGTGGAAGGGCCCGCAACTGAGGGTGCCGGCACCTCCGCGTGCATTCAAATCCCCTCCCTGCTTTTAGCTCTGGTGCAAGTGGGCTGAATGCCTACCCAGAGCACACTGGATGCCTGAAGCAGAGACAACTGCTGGCACTTCCCACCCAGCAGGTACACATGGGGATTAGGGCGAGGCTCCACTGACCAGACAGTGCTTTCTGCAAGCTTCCATGAACCTCTTCTGCAGCACTGTGTGGCACAGACCTGCTGAGCTGTTCATAAGACATGTTCAGGGTGGCCAAATTCAGCCTGGGTTCATGGAGAAAATCCATGTAGTGCAGAGGGAGGGATGAACAAATCAGTCCGTTTCACTTTCTCCTATATTTGCATTTTTATTTTTTTATATTTTTATTTGTTAATTTTTAAATTAGTTTCATAATATAAAATATACCTAAGAAAGAACTTACAACTAAAATTAAAACATATAACATTAAACATACAATTAAAATAAATCTTAAAAATACTGTGCACCCCATCACAGAACCATAGGATACATGTTAAAGGAAAAAAAAAAACTTCATTCAAAAATTATTTCAGGACTTTTCCCCCTTCCAAAATTGCAATGATTCTTTTGACAGTTCTGATCCTTTCCCTTTTTAAAACACATATTCAATAAAAGCACCCCACCTGTTTTTCTTTATATGACCTTTTCTCACTTCAATAAATTCTTATTCCATCCAAACTGAAAGAAAACTTTCATCCACCTCTGGAGAACCTGAGGAAGTGATGAAGACCAGTTCAAAAAATTACCTATGATTGGCCTTGAAAATACGACATGTACAGCTAGCTGTGTGGTGAAGTGGCCATCCAACTACCATTTCTCAAAACCAGATCAGTCTAAAGATGCTGTTTTTCCAGGCAGTGGTTATGTACTTGGCTCCGAGGAAACACCACTGGACACCTGTCTTTGCTCCCCTCTTAGTCCCAACCTGTTCCAAGTTTGCTGCATTCTGCATTTTGTAAACTGGCTTTTAACCAGCCTTCACCTCAAGCAGCCGTGCATGGGACAGCCCTCAGGCGGGAGGATGGTGGCCTGGAAATCAGGTTGTCTACCTCCCTCCCACTCTCCAACTTTAAGGGCATGCAAATTCTGCTTCCTTAGACAGCCACCTGACATTGCCTCATCGTAGGGTTTCTTGTGACGGCATGAGCACATGCCTGTATTGATCATGCCTTTTCATTTTTTTTTGCAATTAAAATTGCTTGTTCTTCCAAGTTCACATGGCTCAGCCTTGGAGAGGCTCTGAGTCCAAAGGCTTGTGGTGCTTATGAGCTTCAGTCACAAGAGAGAGGAGAAAAGAGGAGGGTACTTGGTTGGTCATGGCAGCAACCTTGAGGACTGGTTGCTACGGCTCACAGTTAAAGCATTTCCAGACTCCATGGAGACCAAAGAGCCTCAGAGCTGGCCTTAGACTCTGCGGCTGAGCACTCTCTTGGATTGTGCTTCTGGAAGGAGTCCACGCACTGGGAGTATGGGATTTAGCTAAGAAGGCTCACATCAGTAAACCTCATTTTGCCCTGTCAATCGGCCTCCCATGGCAGGTCCAGAATAATTTAGCTGCCCCTGGCAAGTATCAGTGCTTCTTTTTCTATAGCTACTGAATGTGCCCTTGCCAGACTGAAAGACGTAGCTGGGCAGTTGGAGCGTAGCCAGTGAAGAAAAAAGGCAGCGCTTTTGTTGCTGGTTGCCAAAAAGAAGGAGAAAGGGAAAAAAGAAGAAAGAACTGAGGTTAGTGGGGTGGGAGCTCAAAGCTATTGAATAAATTTTTGGGAAACAATGCTGCTTTAAAGTAGGGGAGCATGGCCTTTCCAGTCTGAAGGGCTGCACTGGCTGTCAGCGGGGATGAGGGTGTCAGGGGCTGCACATCCATGCATCCCCACAGAGTGCTGTGGCTGGGTTCACATGCCACATCGCACAATTCTGCATGGTCGCCACACTGCAGAGATTTTTGCCTGAACTTACCAGTCAGATGATCATGTGGGTCCCACAGCAACCCCGTTTCTGTGCTCCCAGCTCTGTTCTCCTGCACTTGCCATGCACCCTGACAAGCCTGCATGAGCCAAAGCTCCCTCCTTACCCTATTGCTCCCTGTGGGCCCCAGCAGCCATGTTGTGATGGGTCTGACAAGGTTCTCCCTCATTGCCCTGCCTTATTACCCTGCATCTCTCCAGTGCTTCCTTGCCACTCCAGCCCCAAAAGAATGTTTAGTAAATCCTAGTGAACACTCTGCTCTGCTTCCCTCTTTCTCCTTCCATCATTTCCCCACTTTCTCCATGTTTCCAAAAGTAAACATGAAGATGGGCACATAACTCGGCCAAGAGGAATAAGGCAGGTGATGATGTATGTGCTGCCGAGGTGCTGAGAGTAATGGAGAACATGGATGACTGAGTGGCATCTTCTACAGACACTCTTTCCACAGAACTCCATGGTGCTTTCATACCAACAATGGTAAAATGGAAATCCTGGCTCCAGACAGCTGGAGAGGCTGCAGTGAAATGCAGAACCCAACGGCAGCTGCTGACTGACAAAAGATGCATTCTTGTTCTGGGCACCACACCATTTTAGTGAGAACATTTGTTTTTCCTACATTTGATTAGCAGTGAGCTAAATCAATCAGATGCTGCTGTAGGACATACCTGGCTGGCCAGCATCAAGCCTGGGCAGGGTGGTCATGTCACAAGCATCATCAAAATAGACCGGAGCATTACATGCAGCCAGAGATGGAGCAATCTCCCATCAAAGTTCCCAGCCCAGCCTCCAGGTAGCCCAGACTCCCAGGTGAGCACAGGAATCACTTGTATTCAAATGTGTCAACTGGCACCGGCAGCAGAAATTTCACTCCAATAGGCACCTGTCATCACTACCTGGTCAGCAGGGGTATAAAAGGGGACTCTGCCATGCACTCTGGGTCAATTCCAATTTACTGCGACCAAACTCATTCTTGAGAATAATAAAACATATTTTGGCCCTCTCTTCCTTGTCATGCTTAATTGAGCAAAGGGTGCCAGGTCTGGACTCCTTGTGTCCTTCGCTGCCTTGGGGAGCATGCAACCCGTGAGAGAGCTGGAGTGGCAAGAGACTGGTCTTCTTGCTGCTCCAGTGCCCTCCTTGGCCATGTGTCCAACAAAGTATCATATGACTGGTACAGCTCCTTGCTGTCCAAATATGGGGAAATGCTCCATTATCCCAACCAGTGGCTTCGGCAGGGGGGTGCTATGCCCTCATGTCCTCCTTCCGGGCAGCTGGTTGGCCCCTGTGTGAACAGAATGCTGGACTAGACAGGCCCTTGACCTGCTCTAGCATGGCCATGTGATTATATTGCAATATAAAATGGTGTGCTGCCAAGGGGATACAGCCTTTGTTGGCCAGCTGCCCTGTAAGGGGACGAGACCCCAGCCATGCATCAGTGGTCTGGCCCCAGCAGCACCACTGCCTTGTAATATCTCCCGACATGGATAAATACAGCCTCTCTCTTAGATCATAGTCAAGGCCGTTGTTTTCTCCTGGGACTTTGGCCTTTCCATCCATTCTAGGTAGAGTTGGGAAATCCTCCTGCCACAAATCTGTTCTAGATTATCGCAATGTGCTCTCTTAGCATCTCTCTGGCGTTGCGGCTTGTACAAAACATAGAGGCCATGTTGCTATCACGGCCAGAAGGCAGGGTTGTGACAAAGCCCGCCCTTCTTCAGGTCATAGATGTCCTCAGTGCTGGGTCCTGCCTAAGGCAGAGAACGGAGAAGAAATCCACAAATGCTTGTGCAAGCCTGGCTGGGTGACTGCAGGGGAGCGGCATCCTTGTGCCACCAGTTACTGCATGCTGCCCAGGCAGATGTGGAGCCAAGTGAAGATTTGGCGGCTGATGGTCAGGTCCAGCAGCTGGCAGCAAAGTCCTGGAAGCAAGACATGGCTGGATGGGTCATGTTAATGAATCATATCATGACCACAGGTGCCTCTAGATCAGGGGTCCTCAAACTTTTTAAATGAGGGGCCTCCTCTCCATTTTAGCCACACAGTGACCCTGCAAAGTAGGTTCAGCCGAGAGTCAGTGGCTGACTGACAGTCACCCAGGGAGTGTCATGGATGAATGAGGACTTGAACCCAGATCCAACACTCTAACCCAGGGGACCTCAAACTTTTTAAGCAGGGGGCCAGTTCACTGTCCCTCAGACTACTGGGGGGCGGGCAGACTATAGTTTGAAAAAAATATGAATGAATTCCTATGCACACTGCACATTAAAATTAATTAAAATAAAATAAATTAAAAATAAAATTAAAAATAAAAAAAGTTTGCTCTGTTCACTTGGGCTGCAGCAGAAGCCCAAGATGAGGTGGGGAAGCTCATATTCAAGGGACATAGCTACAACACATCCAAGGCACTAAATATAGTGTTTTGCATAATGCAGCTGATGACTGCAACTGGCATTAACAAAGAATGAAGCAAAAATACTAAGGATAAATACTGTTAATACCACTCTTAGTATTTGAAACAAGTCAGCCCAGAACAATTCCCACAATACACAATGACTGTATTTGGATGCAGAGCTAATGACTACCATATTTTAAGTGTAACCTTGCCAAAACTGGTACTGTCCAGATGAGCTGGACTACAACTTCCTTTGGCCATGCTGGTTAGGCATGATGGAAATTATACTCCTCACTGCCGCCCCAGTTCTGAGGGAGCAGGAGTGGGAGGCCGGAGAGGCAAGTATGGGGTGGTTCTGAGGTAAGGCTTCTTTCCAAGGTGAGGGGAGGCACGGGATGAGGCTGCGGCTGGCCGAGTGGAGCGCCTCCCACCTCTCCCCACCATGGGGGGAAGAAGCATGGTGGCCGCTCAGTGGCGGCTTGCCCATAGGAGGCTGTGGCTCCCATGCCTCCACCGCGGCCTTCTCTGGGTAAGCCGTGGCTGCCTCACCGAGCCCAGGGACATGGCTCACATACTTAAAAATGGATTTTAAAAGTTATATTTTTCTTACCTTCAATCCTTTTTTAGTGTCTTTGTCTCTCTCTCTCTTCCGCCTTCCTCTCTTCTGTTTCCTGCTCCATATTCCTGCTCTGTATATGCATGCAATAGGGTGGGGAAGAGTCGGCTCATGCACAGTTGAGCTGTTACAATTTGGCACATGTGCTGGCTCTCTGCTCAGTTACAAAGATCGCCTGCACTGGCTCAGTTCTTTTGGACTCACTTGGAGATTGTTTTCTCTGAGCGAGTCCAAAAGCTCTGAGGCGGGCCAGATAAATGAGCATGGTGGGCTGTATCTAGCCCGTGGACCATAGTTTGAGGACCCATGCTCTAGATGGATCTCTGATGGTGCCAACACCCTGCCCATTTATCTAATTTGCAGGAGGTCCAGATGCTGATGTCTTTCTGCTCATACTATTTCTCAGTGGGCTTTTATCCATCTGTTATCTTACTGCAGAAAACCCATTACAAAAGCAAAGGTTTCATAGCTGCCCAGTGCCTTCTGGTAGGGACCAGTAGGAACCCTCCATCTGGAAGTATTGAGGGCAAAGAGGATGGAGAGGTGGACCCTGATGATCTTGCTGCCTCATTTCTCATGCAAAGAGCAAGCTGGACCTGGAAACGTTTACCAGCAAAGGCAGACCTCACCACATGGTCTTGTGAGCCTATTGCTGCTCAAGAGGCTTCCTTGCTGCTCTGACTCATTTCCGATGTCTGGGCAGGGCTTGGTGGCTGTGTACCTGCCCACCCTCCAATAACAGCCCTTTGTAGGGTGGAGGGGCTGAGAGTTGAGGAGAGGATGTGGGGCTGGCCATCATCCATGCTGTGAGGAAGAGCAAACCTGGAGGTGGGTGCAGGACTACAAGTTAAACCAGGAGGCTCAGGATCATTCCAAGCTCTCTGCTCACTAGTGCACAACCCCTTCCAAATGTCCCATGCAGCCCCTCCCATGCATGTGTACACCACCCAAATATGGTTTTAATCACTGGCAGCTTTCTTTCACAATTGCCTTGCCCCTCACCTACAGCCCGAGGACTTAATTCCCGCCCCTGCCAAGAGAGGAATCTGTGTGCTCCTTGAAAAAGCAGAAATGGAACTGTCTTTAAAAGGTAATGCTCTTTGGCTCCAAAAAACTCCCCTCAGCTCCCCACTTCCTCTTCTACCCACACCATGTGAGGGGCTTGCCACTGGACTTTCCCTGCGTCACTCAGCAATAAACAAGTCTTGTCATTTTACAAGTCTGCAGCAGAGAGTGAAACAGGCTTCGGTGCTTCCCTCCCCCACGAAGAAGTCCCAGAGTGCAACAACACAGAGGGCTGTGAGCACTGTGGACAAAAGCCCAGGGTGCAGAGTGAACGGGATCACAGATCAAGGAAATAAAGCCAGGGAAACAGGCCAATCACAGATAACTCCAATGAGGCGCAGCTGGAAGCTGGCAGCATAAACTTTTCATGAAGACATTTTGTGCTGGCTCTCTCCCACCCCTCCACCCCCCTGCACACAGGGGGTCCCATTCCCCGAATTACTAAGGCTCAAACAATTCACAAAGGAAAGATGTCCCAGCGGTGGGTTCAGGGTCTTTGGAAGGGAGGTCTCTGCCTGAGTGGCCTGGAATGCTGCACGTCTGGCCAGAAGCCACACTCCCAGGAGGTGCTGTGTTGCTTGGGCCAATGGGCCAGCCTGGCCTGCCGGCTCATCATGTTTGCTCAAGCACAGGATGGAGCAGCATCCAGAGGATGCAACATATGTCATTTCAGAAGATCTTGGTGGATGGATTTTGCTTTCTTGGAGTGAATCCATAGTAAAGTGAAGAGCTCTAATTTGCAGCGAAGAGCCACTCTGAAGCTCAGTTTTCAATGGGGAAAGGGCTGGAGGGAGAGGGTTCAAGCCATTCCTTCCATGCGGCAGTCCTGATCTGGCTTGCAGGTATCCCACTCACTTTAAAAAGAGGGAGAGAGGGCGGGATAATCTGAAGCCAGGAATCTCGATGTGATTAGTGTCACATCTAATTTGACCCCAGTTCAAATCATGCATCCTCCCACTGAGCCCCTACTATTCTGTCTGCATTATGGGCATGATGGCATTGACATAGCTTATGCATTTTTTGCAAGGAGAACAATGAAATAAGATTTGTGTAGGACTCAGGGCACTCTAAGTGTGCCATGGATGCTAATTGGCCTGTGCATTGTGCATCCACACATGCTGTGCCCAGGCTAACACTGGGCCCGGGAAGCGCTCATCACAGCTGCTGACACCTCTGAGAGTTGCTTGTGGAGGCCTGCTGCTGATAGGAGCGCTCTGCCCAAGCGGCTGCATTTGCCACCACACCAACCACTTCAATGCGTGTGTCAAGGGCAGTGTACGGCAGGGGGACTAAAATGGTGTTTGTGATGGGAAGCCCAGTGTCATGAGCCGCCAGGTCACATCTGCCAGGACTTTCCTGCCTCCAATGTCTCTCCCTCTGGAGTATTTTTGCCTCTTTCCCCTGAAGTCTGTTAGCAGCCCTCTCAGCATGTGGAAGGATGAGCACTTATTTGTGCATCTGTATGGAAAGAACGCCAGGATCTCCTTCACCCTTTGGCAACACTGTAACCGCCTTCATATAGCAGAACAGCAGTGAGCAACCTGATGCCCCCAGGTGATTAAGCTTTCAGCCCCAAGAGGCCACAGCCATTCTGCAGTGTCAAGAATTATGGGGGTGGTAGTCCAAGATATCTGGATTAATGATGGGGGGATTTACCCTGAATGAATTTGCTGTGTACTTAGAAAGAACGGGATTCTTTCTTTAGTTCAGCTCAGGTGAGCTCAGGTGACAATTTTTCTTGATAAAAAATCGTGTCCCATGCAGTTTGATTTTTTGCAAGCGTAGTAGCAAGGCGGGGGCTGTAGTCTGGAATCTGGCAGTGAAGCATCTCCATGTTCCAAGCCCTTCTTTCTACGGCTTGTTTCCATGTGGCACCCCATGATGCTTACTTGCCACCCCCAATTCCTGCATGCAGATGGAGGGGCTGAGTTTCCAAGCTTTGGCTGCAGCAACAGTGAGGGAAGTAGCGAAGGAGACTGCCTCAGGGCAGTTCGGACGGGTGAGTCTAGGAGTGGGTAGACTGAAAATTTAGGGTTGGTGCAATCTGTACTACTTTGCAGGGCATGTTCTGAAGCACAACACATGCTTGTCGATTGTCAATGCGCCTGTTTGTTGTCAATTCTGAACTGAATGGCAAATGTGTAATACATTGTAACGTGCCAATCCAGGCTCACTAGAAAGCACTGCAAAGGGCCAGTTATGGCTAATGAACTGATTAAGAACTTGACAGCATCACTACTAGGCATGGCACTAAATTGCCTAGCCCTGCAATGCCTGCTGGGAGGGTGCACATACAATTGCTGGAGAGCAAGGCAGGCATGTTAATTGTGTGACAATTAACTCCACAAATTGGGGCCTTCCTATATCCCGCTGTTAATGACTGCATCCACTTTTGCTTTCACTGCAGTATTGTGGTCTCTCAGCTGTTTTCAAAAAGCTCTCCCTTTCCTGTTTTCCTGTTATGCATGATAGTGGAATAGCACAACCACAGCAGAAGTCAGAGCTCCCTTTTCCCCCCCGATGTCATTTAGTAGCTCCTTTTCTCCATTTAAAAACAAACAAGCAAGCAAGCAAACCCCTCAACCAAGGAAATTGCTCAGAAGGAAAAGCAGTTAAACTGGCAGAACATGACACTGTCTAAAGAGCCCAGGAAAAAGCATGCATGAGCACACACGAAATGCCCCATGCAGAAAAGCTCATGGCTGGCATGAGAGGGGGCAAGGTGAGAACAGAGGAACTTCTTATTCCTCCTTTTCGATCAATTCATTTCGATTAGTCAGATTGACTAGAGTTTGTGTGGCAACCCCACCTACTCAGGGCCATCGTGCCGTTGACCGAGCAGGAGCAATAAGAAACTATGGGAACTGAGGGCACAGTCCTATGGGTTGTGTTCCTGGAAGACTGGGCCCTCCAGCTTTGGAGCCTGCTGCCTATCCGGTGTCCTGCTGGAAAGAGCCAGGCAGGCTGAGAGGGATGTGGCCCAGTTTCTCTGGCTGAAACCCAGAAAGCAACAGAGTGACTGTTTGCCAGGCAGGGCAGGGACCAGATCGGCTGCAGGAGCTTCTGCAGCTTGGCCCATGCTCCCCCACCTCTCCCCCCTCTGGCACACCCCCTTTTCTCCCTCTCTGACTTTCTTGCAATGGTAGCAGCAGCGAGGAGGAAGACCCCACCCACACTGGGACCTCCTTGTCTGCTCTTGTAGCTCCGTCTGGGTGCGGATCTGCAATCAAGGGCTTCAGGGATGCCCCCCCATCCGAGTCTCCCTCCCTCACCATCTTCCTTTATGTTTACAGCAAGGCTGGTGAGACACTAGCTTGAAAGGGGGCTGCTCTTTGGAGGATGATTCTCTGCTCATGGGTTCCAGCACTGGCCAATTATCATATAAGCAGCCAGGAAAGCTTCCGCAGTGATCCTGGGGCAGTACTTGATTGCCATGTGTCGAGTTCAAGCACACCTGGAAGTCACAGCTATAAACTCCCAGGTCTGCAAGGAGGGGCAAATGTTGTTAGTCAGTGAATAGGAACACTTTGCACATGCTCAAGGGTACTCTTTTCTGTTGGTGGTAGAAACAAACAGATACAGAAGCAGTCTATTTATTGCAAGGAAGCCAAGGTGACTTATATAACCCTCCTCTCCATTTTAGCCACACAATGACCCTATCAAGTAGGTTCAGCTGAGAGTCAGTGGCTGACAGAAAGTCACCCAGTGAGTGTCATGGATGAATGACGACTTGAACCCAGATCTTCCAAGTCCCAGTCCAACACTCTAACCCAGGGGTCCTCAAACCTTTTAAACAGGGGGCCAGTTCACTGTCCCTCAGACTGTTGGGGGCCCAGACTATATTTTGAAAAAATATATGAATGAATTCCTATGCATACTGCGCATTAAAAATAATTAAAAATAAAATAAAATAATTTTTAAAAAATAATAAAAAATAAAAAATGTTTGCTCCGTTCACTTGGGCTGCAGCAGAAGCCCAAGATGAGGTGGGGAAGAGCACGTTCCTATTCAAGGGACATAGCTAGAATGTCCGCAATCGTGCTGGGGGGTCGGAAAGGTGGGCGCAATCACGGCCATCTCCCCCCTGCCCAGCGTGACTGTGATCGCGGCCATTTCCCCATTGAGTATGCCTGCACTGGCTCAGGGCTTTTGGACTTGCTCAGAGATTGTTTTCTACAAGTGAGTCCAAAAGCTCAGAGGCGGGTTGGATAAATCAGCATGGTGGGCTGGATTTGACCCGCGGGCCGTAGTCTGAGGACCCATGCTCTAACCATTACACCACACTGGCTCTCTGCAGTGTTTAGTGGTTAGTGGCTGTCTGGGGAAGAACTCAGAAAAAGACTTCTGTGGAGAGAAATGGACAGTGGTCTAATTGCACAGAATGCTGTCATGGAAGCTTCAGACAGCGCATCATTTCTGAAAAAGTGAGAGCAAGAGATGTGTCAGGGTGTGTGCAGGCCTGCACGAGAGCACCGCATGGCGCCTGCCCTGGAAGCCCTGCTTCTTCATTGCCGGTGGGGGCTCACAGGTTGCTCTTGGCCAGTTACTAAGTTACTAAGTTACTAAGGCAAAGGCACTCAGCGCAGGCTCAGAGGTAAGTATCCTTGGAGCCTTGTGCTTCTGCTTCCCTCCCACCCACTGCGGCTCAGACGGTGGGAGAGCTGATCTTCAGGAGAGGGCTGGAGAACTGGTGCGTGGAAGTCCCGGCCTCTCAAGGCAGGGGCAAGGTTGAATGGCTGGGCGGGGAAGGCCTGGACTCCGGGCCGCTTTGTTGGCTTCCCACACAGCAGTCTTGCACCCTCATGACAGCTGCAGGCTGGCTGCCAGGTGCCACTTTGTCTAAGAGCTGACACAATTGCAGGGTGGTGGGAAGAGGAAGCATCCTATGAGGCCAGGAGGAGGTCAGTGCTGTTTCTGCTTTCTCAGTGCTAAAAGGAGCGGTAAAGTGGGAGAGAGCCCCTTAAATGGAATGCATAGCTACTAATTTGATTGCATGTCTCTTGGGCACACATGGATGATGGCTTTCACTCTTGGGGCTACTTTCAAGTTTTCCTCACCCATGATTCAAAGGATCAAGCATCCCTGAATGGAGGACGCTTGAGCTGCGGCACTTCTAGAACAAAGAAGCACTTGTCAGATTCAATTTTCACGGGTTTTCTGCTTTAAAAGAAATCTATCATTGGTAGAAGAATGAGAATCCTTGTGGCAAATTAAAGTTGAACAAGTTTATTACGGCAGGTGCTTTTGTGAACTGGAGTCCATGGTGTATAATCCTGACTTCATGAGATTTAAGCATGGAAATTCATTAATCTCAAGAAATCAGGATTACATGATATGTATCTGATTAAGTCAGACTTAGCTCACAAAAGCTTCTTCCACAAGAACCTGTTCATCTTTAGGGTGCCCTGTGAGTCTTTGATGTTTTTACTGCATCAGCAAGGAGGGCGGGGTGAAGTACTTCTGTGTATGTTCAGGCATTTGTGTGATCATTGCTAAGGTCTGGAGGACACATTCAAACACGAACCTTTCCCATCCACCCCACTGTATGAGAAGCTGAAATCCAGGCATAGATGTATCATCTATGCAGCCTGTGTTAGATTAGCCTGGAATCTGAGAATCTTCGGTTTGGACACAGAACAGATGCAGCTTTTTCTCACACTTCTTCAGCATGTTTCAGAATGCAGCAACATTCCATTCAGCACCACAAACACGCTGCCTGGGCCAAGCCTTAAGCTGAGTTTACATATGTGTTTCCTCTTTAGCACTGGCCGCGTTGCTTTCTCAAGGATTCTGCCAGGATCTCTGCCTTTCTGGAGGCAAAAAGCAAGTCCCTGTTTTTAACTAACCAGGAGACAGCACAAACAGGTTTTAATTGAGCATCGCTTCGGCTTTTCTTCTGGTGGAGGCACTGCCTGTAAGAGGCATGTGGCAGGCAGGTACTCAGCAGGTGCTGCTTTGCCCCTCACAGTATCTGCATGGCTGCATTTGTTGCATTACTACCTGTGGTGTGCCCAATACTTTCCTGGCAGATGGGCAGTGACTTTAGGCTGAGATTCAAGAGGTACAGCTTGTGGTCCAGAATGAGCACAGACCTGACCTGACTGAAATCTGGCAGTTGCAACTTTTCATTTCCTGACATAAGTTCATGGCCTACAAAAGAGACCAAAGCAATGCAGTTCAGTAGAATCAGTCTGCACATTCATTTGTGCTCAGTCATGAAAGGTTTGGGCTTGTGGCTCTGGACTTCTGAGTCCCCACAGCCACCCATGCAAGCAGGTTTGGTCTTGCCTATCGCTGTCCTTCTGGCCTTCAACATGCCGTGTTTATTTGACAGTAAGCCCTGATACGGGTAGAATGTGATGTGTCATGAGCTCCACTTCCTCAAGTGAAAGGAATGTTCACGGCAGCATTTTACATAGTCACATTTGAGCGTTCCTTTTTATTTTAATTCAGCTGCAGACAGTCATGCCTTCCTCTGGGGTAGGCACTGGTTTTTCTGTCATAGCTCTTCCCCATGGTCATCCCTTCCCTATTGCATACAGCTGATCATGGCTCTAGTGAAGAGTTTTGCTCTTTCTCTCATGCAGTATTTGAACAAGATGTTGTTTACTTCAATTCCAAAAGTATGTGACAAAGTCCCTCCCAAAAGATTCCTGAGCAAACTCAGCAGTCATGGGAAAAGAGACAAGATCCTCTTATGGAGAGGAAAGTATGGGAAGAGAAGTAAATGTTCAGTACTCTCAATGGAGGGACGTAAATAGAGGGGTCCAAAAGGGGTTGATAATGGTACAACTGCTTTTTAACTTGTTCATAAATGATCCTGAATTTCGGTGGGGTGGCCAAACATGCTGGTGGTTACAGCAAAATAATGTAGGTTGGTTAAAACACAAGGGATTGTGAGGAGCTCCAAAAGGATCTAATTCAAACTGGGAGACAGCCATCCAAATAGGAAGAGCAAAAGCTGCCTGATACCAGGTCATACCATTGGCTGGTAGCAGCTTCCCATCCATGAGTCAGTGACTCTTGACTGGGGGACTGAACCGGGGCCCTCGGCCATGCAAAACAGGTGCTCTTGTCCTCAAAGGCAAATGCCATCGATTTGAAGCAAATATAAAACACTGTGTGTTGGGGCAGAAAGGTTCAAAGCGGCAAATATGCCGATGTGCTTCTGTACGTCAGTCTTGGGGAAGTGCGGGCAGGGGGCATTGCTGCACTCGTCTCCTGCTCAGGGGATCCCGCAGGCAGCTGCCTGCCTGCTGCGTCAAGGGTGGACACCAGCTGGACCCATGACTGCGTTCTTGCGTTCATAAAGAGGGACTCTCCTGGTAGTGGAGAGGTGGGTGAAATAAACACGTAACAGCCCCGAGAAAGGCAAATTCCATTGTGAGCCTAACGAACTACAGAATCGAAAATTAAAATCCTAGTATGATGCTGCCTTTAGGCAGATCTGTGATGCGGCCACATTTGGAATGCTCTGTACAGATCTAATCTCAAAAAAGATGTTGTAAGGTTGGAAAAGGTCCACAACCAAACATGTTGATGGGTCTGGCTACTCTTTGAAGAGAATGCTGGATTAGGGCAGATTGGTCTGCCACAGCCTGACTCTTTTCATCTTCTTACAGTATGGGCAGGATTTTGATTTAACATAGAAGCTCTCAGCCTGTTTATTGTCTGAAATAGCTATTTGACACAAACCATTTTCCCACCAATCTGGTGGCACTGACTTTGTGATTGTTAGAAGAGCTGGCCAATTAGAATCTGACATGGCCAACAGGTAAGAGGCAGGTGACTTCATGACTGTCAGAAGGGACAACCAATCAGCAAGCTACACGGATGCCTCCCGTTGGATGTGGGAAGGGCTGCTGGCCCCTGAACTTGATTCAGTTGGGGAATCTGTCTGTCCGTCCAAAAGGAGTGAGTGTGAATCCAGGACAGCCTCTTCGCTCAGGATGCATCACCTACATGCAGGCTGGGCAAAAAGTGACAGGCAGGCTTGCTGGTCTTGACTGCAGGAGGATGCCCCATCTTCCCTTTGTCAGCAAGTGTGAAAACATGGCCAGATTCTTTGGCCAAATTCACCAAAAACCTAGAGAGAGAGAGAGAGTGAGCGAAGACACTTGCTTAATCAAAGAGCCTCCCACTCTTTCCATTATCTTCTAGCCATGGGAAAGGATCCTGAGGACTCATTCACAGTGGTTAGAACACTGCAGAGTTGAGGTTTGTCTGCTGGCCCTGCAGAGGACCTTCGGCTTGGCCACCACTGGCAGTGAGGTGGGGGAGGAAGAAGTTTCAGCTGCCAAGCAGCCATCAAGCAAAAGGGCTCGCCATGGTAGTTGCTGAGTACTCATCTTCATGTCCCACCTGGAGAGATGGGTGAGAATGTTAGTTCAGATTTGCTGTGATAAGAACACATCACAATTTGCAAACTACTTTGTATTTGGGAGGAAAAGAACTTGAGAATTTTTAAAATGCAAATATGGGAAAAGCCAAGATGTATAGACCTTTCCATCAAGGCAGAGGCTTTTACATGCTCTGCATTTAAAAGGCTGGGTTTGAGTCTCTAGTCTGTGTCAATACTTTGCTCCAACATGCTGATGTTTAGCAGTTGTTAGGCAGACAGGCCTCTCTGTGCAGTGCCTTTTAAATGCTGCTTCTGAAGATAAGTGAACATTTTACTTCAGTTTGTTTCTGAAAAGAATTGACAAAGGTTCTCCATCTTGAGGAGCGAAGGGACTGGAGAGCTGAAAAATCTGAAGGGAGATTGACAATTTACCGGTCCTTCCCTAGCTTCCTAACCCCTGTGGGCTGTTTATGGGTAAAGCGATTCTTTTGTTTGCTCCTCCAATTGCGTAAGAAGGCCGTCTGCTGCAGAGCCAGCCAAGCCACTCCAGCCTCCAAGGATTATCCTGAATCATGTGATAGTGAGTCCTCTGCTCTTGGGCAACTGGATGGGTCGATCATGACTGCGGTGCTAACTGAAAGTCCTCCTGCTCTGTCTAAAATAGGCCTTATCTCATCGTGAATTTCTGTATGACAGGATGTCTGTGTTGCAAGCACAGGCGAATTGATTACTCTTTCAAGTGGGCCAAAGGGTCAGAGAGCACTGGCCACATTACACACCAGAGATGCGTTCCCTTGGCCCATCACTCACGTGATCATGGAGCTGTGTTTGCGGGACAGAGGTGTGGAAGACTTCAGTAATGAACGTTGCTGCCTTAACCTGAAAAAAGTACACAACAGGATATTGTACTCCTTCTCTCATAAAACCTACAATGATCACTCAGAGGGACTCACTGATGATACATTTAGGATCAGTGAGGGAAAATTCCCCCCTTCGTGCAAACATTTCCGGGCGAGATTTAATAACACCATTGTCTTACCCCATTCACACGATTTCAGGAGGGGTCCAGTCATTACCTTCCATGTTTTTCTACCAGTTCTTTGGTCTTTTTCCTGACTGCAGAAAACCTGCTGCAGAGTTGCCTGATTGGTATCGCTAGGACACGTCCATCTGGAATCACCCTGAAGAACATGTGGACTTCATCAGGGCTGGCCCTGCAATCTGGCAGAGTGAGGCAGCCACCTCAGGCAGCAGATGCTGGGGGAAGGCAGCATGTGGAGAGGGCCGCGCCCCACTGGGCCTGCTTTGCCCCTCCTAAACTAGCCCATCGCCTTAAGATGTAGTGGAGGACATTATTCCAACATGCCAAGACAGACTCATCTGCTAGTCTGTTCGGCTATTGTATGTGGAGTTGGAGTAGCTCAGTCAGCGAAGTGCCTTGGGTCAGCCCTGGATTTCACCATCGTACGTTTCATAGAAGGCAGTGACTCAGAAAGATGAACTGCTGGCTGGATAGTCCCTGAGCTGGTTTAACACAGGTCTTTGTGGGATCTCTAAATTACCGGAAATCTGAATTGGAGTCATGGTAGGAAATATTAGTAGCCCAAAGTCATCAAGCAGTTCACGGTTTTTCAAGACCAAACTTATGCTGAAATACTGCCGTGAGGTTTGGATGACACAACAGACCAAAACAGGTTAAAAAAAATAGTAGATCTTAATGTGGACAATGGTAAAAAAAAGCCATTGTCTTTTGAGAACATTTACAGTGTAATCCGACATACAGGAAATATGTAGAGCATGTTGGTAGCACCCAAAGGGACTACAAAGATGGAGTCTGTACAAGATGCTTTAATAACCTGTCAGTGACATGCAGTTTGGAGGAGGGTGAGGAATCAGGTGGGGGATCAGGTACGAAGAATGGCAGAGGCACGGGAGAGTCAAAACAGAGGGATGAACACCATACAAGGAGGAGAAGAGCCTTCAGGAAGGACAGGCATGAGCATTTTTAAGGCATGTCGCAAAGGACACAGTCATTAAGGTGCATTAATTTAATAATTTAATTCAAATATTTGTAAGCTGCCTATTCTACCATTGGCATCCCTAGGTGACTCATTGCATCCCAAGGCAACTCACAATGTGGGAAGCGAGTCTTGTAACATGGATTCCTGATCTGATCATCCAAAGTCTAAAGTGGTTCTTACAGTGTCAGGCTTTTAGCAGCCGCAAGAGATTTTGCTCATTGTGTCCTGACTAAACCCACCCAGTCTCTATCAACAGTGTCCCACAGGGGTGCAGAACCCACGGGGTGGGGGCCAGATCTGGCCTGTGCAGAACTAGCCAGGTCCTCTGGGATGTGCCAGATATCCCGATCCAGTTTTGCACAACCCAGATTATTGCTGGGTTCCCAGCTTCTGCAGTCCCTGCCCCCTTCTAAAGGATGGGATGCCTTCCCTAAGGCTTCTTTACCGGCATTGGGAACAGTCAGGCTCAAATATGTGGGTCTTTTGACTGCTCCATGGCTTTGCCCTTGGCCCACCCCACCCCACCCCACCCCTGGAATGCAGCCCTAAAGAGCTTCTCTGAAGGGGAGTTTGGCCTTCCGCCTCCCTTTGGCATTGCTCAGCCAGGACTCTGCCTCTGCTTTAGCACACACTGGGGGACTTCCTCTTAAGGGAAGAAAGAGCTGCATGCAGGTGGTTTCTCAAAGGGGAGAGGGAACTCTTAAAGAAAAACATTCTTAGCAAATCAAAAGCTCCCCACAAGTAGCATTGAATACTGTAACACATTTACAACAAGTAGAACCTCATGCATGTGGATTACCATTAGGAAGAATATTTACTGAGATGGATTAAATTATCCTTGAGAAACCTAGAGGATTTTGCAATTATCATCATCTACTTGCATACTTTGGAGAGTCAAGAGCCAGGCAGGCCATAAAGAATGCTAGGAGAGATCATTTTACACAAGACACTGGTGGCTGCATTCTGTATTATGTTAGAGAATGTGTAAAAACCTGCCCTCATTTCCTGATTGTTAAGATCACTCTTTCCTTTCTGTCGGAAGAGAAAAATATTCCAAGCATGCAGAGAGTTCTTTTTAAAAATTTATTGCAATGAAGGGAACAGAAAAGAATGGTTTCCTTCCCATTCTTCTGTTCACCTGAGCACATGTTCACCCCACCCCCCTTTTGAACCCTGCTCCTGGCCGCTTCTTCCCTCCTCGTTTCCTCTGATTGGCTGGGGTACTGGGAGTTTACACTCTTTCCGCCCACCTACTCTGCGCTGGCCCTTCTTCCCAATCCAGCCCTGCCCCCAGTGGGCTACAATAGGCTCATTTTGTTCTGCCAAGCTTATCGATAAACAATCAGGAAGTATTTGGCCCTCCTGCCTAAGTGGCTGTTTCCCCACACCTTGTGCTATCTGATTTTAGCCCCTCCCCTCCTTTGGGCTAAGTAATTTTCTTTGTTACCCTTTTAAATCTCTTTACTCCCTTGTTTCAAATCATCCTTTCACACCTATCACTGATGTTCACACCATATGTATTGAGAAGACATGTACCAGCAAGTGGAGTAGTTTTCACACAGCAGCTGCCTGCTGCAGGAAGAAGCAAGGCTGTATTTGAATGCAGAATGAATTGCATGCGCATGCGCCCAGGCAGCTGGTGGCAGGGACTCCAGAAGGGCTGCCTTGCAAATTAGGGAGGACTCCCATAGCAAGAGCGATGCCTGGCAAGTCTAAGGCAAGGGCAATGGCATATATTTGGGCTACCCACAGGTTTGGAGCACTCTTTTAATGATTTTGGAGATCACAAAGCCCAGCTGGGCAGCTTGTTTTTGTGATCCCTGTTTTGACAGCCCCTGCCAGCCCCTTCAGATGACCCAAGAGACAGCATGGAGGGTCTGCAGAGGCTGTCAAACACCAGTTAAATGGTTCTTGCTTACATGAAAATAGCTGCACGTTTTCAACTGTGTGGGACCCTGGCTGCACAGCTGTATGATTGGGGATCCTCAGCTGGAAAATCTTGAAGGGGGCACCTGCTGTGAAGTGCATTAGGTGCCCCAGACATTGGCTCAAAGATGCTCCCCCCCCCCCGACCCCGCTTGTGAGCTGTCAAAGGGCACATTGTCCTGAAAAAGCAAGGGCACCTGTGATCTTAGCTCATGACATTAGGGTGGTGAGATTTACACCCCTTCAGAATGAGATCCTTTCCCCACCCTCACAGTCCTCAGGATGATGCCCTTTCCCACTTTGCCTCCAAGACTCCCTCTGTTCAGGAAAGTAGCCACTGATAGCTTCCTCCTTTGTGAATCTGTCCACTCCCATTTTGAAGCCATCTAAATTGGTGGCCATCTCCACTTCCCATGGCAATGAATTCCATAGCTCAACACTGTGAGTTGTATGAAGAAGTATTTTCTTTTATCTGTCCTAAACCTCCCACCAATCAGCATTATGGGTTGATCCCAGATGCTAGGATGTGCCCATTTCAATTTTGGCCAATTTCAGGGAAGTTAATCAGCTATAATTTCTGAGTGGAAAGCATTTTCAAATGATTCTGTCACAATTTTGCCCATGCTTGATGCTTTTTTCACACAACTGTCCCAGCTAAACTGTTTTGGCAGGGTTTTGAAGCTCTACCCCAAACCCTGAAAAACTGTTTGATGAGAGATGACTGTGTGATCAAGGCACACAATGAATGGTGCATCTTCTCATCATATGGCTAGGGATGCTGTCTTCCTGGACCTAGGTTAGAGTTGTGACTGAAAGATTGCCAAAACTCATAAAGCCCACGGGCACCTGTCCCTTCCTTCTAGTCCGTGTGGGCACAAATGGTACCACCAAATGGAGCTACAAAGAAATAACATCAATTGTGATGCTCTGGGAAGGAAACTCTAGAACTTCGAGGCCCAGATAGGCTTCTCATGCATCCACCCAGTTCTTGGAAAAGGAATAGAATGGGAAAGAAGGATACTCTAGGGTAATTATTGGCTATACAGGTGATGCTGACATGAGAGATTTGGATTCTGGAACCGCAGACTACATCTCTTGGAAGATGAACTGTGGCAAGGGGCGGGTTCCATTTCACAAGAGCTGGAAAGAACATTTGTGGCTACAGCATGAAGAATTTCACAGGAGAGCATTCAACTGAGGAGGGAGATGTAAACTTGGATGCAACAGTGGATGAAGGCTTATGGATCAAGACAGAGAGAAGAGCTCTAGTAGTACCCCAAAATAGTCTTCCCAATAATGTAGGAAAGAAGCCGGACCATGAAGCTCATGGTCTCCAGTCTGCGAGCACCAATGTCTATAGTAAGGGAAACAAGCAGAATTAACTCAGACTCGAAACACATGAAGGCAAGTATGACTTGATAGGGATTGCTGAAACCTGGTGGGGTGATTCTGTACTGCAATATGACAACTGAAGTGTGTAACTTGTTCAAAAAGCAGGAGAAATAGGAAAGGAGTTGCATTACATGTTAAAAAAAGACTTATCCTTGCACAGAAATGCAAAGATGAGCCTGGTAGTGCCACTGAGAGCATTTGGGTAAAAATAAGTATGTGAAAGAATAAAAGGAACATGAGAGTCAGAGTCTAGTACCAACCACACAATCAAGGAGAAGTTGACTTTTGCTAAGCATTTCAAGGAAGTGCAATGAGGTCATAATGGGGGACTTCAGTTATCCAGCTATCTGTCAGGAGGTGAATTTTGCCAGAAGAGGCCCCTCCAAAAAATTCTCAACGTGCAATTCTCGTAACTTTCTTCTACGGAAAGTGGAGGAAGGAACTAGAGGATCAGCCATGCTTGACTCAATATTGACTAATATGGATGATGGTGGGATAAGGTGGGCGTTAACAGGAACTGGGGGAAAGTCAGGGCCCCAAGGTAGATCAGCTTAAATGATGCCACATGCATTGCTAGTTTTCAAGTAAGGCTATTCTTGTCTGGGATAGCCCTGCTGCCTACCTTTCCACCTTTCCCCACACCAAACCAGTGCAGAGTGAAAAAACAAAACAAAAAACCACTGTTGCTTCTGTGGGATTTCTTGCGGAGGAGTTGCATGTGTTTTAAGAGTTATATGATTCATCCTTTGACTATTTTTAATTAGAAAGAGGAACAAGAACAGAATAGAGGGGGGCATCTTGAACTAAATGCCTAGATTATCCTTTTACGCAAGCACTTATCCTTCCAAGTGTCACTTGTAATACCTTCCTGCCCTCATAATCTAGAGTGATTCAAAACCAAATCCTTTGGTGTACCTGGGAAATTATGGGAAAAAGATGCAGCTGAGATCATCCAGTAGAAGATCTGGCATCCTCTACTAGGCTTTACAAAAGGTTCTAGTCATCCTTCTAGGGAGGAGGGGCAGGAAGGTGGAAAAAAACTAAGCAAAAAAAACAAGTGGTGAAATGATTAATGAGTAAAACAAGCAAAGGGCCACCCATGATGTTGCAGAAACTGCTTTAAACAACTTTATAAATGTCTTGTTCAAAAACAGAATATGCTTTCCTTGCTCTTTGGAAGCACCAGGAACTGGGCCTGGTCTATACATGCAGAAGAAAGAGATGGCTACTTAGCGGACTGTACCATTCAGCTTGTGGGTACGGGGTTACAGTTTTCAGTGCTCCCCTACATGAAAGATATCAAGCAAGCATGAAGCTAGCAGAGCAGGGAGCAAACAGGGCTGGAAGTTTTTCCCCTGAGCTGTGCCTTTTAATTATGGAGAGCTGGTTTTATGTGGGTGAGCATTCAACAATCACCCTATCTGTGTGCAGTTTGAACTGGCAACAAGCCCTCAGTGACCCTCCCTTTCCACATCTGTCAACCTCGAAGAATGGTTTCCTCTGGGCCCATTCTGCACAGCCACCCGGAGCAACTGGGCACACAGCCTTCCTGGCCACTCTGTTGCTGTGCTGCTCCAGGGGTGCGAAACATGCCTGGCAGGAAGGCTCTGTGATGGCAGATGGTCTTCCCAGATCAATGCTTGGGGTCAGGCAGAACAAAGATTTTTGAGCAAGAGAGATGGAGAGGCAAGCCAATTCCATCTTCTTCCCCCATACACTAATTTAGATAGCTCATACGCTAATCTTGCTAGACCTGGAAATGATCAGAGTTGTAGTGTAGCACATCTGAAAGGCACCATCTGAGAAAGGTATTCTAGATTCAAAGATCTTTTTCTCTATTTAAAGCTGGACTCACAGGTACTGGCTTTGTCCTTTTCTGATTGCTTTGCTTATCGTGTGTGTAGGCGTTTCCTGTTTCCTGTTGTCCCGGCTCAGAGTTCTAAGATCTCTGGCTATTAGTTTGCCTACTGTTTTCTATTGTAGTTATTTCCAGAGTTCATTGTTTCTCTTGGAGCTCAGTGTTGACTCCATAGTTGTTGGCATGGTGATCTGGTGCCTGCAGGCCATCCCATCTGAGAAGCAGCCCTGGTTCAGTGGCACAACTAGTACCAGTACCCAAGAGAACAACAACCCAAGTCCCCTTTGTGCTCTCAGGCCCTTGTAGTGACTGATGGAGGATCCCACTGAGATTCCTTCCTTTGGGCTTCTTTGTAGCCTACCTGTGCCCTTAGGGGGTCGCAGGGAAATTGCAGCTTTTACCCAGCACTGGAATAGTGTTAGTGTGGGATGCCTCTGTGAACACAGGATAAAAAATTTAAGGATTCAGGAAAGTACGGAATGGGGGAAAAGCTGGACAGCATCTGAGCACACAAGATTATGCAGTTCAGTATGACAAAACAGTAGCAAAAGACAAACGAAAAGGAAACATGCAGTCAAGTGAGCACAGCCTTGTGCAGGTGCCCTACCAGGTTCCTTGAAGATCCACTATGTCCATGGCTAAGTCCTCCTGCTGCCTGTGGCAGATCTTTCTCCACTTTTACTTGGGAAAGAATATAGCTAGGCATCTGTGCTGGAGAAGCCCTGAGCAATCTCTCCTGGTGTTGGAAGAGAAAGTCTCTAGGAAAAAAGCTTATACCATAATATAAGCACAATGCCTGTGTTGTTTCCGATGTCGCCCAGCTTCCAAGTTCTGAGCCTCCACTTTGTTGCCAACAGAGGCCAAATCAGGGTTTATTCAAGGAAATATGCTAATATAGTCAGAGTGATGCCTGCAGCTCCAGAAAGAAGAAGCATGTACTTATAGGAAACACGTGACAATAGTCAAGGATATGTTCAGTATGATTGCATTTTCCAAGTAACCACCCTTTCACACATCCTCCAAAACAAAAATGTTGACTAAATGTTTCTGGGAGAAGAAATAACTTGGAGGAAAGACTATCCCTGTTTCAGAATTCGTGGCTAGAAAACCATAGCCAAAATATTGACTCGTCAGCATAGATCCGGATGTGAAATCCCCAGTCAATACCCCTTGGTGCACTTTGCTTCCCTTCCCTGGTGGCCCCCCATGAGTTGCCAGGTCTCCACGCAGCAGTGACAGCGGAAGATACAGAAAGGCCCTGTGGGTTACTGGGCACTCAGCCAAGCAATCTCCTGCCTTAGTTCCTCAAACCACCAAAATTCCCTTTGCCTGCCTGCCAATGGTATACAGCTAGTTTCTCACCTCTGTGTCCCGTACTGTGCAACCTGTTTTTTCGTGGGCTTTTCCTTCAACTCTTGTCTCCACCAGGTAGCGTTCCTCAGGCATCCATCACCTGGATCACAGGCCACCTTCTTCCAGTTTCTTTAACTACTGTGTTTCCTTTTTGCAGCTCCTCAACACCCTCCTCCTTCTCCCCCTATAGCAGGGTGAGCAACTCTCGGGCAGCCAATGTTGTTGGCCAGTGGTGAGCGACCGTGCCAGTTCCAGGCCAAAACACTGTCAACTCCTGACTCTCTGAGGGGGGGGAGGAGGAACACACACCTGCCGGCTCTACCTGACAGAAGATGGGATGGAGATGGGAAAGAGAAGATGGAAGATGAGAAAGAAAAAACGAGTAGGTGGACCCATAAAAGTGGGTCTTGTTCCGAGCCTTCCAAAACCTGGAGTCGGCTCTGCTTCATGATACTCACACATTCTTCACATGTTTCCTTAGTCCATGTGTACCTTTCCATGGACCTCTTTGCCTCTAGACTGTCTCCCAGGCTGCTTCCCTGCATCCCAATGAGTCCTTGGCCTTCTCTTGTGTAAGACCACAATCTCAGTTGATTTTCCTTCCCTCAGAGAATCAGGATTGCAAAAGGTTTCGTCCCTTTGGGCATGCTTCTGTGACAACTCAGACACTCAGGTTTGAATTCTTCATTGCTGTAAGGAAAATGGATTGTCAGAGAATGCACTTGCTGGAGTTCTCTGAGCGCTGGAGTCCCTGATGCCTTGGCATAATTTGCACTCCATCTGAGTTCAGCAAATAGATTTTGTAAGAATTAATAAGACTTGAAGCAATCTTCAAGTATTTATTTATTCAGAAGCAATCTGGTGACTTTTCACATTCATAAATGATGCATAAATCCAAGAACACTGTTTTGCGAGGAATTGGCCCATTACATTGCTGAAAGAGATACCAAACCATGTCACAGCACAATAACTTTTCTCCTGATCAAGCAAAAAGTGATATATAAATATTTTTACAAACCTTCAGTGTACTCTTTTTCATCCACTGCATTCTGGAAAGCTGATAAATGCTTGCCAAATAAACAACACTCTGTGTGCCAAAAGTGCATATAAAGACATTTAAACAAATAGTCAAGAGAAAGAGGTCTTTTTAATTGCTATATTTTTATGATGCTAAAACAATAACAGGAAAACCTTGAGCAGACAATTTCTTCTTTCCGTTTCATGATTTACTGAAAGCAGAAATTTCTGAAGCACCCTTTTCTGTCTGTTTATCAGGGAAGAGCAGAATAAAATAGATTGTAGCACAACACTGGAGCTCTGACCAATTCCTGCTGAGCAACCAAAGACATGCAATTACTAAAGATATAATTTACAATTAATTAATTAAACCTATCTCTGCAGGGAACAGGAATGTATCAATTAAAGTCTCATTTGGGAATGCCGTGACCACACCCATGTACAGATACAGCTTATATTGTAAACCTGCTGTCAGGAACTGTCCTAGTTCTAATCTGTATGCAGAACTTACTATGTTTTAGATGTTTAGTAATTCTAATAAAGCTCCTCCAAAGTCTGCTTTTTTCTCTTGAACAATATGTTGTTTGCACATGCAGCTACCTCACTATTTACTCTTGATAACAAAGGGTTATCTGTTTTGGGGAATGAGTTCTATTATCCTTGTAAGTATGCTGCAATGTAGTTCTGCAGCACCTTTGGTCTCACCATTGGCTGCAAGACATTTGTACTTCGTAACATGCAGAACAAACCCCCCACCTTTCCCCTGCCCAGCCTTCCCCCCTTTTTTCTTTGCCTAATATCCTCTTAAAGAAGACTTCTATTGACTTGTTTGGGGACTCTTTGCTGGTCTTAATAAATGCGTAATTCTACCGGTTCAGGTGAAAACATACTGATAACATTTAGCGCAATAAAATTGCCTTTTTTGAACTGGACTGAGCTTTTTTTATTTTTGATGTTGTGTGCACTGCCCTGGGGTACTGAAGATAATAAATATCAGGAACAGTGATGCTGGTGACTGTCATTGGTGTGGGGAGAAAAGTGTTGTGAAATTCTGTTAGAAAAAGATATTAGAGAGAAGGGAGAAGAATGTAATCCTACATGTGTTTTCTTTGAAGTAAGTTCCACCTGACTGGGTTGTATGTGAATTGTGGTCCAACACATGGCCATTTGGGGTGTATTGCAGCCTAAATCCCTTCTCTTGCCATGTTAGGGTAAACATGATAGGGTAAACATTAGGGTAAACTCTTAATGACCGGGATTTCAGTTTAGGTCAGAACAATCCTATGGAAGGGTTTTTATTAAAAATATACACCCTCTCCCCTTGTATGATGGTCTCCATCTAATCACCTCCCCCAACTCTGAAAAGAAATTAGGAGTATCATGCTATGCATGATTAGACAGGAACGTGTCCTACAATTGTAGCACTTCTGCCATCAAAAATGTGTAGCATGGGGCCTTCGGCATGTCAAACCAGGAGAGCCTCTGCCTTGCAGATTCTGTCTTTTCCAGCTTTGCGAATGGAAGGTGATGTTTTTTGGCGATTGACCATGCTGAGAATGTTGGCATGTTTAAAATAAGCTCAACATGTAAGCAAGGACAAGCCACAAAGGAATCTAATCTGCCTAGATTAGAATTTAAGTGGATGCCAGGATGCGTGCTTGTGTGCTTTGGGGACTCACCGCATATGCTGCAAGGAACTCTTGCATGGGGTGTGAGCAGGTACTGATCATGGTCAGCGGGAACTGTGGCACTTCTTTTAGTTTTGCGTGGGCTTATTTATGCGTGAAGGACATGAACGAAATGAGGTGTGGGTGATCAGGCCCCTTCAGGAGCTATGAAAGGGGTGCTGATGCTTGAAAGATTTTTCTGCAAGGGAATGGGAACGACTGTTTGCTCTATCAGGACAGTGTGAAAAGCAAACTATTGAAAATGTCAGAGGTGTAGATTTTGACTGTTCCCTAGGAACAGGAAGGGAGGAAAGGAAGTATCTCAGACCATTTATTGTGAATTAGAATGCATTATACAATATATAAAATGCAATAAAAATATACCCAAGAAATGTTACATTATCTCCTTTGGAATATTTGCCAGGTTAAACACAGTTAAGTGAAATAGGTTTGTTTGAATGAGGTGCAATTAATTAAACCCCTAAACAAAAACCTTCAGCCAAATATAATGCAAACATAGACCCACTGCAGTCAGAAAAACATACAGTCTGTCAAAGCCATTCATCAATAGAACAAGCTCCATTTTAAGAGGAGGTTTTTCCATTTCCCCACAATTCCCCCCCCCCTTTTTTCCCTCTGGAAAGGGAAAGAAAAACTCCATTGGAAAACTCCTCCAAAAATAGGGGAAACATTCCTTAGGATTTAACATTAATATGCAATGATGACTAATCATAGAAGTCATGGCAGTAATGAAATCAAGAGCAGCAAAAGTTCCAACCAAGAAAATCAGTGGTTTGTGACCAACAACTTTTTCTTATTTAAGCTCATTTCTTAGTTAAGCTTTCATAGCCTATTTTGTTAAATGTCTTATGCTGGGCACAATCAAACCTCCAGAATGTTGTGACTGTACGACTGAGAAGAAGCACCATTCATTCTGTGCCTTGATCACACGGTCATCTCACATCAGATGGTATTTCAGGATTTGGGTAGAGCTTCAAAACCCTGCCAAAACAGTTTAGCTTGGACAGATGTGCACAAACAGCATCAAGCATGGACAAAATTGTGACAGAAGCATTTGAAAGTGCTTTCCACTCAGAAATTATAGCTGATTAACATCCCCCAATTTGGCCAAAATTGAAACATGGGAGGGCCCTTCAGTTTGCATTTCAAAATGGAGACTATGTGCTAATCTGTATGTAGATCTAACTTCTTTTAAAGCTTTTCTTCAGTTTTGTAACATCCCAGTGACTAGTAATTAATTGTAAAGGTCCAGGAACATGCATATTACTGTGTGTGTTATTGACAATCCTATTATGTAGACACCTTAAACTTAACATGCATAGAAGGGGCGGGGTTCATAGTGGTGTGCTCCTGAGGGTCATTTGGTGTTTAAAATGCATTAATTGATTCTAATCCAATTCAATGCATTGATGTGCTTGAATCCTGCAGCTATCTCTTCGTTAACAGAGGGCAAATCTCCCTAATTAACACATAGTTCTGCAGTTGATACAGCATGAAACCAGGGAGAACTTCAGAAGTGGACACTCCAGATTCTGATTTCTGCCCACAGCACCTGCCTTACGAGATCATAAAAATGGCCTTGGAGGACCTTGAAGCAGTCTGAAAAGGGGCATTCTCGGATGAGGGAGGGGAGGAGAGACCAGGATATGAGAAATCTTATGGCTTCTCCAGCCTGAGCCCACTGCATGCCTTCATGGTCTCTCAGCAGCTTTAATACCATCAACCAAGGAAGTCTTCCAGGGTGACAGTCTGAGTAGGGATTGGGTGGTAAGCACTTCTGTGGTTCTGTTCCTCCTTAGGTGGCCTGTGCCAGAGGGTGGTGCTTGGGGAATACTGTATTCTCCAATATGGGTTTCTCTGAGTGCTGGTCTGATCCCCCATGCTAGCTTCATGAAACCACTGAGTGGAATTATCCAGTTTTGGAGTGCTTGGTCATCGGTACACGGATGACATACAGCTCTGTCTCTCCTACATCCTTATCAGGTGACACTGTGGATGTGCTAAGCTGGTGTCTGGCTGAGATAATGGACTGGATGAGAGCGAATGAACTGAAGCTCAGTACAGACAAAACCGAGATGCTGTTGCGGGGTGGTCTGACTGGGGTGTTCAACCTGTTCTGGATTGGGTTGCACTCCCTCAGAGGAGCAGGTTCATAGCTTGGAGGTGCTCAGATGGCACAGGGTGCCTTCTACTAGCTTTGGCTGGTGGCCCAGGCATGCCGCTATCTGGATAGGGATAGCCTCATTTCAGTGATCTATGCTCTGGTAATCTCCAATTACTGCAGTGTACTCTACACGGGGCTGCCCTTGAAGACTGTCCATATTAATAAGTGGAACCAGAAGGGCCATCTATATATAACACCAATTCTGGCCTGCTTGCGCTGGCTGTCTATATTTTTCCGAGCACAATTCAAGGTGCTGATTTTAACCTATAAAGATCCACACGGCTCAGTACCTGATGGAATGTCTCTCCTTACCGTAATCTACTCAGACCCTACAATCTTCATCTGGAACTTTCCTCCAACTGCCCAGAAAAATGCAACAAGGAGGAAGGCCTTTTCAGTGGTGGCCCCCCAGTTGTGGAATGGCCTTTCTGCTGAGGCCCACCCAGCCGCAACACTGTCAACTTTTTGGCATCAGGCCCTCTATTCCCGAACATTTAATGGCACATGATGGGTTATATCTACTTCTTTAATTAAGTCTTTTTAATGGAAACATTTTAGATATTAAATTGTTTTTATAATTAAATAGAGTTGTTTAATTCTTTTTGTATTGGAATGTATAACTGTTTTAAGTTTGCACATTGGAATTTTATACTGTTTTAATGTATTTGTATTTTTATTGTACTCCCTGTATTTGATTAAATGTTGTGGAACACCCAGAGATCTTTGACTATCAAGGAGGGACAGAAATAAAATGAGTAAGTGAATAAATGCATTTCATTAGAGAGGCTTAGAGGTCAGACAGGTATAGAGAGGCATACAGGATGTGGAGGGGGGACAAGGCAGAATTCTCCATATGGTTCTCCAGTTCTCCAGGATTCTCCAAATTCCCCAGCTTGCTGCTGAACACAAGTGGGATGGTGGTGCTGTGGCCAGGGCCAACCTGGGCATTTTGCTGCCGCCCCCCTGCCCCTTTCTGTGTACAAGAGCCAGCTGAGACTGGTAGCCGAATCTTAGTTTGGCACAAGACGGCATCTTCCACAGCACCTGGGGCAGCAGGCTGGCTTAGGGGGCACAGAGCTCTGTCCTCAAAGGTCTTGCTGCTGCTCCTGCCCCTGAAGCACCAGCAGCTGCTGCGGCTGCCTTGCTCACTCTGCCTTATGGCAGGGTCAGTCCTGCTTGTGCTCATGGGAAGCACATCCATGTGGGCTTCCCAGAAGCACATGATCGGTCACTTCAGCAACAGGATGCTGAGCTGGACCTTGCAAGGCTTGCTTTCTTAATCTGACCAGCATCAAGACTGATTGTGAAGTCCTGGCTCTCCTTGGAAAGAATCAGGCAGTCATTTCTCAAGTAGCTGAAAGCTGCATGGAATTTTTGTTCCCGTGGTGAACACGTGCATATTTCTTGTGGCCCCTGCATTGTATTTTGAGGCAATACAAAAACGATCAAAGATGAAAGCGCGGGTGAGCGAGCCTGCCTGATGGCCGATTTTCTCTTGACAGCCGCTCTCCATGCCCAGGAGAAGCGAAACGAAGCGGGCTGGCTTGGGCGACCTGTCCCAACCGCACCACTGCGGGGGGTGCCGGGGGCGTGCTGCGTTCCCGTCCCCGCGTTTGGGGAGGAACTTGCCGTCCCCGCCCCTCTGAGAGCCTGGTTGCTAATGTAGCGGTCGGAGGCGGGGGCGGAGGGAAAAAGCTCGTGGGAATTCCCCGGTCCCTCGTGAACGCTGGAAGCAGAGCTGCGGGCTACCCGGAACTGCCCCTGCTTATAAACGCTGGCCGGCGGGCGCAGCGCAGCACACGCGATCGCCGCCTCTGCGCGCAGCATCCCTCCGTTGCGCGCGGGCTGGCTCCGCCTGTGCACTGGTTTGGCTCGCTGCGCCCGTCTCCAGGCATCTACCCGGACCAGCCCTCACCAGCCCCTGAGCAGCGGACCTCGTCGCTGACCGACATGCCTCGCTTTCTCGCCTTCCTCCTCCTCGGCTCCGTCGCTGCCAGCGGTAAGGACAGGGGACTTTTTCCCGGCTGCTGCCGTGTCCAGGGCTTGCTCTAGGTTTACCCGATTCATTGCCTCGCAATCGTGGCTCTTTCATGGGGACCTGGCCCATTAAAAGAAGCTGTCCTCTGCTACCGGAATTCCCCTCCACGTCCAACAGCTGGGATGTTGCCTTCTACCAAGCACCCAGTGCGTGCTCAGTCAAAACAAAAAGAAGTGGCCCTGGGGTCCAGGTCTGTGTGGAAAACACAGGCTCGGATGTGCAGGATGTCTCCAACCTGAATACCCTGAGACATGAGAAATGCACTCTTTGCATGCACAGGGTCAATTTTATCCTGTATTCTTATTTTCCAGGGTTGGTTTCAAAAAGGGATGTTGAGAGGTTTACACAAATCTCACAAATTAATTCCTACCTAAAACTTCTACTTCCTCGCTATCCTTATTTTTTTTCCCACCTAAAACTTCCATTGCTTCACTATGCATTTTTTCCACTTTCCTTTCCTGTTTGGAAATGACAGTGGTGATTATATATATATATATTTAAATTCTTAATAGAATCATAGAATTTAAATTCTTCATAGAATCATAGAGCAGGAGAGGGCTAGGAAAGGTCATCAGCTCTAACCCGTTGCTCAGTGCAAGGCTCCAGTCACACCACCCGCTCAGATGGCTGTCCAGTCACATCTAGAATGCTTCCATTGTGGGAGAGCCCAGCACCTCCCAGGTCATGGGTCCCATTGTCATACTGCTCTGACAGTGAAGAAGCTTTTCACTGTCACGTTTCCTGCATTCCAGATAGGTAGCTGGAATCTGGTTTCCTGTAACTAAAGCCTGTTATTCTGTGTCCTGGACTCTTAAAAAAGCTCTCCACGCTAAAATGACAGATAGCAAAAGAGCAGCCGAATGATGTCCAGAATCTGTTGCCCGAGGGAGCCATTTGTTTATTTGTTATACTCATATCCTGCCTTTTTTCCTTTCAAGGAACTCAAGGCAGATTACATGATTCTGCTCCTCTCAATCTTATCCTCACAACAACCCTGTGAGGTAGGTTGGGCTAAGAGTCTGTGACTGGCCTAGAATCACCCAGTGAGCTTCATGGCTGAGTGCAGAACCCAGACTGCCCGAGTCCTGGCTCTTAACTATTATACCACACTGGCTCTCCCCAGTTGCTTTGTAGCAAGAGTCCTTCTGGCTCTTCCGCTGCTTGTGCCTGGATGAGCTGAGACATGAAACATGACTCCAGTGAACTCCCTTCACTCACCTTCCCCAATGTGCTGCCCTCCAGGTGCATATAACTCAAGCATTCCACTCCGCAGCCAGCAGCAGTCAGAATATTGGTCCCAGATGTGGAAAGCCCAAATTCTATCCCGCTTTCAGGCCACTCTTTTGTGGGGCTGATATTAGATGAAAATGCTCCTCTGAGGTCCTTTTAGAAATGGTGGGTGTGCATCTTGCACGGGTGACTGATGTGTCCCTTACTAAACGAGGCTGCTGCATTTCTAATTTTAGATTTGATGGCTGTTTTAGTTATCTGACATTAGTTCTCGTGCTTGTTTCTATTTATTGTACTGCATTTTTTTTCTTTTAGCAGAGAACTTTCATTTTGGGACAGATTAAAAATAAAGTGGTGCTACAGAGTCACTGATGGAAAAATCAATGGTTTCGTTGTAATTAACAGAAATATATGCATCCCTATAAACATGCTCCATGTATTTCTGTAAAAGTTAATGTCTATGAATTATTCATGTCAGAAACATATAATCTGAAGGATACAAAGTGCTTTTAGATTCGTTTTCAGATGTAGTTTTCAGGTTTCACTATTTATAATCAATACTTTCCTGAAAGAAGGAACTTCCCAACTCCCCCACCACTCTCTTGTGGTCATACAGTACTCAGAATGATGACAGGGGGAACTTTTGTCATGGGCATTTCAGAATGATACGTGTTTATCACACTTAAATGTGCCAACTTTTTATGATGCACCAACTGCCATTGTTTTAAAAAATCAGCCATTTTCCTGTTCTAAAATCAAAATCCATGCAGTAAATTCCAGTACTGCTTTGGTCAGGCCTATCTGTGTGGCTCTGGGTTATGGGCTGTGTCGCATTCAGATGTCATTCCATTTTCTTTGCAAAATGAGAGCCCTAGGACACAGGGCTGGCCTACTCTGAAATAATCTTCCTTCAGGTAAAATAGCAACATGGCTCACATACTTTCAGCGCACCCCTGAGATTCTTGCAAGTGCAGGACTTCTAGCGCTACCTCTTGGAAGGATCTTTTGTTTGGTTTTGAGTTTTTTGTGGTAACAAAACGATGGAAGAAAAGGTAGGACAGTATGGGGAGATTATGAATGGAAGATGACATCGCCATTCATGGGAAGAATGTGTGGTGATGGCACAGCAAAAGCGTCAACCAGAAGCTACCATATGCATGTAGACTCAGAAGTAAATTCCACTGAGTTCAATGTACTTACTCTTCCCAGTAAAATTCCAAAATCCATATTAGTTCAGCAGCTTTATTAGCTCAGTCAAAAGATTACAAAAATGTACAAGATCACCCTTGGGCTGCTCTTTTAGTTAGTCAAGTAAAGTATTAAATTAATATAGGCTTTGGATTGTTTAAATGATCAGCACGGCACTTTCCCCCCTCCCCAGTAAGCATGTTCAGTAGCACATTATCTGGATTGCAAAGGGTTACAGTTCTTTATAGTGCTCCTGACAATTCTCATTGTAGCTGTGCTGGAAATGGGCTGGTTTTCTTTTAAGAGCAGACTAAGGAGTGGCAGAAAATTCCTCTTCTAGATGAAGAGGCAGTCTGATCTAGTGAGTCATTTTACAAAGGAAGGAGAAACTTTTGCCATCTCATAAAGACAGATTGCAAATCACAGAAAAGTACTTGGGTCTCAGGGTCAGAAAAGCCCACAAGATTATGAGTTCCAGGAACAGAGGACTAGAACAAGCTTGACTTTTTAAAACAGGAACTGCAGCATTTTGTGGGGTAATCTGTTAGTACAATTGATGGAAAATATCTGTGATGGACAGGGCACTCCTATGGTGACTGGAAAGGGGACCTGCAGAACCCAAAGTCCTGCTGAGCTTGCACTGGCAGCTGGGAAGGTCAGCATGAGTAGTCGAGGCACATTCTTCTGCCGTTTTCTTTCCTTTTTGGCTGGGTTTTGTTCTTGTCAGATTTTCCCTCCCGTCAGTCTCAGAATGGGAAATAGGAACACCAGCACCTAAGATGGTGTATTTTCCTGCCTTTTCCTGGTGCATGTTGGGGGAACTGAAGGTTTTCCCTAATCCACCCCAGTTACGCCCCCTTCTGCCAATGCTCTTGGAGTGCCAATGGCAGAGATTTCCAAATCCACAACAGTGGGTCTTGGAAGGATGGACTTGCTTCTCTACCTATGGACCTCTTCCTCTTGGGTGTCTCTGTAGGCTTCTGTAGGACACCCTCCTGGAGATCACAGAACAGCCCTCCATGAGAAGCACTTAATGTGCAAGAGCAGTTGCCACCCCTTAGGAGAGGCATTCTCACTTCTCAAACACAGAATTCCTGCATTCCGTGGCTGCTGGTCAAATGCCATGGCCCAAAGGGGTAATCACTGCATGTGTGAACCATGTGCTAAACAACAGTCCCTGCTTCACAAGTAATGTAATTAACACCACAATATATACAAGCAGCTCTACATGGTTTCTGCAGTTTAATGGAATTGCAGAAAAGGTGCAGACCTTTGTGATTTAGGTCCCAAAATTCAGCCTCCTGACACTTTTGAAATAAAGCAGGTTTCTAGACCTTATTACTGCAAAGAATGCCAGAAACTGTGTGGGCAATCTCTTTTCAGAAGCCACAGGGGAAGCTGGTTAAGATCTGTGATTTGTGAGGTGGCTCTTCAAGTGACCTCACTGTGACCCTGGCTTGACAAGCAAAACCAGAATAAACTATGTTGTTGCTGTTGTTGTTGTTTTAATCACAAAATACATGCTGAGCAGATACAGCACCGTGCATGAGAGATCTGCCAGGCTCTCTCATTCTTGCTTACAGATGACTGTGTTTAAGAGGGAGATTTTGGTCAACCTTAGGAAGCATGTGTATGAACACAGATCTTCAGTGTGGTGTAGAGTGCTGAACTGGGACTCAGAAAATCTGGTTTCTAGTCCCCAGTTGGCCATGAAGCTCACTGGGTGACTTTGGGCCAGTCATTCACTCCCAGCCTAGCCTACCTCACAGGGCTGTTGGTGAGGAGGAAGTGGCCACATCAGTCATCCTGGGTTCTTTGTGGCAGGGGGAAAGATAAAAATACTAACTAGTTGGAGCAGGAACAAGAAACTTAAATGTGGTGTTCATCCATATGGGAAAACTAAATCAGAAGAAATGATTTCCTGATCAGTTAGAATCAAAGTCAAATATGACGTCAAACTCCATGAATATCAAGTAAAATAATGCCTGGAACATTGGCTAAAATTACACAACAAAAACACAACCATATGAGACTGAATAAACACGGGGTAAGGAATTTCAAATCAGCAGTCACATTCATTATACAAATAATGCTGTAAAGAAAATAAAATATATCTTCATTATATACTGACAACAAATATATTTCAAATCAATAAAAGTGTTGTTTGCCATATTCCAGATGACTTTTGGCTGTCAAATCATCCTCATTCAGGGGTAGCTGCTCAGACAAATTCGCAAGGCACCAGCTGCCCACCACAGCAAGTACCTAGAAGGCCCAAGTTTGGGGGGGGGGGGTGCGTGCACGTGCGTGCATGCCCATTCATACTGCAATTAGCGCCTGTAACATGCTCCCTTAACCAGATTTTGTGCAGGCCTTCCTCAAATCTGGGCCAGACCTATTGCAGCATAAAGGTTTTATTTTTTTAAATTTAAACCACGGTGTTAGGTGCAGGCTAATAGATATGAATGGCCAACTATTCATTTCTCTGAGGAATAGGTATGAACTCCTTTCCTGCTATGAAAGCCCTCCCTACATTTCCCTGTGACTGGCATATCTCCCGCTTGTCCTATCTTCATTTTACTCTGCCTTCATTTCACTTCCCTCGCTGTAATCTTTCTGGCTATATATTCCCCGTATATGTTTAAATGTTAACACAATTGGCATTCCTTCGGTTTTCAGTAACGGAGAAAGAAGAGTTCATCAGTGTTTGGCCAGAAAAACCTGTCGTGGAATTTGGAGGCTCTGTTGTGATAAACTGCAGCTCCAACTGTGACGGAATTGGCATTGAGAGCAACTTAGACCAGGTTCCTGCAGGAAATGGGAGGACATGGAAAGCCTTCAATCTCACCAGTGTTGAAGAGTGGGCACCCACCCCATCATGCTATGCTCAGTGTACAAGTAACATAAAACCTCCACGCGCAGTGATCACAGTCTACCGTAAGTCCCATCTCAGCCTGGCTGGGGGTAAAAGCTTGCCCTGAAGGGATGCTGGCGCTTGGGAGTGTTGCTTGTCGAGCGGGAAGGTGGAGGTTACTTGCTGGAGCTCAGGGAGGGATCCCACCTTCAGGGTCTCCCTGGGAAAGAAGGGAAAGTGGCTGCTCAGGAAGCGGCGAGGAAGAAAGAGCTTAGGCCGCAGCTCCCAGCAGGGGCACGGCTGGTCTGACTGGGAACTGCCCTTCAGGGTGCCATGCAGGGCTCTCTCCCAGCAAGGGACCCGGGATCCTGGCTTCAGAGCTCTTCCACCAGGGAAGCTGGCCTTGCTGGCACTGACCCTTCTCCTTTTACAGATCTAGTGATTTGCCTGGGCCTTGGAATTCCCTGGGGTCCTAACTTTACCTTGCCCTTCCTGTTGCTGACATTTCATTCTGGGTTGCTCTTTGCTTGCAGCATTTTCTGAACCAGTTTTATATCTATGGTCGAGATGATGTGTTCTTTGCACTAAAAAAAAATCTGTATCAAGGTAACTTAGATGCTTTTCCTGGAAAAGATCAAGTTCTGTGACCTACTATATTATGTAGATTGGGCACATTTTCTATGAGCTGCATAATTTAGTTGGCCATTTTCACTCCTTTGCATGTCACCACCTAATTTTCTTCACTGAAGCTTCACTCCCCGTGGCTGGCCCAGGCTTACTTGAGGATGGCTTAAGCCTCAAATAAGCCAGGCTGTCCAGGCACACACGGAGCGGCCGTGATGTGCGGGTTCAAATGGACAGCCTGTGTTCGCCACTGTGATGCGCAGAGCGGCTCCGAGGTGTAACTCTTCTGCTCACCCGCTGCCTCTTAATTGCACTGATCCAGACCTTCATTCTCTTCCAGGAGCTCCAGAGCATGTAGCGATGGACCCGGTGCCAGAGATGGAGGTGGGCAAGGCATACACCTGGTCCTGCCGAGTTTCCAACGTCGCCCCCATCCGGAATCTCACCATTACCCTGCTCAAAGCAGGGGAAAAAGTTCTGGCGAAGACATTTGAGTCTCATGCTGAAGCTAAAGCTGGCGATGCTGT
The DNA here is from genome assembly GCF_004798865.1 of Varanus komodoensis. Taxonomy (NCBI): domain Eukaryota; kingdom Metazoa; phylum Chordata; class Lepidosauria; order Squamata; family Varanidae; genus Varanus; species Varanus komodoensis. Next base: position 4,228,404 of record NW_025335972.1, read on the forward strand.
ATTAAGGCATAACGTAATAGCCGAACAGGCTGACCGTGGGAAGGAACTCACCTGCCACGCAGCTCTGGATCTGAGACCTGATGGGCCACTCTTGGAAAAAACATCCAGCAGTGAAGCACTAGCAGCAGTCGGTGAGTGCCCGCCGCCCGTTCCGTTCCCACGTAGCTGGTGGAGACGGGTGGTGCAATGCGACTCGGATTGCACGGCCACTTGGAAGCCCATGCCAAACTGTCCAGGAACTCTCTGTGCTGCTGACCCAATCTGGGGGAAGGGTTCGGGTTCAGCATCAGGGATAGCTTCTTGAAAATTCAGCTGAAATCTGGAGTGGCTACGCAGACCCACTGACACCAGGCTTCAACGCATACACAAAACTTGCCGCAAGACAAAAGGAAAGGGGGATTCAGTTTCTGCCTACAGCCATGAATCTACTCACACATGCTGATGGCACACACTCTCTACTACCTTAGTGGTGATGCTTTCCCCCACATTGGCCATTCTTAGGATACCTTCCGGAAAAGTCTCCTTTGGCTTCAGAGTCCCACTGATGATGGGGATCCTTCATTTTATTCTTGAAGCTGGCAATGTGTGAAGAATGTACCGCTGAAGATCAGCCAGAGCAACCAGGGAAGGCAGCCAGTGGTCAGCAGCGTTTCTTAGCTGACGGGCACGGCTATGCCTAACCGGGCTGGTCTTTGAAGGTGCTTTTACCTCATTGGGTTTGTCCTTGAAACTACTTTTGGACTTTTGCAGACCTCAGGGATGCCCCACCCAGGTTGATACACTGCTCTTGCTTCTCAGCGGCACAGTTTGACTCCATTTCTGTTGGCTCACCAGCACCAACTGCTGTCTGAGGAAGTTCTTATCTTGACTGCGCTTCTTGTTTAGATAACTGGCATGGTTCTGTTATTGTCTTGACAGTTTTTTCCTCGGATCCCCACCTGGAAGCCCCGCTTTCCATGGAGACCAATACCACGATGGCTGTCCACTGCCATGTGTCTGGAGTTTTCCCAGCTGAGGAGGCCCAGTTTGATTTGCAGTTTGCAGGGAAGAGCTGGAACCTCAGCACAAGTGTGTCGGGGTCCAGCGTGAGCGCGCAGGCCCTGGTGTCTTCCTCGTCCACAGGAGAACACACGCTGCTCTGCACAGTCTCTCTGGGGCGAGTGAGCCGAAGGGTTGAGAAGACAGTGAATGTGTACAGTGAGTAATCACAACTCTGGAATTAGCCCATCTCAGTTCCTCACACAAGATTTCTGTCCGTCCGTGCAGTCAGACTGGAAAGAGTTGAAATTTGCTCTTGTTTGGAAAGCAAAAGCCGCAATAATGGTTGCACCCAAACTGGGTTGAGCTTGATTTTGTCTGCCACTGATGGGACTTATCCCACCAACCTTTTCAATGGGGCCGGTGTTCAGCAAACCTTGTCTGGATCCATCCCATGCCCCTGAGCAAGATCCTGCATGCAGGTGTGGAATGTGATGAATCAGGGCACGGAGTCACTCAGGTTGGGGGTCTCGCTCTGAAGTGCTCCATCACAAGGTGCAAATTAGTTGTACCTCCATTGCAAGGTACAAGTTCTCCTTCCCCACCACCCATCAGGCACTTTTAGCACACTGAGCACATTTTTCATGTGGAGAAATATGCGTTCCAAATAGCATGCCAAGGTGCTTTCTTTAAACGGAGAACTGTGTTGAAATACTGGGATGGGCAGAAGCCAGTGAATAACCAATTTCCAAAAGGCACATTTGTTCAGGAGGCCAAATTGTATTGCAGTTTGATGGGGATCTCTTTAGTTATCCTGTCCCTGTCTGATATAAGGGATTATTGCAAAAACCTGACAGGAATCGTCTTGTACCTATGCACCAATAGCTGATGGAGCCAGTGAGATGAATCATGGCTGGTGTGCTCTCTTCTCTTACAGGTTTGCCCAGACCCAGTCTGGAGACTGACTTGCCGCGGGTCCTCGCCAACGAAAGCGTCCTTCTTACGTGCCGATGTAGTAAGACGTGCTCCTCCAGTATTAAAATGCAGATCAGCGATAGCAAGCAGATCTTAGCAACTGGACATGCTCCCACTGTCCAATTTAGAATGACAGCTCGGCAAGACCATGATGGGAGGGAATATGTGTGTCACGCAACACTGAACATCCATGGGCAGCTGGTTGAAAAAAAGACGTCTCTACGCCTCACTGTCTACTGTGAGTAGGAAATGCAGTGGATGTTTCCCAGAGACTGGAAACTTCTGCAGTTGGGACGAATGGGGAGGGTTGGGCAGTTCTTCATGCAGATATATGGGCCCAGTTCTTGCTGCTTGGACTGTGTCCCTTCCAACTGTAAGGGAGGGTCCACATGACTGACTGCTACTGCATGGAAAGAATCTCTGCACATGAAAATAAGCTTAGACTTCTCCCTTTCATGCTAGCTCGCTCGCTCGCTCTCTCTCTCTCTCTCTCTCTCTCTGTGCGTGTGTGTGTGTAGAGAGAGAGAGGAAGATGGAGCATGGGGTATTTATTTTATTTATTTAGACCATTTCTATGCCACCCCATTCGCAAAAAGCCTTGGGTAGCATTTCTCTCTTATATTTAGATCCCACTTATTTCTTGCAAGAAACTCAAGGCCTGCTCCTCTCCATCGTATCCTCATCACAACCATGTGAGGTAGGGGAGGTTGAGAGTCAGTGCTGTTGCTAGTCGCGAAGTCGTGTCCGACCCATCACAACCCCATGGACATTCCTCCAGGTCTTCCTCTGCTCCACCATCCCCCAGAGTCCACTTAAGCTCACACCAACCGCTTCAGTGACTCCATCCAGCCTCCTCATCCTCTGCCGTCCCCTTCTTCTTTTGCCAACTATTGTTCCCAGCATTAGGCTCTTCTCCAGGGAGTCCTTCCTTCTCATTAGGTGGCCAAAGTATTTGAGTTTCATCTTCAGGATCTGGCCTTCTAAAGAGCAGTCAGGGTTGATCTCCTCTAGGAGTGACCGCTTTGATCACCTTGCGGTCCAAGGGACTCACAGGAGTCTTCTCTGGCACCACAATTCAAAGGCCTCAATTTTTCAGCATTCAGTCTTCCTTATGGTCCAGCTTTCACAGCCATACATTGCAACTGGGAAAACCATAGCCTTGACTATACACACTTTTGTTGGCAGGGTGATGTCTCTGCTATTTAATATGCTGTCTAGATTTGCCATAGCTTTCCTCCCCAGGAGCAAGCATCTTTTAATTTCTTGGCTGCAGTCCCTGTCTGCGTCAATCTTGGAGCCCAGAAAAATAAAATCTGTCACTACCTCCATTTCTTCCCCATCTATTTGCCAGGAAGTGAGAGGACCGGATGCCATGATCTTAGTTTTCTTAATGTTGAGTTTCAAGCCAATTTTTGCACTCTCTTCCTTCACCCACATCAAGAGGCTGTTTAGTTCCTCTTCACTTTCTACCATTAGAGTGGTATCATCTACATATCTGAGGCTGTTGATATTTCTCCCGGCAATCTTAATTCCAACTGGTGATTGATCTAGCCCCACCTTTCTCACAGTGTGCTCAGAATGTAAGTTAAATAGGCAGGGTGACAGTATACAGCCTTGCCGAACTTCTTTCTCAATTTTGAACCAATCAGCGGTTCCGTGTCCAGTTCTCACTGTTGCTTCTTGACCTGCATATAGGTTTCTCAAGAGACAAATAAGATGGTCTGGTGTTCCCATCTCTTTAAGAACTTGCCACAATTTGTTGTGATCCACACAATCAAAGGCTTTAATATAGTCAATGAAGCAGATGTTTTTCTGGAACTCCCTAGCTTTCTCCATGATCCAGCGTATGTTGGCAATTTGATCTTTAGTTCCTCTGCCTCTTTGAAATCCTGCCTGTACTTCTGATAGTTCTCAGTCCACATACTGCTGGAGCCTAGCTTGTAGGATTTTGAGCATAGCATTGCTAGCATGTGAAATGAGTGCAATGGTGCGGTAGATTGAGCATTCTTTGGCATTGCCCTTCTTTGGAATTGGAATGTAAACTGACCTTTTCCAATCCTGTGGCCACTGTTGAATTTTCCAAATTTGCTGGCATATTGAGGAAGAGGCCCTGCGGCCTGAAAGCGCCGGCGGCGGCCGGGGAGGGGAGCCGGCAGAAACAACTGCGCGCCGAGGGGACGCACCTCTTCCACGCCCCGGGACTCCGTGCCGCCGCCGCCCCGCAGCGAACGCCCGCACCGCCAGTGCCACCACCTGACCGGCCCGCCACGCCCCTGCACGGGTGAGGGACATGCACCGGACGGGGCGGAGTGTCGGGAGGCCCCGCGGCCTGAAAGCACCAGTGGCGGCTGGGGCTGGCGGCCGAAGGGCAGTCGCTGCCGTTTGGGCACCGTTCGGGGGGCTGGGCTGGCCAGGGGACTTTGATTGGCAGCCCTATAATTGGCCCTCCAACCGTTTTTATAATTTTATTGTATTTTAAACTGTTTTATGGAGTCGTCCCTGGCCATGTCGCCGCTTGTGCTTCCTGGGGAGCGCATGGGCGCCGCCATTGGGGTGGTTTTGGGCAATGGATGTAACAGTGGTGGGAGCTTAACATGTCTGCATAGAAGAAGGAGGGACAGATGGCTGACACCTGTCCCTACTTCTGGTTTTGCCCCCAGCCAGAGGGTGCCAGGGAGTCTTGTCAGCCGCCCCTCGGGCCTGACAGTGCTGTTGCTTAATGCCAGGTCAGTCAATAACAAATCTTCCCTCATCCATGATTTGATTGTGGATGAGGGTGCCGACCTGGCTTGCATTACAGAAACATGGGCGGGAGAAGGGGGGGATGTGGCCCTCTCCCAAGTGTGCCCGCCCGGGTATCTAGTTCAGCACTGCTCGCGCCCGGAGGGGAGGGGAGGGGGGGTCGCTTTGGTTTACTGAGCTTCCATCTCTCTCACTGGACTTCCTGTCCCTTCGAGACCAGGGCTGGAGTGTCTCTACTTGGTGTTGGGCGACTGAGACAGATTGGGGATTCTGTTGGTGTACCGTGCACCCTTCTGCCCAACAGTCTCCCTGCCTGAGCTGACGGAGACCGTCTCGGACCTGGTGTTGAGGACCCCCAGGATGTTGGTCCTGGGGGACTTCAATCTCCATGCCGAGACTGATCTGACCGGGGCAGCTCAGGACTTCATGGCCTCCATGGTGGCCATGGGGCTGTCTCAACATGTCACTGGCCCGACCCATGAACATGGACACACTCTGGACCTGGTTTTCTCGACGGGGCAGGAGGAGAGTGATCTGAGGGTGAGGAATTTATGCTTGACTCCCCTGTCATGGTCAGACCACTTTCTGGTCAGGTTTGTGCTCGAGAGCGACCTCTCCCTCAGTAGGGGTGCGGACCCGATTGTGTGGGTCCACCCCCGGAGCTGGATGGATCCGGAAGGATTCCTGAAGGCCCTGGGGGAGTTTCCGGCTGACAAGATGGGTGCTCCTGTTGAGGCTCTGGTCGAACTGTGGAATGGGGAGATGACCAGGGCTGTGGACACGATCGCTCCTAAGCGTCCTCTCCCACCAGGCAGAGCCCGCTCTTCCCCTTGGTATACTCCTGAATTGAGGGCGATGAAGCAGGTTGGGAGACGGCTAGAGTGTAGGTGGAGGAAATCACGGGATGAATCTGACTGAACGCACTTGAGAGCCCACTATCAGGCCTATGCTGTGGCAGTGAGGGCGGCGAAAAAGAGATTTTTTTCTGCTTCCATTGCCTCCTCACAATGCCGTCCGGCGGAGCTTTTTCGAGTGGTGCAAGGCCTGGTTCGTCCAGGTCCGAAAGAAGACCTGGTTCCACCCTCAAAGGCCCACTGTGACGACTTTGCCAGGCATTTCAGGGAGAAAATCGCTCAGATTCGTCACGAGCTGGATTCCACTATTGATTCAGAGGTTTTTAGGGAGACACCAATGCCGCCGTCTGGTCCAGAATTATTGGATGAATTTCAGTTACAGTGGCCTGATGATGTGGACAAGGTGCTTGGACGAGTACGTCCCACCATTTGCCTATTGGACCCTTGCCCGTCTTGGTTAATAAATAATTCCAAGCACGGGATTGGGATCTGGATCTTGGAAGTGGTTAACGCTTCTCTGAGGGAGGGTCGGGTGCCTGCCCCTTTAAAGGAGGCAGTAGTCCGACCGGTCCTGAAGAAGGCGTCACTGGATCCAGGGATGGCCACTAATTATAGACCAGTGGCCAACATTCCGTTTTTGGGCAAGGTGTTAGAGCGGGTGGTGGCGGGACAACTCCAAGCACTCTTGGATGAAACTGATTATCTGGACCCATTTCAGTCCGGCTTCAGACCCGGGTACGGTACTGAATCTGCCTTGGTCGCCCAGTACGATGACCTGTGCATGGAGAAGGACAGGGGGAGTGCGTCCCTGTTGGTTCTCCTGGATCTCTCAGCGGCTTTCGATACCATCGACCATGGTATCCTTCTGGATAGGCTTGCGGGATTGGGGGTCGGAGTGTAGCACTTTTACTGCACCGTCTTTTAGGATTTTGAATAGCTCAGCTGGAATACTGTTGCCTCCACTAGCTTTGTTGTTGCTCAGACTTCCTAAGGCCCATTTGACTTGACATTCCAGGATGTCTGGCTCGAGGTCAGCGACCACCCCATCGTGGTTATCAGGGACTTGAAGCTCTTTCTTGTACAGTTCTGTGTAATCCTGCCACCTCTTCTTAATCTCTTCTGCCTCTGTTAGATCCCTGCCATTTTGGTCCTTGATCATGCCCATCTTTGCATGAAATGTTCCCTTCATATCTCCAATTTTCTTTAAGAGATCTCTGGTCCTCCCTATTCTGTTGTTTTCTTCTATTTCTTTGCACTGTTCATTTAAGAAGGCATTTTTATCTCTTCTAGCTATTCTCTGGAATTCTGCATCCCACTGGGTGTATCTTTCCCTTTCTCCCTTGCCTTTCGCTTCCCTTCTTTCCTTGAGCTATTTGTAAGTCTTCCTCAGACAGCCGTTTTGCTTACTTGCATTTCTTTTTCTTTGGGATGGTTTAGGTGCTACCTCTTGTACAATGTTGTGAACCTCCGTTTATAGTTCTTCAGGCACTTTGTCTATCAGAGCTAATTCCTTAAATCTTTTTGTCACCTCTACTCTATATTCATCAGGAATATGATTTGGGTCATACCTGAGTGGCCTAGTGCTTTTCCCTGCTTTCTTCAATTTAAGCCTCATTTTTGCAACAGGAAACTCTTGATCTGAGCCACAGTCAGCTCCTGCTCTAGTTTTTACTGACTGTATAGAGCTTCTCCATCTTTGGCTGCAGAGCACATAGTCAATCTGATTTCTGTGTTGACCGTCTGGTGATGTCCATGTGAAGAGTCGTCTCTTGGGTTGTTGGAAAAGAGTGTTTGTTATGACACTCTTTTGCTATGAGAGTCAGCGTCCAGTCCCAAACCATCCTTGGGGCTTCATGGTCAAGGGGAGGATGGGAACTTGGTGCAATGGTTTCCCAGGTCCCAGGTCCTAGTCCAGCGCTCCAGATAGCAAAAAATCTACAGTGGTTAACATAAGCTTCTTTTGCTCTCTTTCAAGCAAGCCTTGTCCCCACCCAGCTTCTATGTGATTTGCTAGATTTAGCAATGGAGGCGGCTTTGCACCGTGCCGGCTTCCTCACAGGCCTGGGATCCATGGAGCATGCAACACACACTGCCTAAGCCGCACGAAGTGACTACACATTCTGTGACATTTTGCACGGCAAAATGGGATGGTGCCCTGCATGCCACTTTGCCAAGGAACATTGTCTTCCCCATTCTAGATGGAGCCTGGATGGACAATTTGAGCTGCCCTGATACGTTGACCTGGAGAGAGAACAGCGATGAGACTTTTAACTGCTCTGCCTGGGGAAACCCACTGCCAACAGTTGAATGCAGGAGAGGTGACAAACCTTTCAGGATCGGGGTCCAACAGCGGATCTACAGAGAGCATCATGGTCTCTATAAGTGCACAGCCACCAACAAGTACGGTTTCGATGTTAGAACTGTGACAGTTCACGTTGAACGTAAGTTGACTTCTTTTACCCAAAAAGTGAAACAAAACCCATCTTTGGACATGCAACTGATGTCCATGAATGGATCTGTCTCCAGGTTTATTATCCAAAATGCAGGTCCAAATTGTGCGTTTTAAGCCTATTCCAGGGAGGCTAATGAACAGGTGTCCTCTCCAGTCATCCCATAGATGCTCAGCTGTCACCAAGTTGTTGGCTTGCTCAGTAGTCTTTGTCAGGTTTTGGAGGAAGCCTCAAAAGACAGGGGCTGTAGAGGGCTACAATATCCCATCTGAGTTTGTATAGCTGAAGTCCTGGTGCCAGCAGACACCTCTCTTGGCAATTACTGAGGCTCCCTGCCTATCCTGGTTATTGTTTGATTGTGTAGATTTTTTAAAAATGGGGAGGCTCTCCTCCAACACCATCCAAATTTGGGTTCAAAAATGGAGCCTTTGGAATTTTGACTCCACTTCTGCCTTGTTTTTCAGAGTTGCTTTTCTTTTACTTTCCCCACTTTGCCTTCTGAAAATCTCACTTTTGTGGAACTTGTGCCCAGGTACCAACAGCATGTCGTTTCCTGCGCCACCTTTATCTTATAGGGCCTTCTTTAGTTGACCTGCCACTGTTCGTATTGATATCTTGTTTTTACTGTTGTGTTTTATTCTTTTTTGTATTTTTATTGCTTATCACACTGGAATGTGTATAGCTATGGAGCAGTATTTAAAAACTGTGTGTAATAATTTTTAGTGGTGGGAGTCAGCAGCAGTTTGGACATCAGGGAAGGGGGGTGGGGAAGGCCACGCAATATTCTTGCATTGTGGTGCCTGGCAGGAGCCTCATCCAAGCCTGCCTAAACATGCATTTGGCACTGAGAAACTTGCATGAATTCTTTTTCATCCGTGGGGCTTAGAATGTTCTTTACAAACAAAATGGAGGGCTTCTCTGCCCAAGCCTTGTCTAGGTGGCAGAACTGCAACTCTCTGAAACTGTGTTTTCTTTTCACAGCTGCACATCTTAACATCCTTGCAATAGCTATACCAACTGTTTTGGCGTTGGCTGTACTTGGGGCTCTGGCGGCCTATTACATGTATTACAGAAAGCATAAAATCAGGAAGTATCGCTTAAAGCAGCAGCAGCAGCGGCGGCGGCAGCAGCAGCTGCAGCAGCGAGCAGCAGAGGAAAAATGCCTGAACGGAAATGCACAGGCTGAGAATGTCTAAGTGGGCAGATGGCTACTTGGAACTGAAAAGGAACTCAGCCCAATGTTGGACAAGTTTCAGCTGCTATGAGGGATCACCGCCCCACCTAGTTTGGGGCAGAACCTGAGAAAGCCTACCTCTGGGGCAGAACAGCTGGTGGCAATGCTGTTCTTGGCTTTTGTCTTGGCGAATTCTGCACTTTCAGTTATGGTCAGTAGCATTCATTACAAGGGATGGGCTCAGAGGCTTGGGCCACGTGTCTCCTTGTTAAGGCCTCCTCTTCTATCCAGGGCTGCCCTCCAGATGCTTAGCTGAAGAGGTGACTGGACAGCTCTGGAAGGCTTAAGAGAGACCTGACAGCTTCCACTGACTCAGTGGAAGACCACAGTGGGAGAGCCTGGGCTGATACGCTGGATGGGGACGTTGGCAGCGCCAGTAATGGACTATTCAGTACTAAGCTTTTAGCCCTGTTGTGTGAACCTTTCAGCACCACCAGATTTACCGGGATTATCTGTAGGCAAGGACATGAGTACACGAGGCACTGGAGAAATAATGCCTATTCCTCAGGAGGGTCACTAGCGAATGTTTCATAGCACAAGCTGGAATGGCTGGGACTTCACGAAAGACCAAACCTCTTCTGGCTTATATGATCTACAGCAGGAGCCCTGGATGGTTTTCTAGTTTGTTTCCTGGTTCGAAAATTCGAGATTTTCTTGTTCAGAGACAGGATGTGTCCTATGTGTCAGTCTGAATCCAACATGATGCTTTTCCTAAGCAGAAATAAAGCTGGACATCAAAACAGACTGTGATAAAGGAAGGGCAGGGAACAGGCCCACGTTACCCATGATGGCTGAAACAACATGCCACCACGGAAGAGCAGTGCTTCATCATACGAAAAAACTGTTGTGATTATTGTGGATGTTCCATTTGTCTTCCACATTCTGCCCTGCATGAGCAATAGTCACATTTGGCAAAATGTGTGCAGGAGAGAAAACACTTGTACATGTGAAAACACTTGTGGGGCTGCTTCAGGAAGTGCGTTTTTAAGTTAGGATAGGGAGAATGCTGTCACACAGAATTTGTCTTTGTAGAAGCATTTGGATTTTCAAAGAACTTGATTGAAACCCAACACTGGATTTACAAATTTTCCGTACCTTGAGTTCTGGATGATGAGCACCCACACAACCATTTCCACAAAGGAACCACAAATAATTTTTCATGCATCTTCCAAACCATGACGGATCCTTTTTCAAAACCCGCAAGTCATCCTAATTCTCACTTGCACGTATTTGGTTTTACATTCATGTTTTACTGCAGGAAGAATTATAGCAACAGCTTAATACTGTTCATACTATCGGCCAGGAACTGTAGCAGATAAAAGTAAAGTGAGTGGCCATAGTGGGAGAGTGAATCCAAGAGGGATTTTTTAAAAAGTGCTTTGCCAAATAAATGAAATATTCGTTTCAAAATGTGGTGAATCTCTGTGTGACTGGAAAATACTGCGTGTGGCTAGCAGTAAGTTGGATGGGGGATAGAAGGCGTGCAATGAGTGTTCCTTGGCTGCTCTGTTGTGTTATTACACAGCCACATATAAGGGTGTGAAGAATCTGAACAGAAAATTGCAGATGCTGGGGTGAGGTTGTGTTTGCATCCCCTAAAACAGAGAAAGCCACCTTTGGATCTGGGAGGCCAGCAAATCAGAGCCATTGAGAAGCAAGAGGGAAGAAGCAGCATGATGGGGGAATCCTGCAGAACAATTTAAATCATAACCCTCCCCCCCCGCCCAGAAAGCCAGTCTAATGAGGGTGTGGGCATGGTCAGAGTGTCAGATGAAATAAAGAAATGCAAAAGAGAAAGCTTCAATACAAAGTGGCAGGAATTATCAGGAGAAGTTGGTGCCTTGCTAATGGACTGGCACTCTGCACAGGAACATTCCTGCTAAGATGTCAGGACCAGTGCCAACCTTTGCTGACCATGGTTGTCATATTCTGCTCAAGGAAGCCGATATGGGGCCAGAGACTAAGGTTTCATTGTGGCTCTTTCTTAAGGACATGGGCTACTCTACATGAGGTTTTGAACTTACCACTTTCTGTGGCTTCTTCTTCTAGATTCTTTGTGGGATTAAGATCACCTCCTTTACATGTTATTTTATCTAGGGGGGCATCCTCAAGGTTGTGAAAAAGCAGAATTGAAAAAATAAGTATTTCATCCGGTCATTTCCAAATAATAGCATACTTCCTACACCTAAAAAGAGCTGTGGGAGAGGGCGTGGAAAATGGTAATGTGGTGTGAAGCACCCACACCCTACTGTGAGGGAGGAAATTTTGCTAGTTGCCTCTGACCCTTCGCGACCCCATGGACAACACTCCTCCAGGCCTTCCTGTCCGTGCACAAGGTTTAAAAAAAATTGACCTGCCTGCCACTGACAGCCCTTTAAGGTGCCACTGAGGTGCTTTTAAAGGGTTGCATATGGCAGCTGAAATGGGGATCACATAAACCAGCTGTTTTGTGATCAAATGAAAACCGAGAGCTACAGTAAGGCGGGTAGCAAGCCAGTGCCAGCTGGGCCCAAGTGCTGGGGACCTCAGCCCAAGCTGTACTATGGACCAGCGTTGCACCATCCATTGTCTTCCAGGGATCCCAGAAGACTGAGGGGATGGAAGCATACATCCTCTACATGCAACCTATTGATTTCTTCTCTTTGGCTAACTGGGAAAATTTCAAAGGAAAATCAACTTCTTCCCCTTCACAATTGTGTGTCGATTACCTTGAAATCCCTCAGCAGAAAGAACCTTTGCCATTTGGCAAAGCAGTAGCCAGTTCTTGATACCCACAATGGGTTGGTCACTCAAAAATTCCCCAAAGCCTATGCATGTTCTTCTCAATTGCTTCAGTGTCAAGCTGTGCATATACCAGCTTATAATGACTATTTCATCATTTAGTATAATTACCATATTGACATATGGCTGTAGTGTCCTATATTTTGGTGTGATGCAACATTAGATTTACAGTGGATATGTTGATATTGTTTTTAATGGTTCTGTTAAAGAGAATTTACACTTGCATTGCACTGAATTATTAGCTGAAAAACAAAAAAGAACGTTTTTTCCAGACCCATTCCATTGGCTCAAGAACAGATATGAAATCTGGAGCACTGATCTGAATAAAGTTCAAGTGGAATAGTTCGGCATGGGTTTTGTTTATGGTTAGGCACTGCCCACGCAGCAGGCCTACTGGATGAAACGGCGTCTCACAGTGAAGGTCCTACTTGCAGGCCAGCAGATAACATGCCGCAGTCATAGGAAGGCAGATTTCAGTTGAACATCTGGGAAAAACTCTTCCTAGCAGATTACCAGGTGGAGGGAGGTGGTGGGCACTCCCTCACCAGTTATTTCAAGAAGAGACTGGGAAACCACCAGGGCCGTCTTAATGCATGGGCCTGATGGGCCCTTGCCCGTGGGCCCCATACTAATCTGTGTGTGTTAACCCTTCAATGCACCTTGCATCATATATGATACATGCCGATCAAAGGCGTAGAGGTACTTCACTAATTGCTAATTTCTTTTCCGCTTTGTATTGTATCTGATACGCACTGCACTGTGAGTAGTTGTCCTAGGGGCCCCAGTACACTGCTTTGCCCGGGGCCCATGATGCTGTTAAGACGCCCCTGGAAACCACCTGTTGGGCGCGTTACGCTGCATCCGTGCGAAGAGAAGGGCACGTGCCCGATGGCCTGAATGGCCCCTTCTGGGTCTACGATCACGGGAGTGGGGGCAGCGCCCCAACCATTCTAGCAGCTGCGCGAACCCCACAGCCGCTCCTTAGAGATGGTGAGGGTGGCGTGCAAGGCGCAGTTCGTCTCCCCGCGCTGGCGAAGGAGGACACGTGTCCCTCTGGCAGCTTCGCGCCCCCTCCCCTTGCAGGCGTTTCACAGGTAGCCTGCGGTTCGTAAACACAGCCCGAGGGAGTTTCCCGGTCTCTAGCGGGCGCTGAGAAGAAAGCGGAGGGCTTCCCGGAACTGCCCCGCCACTTACTTACAAACCTTCGCGCCAACAGCACACGCGCTCGCCGCCGCTCCTCGCAGCATCGCTGGCCGCCGCCTCCGCCTGTGGACTGATTCGGATTGCTGCACGCGTCTCCAGGGGTTTATCGGGCCCCGCTCATCACTGAGCGGCGGACCTCGCTGCTGACCGAGATGCTTCGCTTTTTCGCCTTCTTCCTCCTCCTCCCGGCCGCCAGGGCTGCTGCTAACGGTAAGGGCGCGTAAAGCTTCCTGTCCCGCTGAAGTCGTGGCTTTGAGCCTGCATCCCTCCGGTTTCCACCACCCCTTCACTCCTTGCCCCTGGAGTCCTGTCTGAGGGAGCTGGCTTGCTTTCCGCGCGAAGACCTCATCCAAAGAAGCGAAGCGCACCGCTGGACTTCCCCACCTTAGAAGTTATCAATGAGTAGCTATTGATGAAAAGTTATTGATGGATGATGAATCTGTCCCTCAAAGCTCATGCCTTTGCTGGGAAAAAGCTGGTGGACCTGCTCAGGTCTGCCTGGAAAAGCTAGGAGGTTCTCCACTCCCAATTTCCCAAGAAGTGCAGGCTTAAATGTTAGAAGACACAAGAAATGCACTTTTCATCTGCCCTGGGGGCATTTTCATAGATATTTAGCCAGAACTACAGATGTGATAGTTGTGCTTCCCCTGTTGTGACTAACACTGAATTCATACTTGGTGTTAGTGCAGACAGGCACTAGCAAAAGCATTGTTAACAGACCTTAGTGGAAATAAACTTTTGTGCTTTACTGAAGGCACAATATTCAGCTTTGTTGGTGGCAGAGAACTCAGACCCAATGAGCTTTTCTGCTCAAGGGACTTGTATGCTCAGGATTCCTCATTCAGGGTCATTTGCAGGTGCTTTGCATAACAGCTCCTCTCTTCTCCTGTCAAGGGAAGTCTGATATATTCCAGAAGGGCAGCATCAACCCCTGCTGTACTTGGCCCAACTCTGCCATACCAGCATCACCTAGTGCTTGTGTGGTGCGACATAAAGGCAGAAAAAAACTGGGGAGGCCACAGAGCGGAAAGGCGCCATCTTAATTCCACAAAACTCCGGAAGCAAGGAGCCTTGATAAATGGTGGGTTAAAAGACTCATGTAGAAAAGCCCAAAGACGAGCTCCTTTTTACACTTCCTCTTTTACTGTATCCAGTGCGCATACACAGGAAACATAAAGCACCCATGCAACTGATACGCTAGCCAAATGAGCAACTCACCCTGGCTGGATTCTCTGGATGCAACATGGCACAGCACACCCCGCCACAACTTGCACTTTCAAAATATCAGCTGGTACAAGGGGAAACCCTGTGGGTACATTAAAGACAGTGGTTTTTCGGGATGTGTGAACCAGGTAGTCTCCGAATGCAAGTGTCCCACGAAGAGACTGGCAGCCGAACTGGATAGGGGAGAGCGGAGTGGGGCAGGTACACAGGTGGGCAAGAGCAACCTGCTGCCTGGGATGGGCCAGCAAGTGCTGCCCTCCATTCTTCACTGGCTTATCGCGGACCAGTCACGACCTTTCCGCCCCAGCTTACTTCACATTGATGGGAAGAATCTCCAGCTCTGGGGGAAAAATAAACGGAATTAAATAAAGCCATATATAGATCATCCTGGAAGGAAAGAGGGCTACCTTTATCTTAATGGTGGGCTCCCAAACATGCCAAATCTCCTGCTGTGCCTTGAATGCTGCCTTACTGGGAGCACAAACACCCAGTGCTAGGGAGCACTAGGGACAAGGGGCCCCACTTGGAAACATATCTTACAAAAACCTTGGGTGGAAGCCATGTCTGGAAGAGTGATGTTAACTCCTAGAACTCATACTAGAAAAAGACACTACAGAATTTGTAAAAGGCATTCTCCACCTTCTCATTTACTGTACCCAAATTACTCCATCTGCTTCGTGATCATCAGCTCACAGAATCTTCATTGACAGCACAATTCCATACATAGAAGCACAACCTGCTCACCGCTTGAGAAACTGCTTCGATTTCAAGTAGTATATAAATACTGCAAATAGGTAAAATCAAGTTGTATGTGATACTTAGAAATAAGTGCAACTGAGTTTAGTGGTGTTTATTCCCAGGCAAGGATTGCAGCCATGGATCAGAAACCCATGTGAGTCTACTTAGAAATTGTATTTGGTAAGATTTACTCTCAGGTAAACATATACAGTTGCAGCCCCAAACTCTCTCTACCCCCCTCTCCCCTTCTTCTGCCCTCCCTTCCTTTCTTCAGGCTGCTGAATAGGTTTTCAGTTCATAGCCTCCCAACTGCATTTCCTAAATCACCCCAAAATTGCCAGTCTGGGTAGCAACACTGGAGTTCACTGCAAGGGTGTCAGATGCTAGCTTCTCTCCTTCGCATATTGGCATAACCACAACAGGAGACTATGCAGCCGGAGCATAGTCCTCAGCCTATGCTCAGCCAGAGCGCTACCCTTAAGGCGCACGGAGCTGACCCGGAAGGCCTGAACGGCTTGTCCCGACGGCCTTTTCCGCGAGCCGGGGAGGCAGCGCCGCCTACTGACGGAGGGTGAGGCCGCGCCTGCCGCTGCAGAACCCAGAGCGGTAAGGCTGGGGGACTGGGGTCGCTGCCTTCCTCCGCTCCCCGTCCCCCCCCCCCCCCCCGGTGGAGGGGGGGGGGGGGGGGGCCGCCCCCCCCCCCCCCCCCCCCCCCCCCCCCCCCCCGTTGTAAGAGCAGAGGCGGGGAGGCACTTGCAGTCGCTGCCTCCTTTCGCTGCAAATGTCGCCTTTTCTCCCCGAAGGCCGCTGTCCGGCATGCTTATTGCACTCCTAGGCCAGGCCAGCTGGCGTAGGAGTGCAATTAAAATTCCACACGTTTTCACGGACAAACTATGACTAAACAACATGGGGCTGCGAAGCAGTCCAAAAGCATCTCCAAATGGGGTGAACAGAAATCAAAATGACCAATATGGTTCGATGTAAAATAGCTTGATCCCCTTTTCATGCAAATTAAATTGAGGCACCTTACAGCCCTCTGAAGGCTGAACCCCTGAAAGGGGCCTGAAAGGACTACACTGTCCGCTTCCCTGAGGTCTCAGATGCATCTCAGAGAGGAATAAAAGGTTGGGAGGAAAGGAGGGTGGGGCTGAGGGGTTATCTTGAATACAAGCGGCACCTGACCCTTTTCTTCCCTTCCTGGGTACCTGATGTAGGTGGCTGAAAACTTCTGTCTTCATAAAATCTGGGTGCCAGGAATGGAAGCGGCAAGCGCTGCCACTGCACCCACCTTGCTCAGTGCACAGGATGCCTGGAAGCCTCCAAGTTCAGAGGCTCAGGTGCAGCAAACAGGACTGAGGTCAATTTCTTTCTTTTCTTTCTTTTTTGTTCCACTAGGACACTAGTGTTTGATCTTGGCACTTGAGAGGGCAAATTAAACTTGAGTGACTGGAATCCCCTAAACCTGAAGACAATGGATCACCCAGTGCTGGGCAAGGGGGGCGGTGGAGATTATCTTCACCTCCCCACCCTCCTGCCCTGCAGGTCTCATGGAAGGGGCAACACCAAGCACTTTTGGATGATACAGATTATCTAGACCCATTTCAGTCTGGCTTCAGACTCGCTTATGGTGTTGAATCTGTCTTGGCCGCCCTGTACGATGACCTGTGCAGGGAGAGGGACAGGGGGAGTGCGTCCCTGTTGGTTCTCCTGGACCTCTCAGTGGCTTTTGATACCATCGACCATAGTATTCTTCTGGATAGGCTGGCCGGGTTGGGAGTTGGAGGCTCTGGATGGCAGTGGTTCTGCTCCTTTTTGGGCCGGTTGATTTCAGAAGGTGGTGCTGGGGGACTTTAGCTCTGTGCCATGGCAGCTTTGCCATGGAGTACCACAGAGCTCTATTTTGTCCCCCATGCTTTTTAACATCTACATGAAACCGCTGGGAGAGGTCATCAGGAGGTTTGGGCTGCGGAATCTTCAGTACGCTGATGACACCCAGCTCTACCTCTCGTTCACATCTAATCCAGGTGAGGCAGTGGCTGTCCTGAACCAGTGCCTGGCTGAGGTAATTGGCTGGATGAGGGCCAACAAACTGAGACTCAGTCCAGATAAAACAGAGGTCCTTTTGGTGGGCAGTTTGGGTTTTCAGATAAGTGATTTTGACCCTGTCCTGGACGGGATTGCACTCCCTCTAAAGGACAGTGTCCGCAGCCTAGGAGTGCTCCTCGACCCAGAGCTGTCCCTGGAGGCCCAGGTGATGGCAGTGGTGAGGAGTGCTTTCCTTCAGCTTTGGCTGATCCAACAGCTGCGTCCTCACCTGGGCGAGCACTGCCTAGTAACGGTGACACATGCCCTGGTAAATTTCTGGTTGGATTATTGTAACACGCTCTGTGTGAGGCTGCCCTTGAAAATGGTCTGCTACAAAATAGAGCTGCCAGGCCACTGATGGGGACTGGCCATTATTCCCACATAATTCCAGTCCTCTATCAGCTTTGCTGGCTTCCAGTTGAAGTCCGGCCCCAATTCACGGTGCTGGTACTTACCTATAAAGCCCAAAACGGCTTGGGCCCAGGAGACCTGAAGGAACGTCTCTTCCCCTATATGCCCTCATGCCCCTTAAGATTAGCAGAGGAGGCCTTGCTCCGTGAATTCTCTTTGAGGGAGTTACAGAGGGTATCCAAGTGGAGGAGGGTCTTCTCTGTGGTGGCACCCAGCCTATGAAACATGCTCCCCAGAGAGGTCTGCCTGGTGCCGACTCTCTACTCTTTCTGGCACCTTTTTTATTTAACCATCTTTTTAATACCTAACATCACTAATTTTAATAATATCGTTAATTAATACAGTCGCATCTTCATTTTCTTTTGTTTTTTCTTTCTTTAATTAGGAGAGGATATATTGTTGTTAATTTGTTTTATTGTGGAAAGTTTTTAATGCTATTTATAAGACTGTATTGCTATTTATATTGTTATTTTTATTTCTGTAAGCCATCCTGAGGCTGCTGCAAAGGTTGGCATATAAATGCTTAAATTAAATTAAATTACATCAAGGGCTTTTTAGCTCATCTTGCAAGGGTACTTTGGAGGGGGAGGGAAGGTGAGTGAAAGAGGCTCAGGACAAGTTGTCTGGTGGACTCTGGTCTTCTGCCCCCACCTGCCAGAGCACCCTGCTTTCCCCCTCTGATCTCCACACCTGCTCAAACAGGTGCACAGGATCTTGGAGCACTGCCTCTGAACTCAGCAAGGGGTCATTCCTCTGACACTGTCAGGATCACAGAATTGCTCTCGTAACATAATTTCAGTATGCTACTATATAGTCATTTCATCACTTCCTTTACACTGATTAAATTTTAAGGGGAAAAAACAAAGGGACTAGAAGCTTAGTGATGCACTAATGGATTTTCACAGCCCAAAGAAGCTGTTAACTAGTCATGTATTTTGACTCTCCTTCACTGTGGTTGCCTACACACCTTGACACCTTCAGTTTCACTCTCGGAAACTGCTAGTTCCACCTGACACTGAGGCATACATTCAATGACATGGATGTACTTTTGCAGGTATTCTCTAATTACTGGAAACACATCAATTAAAGCTGCCAAGCTTGCCAAATGTTGCATTTGCAGTAAGCGTGCCATTAGCCAGAATTCATTGCTGCTGATTATCTTCTGAAACAGAAAAAATATTCCATAGAAACTAAAACACTGGAAAAATGTTCATTTTTGCAAAATTTTGCACCCCACCTCCCTGAGGCCCACACCCATTTTGACAGTTCTTGGCACACTTGGGCAGCTCCTGGAATCTCAGCATGACAGCAGACCCCTGATGAGGACCTCTAGCTTGGGCCCCAGTGACGGGTAAACCTGTGATAAGGGGCACACCAATGTAAGAGGGGCCCAGCAAAACATTCTTTGCTTGAGGGCCTCCACAAACTCGAGGCACCGTCTGACAATTACTCAACTGTCACAACGTATTACATTCATCATACGGAGTTGGAAAGGGCAATAGCTATTAACAGGTGGGTGCTTGTTTCCCAGGGAAGCTTGTTTCTCCCTTGTGTGCTTTATAAACCCCATCTGCTTTCCTACATGCCTGTTGTATGTCCTTACATTCGTCCATTCCTCTCTTTACTTTCCCACTGCAATCTTAGCTTGCCCTTTTATGACTGCATTTTCATACAAACTGTGTATCTGTTGTGCTTTCAGGAACCGAGGAAGCAGAGTTCATCAGAGTTTGGCCAGAAAAACTTGTGGTGGAATCTGGAGGGTTCGTTGTGTTGAACTGCAGCTCCAACTGTGATGGAATTGGCCTTGAGACCAGCTTGAACCAGGTTCCTGCAGGAAACGGGAGGACATGGAAGGCCTTCAATCTCACCAGTGTCAATCAGTGGGCACCCACCCCATTGTGCTATGCTCAGTGCACAAGTAGCAACATACAACCTCAGCGGGCAGAGATTACCGTCTACCGTAAGTCCCATCTCAGGATGTTTTCTGGGTTGGCTATGACACAACACACTATCGTGGATAACTAGCCATGGTGGCTTGTCACGTCATAGAAGGGTAGAGTTGGAAAGGGCTGATAAGGCAATCCAGTCCAACCCCTTGCTCAGTACAGGCCTCCAAGCGAACATATCCCTGACCAAGGGCTGCCAGCTGTCCAACTGGGAGACACCACGGCCTCCCCAGGTAACTGGTTCCATTGCTGTACTAACAGTCAGGAAGTTTTATGTCCAGCTAGAATCTGGTTTCATCCAAGCCTGGCCTGCTTTGTCCATGGCAGCTTGTTTATTTAAAAAAAGTCACCCTGAGAACCCATGGCCTTCTCTAGGGTTTATGTTATCCACAGTAAATTGTCATGTCATCCAAACCTGAACAGCCAATTTCATCATAGCAAAAAGCTACCCTTGCCATTCTTGGCACGCTCACCCATAAGCCATCATTGTGAGGCTCTGTGGGGAGGGTGGGACCCCTCTCTCTGACAGCCTGACTGCGGGCTGAGTTCAGCTCACAGTGGCTGACAGAGTTGCAATGGGACTCATGCCCTCAAGCAGATGGGGGTACTGGGGGAGCACCCCGCCTCCAGCTGCAGGGGATCTCCCGCTGCCGCCTCCACTGCATGCTGCTGCCCCATCCTCAGGGCTGGAGCTGGGCTGCAGCAGCTGTCTGGGACTCAGCAGCACGGGCAGGAGCTGGAGTGTGCCTGGTGGGGATGACTGGGGCATCCCCACTCAGCCGTGGAGCCACACCTGGCTCCCGCCTTGGCGTAAGGGGCTCAGGCTGCACCGGTGATGGGAAGGTGTGTGTGCTTCTGGGCTGCCCGGTCTGGGGCCATCTCACGGAATGGATGCCTGGACGCCTTACTGCAGGGCAAGTGCAGCAAGGCAGGAGGTGAGCTGGGTGAGGCTGCCTTGACAACTGAGCAGCTCCGCTGAGCCCCTCTCCCGCTTCCTTGCTGCTGCTTGGGAGGAAGCAGCTCGGGAAGGCGACTGCAGCAGCTGTCACCCAAGCAGGAGCAAGAAATGGTAGGCACCCTTGCCCCTTTCTTCCGCCAGGCTGATTCTCCCCTCTTCCGCTTGGCCTAGGGGCTTTTCTCTCTCGGGGGAGAGTGTGGGGGAGAGGGGCACTCCTGCCGAGAGGGCCATTGTCCCTCTTCCTGTGGGAGGGGAAGCCTCTCAGGTGAAAGTGGGGAGGCAATCAGCTAGGAATCTCTGCCCCAAAAAGAACTGCGGCAGGAGGAGACAGGATGCTTCTGACAACTGTGCAAAATTGGGACAGTGGTCAGCTGTGCTCTGGCTAGTTGCTTGGCGAGAGGGCCAACTGCTGCTCTTGCCAAGTGGCTGTCTTGTTCTGGAGCTTCCACTATGATGGGTTGTGTGGTCTGAGTTCAAACAACACAACAAGCAATCATCACATTGACAACCATGATAATGCACAATGGCTGATCACCACGATTGGGTTTGGAGAACACGACAAATAACTATTTTTTTTTAATTGTTGGTTGTGCTGTGCAAGCTCAGTCAGAAAGTCCATTCTTTTTCTCTTTCATCACCTGTTAATGATACTAATCATTAATTGCCACATTTTTTCTGTTCCAGAAGCTCCAAAGCATGTAGTGCTGGACCCGGTGCCAGAAATGGAGGTGGGCAAGCCGTACAACTTAACCTGCCGGGTTTCCAGTGTTGCCCCCATCCGGAACCTCATTGTGACCTTGCTCAAAGGGGGAGAAGAGCTTTTGGTGGAGACATTTGAGAATCACACTGTACCTGCAGCTACCGATGCCCTGGTGACCCATCAGATAATTGCTCAGCAGGATGATCACAGGGCAGAAATCACCTGCCATGCAGCACTAGATCTGAGACCGGAAGGGCCACTCTTTGAAAGGGCATCTGACAACGAATCACTGGTGTCTGTTGGTGAGTTTGTGCTTACTGCTCCAGTCCCCTTGTGGAAAACTTGTAACAGGCCAATGAGCATAAATCCACTCACAAATGTTTCATGATGCACACTTTTTGCAACTGTAGGGGTGATTTTCCCCACATGGGTTATTCAATTTCTCTGGCACTTCTCAAAAAGCAATCCCTTTTGGTTCCAGTTCTCCCTCCAACATGGAAATAGTTCCATGTATTACTGAAGTGCAGCAGTTCCTTGCAAGGTGCAAAGAACCGAGAGCTGATTTGCAAATTGTTTTCATGCTTGTGCTTCTAATTTTTCCATTGCTCCATCCAGAGAAGGCAGCAAGTGCTCAGCAGTACTCTGCAAGTACTTGAACACATTTATGCCTACCTGAGCTGGGTTTTGCAGGTGTTTTTATCTCCTTGGATTTGTTCCTTAAGACTTTTTGGACTTCTGTGCATGCTCCACCCAGGTTGATTCATCACTTTTGCTTCTCAGCGGAACAGTTTGACTCCATTTCTGTTGGCACCTGCACTCACCAACTGCTATCTGAGGAAGTTCTTATCTTGACTGCGCTTGCTCTTTAGATAACTGGCATGGTTCTGTTATTGTCTTGACAGTTTTTTCCTCGGATCCCCACCTGGAAGCCCCGCTTGTCATGGAGACCAATACCACGATGGCTGTCCACTGCCATGTGTCTGGAGTTTTCCCAGCTGAGGAGGCCCAGTTTGATTTGCAGTTTGCAGGGAAGAGCTGGAACCTCAGCACAAGTGTGTCGGGGTCCAGTGTGAGCGCGCAGGCCCTGGTGTCTTCCTCGTCCACAGGAGAACACACGCTGCTCTGCACAGTCTCTCTGGGGCGAGTGAGCCGAAGGGTTGAGAAGACAGTGAATGTGTACAGTGAGTATCAACTGTGTTTTGTTCATTTTTCCATCCAGTCAGACAAGAAGAGAGCTGAAATTTGAACTTGCCTTCATTTTGACAGCAAAAGCCACAATAATGGCTGGCTTCAAACTTAGTTGAACTTGGTCCTGTTTGCCATTGATGGGACTTGTCCCATGGCTATTTTCATTGGGTCCTGTGTTCAGCAAACCTTGCCTGGATCCAGTCCATGCCCCTGAGCAAGATCATGTGCAGAGGAATGGAATGTGATGAATAAGGGCACTGAAGCTACTCAGGTTGAGGGTAGCACTTGGAAGTGCTCCATCACAAAGTACAAATGAGTTGGCATAGATGTAAAAGTGCTCTTCACTGACATTCCCAACTCACAGGAACCACTGCAAACTCCCACTCTCTACCCCCTAGATGCTTTGTCACACTATGCGCGAGTGCGTGTGTGCACACACACACACACACACACACAAAGAAAAATGCATTTGAAATTGCATGTTGAATTGTGGGGTGTGGAGTTTGAACTGAGAACTGTGTTGGGACACTGGGATGGACAAATCCCGGTGAATAGCTAAATTTCAACATGTACAGTAATCCATGCTGTCAAATTCCATCAGAATTTGCAAAGCTCACAATTCCTGAAGCTTCCCTAATTTATAACCCCCACCCTATGCCTGAATGCACCCAAGGTAACCTGCAAATGCACAGAGTGTATTTATTTCCTTCCATCCATCCCCATTCATCAGTGTCGTGATGGGGCAATACTTCCTCATTCACCATGGGCCTGAATGGCCTGTCATTCGGAAAACAGTGCCTGAGAGGGATGCAAGTGGCTAACCTGCTCTCCATAACAGGAGAGCAGAAGACTGGATATTTGGCTTATGGTTGTGAAGAAGCTCTGTGGGATCTGTCCCTAGTGTCCACAGACATCCTCTTGGTCTTGGCTCAGGCATGCTAAGCCACCCAAGCCAAGAAGAAATTCTCGGAACACAGTTTGTTCAACTGGCAATGTTCTTCCGTGTCACACGCAGCAGCCTCTGTCTCTGTGAAAAAGAGATGTGAAAGAATCACACAGTGCTCAGTTCTCAGAGGACGATGGGTGCACCTCCCAGGGACCGAGATTCACAGCAGTGGGAATGCTGAAAGGAGCCCAGGAAACCAAGCCCAGGGAATCTGTCAGAATCCCATCCCCAAAACAGATTCCTTGCACATCCCTAATTTCATTAGCAGTCTTGAAAGCATTCTTCCAGGGGATGGAGTCAGGCCAACTTTTCCATGCCAAGAAGCAGTGCAGTGAGCATGTGTTAGGGGAATAACAAATGCCTGGGATGTCCTTCCACTTTGTGTATCGTGGTCCTCCAGCTGTTGTAGGTCTGTAACTCCCATCACCTGTGACCATTTGTCATGCAGGTTTGGACTGCTGGGACTTGAAATCCAACCATATGTGAAGGGCCCAGGGCCCTCACCCCAGTCTAAATGGGTAAAACTTATCTATCCCATTGTTTCTATGAAGGCCACCTGCAGGGCGGAAAGCAATGTTGTATTTTCCCACCTGTGCTTGTTCTCCAGTATCTCTTATTTTGCACAGCACAGATATACTGCCTCTGAACATGGGGGCTCTATTTAATAACCATATTACCATCTGACTTAGGACCTTATTTCAGAGGCACCTTAGTTAACTTGACAAGTAGTATTCTGTATCTTACTATGAATAGTGGTTCAAACAAATGAGATGTGCAATGACTGGTCTGCTCTATTCTCTTGCAGGTTTGCCCAAACCCATCCTGGGCATTGATCAACCAAAGATCCTCGTCAATCAAAGTGTGCTCATTACTTGCAGGTGTAATGAGACGGGCTGCTCTGGTACTGTAATGCATCTCAGCGATGGCAAGCACCTATTAGTAAATGGACACCCTCCTTTCTTGCAATATGCACTGACAACTCGCAAAGAGGATGATGGGAGAGAATTCACATGTCAAGTAGCACGAATGGTTGATGGACATCCAGTTGCAAAAGAGACCTTGGTATACCTCACTGTCTTCTGTGAGTAGGAAATAGTTCGGGCAGTATTTTATTCATAGAGATTGTTGTTGTTAGTCGCGAATGGGCGTCTGACCCATCGACTTGGGCTATTCTACATGAGGCTTTGAACTTGCCACTTTTCTGTGGCTTCTCCTTCTAGATTCTTTGTGGGATTAAGATCACCCCCTTTACATGTTATTTTATCTCGGGGGGCATCCTCAGGGTTGTGAAAAAGCAGAATTGCAAAAATAAATATTTCTTCGGGCCATTTCCAAATAATAGCATACTTCCTACACCTAAAAAGAGCTGTGGGAGAGGGCGTGGAAAATGGTGATGTGGTGTGAAGCATCCACACCCTACTGTGAGGTAGGAAATTTTGCTAGTTGCGAAGTCACGTCCGACCCTTCGTGACCCCATGGACAACACTTCTCCAGGCCTTCCTGTCCTTCACCATCCCTTGGAGTCCACTTAAGCTCACACTGACTGCTTCAGTGACTCCATCTAGCCACCTCATTCTCTGCCGTCCCCTTCTTCTTTTACCGTCAGTTGTTCCCAGCATTAGGCTCTTCTCCAGGGAGTCCTTCCTTCTCATTAGGTGACCAAAGTATTTGAGGTTCATCTTCAGTATCTGGCCTTCTAAAGAGCAGTCAGGGTTGATCTCCTCTAGGACTGACTGGTTTGATCGCCTTGCAGTCCAAGGGACTCCCAGGAGTCTCCTCCAGCACCACAATTCAAAGGCCTCAATTCTTTGGCGCTCAGCCTTCCTTATGGTCCAGCTTTCACAGCCAAACATTGCAACTGGGAAAACCATAGCCTTGACTATATGCACTTTTGTTGGCAGGGTGATGTCTCTGCTTTTTAGTAAGCTGCCTAGATTTGCCATAGCATTTCTCCCCAGGAGCAAGCGTCTTTTAATTTCTTGGCTGCATTTCCCGTCTGCGGTGATCTTGCAACCCAGGAAAATAAAATGTCATCACCTCAATTTCTTCCCCATCTATCTGTCAGGAAGTGATAGGACCGGATGCCATGATCTTAGTCTTCTTAATTTTGAGTTTCAAGCCAGCTTTTGCGCTCTCCTCTTTCACCCGTATTAAGAGGCCCTTTAGTTCCTCTTCACTTTCTGCCATTAGAATGGTATCATCTGCATATCTGAGGTTGTTGATATTTCTCCCAGCAATCTTAATTCCAACTGGTGATTCACCTAGCCCCGCCTTTCTCATGATGTGCTCTGCATATAAGTTAAATAGGCAGGGCGACAGTATACAGCCTTGCCGAACTCCTTTCTCAATTCTGAACCAATCAGTGGTTCCATGCCCAGTTCTTAACCTCCATATAGGTTTCTCAAGAGACAAATAAGATGGTCTGGTACTCCCTTCCCTTTAAGAACTTGCCACAATTTGTTGTGATCCACACAATCAAAGGCTTTAGCATAGTCAGTGAAGCTGAAGTAGATGTTTTTCTGGAACTCCCTAGCTTTCTCCATGATCCAGCGTATGTTGGCAATTTGATCTTTAGTTCCTCTGCCTCTTTGAAATCCTGCCTGTACTTCTGATAGTTCTCAGTCCACATACTGCAGGAGCCTAGCTTGTAGGATTTTGAGCATGACTTCGCTACCATGTGAAATGAGGGCAATGGTGCGGTAGTTTGAACATTCTTTGGCATTGCCCTTCCTTGGGATCAGAATGTAAACTGACCTTTTCCAATCCTGTGGCCACTGTTGAGTTTTCCAAATTTGCTGGCATATTGAGTGCAGCACTTTTACTGCACCGTCTTTTAGGATTTTGAATAGCTGAGCTGGAATACTGTCGCCTCCACTAGCTTTGTTGTTGCTCAGACTTCCTAAGGCCCATTTGACTTCACATTCCAGGATGTCTGGCTCGAGGTCAGTGGCCACTCCATCGTGGTTATCAGGGACTTGAAGCTCTTCCTTGTATAGTTCTGTGTAATCCTGCCACCTCTTCTTAATCTCTTCTGCCTCTGTTAGGTCCCTGCCATTTTGGTGCTTTATCATGCCCATCTTTGCATGAAACGTTCCCTTTATATCTCCAATTTTCTTGAAGAGATCTCTGGTCTTCCCTATTCTATTGTTTTCTTCTAGAGATACAACACTGTTAATATAGTCCCAATGCCCACAGCCAGCTCACAACACCGTTGTAGAGCTTGTCCGTATTTCTGCAGTATCATGGGACTTGGGTGCAAGGAAAGGCTGGCTGTGCCAAAGAGGAAGGCAAGCTGTATGCTAATCAAAGCTAGCAGGAGCATCTGCTTGAGTGTGAGCCCTGCTGCCCTACAGCTGTGTCCACATAGTATTCCCCCCTCCACACACAAACAGCTTCTCACCCCACCCTGAAAAGCACTACATGCACCATGCACTACGCCTGGCACTGCCCACTCTCTAACTGCACAGACATGTGTCTATACATTTATGCACATAGCTAGCTTGCAGCAATGCACTAGGGGCTCTGAGAGTGGCTTGTGAGGGAAGGATCTGCATCATGGCCCTGTCTACCACCCCCACATCTCTTTGCCAGGCAGGCAGGAAGGCCTGAGGGACACTAACATGGCTACTGCTGGAAGTGGGCTGGTATCCATGCTGGGATGGAGGCTGTACCAGTGGAACCTTCACAAATAGTTCTGCCAGGTCTACTGGGAAACTGGTGTGGATCTCCTGCACCTCATGCCCAGCTGCAGGGTTGACAGTTTCAGGGCGAGGGCAGGGGGAAGGTGACAGTGGGGCTTGTTGACAGTCCCAAGGAATGCAAGGGATGAAATAGGAGCAGAGGAGATGGCGTTTGGGGACAATCTCCCTGTTGCAACGCCCCACATATAGCCCATGAGCCCACTTCTGTAGCTGCAAGTTTGTGGAGAGGGCCGAGATGCTTCTGCCAGAAAAGCAGTGGCAGAGCATCTCATGAGTGGTGTTTGTGTGAACTACAGCAATCAGATAGGCGCACCAAACATGGATGTCTCCAAGGTTGCTCCTGCAGGTGGCACGACATGCTTTTCTGCTGCCAGCAGTATTGTGAAACCACAGCTGGGCATCTGGAGGACAGCAGAAAAGTAAGAGGTGGAGGAGAGCACGGAGAAGCCAATTGGAGCATAGCTGGAACTGGTGCATCACTTGCTAGGCAGTTCTGGGTGGAGGAGGATGCAGGGAGGAGTGTCTCCTCCAGCAGCGGCCACTGTTTCCAACAGACTGTATGGTAGCCACATGGACATCATATTTCTGGGGTCACATGACAAAATAAATCATGGTGAAGCATGAAACCCATACCACATACTACTGTTTCTCTCCAAGGTTCCTATGGAACATGACTTCTATGTACCTTCCAGGGTGTGCTATAGATCCAGTGCACCCTACCTGAGTTGTGTATAATTTCCAACTCTGCTTCAGCTTTGTATGCTGGAATAGGATGCTGTCATTTCTTCATGCTGTTGCTTTCTTCATTCTAGATGGGCCCCAGATGAATGACTCCAGCTGCCCTACTAAGTTGACCTGGACAGAGGATAGTGAAGAGACTCTTACCTGTTCTGCCCAGGGAAACCCACCACCAACTGTTGAATGCAAGAAAGGTGACACGTCTTACAATATTGGGGTCCAGCAGCGTGTCCAGAGAGAGCATGGTGGCATATATCACTGCAGAGCCACCAACGATTATGGCCATGAAGTTAGAAATGTGACCATAGAAGTTAAATGTAAGTTAACCTTTTTTTAAAAAAAACAAAGGAATTGTTGGACTTGCAAATAAGGTTCCTTTTCAATTTGCTATGCTGTGACACAGGTCCAAATTATGAGTTATAAACTTACCCCAAATAATCACAGATAAAAATCCTGGCCAGTGACCCAGCTCAGCCTGATTTACAGTTTACTGTTTTCAACTGTTGCTCAGTCCTGAAGATGAAGAAAGATTTCTAATGACACGCAGGTGTGAATTGTGAAACTGTAAAGAGGCCTGTCTGGATTTGGACCAGGATGATGCTCAGATCTCACCTCAACTATGGGTTTGCTGAGTAGCCTTTGTCAGGTGACAACACTGAGGGAACCTACTCTCAGCTTCAAAAGTCAAGCACTTCTGGGTCAGATTAACTGTGTGCACCCTATCTGTCATGGGTGTACACACACACCTTTTTGGCTGTAAGGCATGCAGGTAATACCAGCTCAGGATCTGGGACTGATGCATATACACACACATGTGCAGTGAGCAAAGAAGGATCTGTTTCTGGATCGCTGGGGGAGGGAACCTGGCAGTGGCAAGGAATCAGGGCACCCTTGGGAGGGTGCATTTCTGGCCATGAGAGAGCATGAGATGTGCACCCCTGCTGTAGGATTTTTTTTTTCAATTTTGTTGATGATAAAAGATACATATAAGGTAAGATACATTGGAAAGAAAGAATAGGAAAAAGGATAGCAAGGGATATTACACAAATATAGCATATAATTTCAGTATCTAACAAATTGACAAAAAGGCAAAAAATTCTGTCTGTTCATGTCACATTAAGTTATTCAATTCTTGATCAAGGTTCTCATACAGATTAATGATTTATAAAATTAATTGTAGAAAATATCATAGCTTTAGTGTTAGAGTAAAAATCACTGACCATATTTTTAGAGAGTCTGTTTTCTTAAACATCAGTTAAATTGCTTGTAGTAAGCTTTCCATTTTTCATAAAATTCTTTGGTTAATTTTGCCACTGCTGCAAACTCAACTAGCTTGTTTTTCCAGTCTTCAATAGTTAAACAATCTTGCTGCTATTATCATATATTTAAATAACTCTGGCATAATATTTGAAGGAGTCTCTAGCAGGATACTCAGTAGCATTCTCTCAGCATTTGTAGGAAAGTCAAGTTTAAGAATTTTCTGCATTTATCTTTTGATTTTATCACATGTCCACCACATATGGTAAAAAGTTCCATCTGTTTCTTTACATTTCCAACATTTTCTGTT
This sequence comes from Varanus komodoensis, assembly GCF_004798865.1. NCBI lineage: Eukaryota > Metazoa > Chordata > Lepidosauria > Squamata > Varanidae > Varanus > Varanus komodoensis. The sequence goes on from NW_025335972.1 coordinate 4,257,823, forward strand.
GTAATGCTTATCCATTTTCTGTATACCTTTCAGGGTAATATACCACCAAAAGTACATCTTATGCCAATTTTCTCTTAATGCTTGACTAGCAGTAATTTTATATCCTTTGTCCATAGGATTTCCCATTGATAGAATATTTCCTCTTCAAAATTCTGTATCCAGCTCATCATGCATGTTTTGACTTGTTGAGTTTTAGTATCATATTAGAACACTTGTATATAGATTCATTTTAGCAGTTGATTTTTTATGCTTATCATCTGAAAATCTATTAGATTTCTTACTATACTTTTTCCTGTCTGGGTTTCCTTTTTGACCCTTGAGACCGATTTAAGATGACTGATGTGTGTCGAAGTATTTATTAATCTGAGTGGGGTTTTAATATAGACAATCCTTTATGTATTTTTTCTTTTTTTAAATCCATGTATTTATTCAATGGAGCTGGTCTTTGACCGCAGTATAGTTTTATCTGTCTGTCTGTCTGTATGTCTGTCGACTCTTGAGACCGGTTGATAATAGAGAAAACATTTTGTATTTTTTCCTTTTCATTCTTGCTAAGGCTTGATTTGTCCTTGTTGATCAACTTCTCCATATGTTATAAGATCATTATTTTTCCTTAAATATTTTCCATGGTATGCTTCTATTGTAGTCATCAAAGTAGAAATTGGAGAGATAATTCTTCTTCTCATGGAATACCAAATTTTTGTTAAACTGTCTTTGCTATAGGGAATGTTATTTGTTCTGAACCCCTTCAACTCTTTTGAAAGATGGCCTGTGTACCCTATCAGTGGAGTCAACTCTCCTTATGCTGAATCCTATGGCCCCTATAATGAACCAAAAGCACAAGTTATATTAAAATACTCTAAATCCTGCTTTTCAGGTTGTACATGCATGCAACTGTGAGCTTCGTTGCCTTATGCTATCAACTTTCTTAAAGCACTGGGAGTATTCAGGAAGAGATGAATTTTGGAGGATTAGGCAAGCCAATTGCTCAAGCAGCAACTTAGTTTTGGGAATCAGCAGAGCGTTTGAAGCCTGGGAAAGAGGTAGAGACCCTCACAATGCTCTTATGGTGTGTTCCCTGGCCAAAGCCCATCTATTGGAGCATTCGGCATTTAGCAACTTGCATGAATTATCTTTCATCCATGAGGGCTAGAATGTTCAACTTTCCAAAACAAAAGGATGTGAGCTTCATTGTGGTCTCTGTGCATCACACACACATGGGCTTAAGCAACAGCAGAAGGCTTTGGTTGGAAGAGACTTCTACAGCTCGGTGTAACGGAGCGGGCAGGGTTGCCCATCCCCTCTGGAATCCTGCTATAAAGTGGGGGATGGGATTCTTCCTTGTCGACTGCACACTGCTTAGGTTTGATTCACTTCTTGCTTCCTTCTTTTTCTCTCTCATCTTAAAAAAAAAAGTTCACTCTTCTTGTTTTTCTTTGTCCTCCTTTTCACAATGGCCTACTGGCCCTCTGCTACAACTGTCGAGGAGCTCCTGACTGCAGAAGAGGGCCAGGAAGATGGCCCCTGGACTCGCTGCAACCATGGTCCCCTGAGTCACTGGAAAGAGCACCCAGCTGGCCAGTTGGCTGGCTGTCGCTGCGGCCTCCCTTCGGGCACCTCCGTGAGCCTTAGCTCCAGGTGCCATGGCCTGCTGCCACTGCTGCCGTGGCCTGCCGAAGAGCACTGACACCATGAGCCTTATCTTTGGGCACTGCTGCAAGCCTTACCTCTGGCCACCACCACTGCGGCCTGCCTCTGGGCACAGGTACTGCCACTGCAGCCTACCTCCGGCCATCGCCACCACCAAGGCCTTCCTCCAGGTACTGCCACATCTGCGGCCTACTGCCCACCACCAGCCTGCCCTACCTCCAGGTGGCACCACCCCTATGGCCTAATTGTATGCACCGCCACTGTGGTCTACCCTTGGCCGCCACTGTGGCCTGCAGCCCTCCGTTGCCACAGCCCATCCCTGACTGCCACTGCCATTGTGGTCTGCTGCCTGCCACCACCTTGGCTCACCCCATGTGCCACACTTGTGGCCCGTTACCTGCCACTGTCAACCTATGCCAGGCCTTGTCACTGACGTGGCCCTGCTCTGGCCTGCTCCCCGGCACCTCTGTGGCCCCATGAACCATTGCAAGGCCAGTGCATGCACCCTCTGCTCATGCGGCTTGTTCATGTGCTCATTGCCATTGCACTGGTTCCCAGTCACAACCTTACTGGTTCTTCTGCTTGTCACCATCACTGAGAGCACCTGGCCATCCCTCTGGCCTTCCTCAGTGCAGCCAAGACCAAGGTGATGTCATGAGACTCCTGGTGCCAATGCAGGGGGCTGGCTGTGCATGCTCAGAGTGATGCTCGGTCGATCTTCGCGCAATGTCAGCTGGTCTACCAATGTAGAGGCCTCACCACTGTCACAGGCTCAGTCTACCAATGCCGAGGGACAGACTTTGTCCCTGACTGATCTACCAATGCAGAGAGACAGTGCAGAGACAACAGAGCAGCTACTGGCTCTATCTGGGCAGCCTCCCTCACTTGCTCCGATTTCTCAGACTACCCAGCCACCCCCTCCTGGCCATAGCGTTGAGTCTGATGCCTCCCCACAGTCGCTCATACTTACAGCACCGCAGGTGGAGGTAGAGGCAGCACCGCGCAAGGGAGCCGCATTGGGTCTCCACGAACCCGAGCAGGAGTCTCTCTCTGTACCCCTACTACTCCACGTTTATCTCCGGGTCCATGAAAGTGATCCTCACACAGCCTGAATTGCAGGGCGCTCTGTTCCTCCCGTGCCTAGCCTCCTGGCTTCGTGCTACCCGCTGACGACCGTACTGCTCGTGCCGCCCTTCGTGCACTGTATGGTGGGAAAAGGAAGTGCTCCTGTTCCCCCACAGGCACTGCACATGAGTTCCCTATTCCATTTGCCCAGTCTGGACGATGTAGGTTTCAGCCTCACCGCATGCCCAAGCACACATTCCACCCACTCCTGGACCACCTTGGCCACCCCTTGCCACACCCAGATGCACAGCACCTCGAGGGCCACCATGTGGTCCATGCCCTCAACTTCTGGCTGCCCCACTGTCTTGATACCCTTGCAAGGCAAGCCTCCTCTTGGCTGGGCGCTCCTCTCATCATTCCTACAGCAACGACAGCCCTTCCATCCTACCTGGGTAAGCTTGCCAGTCATCTATATGTGTGTGATGCACAGAGACCACGATGAAGAAAGACAGGTTGCTTACTTGTGACCATCGTTCTTTGAGGGGTCATCTGTGTGTTCACAGAACCCACCCTCTGCCCTGCTAGCTGTCATCAGCCAGCATGCACTGTGCTAACGCCTCTGTCCATTTGAATGCCTGGGGATGGTGCGGTCTCCAAGGCACTGAGGGACTGGGTGCCCCCCAGCCCCCTTAGCAGGACTCCAGAGGGGACGGGTGGCCCCGCCCACTCCAGGACGCTGAGCTGTAGAGGTTTCTGCCAACCTAGGCCTTCTGCTGTTGCTTAAGCCCGTATGTGTGAATACACAGATGACCACTTGAACGATGGTTACAGGTAAGCAACCTGCCTTTTCTCTGCAAATGTCTTGTTCAGATTGCAGAACTGCAACTCTGTAGAATTCTTAGGCATCTAATTTTAACTTGTTTGTCTTTTCATTTCACAGTTTTCCAGCGCAACGTTCATATAATAATAATCGCAGCAGTTATTTTTTGTGTAATTATTGTGGCCGTTATTCTAGTCTTATCACATAAACAATCCAAGAAGAGAGACAAATACAATGTAAAGAGGAAATGGCAATCATGCAGCTACCCTTTGGAGCCAATACAACCGAATGGCAATGTGCAGATGGTTGATGAGAATGAGCCAAATAATGAAGAGGAACACAGACCTATGCAGGCAAACCAAGCTGATCTCAGCTAGCTGGGGGCAGAGAGCATTCTGCAGAAGCAGAGCTACAGATGGGCAGTATTCCAGTTGGACTTGTCTTGGAGGATTATTTGGAAAGCGATGGTGGTTAAACTTTCAGGCAGTGACTGGTAACCTTCACTATGAAGACGCCCACCCAGAGAGATGGGCTCAGAGACTTGGGCCACGTGTCTTCTTGTTAAGGCCTCCTCTTCTATCCAGGGCTGCCCTCCAGATGCTTAGCTGAAGAGGTGACTGGACAGCTCTGGAAGGCTTAAAAGAGACCTGACAGCTTTCACTAACTCAAAGACCAACCAAAGACCAAACCTCTTCTGGCTTCTATGATCTACAGCAGGAACCCTGGATGGTTTTCTAGTTTTGTCTCCTGGTATGAAAACTTGGGATTGTCTTATGCAAAAATACGATGTGTCATATAACTTTGAACTGACTGGAATTAATGAACCTGAATGCCAACATAATACTTTTCCTAAGCAGAAGAGCTCCTGAGCATTGAAATGGGCTGGTATAAAGGAAAGGCAGAGAACATCATCCTCTATCGGTGAAGAATATTTCTTTAAAACAGGAATGCTGCATTGTGTGGTTGTGTGTGCCTAGGTTTTCCATGCCCCTGCTGGTTAAAAGCATCAGAACCAGTTGGCAAAATGGTGCAGAGTCACATGCATATGTGAAGACACCCACCTGAGGCATTTAATTTTTTATGTCTGTATGTAACACATGTGAAATTGTTAGAATAGGAAGAAAACTGTATCACAGAACTTGTCTTATTGGAAAACTCCTTGACTCCAATATTCTACGTAATAATTTGCCATACTTTGAGATTGCATTCTGGATGCTGAGCACCCACACAACCATTTAGTTAAAGGAACTGCAAATTATTTTTCATGCAGCTTCCCAAATGTGATTATTTTTTTTCTTCTAAACCGAGCAAGTCTTTCTAATTCTGTCTTGCACATAATGGTTTTACATTCATGCTTTATGGCAGGAAGAGTAACAGCAACTTCTTAATATGTGAGACCACAACAGGGTCAATGAGAAACAAGAGGGAAGAAATTCTTTCAAAGACCTAAAGAGCTTGAGGCCACATTATGTGAAGGGACATCTCCCATAAATACCTACGCTCAGCGGTTCTGCTCCAGGAGCCCCTGCCAAAGCAAGTGACTCATATGAAGAGAGCCTTGGAATTGTGGAGCCCCAGTTGTGCAATGAGCTTTCCAGAGAAGCTAATGGTGCCTACAGGGTACTCTTTCTGGCATCAGGTTAATCTTCCCAGGGATTTTGGTCTTTGGTTTCTGGTTTAATTGTTATTGTATTTTAATTTTTGTACTGTTCTACTTCTGTTCTTTACTGCAGTTTTAGACATTAGAACCTTTTATGTTGTATTTTATGGTTTTAAATTTTTTTGAACTGCCAAGAGTAATTTGGTCACTAGGTGACATAGAAATAAAATGGATAGATAAATAAGAATCTGCAGGTTTGGGAAGACCACAGGGCTTGCAGAAGCATAAATTATTTAAAATTTAAGGGGGCAACTCCTCAGAAGTGTCAGATGAAAAAAACAAAAGAGATAACCTGAATAGAAATGGAAAGGTGCATCAGGAAAAGGGGGTCTCTAGCTAGCTGACTTGGACTCTGAACAGCGGCATCCTTGCCAGAAGACCATTGGTGCAGGTGGAAAGCATCTGGTCTGGCCCTCCAGCAGCCTTGTGCAACAACCAACTGGCAGGCCTGCTGCTGCAGAGGACAGAGACTCTGCCTGGCACCCTACATCCAGGGCTGGTGAGGGGCTTGGGGACTGGTGAGGAAGAGGATGTCTGGCCCTTTGACATCTTTGTGCCCAGCTTGCTCCCCCCCCCCCCCCCCCCCCCCGGTGTTTTAGCCGCCTTGGCTGCCTTGCCAGAAGACTGTGGTGCAGCAGGAAGCACTTGGCTTGGCTCTCCAACAGTTGCTGTTTGAGAATATTGACCAAAATAGGTCCATGTCCTGGTGTGCAAAATGCCCAAATTAAAGACTGCAGTTTCTGCACCCTTGCTCTTGGCTTGGTCAAGGCTAAGATCACAGCCCCGTTTTTGTGCACCTGCTGATGGACCTATTAGAATGGTCCGCCCCCAAAGACATACGGATGCAATAGGGTTCCAGTCAGCCCTAGGGGATTCTTCAGCCAGCTCTGCCAGTAATTCTGTCCTGTCCTGTCCCTGGCCACATTGAAAAACCACCTGCTCTCTCGATCCATGTCTATCTCGGCTGGTGGTCCAGGGGTGGAAACACTGAGGGAGCTATTATCAATCAATGTCTCCTTTAGAGAGGCTAAGGGTTCCTGCTTGCCTGGAGGAGGTTATTGTACAGCCCCTCCTCAAGAAACCAAATTTGAACCCTCTGGACTCTTAACAGTTTTCTTCGTGAGGTGGTTGAGAGGGCAGTATCTCTCCAGCTCCAGATGGTCCTGAGTGATAGTGGTTTTCTGGACCCATCTCAAACTGGCTTCAGAGCAGAACATGGAGCTGAGACTGCTTTGGTTGCTCTAATGGATGATCTACAGCTAAGAATTGACAGTGGGAGTTTGTCATTGTTGGTTCTGTGGGATCTCTCAGTGGCCTTCAATACTACCAACCATAGTATCCTTCTAGATTGTCTGAGGGACTTGTGAATCGGAGGCACTGCTTTGCAGCAGTTCCATTTCTACCTTTCAGGTCGGTTCCAGTTTGTGATGTTTGGAGACTGTTGCTCCTCTAAAAAGGAGCTGACTTGCTGAGTCCCGCAGGGCTCTGTTCTGTCTCCTATAACATCTACATGAAACTGCTAGGAGAGATCATCCGGGGGAGTGGTGCTGGATATTATCAGTATGCTGACGACACCCAGATCTACTTCTTACCACCATCTGCTGCTGCTTCTAGAGATGGCACCTCTCTGAATTACTGCCTGAAGCTGGTGATGGGCTGAATGAGGAAAAACAAACTGATGTTGAATCCAGACAGAACAGGTACTTGCTGTTAAGGGTCCAAATCCAGAGTAGAGGTGTGTTAACTAGAGGTGTGTTACACTCCTCCTGAAAGACTGTGTTCCAGTCTGGGGCACTACTTCACCCAGCCCTTCAGATGTCAGTTCAGGTAGACACCATGGCCAGGAGTGTCTGCTATAAGCTTCAGCTGATTCGCCAACTGCACCCCCTCCTGGAGAAGAATAACTTGTAAACGGTAGTGTATGCATTGGTAAGTTCTAGGCTGTATTTCTGCAATGCACTCTGCATGTACTCCTTGTGCCTACTCAAAAACTACAACTAGTACCATGGAGAAACCACATATCACCTATTTTAAAGTTTTTGTACTGGCCGCCTATATGCGTCTGGATGCAATACAAGATGTTGGTAATTATTTTTAAAGCCCTTCCTGGCTTGGGTCCAAAATATCTTCAGGCGTGCCTTTGCCCATACATTCGATCTTGTTAGCTAAGGTCCCCTGGGGATAATCTTCTCAAGTTGGCTTCTATAAGATTAATGTCAGCTACCCAGAGGACTTTTTCAGTGGTTGCCCCTAAGCTATGGAATGGTTTGCAGGGACAGATGCATCTGATTTCCCAAATTCCTGCCTTTAAGAGGTAGTTAAAAACATACATCTTCCAACAATTCTACCCAAATTAGTTCTCATACCAGTTTTATTTAATAGGTTGTATTAATATTACTCCATGTTGGTTCAATTTCTTGTAAACTGCTGTCACGGCTCAGGGTGTGGGCAGCTGGGTATCAGATCAGGGCACCAGGATCCAGGCAACCAGTACACTATGAGGGCCTATTCCAAATCACACTCAAGCAGTCCAGAGCAGGCCAGTAACAGAAGTACAAAGTCAGTCCAAATAGCAAAGAGTAGTCAAAGCTGGTCAGGAGTCAAAAGGCAGGAAGGCAAACAGGAGAAGCAGGTACCTGGGATTGGAGCAGAAGGTGTAGCAGGTGAAGACTGGGAAGCAGGAGCAAGGTGGCACTGTTTCTAGAAACAGCTTCTAGAAGGCACATAGAAATCCAACAACCTAAAAAAACCTCTTTATTACTAAAGCCACATCTGGAGGGAAGAGCCGGTTCTTATATAGCTTTTTCCTCAGGGCTCCCAGGTGGTGCTTGTAGCAGTCCAGGTGGCCACAATTGACTGTGAGCCCAGTCCTGCAACTACCAGGGCTGCTCTTCTGGTCTCTGGCCAGAGGAGGGAGTCCTGATGCTGCCTCGGAACCTCACAACTGCCCAGAGCCTCTGGAACGGTGGTATAGAAATATTCAGAGGAATTTTGAAAAGTGAGTATACAACTTTTTCAGTCAGTATGCAAACCATTTCCCTCAAGAGAGCCCATCCAGAGAGATGGGATTGGACACTTGGGCCTTCCTATGTTTCTATTTTAAGTTGTTGGGTTTTTCTACATGAGGCTTTTAGCCCACTGTTTAGTGCAATTCTTTGTGCAATTCTTTGCACAATTAAGATTGACTCCTTTATACCCATTTTACCCCCAAGGGAATTCTTTTCTCTGCTTTTCCATATGTTCCACTACATGACACAGTAGGTGGTGCTACGATATAGCAGAATTACACGAGAACATGAACATTTTAGCACATGTCCAAATAATACTTCACTTTCCTACATCTAGAAAAAAGGTTGTAAGGAATGGGGGGGGGGGGGAATGACAGCACTGTACAAACAACCATGAGTGTGGGATCCTGAGCTCACAATAATGTTTCATGTAGAAAAGCTTCTCAAGATTTTCCTTCAGTCTCATGGTTCATGAGGTAATTAGCAGTTGTTGTAGGTTTCACTTGGAGTAAATGTCTTTTGAGAATATATTGAAAAGAGTTCCAGTTATCTGCCCTGTTAAGCAGATAGAACTGGAAGTTTCAGATCTCTTAAAAAATGCCTCTTGGGTCCAACCCCTGTACTACTTCTTAGCTCTTGTTTGCTCTCCCAAATCTTAGCCAAACTATATGAGGTGTGTCCAGAATATAATGAGAATGAAGTTCCTACGTTGAGAAGGGCTTTGTGAAGGGAGAAGCGGGCCATGGTCACTGGGGTGGGGTGGTAGGTATACGTTAGAACACTGATCAATTGCATTGCAGCCCTGCCAGAGTTGAGACTTTTCTGGACACCCTGCTCAAGTGCCTTGTGTTAAGAAAAATGCAAATGAGTTTGGAACAACAGTACCGAATAAAATTTTGTGTGAAATTGGGTAAAAGTGCATCAGAAACTTTGAAAATGGTGAGGAAAGCTTATGGAGAGGCTGCACTATCATCTGCACAAGTATACCGATGGCACAAGGGCTTCAAGGGACGAGGTGATGTTGAAGACGAGCAACGAGCAGGATGCTCGTCTTCGTCAAAAAAGGAACAGAATGTGGATGCAGCGCGGTCCGTTCACAACAGCACACCAAGTCACCGTGCTTTGGCTGTCAGAGAGCTTTTGCCTGAAAACCACACCACAGTGCTTCCCCGTCCACCCTACAGACCTGACTTGGTTTCTGTGCAGGATAAGTAAGCCCTGCTCACTTATCTTCCGCATGCAGAAAGAATATACAGCCCAGAGAGCAGCAAGAGCAGAAGCCACCGAGTCCTCTGTCCTGCAGAAGATCTGCTTGCAAGAACAGAGCACCAGCTGAATCCTTGTCTTACTTCGGAGCTCCTTCTCTTTTGGGCTGCCTCAGTTGCCACTGCAGGTAAGTGATGATGGCCTTTGCTATCACCGCTTCTAATGTACAGGGACAGTGCATGGGCCCTGCCATGAGACTGGCTTGTTCTGAACTGGGGGGAGAACATGAGAGCAAAACTGCTGCCTTTAGAAGAGATGGCTTGGACCATCCGGGGCCAGACCCACTTTCTCAGCCTAGGCCACCTCACAGGGTTCATACAAGGATAACATGGGATAATTTTCCTACTGCAATGGGAGGACATTAATATATGATGAAAAAATGGGGGAAATCTGTAGGCTCTGGTGTGCTACTTAAAATTCTCTCTCTCTTTCTCTCTCATGTATGTATACATGAACTCCTCAAAGGGGCTGAAAAACTGATAAAAGCTAAAATATAAAGTCAATGGACAGAACATTTAAAAAGACACAGGAAAAACATAAAAAATAGCTAGCCAGAAAATATGTAATTTATACGCCATTCTTCTGTTCATGAGGCACTTAGTGCTGCTCCACAGGTTAAGGAACACAGAACAAAAACTAGAGAACAAAAAGCGTAAGTGCAAATTTAAAAACACTACCATAAATAGCATCAGTCTAAGATATAATACAAAAGCCAGTGGCATGAAAACTGTAAGCCTTAAAACCTGTTGAAAGAGAAACAATTCCAGCTTGGAGGGAAATGCAGCCACTAAGGGAGGGATCCTGGAAAACCGCAACAGGGAAGACTTGCATGCATGCATGTGTGCGAGGCTGGCGGAGCACTCGGAGGTAGGCAGGAAGAAGATGGTGGTGAATGACTGCTCCTGCATCATCTTGGCTCCAAACTGTTCAGAGCTACACACACTGCACACCTGAATTTTGTTTGACTGGTAGGACTCTTTCCTTTCCAAAGATTTCTGGGCAATGACACTTGATGTAGAGCACATGAAGATTTCTCAATATTATCCCAAAACTATTATTTATCTGGGGAAAGCTACGTTTCCCTTTCAAATAGGTTGAAATTCAGGGTATTGTTGAAGTGTCGCTAGAGCTCCATGCATGGGTTCTGGGTCTGGAGCTGGTGACCAGCGATTACCCTTCTCTAGAGCATAAGATTTAACCTCACAGGTATCTCTGGGATTTATCTGCAATAGAGCTTCCCTACATAAGGTTTTTACCCCCCCCCCCTTTACCAATGCTTCCAGATTCTTTGAGGGACAGATGTCTTCCTCCACCACCCACCCTCTTTCTCTGCCTTTCTGTGTGCTTCATCACACAATCACAAGATGGTGCTTTGGTACACCAGAATTGCAGGAATACACAAGCTTCTCATATTGTAATTTCCAGATAATGCTACCTTTTCCTCAATCTATTTTTTAAAGCCACAGAAAAGGTTACAAGGCAGGAGAGAGGCCCTGTAGGACGATGGCCTACAAGCTACTGTGAGGAATCACAGGTGCATAATTGATACCTCGTGCAGAGATGCCGGCAGGCTTTGCATAAATTGTTTTGTAACTTAATCAATTGCTTCTTTATCTTTCTTACCAGCCACGATGAGACCCTGGCAGCCCTGTACTGGCTTTTTGTGGTGTGCTGTGCTCCTCCCAACACTTGCAGGTAAGTGCCTTGCAATTGCATGCTGAGCTTAGTTCCATTTAAGGTGTTGGGGCTGACCATTATCATTCCTTCTGATATGTACCTATCTGAAATTGGAGACTTTCCTCAGCTGTGGAACATGGCGGTTGGCTACTAGAGGGAGGGCCTTCTTGGTCAGTCGTAGAGTTCCTGTCATCATCAATCATCACTTCATATTATTTCTATGGTCAGAGCTCTTTTGAAAGGTCTGCTGTTGCCTACTCTAATATCACTGTAGCCCCAAAGCCTTTTTTATTTTCCCAGGCCGTTTCAGGCTTATTGTACCTTTAAACCAGAGGAATGTAATCTGTGTCCTGGGAATGCTGATGTAGATTATTCCCTCTCCACCTAAGCTCCAGTGAGGAAAGGAGGATCCAATCCATATCGGGTTCGCTGGTGCCTTTGTGGTGTGTATATGCAGGTGAATGCGCATGTCCATGTGGACAGCATCACTGGGGCAGAAAGGATTACACCCTCCGACTTTGGCTTTAGTCATGCTGGTTTTTATTTTCTGCTCTGCTTTTCGATAATGTTTGAATGCTGCATTCCATCTTATTATATTTGTATGGTATTGTTGCATACTTTGCATTCTATTTTATGAGCTGCCTGGAGAACTTTTTCTCATGGAGCAGCCTGTAAATAACATAGACAAACTTTAATGGTACCCATACGATGCGGCCTTTTCCAGCCTGCAATTTCCATCTTTCCAAGCTAATATGGCCACAGGCCGGATAACGGAAGGTACTAGGCTGGGGAAGGCTGAGCTACTGTCCCTGTTAAGCTGGGCTGATGTGAACAGAGGAGCATTCAGTTAGGGAAGGATGCAGTATATCAATACCATTAAATCTTTCCCGTACAAACAGGTTGCATTTTTCTGTACTCCTGCCAGGAGAGCAAACAGAGCAGCCTATACTCTAGTGCTATCAACCGGGTGACAGATTGATGTGAGTTATAATGACTGGATTAGTTAACTACAAACAAGCACTTCTCAGTGAGAAAGTGGTATTATTGACGCAAAAGAGTGAGCAGGCCAAGCCAGTGCAGTTGGCTCAGCTAGTTTCAGTTTCCAAATAGGGCTCCTGAGAACATTTCTAATCTACACAACTTTGTAAATATTCTGTAAGGGAGTATGGCCAGTTCAGACTGTTATCACAGCCATAACAGAGCGCAATATCACATGGGCTAAAGAAACACATTTGTCTAGCAAACTGTGCGGAGATCAGATGCAGAGAGACTGTTAATTCCCAGAGATCCATAAATTACCACAATGAGTAAGTATATCAGAAGTGGTCGTTGTACTCTGCCCAAATTCTTCACCAAGAGCCCCATTCATACATTCAAGTTGCAAGGAGCTCATGGCAATGTACTTGGGGTTACCAATTTTATCCTTGCCACAAAGTGGGTTACGCTGAAAGATACTGAGGGGCCCATGGTCACTCCTAGAAGAAATGTGTCTGAGAGGAAATGGCACCCAGATCTCCCCACCCCACTTCTGCGCTGTGCTGTACTGACTCTGCTCTTGAGGTTCTGAGCAGGGCTGGTCTGGTCACAAGCCTGTGGGATCTATATTCTTTTTTCAAAAGGATCCTGAGATTTATCAGTTGGAGCCTGTTACCAAACACAAACCTTTGGGATGATATGAGTTTGAATTATTTTGAGTGCTAGAACTGAACAGAGCTTGGGGGCCTGGCACAAAACATCCATTCCTAGCTATCCCAAGCTTTCTCCACTGCAGCAGTCTAATTTAGAGTAGGATCAGGAAACCCTTTTGTTGCCACTGTCATTGAAAATGTGAGTGTGAGAAATCCTTGCCAATCTATGGCAAATCATTCAGAGAGCCCTCAAGATCCCCCTGAAGCTCTAGATGTGGCACTCCCCACCTGTGGGTCAGAGCAGGGATCCTTAACCTCTTGGAGCCCAAAGACTGGCAGTACATAAAAACTATTCAGTAAAATACAATGAAAACACCATAAAATCTTCTCAAAAGAAGCATTAAAAATTGTAAACAGCTAAAAACAAACAATGAAGAATGACTGGCCAGGGGATGGACATGCACATACAAACAGACACATTGAGACGGGGGAGGTATATGCAAGCAGGGATTCCCAGGGAAACCTATCGGGATGCTACAATCCCAGTGAGCACTGCTGCTTTGGCACCACTAGTTGCTGCTCCTTCTACTACCCCCTGGGGCACTGTCAATTTCACACTACCACTAGTTGTGTGTAGACAACTGTCCCGGCTGCTTCGCCGTTGATGCAGAAGGGCGGCCTTTCCTCCTTTATGCTTCAGCGACTGGCCTGATCACTGCTTTGCTGCCCTAAGTGGGCTGACTGGCACCACAATTCTATCTATGCGGCCTCCTTCGCCTTTCCTGGGGGCAGGAGCTTTCTCAGCAACTGCTAGGGATGTTAGAAAACTGCAGCAAAGAGCTGGTGGGACTCTGGACCTAGGCCAAAGTCAGAGAAACTGAGGACCAGCTCCTTCTGCTTCTGCACATGCCCTGCACTGCAAAACACAGGAACATTATGCTCACCAGATCAAAGTACATGTTTCCTTCTTGAATCTTACTTTCACTTTAGAAAGTGGGTGCAAAAGCAATGGATCTTCTAGCAGAGGGCTAACAGAAATGGAAACAAACACTGGGAATTGAACTTCACAGTGCAAAAAGCTAAGAACACAAAATCAAACATATGGGAACACATGTAGTTGGCAGGTTATGAGAATTTTACTTTCCTGTGAAATGACATTGGAGATGGGCACAGCAAATTGTGTTCTCACATAATGCTAAGCAATACCATTTGGTTACCTATTTTACCTTGTGTCTTGTGTTCACACATTCATGAGGTAACTACTCATGAGCAGTTACCACAGACCTCCATCTTCCCTCCAAACATATCCCCGCAGCCCCTGCAGCTGGGAATCAATCCCAGTGTGCACTGCTCCTGCCTACCCCACCTGCCTCTTCCCCATTGGCCCACACACTTCCCTGGGTGTGTTCTCAGCCGGCTGCTCCCCCTGCCCCCGGCTGCTCAGTGGAGCCCCCTCTAATCACTGGAGTAGCACATTGCTCCATTGGAGTAACAGAGCAGCATCCCCCACGGCCAGCACACTCCGTGCCTGTGCAGAAGCACCCATCCACATGCCACAGGCACACACGCCTTGCTGCAGATGTGCCTGACATTCACCCTGCCACGCACAGGTCACACACACGCTGCTGGGGCTGCCTCCCAGTGCAGGTGAGGGTGGCAGTGGGGGCTGCATTCCCAGGAGAGCCACCCTGCCAGGCTCTCTTCTCCAAGGACGCCCATCTGGGCGACTGCCTGGGGAACATTGCCGGCAGGCTGTCGGGACGGTGGTGGCAGGGCTTGCGGAGAGTCCCCAACACAGCAAGCAAAGCAGAAGGCAGAGCAGAAGACACAGGGTCCTGGGGACACTTGCCTGGGCGAGGCCCTGAGCACTGTTCCCGTGCTTGGACTGCTTCTCCCGTGAGGCCCTGTATGCAGCCCCCACGGCTCCACCTCCTGCGCAAGGCCTCGCACACTCTCTTCGTGTCACCCAAGAGGCGGGGACTTGGGGACGGTGCTCAGGGCATCCCGTGAGAGGCAAGTCCTCATGAGTGTCACAGCATGAGGAGGGCAAGAAGGCTTCCAGCTGCTTGGCCAAGGGGCAGGCAGGGTGGCGAAATGGCAGGGCAGTGGAGTCACAGTGGGGTGGAGGGGGCAGCCGGGAATTGGAAGGCACACCAGGAGGGAAGACTAGGAGTGCACGGACAGTCAGCGCCACCTCTGGTGGCAACTCAGGCATTGCTAGGTGAGCAGGGCAGTGGAAAATGGTGGCTAGATGGTTGCAGTCTCCCCATCTGCTCTTGCTGCCGAGCTTGCTGGCCAAAACAGGGATAACATGGAAACACAGTATGATTGGCATCTCATATTATTATTATTATTATTATTATTATTATTATTATTATTATTATTATTATAACAAGAAGCAGTGTGGAAACATATAAACCTTAGAAAAGACCATTGGTTCTCCATGGTGATTAATGGAATCCAAATACACCACACATTTCACCATGCTACTATGGTATGTTGTTACGTGTGAATACAACAGTAGACATATGTAAAAGCAGAGAAAACTGTACTGGATGATTTGAAGCACTTCAAAACAAAACTGGGGTGAAATCAGTATTTTCTTATCGTATTGTAATGCAAATTGTGTACTTGCTTACAGGAACTACAGAGTTCATCCGTGTTTGGCCAGAAAAAACTGTCGTGGAATTTGGAGGCTCTGTTGTGATAAACTGCAGCTCCAACTGTGACGGAATCATCCTTGAGAGCAGCTTAGACCCGGTTCCTGCAGGAAATGGGAGCACATGGAAAGCCTTTAATATCCCCAGTGTCAGTCAGTGGGCACCCACCCTATTGTGCTATGCTCAGTGTACAAGTAACATAAACCCTCCACACGCAGTGATCACGGTCTACCGTAAGTCGCATCTCAGCCTGGCTGGGGGTAAAAGCTTGCCCTGAAGGGACGCTGGTGCTTGGGAGTGCTGCTTGTCGAGCGGGAAGGTGGAGGTTACTTGCTGGAGCCAAGGGAGGGATCCCACCTTCAGGGTCTCCCTGGGAAAGAAGGGAAAGCGGCTGCTCAGGAAGCTGCGAGGAAGAAAGAGCTTAGGCCACAGCTCCCAGCAGGGGCACGACTGGTCTGACTGGGAACTGCCCTTCAGGGTGCCATGCAGGGCTCTCTCCCAGCAAGGGACCTGGGATCCTGGCTTCAGAGCTCTTCCGCCAGAGAAGCTGGCCTAGCTGGCGCTGACCCTTCTCCTTTGTGATTTGCCTGGACCTTGGAATTCCCTGGTATCCTAACTTTATCCTGCCTGTTGCTGAACCAGCTTTATATCTATGGTCAAGATGATATGTTCTTTGCACTAAAAAAAAAATCTGTATCAAGGTAACTTACGAGTAGATTTTTTCCTGGAAAAGATCAAGTTCTGTGACCTACTATATTATGTAGACTGGGCACATTTTCTATGAGCTGCATAATTTAGTTGGCCATTTTCACTCCTTTGCATGTCACCACCTAATTTTCTTCACTGAAGCTTCACTCCCCGTGGCTGGCCCAGGCTTACTTGAGGATGGCTTAAGCCTCAAATAAGCCAGGCTGTCCAGGCACACACGGAGCAGCCGTGATGTGCGGGTTCAAATGGACAGCCTGTGTTCGCCACTGTGATGCGCAGAGAGGCTCCGAAGTGTAACTCTTCTGCTCACCCGCTGCCTCTTAATTGCACTGATCCAGACCTTCATTCTCTTCCAGGAGCTCCAGAGCATGTAGCGATGGACCCGGTGCCAGAGATGGAGGTGGGCAAGGCATACACCTGGTCCTGCCGAGTTTCCAACGTCGCCCCCATCCGGAATCTCACCATTACCCTGCTCAAAGCAGGGGAAAAAGTTCTGGCGAAGACATTTGAGTCTCATGCTGAAGCTAAAGCTGGTGATGCTGTATTAAGGCATAACGTAACAGCCGAACAGGCTGACCGTGGGAAGGAACTCACCTGCCACGCAGCTCTGGATCTGAGACCTGATGGGCCACTCTTGGAAAAAACATCCAGCAGTGAAGCACTAGCAGCAGTCGGTGAGTGCCCGCCGCCCGTTCCGTTCCCACGTAGCTGGTGGAGACGGGTGGTGCAATGCGACTCGGATTGCACGGCCACTTGGAAGCCCATGCCAAACTGTCCAGGAACTCTCCGTGGTGCTGACCCAATCTGGGGGAAGGGTTCGGGTTCAGCATCAGGGATAGCTTCTTGAAAATTCAGCTGAAATCTGGGGTGGCTACCCAGACCCACCGACACCAGGCTTCAACGCATACACAAAACTTGCCGCAAGACAAAAGGAAAGGGGGATTCAGTTTCTGCCTACAGCCATGAATCTACTCACACATGCTGATGGCACACACTCTCTACTACCTTAGTGGTGATGCTTTCCCCCACATTGGCCATTCTTAGGATACCTTCCGGAAAAGTCTCCTTT
Source organism: Varanus komodoensis (assembly GCF_004798865.1). Classification (NCBI taxonomy): domain Eukaryota; kingdom Metazoa; phylum Chordata; class Lepidosauria; order Squamata; family Varanidae; genus Varanus; species Varanus komodoensis. Next base: position 4,275,034 of record NW_025335972.1, read on the forward strand.
GGCTTCAGAGTCCCACTGATGATGGGGATCCTTCATTTTATTCTTGAAGCTGGCAATGTGTGAAGAATGTACCGCTGAAGATCAGCCAGAGCAACCAGGGAAGGCAGCCAGTGGTCAGCAGCGTTTCTTAGCTGACGGGCACGGCTATGCCTAACCGGGCTGGTCTTTGAAGGTGCTTTTACCTCATTGGGTTTGTCCTTGAAACTACTTTTGGACTTTTGCAGACCTCAGGGATGCCCCACCCAGGTTGATACACTGCTCTTGCTTCTCAGCGGCACAGTTTGACTCCATTTCTGTTGGCTCACCAGCACCAACTGCTGTCTGAGGAAGTTCTTATCTTGACTGCGCTTCTTGTTTAGATAACTGGCATGGTTCTGTTATTGTCTTGACAGTTTTTTCCTCGGATCCCCACCTGGAAGCCCCGCTTTCCATGGAGACCAATACCACGATGGCTGTCCACTGCCATGTGTCTGGAGTTTTCCCAGCTGAGGAGGCCCAGTTTGATTTGCAGTTTGCAGGGAAGAGCTGGAACCTCAGCACAAGTGTGTCGGGGTCCAGCGTGAGCGCGCAGGCCCTGGTGTCTTCCTCGTCCACAGGAGAACACACGCTGCTCTGCACAGTCTCTCTGGGGCGAGTGAGCCGAAGGGTTGAGAAGACAGTGAATGTGTACAGTGAGTAATCACAACTCTGGAATTAGCCCATCTCAGTTCCTGGGTCTTTGGACATGTAATCAATGTCCACGAATGAATCAATTTCCAGGTTTATTGTGCTATAATGCAGGTCCAAATTGTGAGTTGTAAGCTTATCCCAGGGTTAGGCACTAATAAGTGTTGGTAGTGCACACTTACTGCTCCAATTCCCATATAGCTGGTGGTGACTGGTGGTACAATGTGACTCAGATTGTGTAGCCAGTTTAGAGCTCATGCCCAACTGTGGCATTGGCACCACCAGCCTTCAATGCATATGTGAAACTTGCACCAAAACAAAAGGATTCAGGATTCCCCTCACAAAAGTTCATGTTGAATGTAAGTTAATGTCCTTTTCCCGAAAAATAAAAACTGTAAAATAAATAAAAATACCTACAAGTATTTGCAAGGTGACCTGGGTTCAGGTGACCTACTCTGACACTAGCTCACAAAATGCACCCTTTCGAGCCAAGGGGTTCATGAGGGAACACACAAAATGGTGGTGGAGTGCTGCTATCCGGGCTCCTAGCAGGCCCTGAAAGATTAATGCCAGCTGTCCGAACAGGCCCACTAAGCCTGCATGTGTGTTTGTTGTCTTGTTTTGTATTAGTCTACCTTCCAGTACATTTTTATATTAATCCATTTGTGGCACATGATTGCCATGGGAGAAGGCAAGTGTAGTGAGTGGGCCAAACCCTCACTCTTTGCTGACTTTTCAGGGAGATATGTCATTGGATTCTGAACAGAAAGAGGAGGCAAGGAGGGGCAGAAGCCTTGGAGCTCCTTCAGGCTTGTGTCCTGTGGTTTCTCAGGCTAAGTGCAAGAGCAGACAGGAGGGGTTTCAAGAGAGGCGGGCAAGCAGGTGCAGGACCCAACCCTTATCCTCTGATGAAGCATCAGGGGAGGTGAGCTACTCAAGTGGAAAGCTTCCATAGATCTCTCCAGCTGGCTGTCCACCAATGAGAACCACCCTGAGTGTAGAGTCACAGAATTATTGAAAGGGAGCAATTGGGAACAAGTTTCCAGTTTGGGTTCAGTTCTTTACATGAGCAGAGGCTTATATTTTCAGCTTGATGGAAGGTTGTTTAGAGTTACGCTGTCTTTTAGCTGTGTATTTTCAATAAATATCTGCATTAGAGAGGATTGCCCTGTGTCTTGGAGCCTGAGGGAAAGGAGGGAAGGGAGTAGCTCAGGACAGCAAGCTAAATTATCTTTCATATTACAAACGCTTCCCATGCTACTTGCCATACCAGCTCAACCTGACAATAATGCCCAGCAGATCTCCAGGGCTATGTGTCATGCCTGATCATGCTGCAAGCAACTTGGACCCAAAATCTGGGGATGGCTTGATGGGGAGAATGTTGCAAGTCCTAATAGGCCCAGTTGGATCGGTGAAGGCACTATTAGGGGGTATTCAGCCCATCCAGGTCTTGATCAAGTTGGCAGGGGAGAAGAGCAAAGCTCCAGCTTCCCCTGAAATGGAAGTCCAGCAGTTGTTCCAATTCCTTTTGTCTTTTTCTTGCCTTATGTGCCATTTCAGACCTTCTGGAGCAGGTGATAGCAGAACTCCAAAAGTCTTCACCAGACCAAAGCTGGGTCTATGCCCTGAAGTGCCATGTTATAGGGATGATCTCTAGCAGAAATCTCACTGTGACCTTGCTCAAAGGGGCGGAGAGGCTCCACCTCTGCTGTGATCAAATCCCTCAGTTTCTCGATCAAATCGCTCATCCCTGAACCACATCAGTTTGCCTTCTGTGTAATGGCTGCTGGAGCAGAAAGCTCTAGGTAGGAATGGTACTTTGGAGGAATGATATTTTGTTACTCAAATCCCGCTTCTACTACACACATTGGTTCTTGGGCAAGTGTATTTGTGAAGAGCTCTGCTTCCTAGGGAGACCATTTTGGGAGTGTGTCCATGACAGATGTGCCTCCCAGTACAAAAAACTGGGAACTCCTGGCACTTCATACACAAAGAAAATTGGTGTTGTGTATAGCAGTGACCCTGAATTCCATCTGTTTTAACACCTCTTCTGATTGAGAAGTATAAAGCCCAATTTGGTGAAAGCCTCCCAGATTTGCCATGCATGTTCCAGAGAACCTTGACCTATTTGAGTGATATGATAAATGCTCTTTTTGGTTTTCTCTGTCTAGGATCTTGATATTTGTCATTTGCCTTTATGTGATCCAGGGAGATTTCCCCTTTTTTCTTTTTTCTCACTTTTCAGAAACATATGCAGGTCTAATTGTGGCTGCTGCTTCCATAGCTGTGCTAGCTGCTGAACTTGGGGTCTTCTTCATCTGCTCTCTGGTCTCCAGGTAGAGATCCTCTGGAAGAACAAGACTAAGCAGAAAAAAATAAATATAGAAACATAGAAACATAGAAAACAGAGCGAGTCAAAAGGGGTCTCCTTGGCCATCTAGTCTGACCTCTGGCACCAGCCGGCTCCGCTCACGACATGCCCACCATGTGGACGTCCAGCTATATGAAGCTATCTGAGCTCAAAAAAGCTTGATATGATACCAGAGCTCCTACTGTATGAATATCTAACTTGCAAGCAACACTGTAGAACACACGAAACATTGGGAGTCACTTAGTTCATGGAAAATGCCACCATTATAAAGAAAAGTTCGTGAAAATTGGAATCACACTCAGGCCTAATGCAGAGAAGATGGGACCAGGCAAGCTGTGAGTTCCTCCTGGCCCCAGCTTTGCAGCATTATCCTTCCCCACTATTCCCCACTGCTTCTAGACCGATCTTATTTCATTTCATTTTTGAGGACCTCCCTGGGAGACGGTGGGAATGCTGCGGACACACTGTAATATATCTCAACAAAGTGCCTGAGTAGCAAACTAGCTAAAAGTGGGCTAGATCAGGTGGAGCCACAGTTGGCTACAAAATCGGACTCCAAGAGTGCTCACCAAAGGCACCTTTTTAGACTGCAGGGAGGCAACAAGTGGGGCACTGCAGGGTTCAGCCCTGGCCCAGTGCTCTTCAACATTTGTATTTGTGATTTGGATGAGGAAGTTCAGGGGATGATTTGCAGATGACACCAGACTGGGTGGGATGGCTAATGCCCTGGAAGACAGAAAGGAGATTCAAGGTGACTGTGATAGGTTGGAGTGTGGGGCTGAAAACAACCAAGTTAAATTTAATAAGGGATAATGTCAAGTTCTGCATCTAGTAAAATGCAACCAAATGCAGTTACAAGATGGGGGATATTTGGCTAAACAATACTGCAAGTGAGAAGGATCTCACAAAGATTCACTTTGTGATCTACAATATGTGGCTTCAAAAAGGGCAAATGCTAATTTGGGCTGCATTAATAGAAATCATGTGCAGTACTAGTTCCCCTTTATTCAGCATTGGTTAGGCCTCATCAGGAGTATTGCACCCAGTTCTGGGCACCACAGTTTAAGAACAATGCAGAGAAGCTGGAAAGGGTTCAGAGGAGGGCAACAAGGATGATCCAGGGACTGGAAACAAAGTCCTATAAGGAGAGATTGAAAGAACTGGTCATGTTTACTTGCCAGAAGAGAACACTGATGGGAGATATGATCGCACTCTACAAGTACTTGAAAGGCTGTCACAAAGAAGAAGGCCAGAATCTCTTCTGAATCATCTCAGGGTGCAGGACACAGAATAACAATTTCAAGTTACAGGAAGCCAGACTCCAGCCGGACAGCAGGAAGAACTGCTGAGTTTTAGAGCAGTATGTCAGTGGAGCCTAGGGAGGCTGTAGGGCTTTCCCACACTGGAGGCATTCAGGATGCAGCTGGACAGCCATCTGAGAGAGATGGTTTGACTTGTTGTCCTGCACTGAGCAGGGGGTTGGACCCGATGGCCTTCTTGGCTCTTTCCAACTCTACCCTTCTATGATTCAGTGACACTCTCTTCCTTCTGCCTGAAGTGACTCAAGTCATCAGAGTCCCGGTGCGATGGTGGCAGGGGTTGGGAGGTGTCACAAACCTTCTTTGTCTTTTTAGTGAAGCTTGCCACCCATTCGTGCTTAAGGGTTGTTTGTTTGTTTTCAGCAGGAAAGATATGGTAGGAAGCTATAGTCCACATTTTCTGAAAAAATTAAGGATCCCAGTGGACAACAATCTATTTTATATGAATGATAAATCACCGATAACAGCTTTCTTCTGGAATGGTCTTGCCTCTGCAATACACTGATGATCATCCAAGGTTCAATTTAGATGCCAGGAAGTACTTCCTGACAGTTAGGACCCTGAGGGTATGGAATGGGCTTCCACGGGAGGTGGTTGAGGCCTTATTGGTGAGGGTGTTCAAGGATAGGCTGGACATGCACATGGTGGGCATGTTGTGAGCAGAGCCGGCTGGAGCCGGAGTCAGACTAGATGGCCCAGGAGATCCCTTCTGACTCGCTCTGTTTCTATGTGCTTTGGAAAGTGATTAAAACCTTATTCAGCCTGGCTTTCCCCAACCATTCGCGCAATGAAATGTTGTGCTTTTCTAATGATGTATTCTAATCATTTGTATTGCCCTACTGCGTCAATAAATGGTTTGTACTACCCATAATTAGCCATGTTAAATGAAGGCAACCTATATTTAGCCAAGAGGTCAGGCCAGGATATGTCTGTCACCATGAGAATGTTCTGCACATGACTTTTCTAGAGATAAGGGTACAATAAGTGGTTTACGGGCTTCTTACACATCTAGGGCATGTGCCACACCACACCACGCCAGGACAATTGTGATGTGACTGTAGGCCCTGCTTCCAGGTCTGCCTTTGTTTCCAAGATGCTCTTCCTGGTGCAAAGTGGTCAAATCTTATGGCAGCAGCAAAGAAAGCACTCCCAAGAATGGTGCTGATCATACAAATACGGAGGGGGCAACTTGTAGGTCAGAGCATATGGAAAGCCATGACTCCCCTCAGCCCTTGCCAGCACAGTGGATGCCGAAACAAAGTGGGAGTGGAAGACCAAAGCACCTGGAAGGCCACATGTTGCCTAACACTGTTATATATTATGTGGAGACTGCGGGAGGGCTGGGAAGGACAACAGGGCAATTCTACACGTACCTCGGAAGTGCTGTTGCCACCGTGTTTACCAGCATGTTGCACACCATGGCCTTGAGGCAAATCTGCAAAGGGCAGTGGGGGATGGCTGGGTAGGTCTGCATTTGGAAGATGATACAGGGCATCTGGCTCTTCTCCTGCCCAGAATAACAAAGAATAATAACAATAGAAAAGAGTGGTGATGTGACCGCTTTAGTAATAAATGCAGTAAACCACTCAATGTCATAGACCTAATTCTGAATCCTAAACAAGGCAAGCTCCTTCATGGATCACTGCCTTGTCGTGGCAAAGGGGCTTGCGTAGCTCAATGAAGCTATGAGCTATGCCATGCAGGGCCACCCAAGACGGGCAGGTCATAGCAGAGAGCTCTGACAAAACGTGATCCACTGGAAAAGGAAATGGCAACCCACTCCAGTACCCTTGCCATGAAAACCCCATGGACAGTACCAAAAGGCAAAAAGATAAGATGCCGGAAGATGAGACCCTCAGGTCGGAAGGTGTCCACTATGCTACTCGGGAAGAGCAGAGGGCTAGTACTAGTAGCGCCAGAAAGAATGAAGCGACTGGGTCAAAGCCGAAAGGACATTCAGTCGCTGATGTATCTGGTGGTGAAAGGAGAGTCCGATGCTGCAAAGATCTATACTCCATAGGAACCTGGAATGTAAGATCCATGAAGCAAGGCAAGCTGGATGTGGTCAAACAAGAGATGACAAGACTGAACATCAATATCTTAGGAATCAGTGAACTAAAATGGACAGGAATGGGTGAATTTAATTCAGATGACCATCAGGTATACTACTGCGGGCAAGAATCCCTCAGAAGAAATGGAGTAGCCTTCATAGTCAATAAAAGAGTAGGAAAAGCAGTACTGGGATACAATCTCCAAAATGACAGAATGATCTCAGTTTGAATCCAAGGCGAACCATTCAACATCACAATAGTCCAAGTCTATGCCCCAACCACTGGTGCTGAAGAGGCTGAAGTTGACCAGTTCTATGAAGGCCTACAACACCTTCTAGAATTAACTCCAAAAATGATGTCCTTATTCCATGGGGGATTGGAATGCTAAAGTAGGAAGCCAAAAGATAACTGGAATAACAGGCAAGTTTGGCCTTGGAGTACAAAATGAAGAAGGGCACAGGCTGGTAGAATTTTGTCATGAGAATGCGATGGTCATAGCAAACACTCTTTTCCAGCAACCCAAGAGACGACTCTACTCATGGACATCACCAGATGGTCAACACAGAAATCAGATTGACTATGTGCTCTGCAGCCAAAGATGGAGAAGCTCTATACAGTCAGTAAAAACTAGACCAGGAGCTGACTGTGGCTCAGATCATGAGCTTCTCGTTGCAAAATTTAGACTTAAGTTGAAGAAAGTAGGGAAAAGCATTAGGCCACTCAGGTATGACCTAAATCATATCCCTGATGAATATACAGTAGAGGTGACAAATAGATTTAAGGAATTAGATCTGATAGACAGAGTGCTATGGATGGAGGTTCGCAACATTGTACAAGAGGCAGCAACTAAAACCATCCCAAAGAAAAAGAAATGCAAGAAAGCAAAATGGCTGTCTGAGGAAGCTTTACAAATAGCCGAGGAAAGAAGGGAAGCGAAAGGCAAGGGAAAAAGAGAAAGATGCACCCAATTGAATGCAGAATTCCAGAGAACAGCTAGAAGAGATAAGAATGCCTTCTTAAATGAACAGTGCAAAGAAATAGAAGAAAACAACAGAATAGGGAGGACCAGAGATCTTTTCAAGAAAATTGGAGATATGAAGGAAACATTTCATGCAAAGATGGGCATGATAAAGGACCAAAATGGCAGGGACCTAACAGAGGCAGAAGAGATTAAGAAGAGATGGCAAGATTACACAGAAGAACTATACAAGAAAGAGCTAAACATCCCTGATAACCATGATGGGGTGGTCACTGACCTCGAGCCAGACATCCTGGAACGTGAAGTCAAATGGGCCTTAGGAAGGCTGAGCAACAACAAAGCTAGTGGAGGCGACAGCATTCCAGCTGAGCTATTCAAAACCCTAAAATATGATGCAATAAAAGTGCTACACACATATGCCAGCAAATTTGGAAAACTCAACAGTGGCCACAGGATTGGAAAAGGTCAGTTTACATTCCGATCCCAAAGAAGGATCACGACTTCGCGACTAACAACAACAACAACAAACAAGGCAAGACTTAACACAAAGATTCTATTTGGAGAGGAAAATAAACAGCTGTAGCATCTCATGGTGCAGGTGAGATCTAGCATACAATGAAATTACCCCAGTATTTCCAGGCTTTTTAAGATGTTTTTTTAGATGTTGTTCCTTCTCATTCCCCAAAAGCTGGCTTTCCCTGGGAGTGCAACCACCTTCACAGTGAGAACAATTAGCCATTCTCTTCCAAGGGCAATTTCAAATACTACACAAGAGACTCTTTAAAGTTCAAAACTGGTATTATTTCCCCCTTCTGAGAAGGTCAAACCCTGCGATGCCAAATGCTCATTTCTAGGCTTCCTGTTAATGAACACATGGTAAGATAAAATAACTCTTTTCACACCCACACCAGAATGCCAAGGTATAAATTATCAACCCACACAAGGACTGTTTTGTGCTCAGGTAAATGTTAACATTACAGGTAGCTCATACAATGTACAACCAAAAGCCTTCTGTGTAAGCGGATCACCCTAAGCGGTAAAGGGTCTGTCAGTTCCAAACACCTCTTGAACTTGCTGAAGCCAGCACAAAACTGTGAGTGAATGGAATGGAATGAGACTCAGGGCCACATCTTTAGCCCTTGCTTGGCTGTTTAGGAAAGAGAGTGCTCCCTTCAGACTGGATCATGGCCATACAGCCATACCTCAGGTGCATTGTGGGTTCAGTTCCAGGCCACTGAAATAAAGCAAGTCACACTTTTTTTGTTTTGTTTCCCAGTGCATATAAAAGTTATGTTTGCACTATACTGTAGTCTATTAAATGTGCAATAGCATTATGTCTAAAAAAGTATACACCTTATTTAAAAACACTTTATTGCTAAAAAATGCCAAACATTATCTGAGCCTAAACTCTAGCCCTAACCACAACAAATCAAATAATAATGAAACAGTTTGAAATATGGTGAGTGTTACCAAAATGTGACACAGAGACACAAAGTGGGCAAGTGTTGGAAAAATGGCACTGATAGACTTGCTTGACCCAAGGTTGCCACAAACCTTCAGTTTGTAAAAAAATCCCCACAGTATCTGCAAACAGCAATAAAGGGAAGTGCAATAAAACGAGGTATGCCTGTGGTATGTGTGGGGACTTCAATCCTTTATCCCTACTTTAGTCTCCCATCCCCTTGCATGTTTGTATTTTTAAAAACAAAAGACCCACAAGGACTAAAGAGCAACAACCTCATGTCTAGCAAATGGGGAGAAGAAGCAAAACATTAAACAGAGAGGCAGATTATAGACGAAAGATGCTTGCCCAGAGTCTGTCTGGCACTGCCACTCTGTCCTTCGTTGGCCGTGGGCACAAGGCATCAAGTTTGCACTTAGGCACACCCACCTGTCTAGATTCTTTTCCACAGCATGGGGAGTGGGATAAAATGAGATCAAGACGAATTCCTGAGCTGGGTGGGTGGCAAACAGGCGCGAGGGGGCAGTGGTGGCTGCACTCAACCCCTTAGCCATGGTACAGTGTCGTTGTGCATGTGACTCATGCTCTCGTGCTGCCTTGAAGAGCCCCCCCCCCCCCCCCAGGTCCTGAGCCTGGCACTGCAGGATGCAGGCTCTGGGCTCTGAGAGACGCTGGCAGCTGGAAGGAAGGGAATTCGGGGAAGAGTTGCCCGGGGAAACAGGGATTGTGTGTCAGCATGTGATGAAAAGGGAGGCTGGCAGAGCTGTGCAACTGCAGGCAGGCACGTTCATATTCACCAGCCTCCCTCAGTCTGGTGCCTGCCAGGCAGGCTGGAAGGCTCCTCCCATGATCCCCAGTCAGCATGGTCAAGGGGTCACGTAAACAGACATCCCTGCACTTTTCCCCATAAGTGTATAGTTGCCAGTTATTCCTAGAGTGAAAAGTAATGATCTGCACTAGGAACAACACTGGAGTTATGCCAAGGGACAGTGCAGTCATCTTAGGTGGGCAAGGTAAAATATTCCTCCTTCCCTCTCTAAAGGCAAGTCCAGGGTTGCAGGAAAGGATTGTTGGGAAAATGTGGATAAATCCTGTCTGAAAAGCATTACTCCTGTGTGCCTTTGCATTGTGGGATCAAATCCTGTCTTCCTTCTCAAAACCAAGCTGTCACTGTTTAAAATGGCATTCCCCCCCACCCCCCGCTCCTTTCTCTCACCTTTAGTTGTAGGCTACAGCAGGCCATTTTAGCCCAAATCCATTGTAAATAGTCATTGTTGGAATTCAGTTTACAATAATCTTTTGATAGCCCAGAGGGCTTCATGTGCCCTGATCACACAGAATGTTTATTTATTTTATTTATTTTATTTATTAAAACATTTCTATGCCGCCCCTTGCCAAGGCCTCGGGGCGGCTTACAACATCGAATACAAAATACATTAAAACAATGACAATTAAAATATATACAGTAAAATAAAATAAGCCGCCCTGGCCAAATAAAATTCAATAATATTAACATTTAAAATGCTGCATAAATAAAAAGGTCTTCGCCTGGTGCCGAAAAACAAATAACGACGGCGCCAGGCGGACCTCTCTGGGGAGCGCATTCCATAACTTAGGCGCCACCGCTGAGAAAGCCCTCCTCCGAGTAGCCACCCTCCTAATTTCCTTCACTGAGGGCTCCTGGAGGAGGGCCTCTCCTGCTGATCTCAAGGGGCGGCTGGGCATATATGGATGTAAGCGCTCCTTCAGGTAACCAGGACCCAAGCCATTTAGGGCTTTATAGGTCATCACCAACACCTTGAATTGGGCCCGGACTTCAATGGGAAGCCAGTGAAGCTGACGGAGAACTGGAGTCATGTGAGCATAACGTCCAGTTCCCGTCAGCAGCCTGGCAGCTCTATTTTGAACCAATTGAAGTATCCGGACCGTCTTCAAGGGCAGCCCCACGTAGAGCGCGTTACAGAAGTCGAGACGGGAAGTCACCAGTGCATGAGTCACTGTTGCGAGGCTGTCGTACTCCAGATAGGGGCGCAGCTGATGAATCAGCCGAAGCTGGAGGAAAGCGCTCCTCGCCGCTGCTGTTACCTGAGCTTCGAGTGAAAGCTCCGGGTCGAGGAGCACTCCCAAGCTGCGGACCTTATCCCTAGGAAGGAGTGCAACCCCGTTCAGGACAAGGTTCAATTCACCTTCTCCGAAGCCGGAACCGCCTACCAACAGGACCTCCATCTTGTCTGGATTGAGCTTCAGTTTATTGGCCCTCATCCAGCCCATTACCTCGGCCAGGCACCGGTTCAGTACAGCCACTGCCTCACCTGGATTGGTGGAAAACGAGAGGTAGAGCTGGGTATCATCAGCGTACTGGTGATTCCGCAGCCCACACCTCCTGATGACCTCTCCCAGCGGTTTCATGTAGATGTTAAACAGCAAGGGGGACAAAATGGACCCCTGCGGTACTCCATGGCATAGCTGCCATGGTGCAGAGCCATAGTCCCCCAGCACCACCTTCTGGAATCGGCCATTGAGATAGGAGCGGAACCACTGCAAAGCAGTGCCTCCAACCCACAATCCCGCAAGCCTATCCAGAAGGATACCATGGTCGATGGTATCAAAAGCCGCCGAGAGGTCCAGGAGAACCAACAGGGACGCACTCCCCCTGTCCTTCTCCCTGCACAGGTCATCGTACAGGGCGACCAAGGCAGATTCAGTACCGTACCCGGGTCTGAAGCCGGACTGAAATGGGTCCAGATAATCAGTTTCATCCAAGAGTGCTTGGAGTTGTCCCGCCACCACTCGCTCTAACACCTTGCCCAGAAACGGGATGTTGGCCACTGGTCTATAATTAGTGACCATCTCTGGATCCAGTGACGCCTTCTTCAGGACTGGTCGGACTACCGCCTCCTTTAAAGGGGCAGGCACCCAACCCTCCCTCAGAGAAGCGTTAACCACTTCCAAGATCCAGGTTCCAATCCCGTGCTTGGAATCCTTTATTAACCAAGACGGGCAAGGGTCCAAAAGGCAAGTGGTGGGACGTACTCGTCCAAGCACCTTGTCCACATCATCGGGCCGCAGTAACTGAAATTCATCCAATAATTCTGGACCAGACAGTAGCATCGGTGTCTCCCTTAAGACCTCTGACTCAATAGTGGAATCCAGCTCGTGACGAATCTGAGTGATTTTCTCCCTGAAATGCCTGGCAAAGTCGTCACAGCGGGCCTTTGAGGGTGGAATCAGATCTTCTTTCGGACCTGGACGGACCAGGCCTTGCACCACTCGAAAGAGCTCCGCCGGACGGCATTGTGAGGAGGCAATGGAAGTGGAAAAAAATCTCTTTTTCGCCACCCTCACCGCCACAGCATAGGCCCGATAGTAGGCTCTTAAGTGTGTTCGGTCAGATTCATCCCGTGATTTCCTCCACCTACGCTCTAGCCGTCTCCCAACCTGCTTCATCGCCCTCAATTCAGGAGTATACCAAGGGGAAGAGCGGGCTCTGCCCGGTGGGAGAGGGCGCTTAGGAGCGATCGTGTCTACAGCCCTGGTCATCTCCCCGTTCCACAGTTCGACCAGAGCCTCGACAGGAGCACCCGTCTTGTCAGCCGGAAACTCCCCCAGAGCCTTCAGGAATCCTTCCGGATCCATCCGGCTCCGGGGGCGGACCCACACAATCGGGTCCGCACCCTTACAGAGGGAGAGGTCGCTCTCGAGCACAAACCTCACCAGGAAGTGATCTGACCATGACAGGGGAGTCAAGCATAAATTTGCCACCCTCAGACCACCCTCTTCCTGCCCCGTCGAGAAAACCAGGTCCAGAGTGTGTCCACGTTCATGGGTTGGGCCGGTGACATGTTGAGACAGCCCCATGGCCGCCATGGAGGCCATGAAGTCCTGAGCCTCCCCGGTCAGACTAGCCTCGGCATGGAGATTGAAGTTTAGAGATAAGGGTCTAAGCTTATCATGAATAGTTTCTAATAGCTTGAATTTGCATGTCTGAGCAGACCTGGAGATGGGTTTAAGTTACTCACCTAAAGTGTCAATACAGACAATTACAAATATTGTAATCTCATTGTTACAGTGTGATTGACTGACATTTCTTTATCTGTTCTGTATGTGGTGACCTCAGAAACTTATTGTAATCTGCATTCTGTCATCAATTGCCCTGTACCTGTGTACCTATAAATGCCCTGTAATGGTATTGAAGCTTTGCAGCAGAGTTCATCTCTGCCTGCCCGGTAATGCAGCCTGTATTATCGTGAGTGTACCGCGGGAACCTTGGGATAAAACAATAAAGCCTCAGATGGTCTGGACGCTTGGTCTTTCCCACGAACCCGAGTTTTATTCCCTCTTCTCAAATTGAGATTCCGGGATTCTGACAGGATCCAAGAGGCTTACACCCCTTGTGCCCCTAAAACAAGGATCAGTAGATCTTTTAAAATTGTCTATAACTATTAAAGCATAACTATTAAAAATTAAAAGAAGTGTCCCCACTTCTCTCACACACATACACAGAGAGGAAGGAATGTTCTCCTGAGAGTTCTTCTATAGGAGACGGTTACTGTGTGTTTCAACTGCTGTGACTACTTCCATTTTCACCCCAGAATTCACATCTGCACGCTATGCAGTGTTTCCCTTCCTGCTTTTCCATTAGGTAACCTCTAGGTGACAGTGTGGTATAGCACAAAAAACAAGTGAAAACTATTTTGTTTCAATATAAAATGCCATTTTCCTTGCCCTGAAAACACTCCCTAAAAGTTCTTGTTGGACACAGACCTGAAATCAGAGGAGCGTGACAACATCAAAAGTACCTGGAAATAGCCATGAGGAGAGAATTTATTTATTTATTTATTAAACGCTTTTGTAGGTCGTCCTATTATACAAGATCTCAGGACGGCATCTCAGGAATCCCAGGACAGCACCCCAGGATCTCAGGAATTATGTGCACACGATAAATGCCTTGTGTAGAACAGGCTTGAGATTTTTCCTGGTATGGATTGTCAGAAGCAGACAGTTTTTGGTTCAGAATGGTTGGTCTTACTCATATATGCAAATCTAATCAATAACTAAAATTCATATCACAGAGGTGGATGGGACCATGGCAATCATCAACTCCCACTCAAAGTGGGAATCCAGATGCAACTACAGCATCCCATTATCATCCATTCTCTGCTTAAATACCTCCAGTGAAAGAGAGCATTCACTACCTCCTGAGGCAGGCTGTTCTATTCTCAGCAACTCCTACTGTTAGGAAGTTGGCCTAATGATTAGCCAAAATCTGCTTCCCTGCAGCATCCACCCACTAGTTTTAGTCTTGCTGTCTCAAGACACAAAAAACAGCTCTGGTCCACCTTCTATTTAAAGATAACTTTTACATCTCCCTCTTAATGTGCTTTTCCCCAAGATATACAAGTTCAGCTGTCTCATTCATTCGTAATTATCAGTGGGTTATAATTTCTTTAATGGACACAATTTTGCAACATGCATAGAACTCTATCTTTCCTCCTTTCTGTATACTGTAGCTCCCTGTTGAGGTTCTGGGCAGCTTCCATGAAATTCATCTTCCTAAAAGGGGCAGGAAAGTAATATTCCCTGCATAACTCTGCAAGCACCTCTAACACAGCCTGTGCTGTTTGGCTGCCAGCCGACCAGACACCCACAGGGCTTCTGGCCTTCACGCTGCATGTTCTTGGCAGAGTGGAAGGTGCCCAAAGCTCCTAGCAGCTGTTGGGTCTCTGGCAAGTGGCTTCAGTAGCCAGAAGGCAACGGATAGCAGAGATTCTTGACAAGGGTTGGTCCAGCATCTGGGGACAGGCTGTCCTTCTCTTTCCTGATGGAGTTCTTGCTGAGAAGAACAGGACACATTTTCAAAACATCTGTTCAACCTTTGGCCGGTAGGCACAAGGCTGCCCTTCCTTGCCATGAGTGGAAATGCTTCTGCTTAGACTTTTGGAGGGGAAACTCTCATTTCTTCCCTGTTACCAAGCTCTTTTGAGGCCTATCTCACTTCTGCTTAGCAGTGATGCTGCTGCCTCTCTTTGCCTCCCAGTATTTGTGTGTTTCTTTGCTTTCTTCTTCCATTCCTTCCTTCATCCCACTGGTCCTCTCTCCTACTTCTAAACACAGGTGTTGTTGTTGTTAATTGTGAAGTTGTGTCCAATCCATCGTGACCCCATGGACAACACTCCTCCAGGCCTTCCTGTCCTCCACCATCCCCCGGAGTCCACTTAAGCTCACACCGACTGCTTCAGTGACTCCATCCAGCCACCTCATTCTCTGCCGTCCCCTTCTTCTTTTGCCGTCAATTGTTCCCAGCATTAGGCTGTTCTCCAGTGAGTCCTTCCTTCTCATTAGGTGGCCAAAGTATTTGGGTTTCATCTTCAGTATCTGGCCTTCTAAAACTACAAGTATAGCATTCCGTATACCTGTAGTTTGGAAATGAGAACCGTTTACAAGTAAAGTTGCATAGGCCAAAATTTCCTTTTTAAAACATCTCTTCAATATACAGTTTCAGAGTCTCTTTACCAATGGCGAGAATGAACACTTGGGCCCACAGGGAAGATTTAAATCACCTCGAACCCCAGCATTTTTATTGGTGAGATCACCCAGGCTCCCTGCAGTTTACGTATGACAGCATGCTATCAGGTAGTGGTCCTCACCTCCAACTACAAAATCACAGGTCTTGTACAGACATTTTTATAATGTTCCAGTCCCATACAGAGTATTAGGTTTCTAGATAATGTTAACATAACAGCATCTTGATATCTTCATACAAAAAACAATACTCTAAACGGATCAGAAATGCCAGTGACAATAGAATACAAAATTTCCCTGACTGAGCCTTATGGACAAGTCAATTCAGAGAATTCCTGACAGTTTGGATCAGCCTGCATCTGCTTAAGCATGCAAATATGTCTGACTGAGGAACCATTCAGAAAAACTGGTTTGACAATTACACCGAGCAGGTGCTTGCCTCTGTAGAACTAGATGATTAAATGGGTCCATTCAGAAACAAACAGCTTTATCTCAGCTCTCTGCAGCTGATGGGAACACTGGTATTTCCCACTGATAGTCTTAACCTACAGCAGTTTCTCAGTTCAGGTAAGAATTCCATCTTCTTAAAGGAACAGTAGTGCTAAACAGTAACCCAGCTTGGAATGCTGCTGCTTTCTGAGAAAGGGGCTCAGGTTTGATTTTAGGGGTTCAGGCTTGATTTTATAACACCAAGGCACATATAACCAAACTTTTCCTACCAGGATTTATTCTGGATTTCCCCAACAACAGCCACCCAATTCACCTTTGCATTTGCCCACTTTAAATGTGATTATCCCACCAGAGTACCTACCTCCCATGTTACCTTAGCATTTGTACATATATTGCTGGATCCACATAATGAGTGTCATTATTCAGTTAAGTCACTAGCTAGCACTGGACCTAGTTATATCTGGGTGGAGTCAGTAGTTTCTTGACACTGTGCTGTTTTTGCTGGAGAGAAATATTGAAGTTCTTGTCTAGCTTCCTGACTGGTGTGCATCTTAAACCTTTTCTGACTTTAGGGGTGCTTCTGGTTGGAGACCTCCTGGAGCTACCAATCATAAGGCATTTTGAAAGGATTCCAGTTTTTCTCTTTATTTCCTGAATTTAAAAAGGAAGGAAGAAGCAAGGGAAGTCTATAAATTGAGGCCAGTGTTGGAAAATCCCATGAGGGGGGTTGGCAACTGCATGATAAAAGCCTCATCTAGAAGCTGGCTAGGTATCCACTCCAACAGTGCAAAATCCCTTTGCTTTCAAAGTAAGGGTGACAGGTCTGTGCTGATAACATTGCAAAGGTTATTGAGGGTTCATTTTTTTAAAAGGAAGGAAGGAAAACCAGAGCTCTTATGGTACCATCCTATCTATGCTTGTGCAAAAGGAAAGCCCCCACTCAGTTCAATCATACTTCCTCTCAGTTAAGTGTATAGATCACTGCCTTACAATACACCTGCAGTGTTCCACATATGATAGACTCCTTGCTGGGCACAGAGCTCTATGTGTGCAAACCAATACATGAGGTGTGTGACACATGTACAGCTTCTAGGTCCAGGGCTGACAGAAGACACTTTGTTGCCTGAGTTGATGGATGAAATGGCATCTCCTCCTATTCCATATATCAAAGCTAACCAAATTGCCCACTTCGAATCTTGCTTCAACAATGGCAAAGGAAAGTGCCTTCCACTGTGCTAGACAGCAGTGAGATAACGTAGGGGATAGCATGGCCCACAGAGCTTAATTACCAGGCCATTGCTTCCTGCCTCCTAGCACCTGGCTACTGCAGTAGGGCCAGGTGTGATCCAAACGCTGCATATTCTGCATACAGAATTAATCCTTCAAAGAACTGGCGGTCTATTTGATGACCATGGCAGAAATTACTATTGCTCTTTATACTGGGTTGAGGAGATACCTCTGTAGTAGAATAGATCCACAGAGCATGATTGTTGGGGTGTTGCAAGATGCGGGTGCTATTGCAGCAGCATCCTGCTTCACTCACTGCATGTCACAGGGGTGAGACTGCTTCCCATTGTGCCAAAATAGCAATTCAATTCAATTCAATTCAATTCAATTCAATTCAATTCAATTCAATTTGAGCACTTCACCAGATTCTGATTTGGCTTAAAAAATATGCCAACAATAAAATGGCTGTTTTGTGTGTTGCATTTTGGCTGTTTGAGAGAGGCTTTGGGCTCCCACTCTACTGAAACTTGAAATGACAAGCCTGTACATAATCCCCAAACAATTTCCTTAGAACAATCTGCAGTCAATAATTGGGTGCTCAAACCACCCACATATTTCCCAGTTATTATTATTCCAGGGGACCCCTCTTTCCACCACCCAAAGCCTCTTCTTCCTGCTGTGATCTATGCTTTCAGCCACCTACCTCCAAACTATACCTAGTAAACTACTCTACAAGTTTACTCAGATGTAAGTCCCATTGAGTTTGATCAAAGAGACTCCAAAGTAAGTCTATGAAGAACTCTTTGGAATGGAACCTAATTTTTAAAATTTCTGTAGACAAGTAAACTCTTTGGTGTGGTAGCACCTGAAATTTTGTGTTCAGTTCTGGTTACCTTGACATGAAAAAGGGCATTATGGAGTTGAAAAAAGTACAGAGAAGGATAATAAAAATGATCAGGGGGATTCTGCTGCTTTCCTACCAGGACCAGCACAAGCACTGGGACTGTTCAAATTAGAAAAGAAGTGATTAAGGGAAGACATGATAGAGGTGCTTAAAATAATTCATGAAGAAAGTTGAGAGAGAGAGAGATTTTTTTTCCTCTCTCACACAACACTCAAACCTGGAGTTATCCCATGAAGCTGCCTGGGGGAAGGTTTAGGATAGAGAAAAGGAAGTTCTTCTCACAGTGTGTAGTTAAACTATGGAATTTGCTGCCACAAGAAGTGGTGATGGCTGACTATTCAGATGGCCTTGAAAAGGAATTGGTCAGATTAATTAGGGAGGAGGCTATCAGTGGCTACTAGCCTTGCAGGCTGTGGGCTACCCCCTTTATCAAAGGTAGCATGCCTGCAAATATCAGTTGCTGAGGATCTTGGGTAGGAGGAGGTGCTTGTAGAATTCTGGGAGCAGCTGGTTTGCCACCATATGTACAGAGTGCTGGACTAGATCTTTGGTCTGATCCAGCCTGGCTTTTCTTCTTAAGTCTGCCAGTATATAGGTTGAAGAAAGAGCCTGGATGGACCAATGCTGCGGAATGGGGCAGCACAAATGCATCTCTTTATTTAAAATATTTTACTGTGCCTTTCAATATAAAAATCCCAAGGTGGTATAATACAAATTTCAAAACCAACTATAAAAGAAAAATCAAAACAAATAGTAACATTTTCCAACAGTGGCTAAACCCTCAGGAAGCATTTAACATCACAAAACCACTAAAAGCCAATTAAAACCCCAGGAGAACGTATTTATTTTTTATTCAGCTGCTAAAAGCCATCACATTTGGAATGAGACAAGCTGATAAGAGTCCTATAACACATGATACTACTGAAAAGTCTCTTTCTGTGATTGCTACATGACTGAGCCCTTTATGTATGACCTACATTTCGATAACACATTGACCATGTTTGCACTCCATGTGAAGCCATCTTGTTAATAACCAGTGGTGGGTTGGTTGTTCACAGAACAATCCATGCTGCATCCAAAAGACAATTGGGTTAACCACCAGATGTTGCCCCATCCTCATCCCCAGTTCTCCAGCCTCTGTTCCAGGGGACTTGGTAGCTAAAGCCGCCTTGCCTCCTCTCCCCATGGCAATCATGAGTTCTTTTTCACTTGGCACAGTTCCCCTGCCCATTCACTCCCCCCCCCCCAGGAAATCACTCTAAATCTCTAAAATGACAGCCCGTGATGGCCCATGCAAGGTACCAAAAAGATACGTTGGAGAGATTGCCCCTACTTCATCACACCTTTTCTAATTATTTGTGCAATGTTCTCATCTTTCTTAAAAATTGTCTGACCCTGGTCCCAAGCTAAGGTGGCCTTCACCTGTTAAAAAGCTGCCAGTCCACTAGTGAAGCAATTTTTTTTGGCCACCCCATTCAGGCTGCCTGTCCTATAACAATCAGTCTTCATTGTGCCTGCTACCTGCCCACCTCCAAACTACCAGTTCTAACAGCTTTTTAAAACTAATTGGGGTTGCTTGTGCACATGGGCTAACCCCAGTGCAACATCCTCGCCACAGCATTGCTTCAGTGTGAAAATGAGACTTAAGTTTCCTTAAACAGATCACTGTTGCTCTGGAGAAAAAACTAGATAATTTACTGTAGAGCCACATCAGGTCCTTGCTCTTGATGACATGTGGCTACCGCTGATGATCAAGACAGCACAGCAAAATCAATCCAGGCAGCTCTGCTTGCATCCCTGGAGCATCCTTTGAAGAAGAAGCCTTGCCAAGATACCCTCTCCAGGAGCTGGCAAGGCTCAGAAACACCCCCACAAGACCAGATTCTCTCTGAGGCACCCAGAGCCCAATATGGCTCCTAGCTTTCATACCTAAACAGGGGATGAGCCATCTGCCACTATAATTATGTCACCACACTTGTTTTTGTCTTGGCAGTCACTCCCCAGCGTCTTCTGCATGACATTCCAGAGGCTCCTTGTATTTTAAGCTCACAGCACCCCTACATATATATTTCCTTCTTCTTTTCCACTAGAGTGCATCTAGAAATAAGCCATTTTGAATTCTAGAAATGATGTGGTTCTTTGGCTCTCTACCATGTCACGCTTGTAAATTTTCTTTTTGATGTAATTTTGTGCCAGACTTCTCAGATTCGCACACTGCACTGTTAGAGCATGTACTGCCAATGTGACTGCCACGGCTGGCTTGTGATATTTGGAAGTATGAGAGTGGAAAACATAAATGACAGATTTCGCTGCTGCCTTCCACATTCCACTAGCACAGGGCACTATTTATACATTAATAAATTTATTATTTAGCCCAAAGTGATACACATGACCTTCCTTCTCCCCACAGAATCCTCAAAACAATCCTGTGAGGTAGTTTAGGCTGGGTGTCAGTGACTGACCCAAAGTCACCCAGCGAACTTCATGGCCAGACCCCTTGAGTCGCAGTCCAGCAGTCTAACCACTATGCCACACTGGCTCCACCTCAATTCATTAGGAAGTTCTCCTGCACAAGCCCCACTGAAATTTACATAACGGCAATCCTTTGAACTTTTATAAATACACATACAGAGCAGGTGAGAAGCAACCAGATGAACAAGTGCTAGACTTAGAAAAGCGTGAGATGAAGAAGAGGAGGAGGAGGAAAGGCTCACACCCCACACACGGTGCTTGATGGAGCAACATAAGTAGAAAAGACTGGTTTCTGCTCCAAGGAGTTTACAATTTCAGCCACCACTACCAATACTTGGGGAACCACCTGCAGCTGAGAATTGGGGTGTGGGGCAGGGTGACCAAAGGAAGTTCAGACCCAGTCTGTGCGAGATCCGTGGATAGCTACTTTCCTCCCCATGCGCGTGCAATCAAGTTATCTGATTCCCCTTCGTGATCGAGCACACCACACTATGGTTCACCAGGCCACTCGCAACCCGCATTTGGAAGACTTCCAAACCGACAAACTGGGTTGGCATCGCATTATTTAGGTGACCCCATTCCTGCTATGATACGCCTGAAGCGATCCGCGCAGTCCCGCGCTTAGTCCCTCGTTAAGGCAAGGCTTCCCCAGGACGCTTTCTCTGAAGCATCCAGCGCGACCACGATAATAGAAATAGGATGCGGGAATGGATGGACCATTCCATTGACGCCACAGGGCCGGCGCGCTGTAAGTTACTTGGGGGCGAGAAGGAAAAGAAAAAGAAGAAAAGCACGCGCGCGCGCGCGCGCGTGCACGCACACACACAACACACACGCCCAGCTTCTGTCCCCGAAAACAGTTGGACTCCTGCTGTTGCTGAGCTTTGCCGCCTCTGCTTCTTCCTCTTCCTTAGATACCAAGTTACCAACGCTAAACCAATCGAGAGCTCTATTTCCCCTCCCTTCCACTCTCCGGTTAATCTCGCTCCTTCCTCTCTCCCTCCAGCTCAGTCATGACGCTCCAGCGGCTCTGGCATCTTCTTTCCTGCTGTTCCCTGCTCCTGCTGGCCGGTAAGTGTCCAGTGGTGGTCCATGCCACCCTCTGGCTGATGCTTTCCAGCTCCCCACTCGATGAGGATGGGCTTTTCAGGGAATCTGGTGACAAAAGCAGGGGGAGGGGGGCTTGACTTGTCAGAAACAGGATCTACTAGATGCATACAGCTAATGAATATGCCCAGACTGTGTGAAATTAGAACAAGGAGGCATTCTGTCGCTCGCCCTGTGTGTGTGTGTGTGTGCGCGCGCGCGCGCGCGCGATTCCTCTAGACCGCTCAGGCATCTTTGCCTGGATCTTGTAGAGGTTCGGCACGTGTCCGACACCAGACAGCCTGTTGTTTTTCTAGGGAAATCTCCCAGCCCTAGTTCTACTCCATGGTCAGTGCTGTTATTCGCCCCTTTCGTTTTGGAAAGGGGAAGGGGAAGCCGTGCTCTTCTGACACATTTTTATTATTTCTGTTCTAACAGTGAGCAAGAATGGAGGCTGAGCATTGCGTGGGGGCGGGGCGGGGCGGGGGCGGGTGTATCTTGGTGGACTCCTCTTGGATCCTCTTCCAAACTATGTTTGGGATGGAGGTAATAAGGTCTGGTTGGTTGGGAACTTAGGGTGCCCCCAGTTTTTCTCCCTAGCTCTGAGAATGGAATGCTTTTTACGGATGACAGGGCTTAATTTCTAAAATGAGGGGTCCATTTGAAGTATTCTTTACCCTGTGTGTGTGGGGGGGGGGGAGGGGGTGGCGGCAGCGATGGAGAGTTGCAATTACTTAGGAAAGCAAAAAAGGCACTCTGCACATGATCAAGAATCCATGATCTTTACATGGTCCAGCTTCTAAAACAAGGTAGCTCTGTCTAAAACCAGCCTGTTTTTACTGAGTTAGAGAGAAGGGCAGGAATAAAAATCAGGGATTTGAGATTCTGACCCAATCAAAAAGCTGGGAGGAAGATTGGGGCCTGCAGGTTCTTCAAATAGACACTTTTGTCCTATCCCCTGGTCTCAGTCAGCTTGCAACATTTTAAAGTACCACCTTCATCTGGCATCCACACAGCTAGCCTGATTACTCAGCTACAAAGGAGAACAGCAGAGCCTGTGTACTGCTGGGCACAGAGGGGGGATTTGACAGGTGGCAGCTTGTCATACATGAGTGTGGAAATGCTGTCATCTGCTCAGCTGTTAAAGGTGCAGCGGCCTTAACTTCTTTTGCATCTGATCATCCGAGACATATCTGTGTATCCCTTTGGCACAATCCCGTTGTTTTCATCCATCTAGCTGAATGGGGAACCCATTTTTCTCCTGTTTGCCCTCACCTCCATCTTCCTCCCCACTCTTCATTGTTTCCCTTGTGATTGCAGGAGCTTCAGGGCAGAGATCCATCTTTTCTTATTATTCAGTTTCTCTTACAGTGACTGTGCCCCATCTCTCCCTAAACAGCTTAGATGCCTGGCTATCGAGTTTTGCTCCTTTTGCACTACCCATAGCAGTCCCACCCCTCAAGTTTAAATACACATACCTAATTCAGCATTCTCCACCACTCTTCATCTTTTGTGTCTGGAATGGCCTAAGTATAAAGTGGAGGGGATTTTGTGCAGAGGGTAGAGGAGGGGATTTTGCAGTTCTGGAGCACTGTGCAGCCCACATCAATAAACTGGAACATGTTCAGAGAATGGCAACAAAGATGGTGAAGATTCTGGGGAGGGAGTTCTGTGGGGAAATGTTGAAGGAGTCGGGTGTGTTTCATAGAATCATAGAATAGTAGAGTTGGAAGGGGCTATGAAGGCCATTGAGTCCAACCCCTTGCTGTTGCAGGACACCATGTTATATGAGGTGATTACATAGTAATATATGAGACTTCTTATTTTTGGGGTTATCACTCAGATGATGGAACAAATTTGTTTTATGTTGCTCCAAAGCAGCCTTTCCCAATTTAGTGGCCTCCAGATGAGTTGAATTACAACTCCCAACATGTCCCAGCTCCAAAGGGTAAATACCAAACTTTTGGAAAAGATTTCCAGCCAAGCACTAGAGATACTTTCCTGATGGTACGAGCTGTAGCACAGACTGTCCTTCAGCAGAGGTTTTTAAGCAGATGGTCACCTATCAGTGATGCAAGCAGTTGAACTGCTTGAATTTGGAGGTTCCTTCCAAATCAATTATTCTGTGTCATGGGCACTGGAAAGCTACTGCTAACAGAATTCCTTCTTTTATATAACAATGAAAGGTACAGGAACTCTACAGATCTGATTGCATCTAGTCTCCTTTCTTCCTCCATGGATTCTATAGTGCAACTGTTACACACACACACACACACACACACACACACACACGGAGGGAGGGAGGGAGGGAGGGAAGCTTTTCATTGCCACAGAAGGTGCTGTTCAGGCATTTTAGTGCTTAAAAGGTCCTGTCATTAGCACTGAGAGAAAAGCAATTAGGATATTCTATCAGCTTCTTTCCAACTCTTGGAGAAGATCACAAGTCTAGCTAAGTGTTAATTAAACTGAGTGATGGGCACAGGAGCAGAGGAGGTGTGATGGTGCAAGAAACTTCCAGGAGAAGGAAATCCGTAGATGCACAGATACCATTTGTCTAGTTACCTAGAACAGCCAGCCACACAAGAATTAAGCTGTTGAAATTATTTGCATAGCTAAATCTCTACTCCAGAAATGTTTCCAGATGAAGCTTTGACTATGGAATTGCCCTGCTGCATTCATGGACTTTTATAGGGGTCCAGGTAATGCCATCTTCCACTGGTGATACTCCTGCATTTCTTGATTCTTTATTCTTCTTGTAAAAAATGGCTGAGATGGAAAGGATGGAATAGCTGCACAATGCCTTCTGGTTGTTAGATGGAGTCCTCTATTTGGAAGCACCCCAGAAACATAGGAACATGATTCAGAACATTGGGGCATCTAGCTTGAGATGTTAGTTGTCATTTAGTATTGTTGTTAAAAGATGAGTTATTGTGTTGTCTAAATCCAGTCATGATAATATGGTTTTTTTAACCATGAACAACCCACAATTCTTAATCCAACCACAAACCATGGCATCTCTTCCAGGGTCATTTGTAGTTAACAAACCATGGTTAGTTAGTATGGCTGAGTTCAGACATCATGATAACCCATGTTTCAATAAAGCCTATGGTTCAACAAGTCACACTCAACCTATACTGAATCTTTGAGTATGAGTTATCATCCTGTCCGAACTCAGAAATTATCAGAAACAATCATCATGGCAGCCAGTCATGGAGGCCAGCAGTTCCTCAGGGTTTCAGGCAGATGTATTTCCTACCACTGTCTAGAGATGTCAGGGATTAAATCCAGGACCTTCTGCATGTAAATCATATGTTCATTCCCTAAGTGATAGCCCTCTACAAAGCAGTCCCGAGAAAAGTGCTCACTGAGTTTTGCACCTGATTTTGATAGCCCTTATACAGATATATAAGCATGTTCATTGGATTGCCTCTACATCTGATGCATTACACACACTGGTAGTTTGCATTGTTATATGTATCGGAATTCCTCTTTCATCACAGTTTATGTCATCTCCAAATACAATGCATAAATATGTATACTGCTCTCAAAATTAGTAAAAATTGCACACGCATGCAAAAAGCATGCAAGATAGAAAAAATGGGCAGATTTGCTTAAATTGCATTATTATGTAGGTCACAGAATTCAGCTTTTCTTATTGCACAGCTTGTGCTACATTGATGCAAGATTTTGGCTTTGAAGATCACTGGGTGACTTTGGGCAGCAGCCTAACCTATTTTACAGGTTTGTCGCTCTGAGGATAAAAGGAAAAGGAGGAGGACTGTCTAAACTGTTTTGGGCTGCTTGTAAGAGGGAGTAAGAAGGAATATATACACATTTCTGTTCTCTTATTTCCAGTGCCAGTTTTCACAATCCTGATTTACAGGGACAAGGGTGATCACTGTCAGGTTTGCAGTTCAGGAAGAAAGGCTTAAACTTCCTCATGTACTGAACTTCTAATCTTGATCTCTCCCACTGCCACCACCATTTCTACTATCAAGTAAATTATAACAAAGCTATATATTTAATATAGCATGTACACTGATCAGTTTATGGACAGGTATGCATGCATCTGTGTCAGTCATACACACAAACAACCTCCAGAGACATTCTGCCAAATCTAATTACTACCCTCTCTCAACTTAAATCTTGCTGTGCACTGCCCAGAGAGCCCTGGAAGGCTATAAATGGAATGAATAAATAATAATGAACATAAAATAATGCAACAATAATTATAATAACAAGCCTCATATGGTGTATAGCTTGAAACAGAGTTCTGGTTCTTACTGGGAAGTTGCAAAGCATTTCTGAATTTTGGAATGTGCTTCTGTGTACAAAATCCTGTCTATAGACAACTAGAGTGTCAGTAAGAAGCAAGGTGAGAACTCTTTTCCCCATGTGCTAACTTTCTATGTAGAGTTTGGATGGATGGATGGATAGCTAGATATATAAGCATTCCCTGTGTGAACAACCACTTGCACTGCAGCCTGAAATGCTGCAGTCTTGCAGATGCATGTTCACTGATTCCCAGCACAATCTTAAGCATATATACTCTGGAGCAATTCCTGGAGTTTTCAACAGTATCAACTCCTAGTATAGTCTTCCCTAGTCAGGGGCTCTCTGGAAGTTTTGGACTAAAACTCCTGGTATTCCTGGCCCTTAAGCATCTCGTTGGTGCGGATGGGAGCCCTGGGTGTAACATCCTCTCTAATTTCTGCACGCTGGGAATTTCTGGATTATCCTTTTCCTTTCTGTTTGGCAATCCCCTGGCAAAATGCTTGTGGGTGCCCTGTTTCAGAAGTGGAGCAGCACGTGTTTGATGTGACCACCTGGCCAGAAAACCCTGTGGTGGAGCACGGAGGGTCTCTCTGGCTGAATTGTAGCACCAGCTGCCAGGAGGCAGATGCCAAAGGAGGCTTGGAGACATCGCTGATCAAGGAGTGGAGAGACAATGGGACCGGCTGGGCAGCCTTCCAGCTTGTTAACATCACGGAGTGGGCGTCTGCCACGGAGTGCTCCTTCAGCTGTTATGGGGAGCATAAATCTGCTCGTGCAAACATTGTGGTATATCGTAAGTGGCTATGCAGAAACAATGTCTGGTTTATTTGTTGCATTTGTATCTCTTGTTTTAAGGAACTCAGTGCAGCTTACCCCGGCCATCCTTATGCTAATACTCCCCAGATGTGTTGGACTACAACTCCCAGCTCTTGGAGGCCACATGCCAGTGCTGGGAGGCCCTGAAGGCAAAAGGGGTGGGGCCAAAGGCAAAAAGGAATGGCCAAAATGCAAAAAAGGTTTGAAGTTCCTACAATTCGTAAATAAGCCTTAGAAAAGAGCCAGTGTCATGTGGTGACTGGAGTGCTGGATGGGGTATCCAGGAAATCCAGGTTTTACTTCTCACTCAGCCATGAAACTCATTGAGTGAATCTGGGTCATTTACACACTCCCAGCCCAACCTTCCTGACAGAGTTGTTGTTCTGAGGACAAAATGGAGCTATGTCAGCCACCTTGGGTTCCTCATAAGAGGAAAAGGGGTGCAACATAAATGTAAGCTCCATCAGCATAACCTCAGCTCTTTAGAATGAGAGGGAGGGGAGCAGCACAAAAACTAGGAACCCACCAAACAACTGGTAGTTGAGGAAAAGTGGCGGAAGCAGGGGGTGAGCGCAGTTCTAAGGAACCTAGAGGGCTGAATTTGATTCCTGGGCCTGAGCTTCTGCATCACTGGTCTAGCAAATGACTCGATCCTTTCCTTCCTATGGATTTTCTGTGGCAGCTTCTGCGCTCGTGCAGAATCCCACCCCAATGTGCTTCCGTGTATCATTCCAGAGATTCCAGAGCAAGTAGCTTTGGATCCAGTGCCCGTGATGGAGGTGGGCAGAGTGTATAACCTGACATGCTGGGTTGCTAACGTTGCTCCCATCCGGAACCTCACGGTGACCTTGCATAAAGGAAAGGAGAAACTGCACGAGGAGGCATTTGAGATGCATGGTGCTCCTGAAGCCAGTGATGTTGTGGTGGCCTATGCCATAACTGTCCAGCAGGAAGATCACAGGAAGGAAGTCACCTGCCATGCCACTCTGGATTTGAGGCCTCATGGGCCACTCCTTGAAAAGACATCCCTCAGCAAGGTCCTAAGAGTCTTTGGTGAGACAGCTTGTTATACTTTGGTATACAGTATTCTTTTGTCTTTTCTTAACGATTGGAAATGAATGCATTATTTTTCCAGTGAACATAAATTACTTGAATACATGTATTCAGAAAGAGAAAGAGAAATAAAACATTTCAGCAGGCAGAAGTATTTTTCTTTCTAAATAAGAGACTCTCACAGATTTAAACAATGGTTGTGGGATCTACATTGGCTTTTAGTAGAATGTTATGTCTACCCATTGAAGCCTGGTGTAAAAGATGAGCATGTCAAATTCTGAGCCCAAGAATTAGTTCCAAGTACCAAAACTGTATGCAACTCTACTTTTGCACTCAAAACCCCACTCCTAATTATGTGATGCTTTCTTTCTTCATTGCATCAGTATGATTTAAGTTGGTCAGTTTATTTTGTTGCTGTTATTATTACACAATCGGGAGTCAGAAATCCTTGTGAATCCATCACAAATCACCCAGATATCCTCTGGTATATTAGAATCTACCTTTTATTCACCCAGAGAGCTTTGGGTATTGGGCAGTATAGTAATTATATAAATAAAAAATAAAAATAAGACACTCCCTGTAGGAAAACACCCATGTACTGTGGCTAGCATCAAGGGCAGGCATAATCCAGCATCTGTGGAGGTCCCACATCCCAGCCAGGGGTCCTGACAAGACCTGACAAGGCCTTCACCCCTCGTCCCCTGGCAACCTGCTGGCTCACCTGCTCTGGCCCAGGCAGCAGCAGGAGCTGCCACTGCTTACTTGCTTCCTGGCCCTCTGCCTGGCAGGCACGCAGGTGTGGCAATGAGGAGAAACAGGAGGGCCAGGAGCAGCTGGTGGGAACAGCAGCAAGAAGGTAGGCTCCCTGAGGGAGATGGCCCACTGGGGGTGTCTTCCCAAGGGCCCTCTGCAGCCTGGAAGCAGCACAGGCACAAGCATATTCCTTCCTAGCTGTGGGCAGAGCTGGAGCCAGAAGGGAAGTAGGCACCCGGTTTCTCTCTTTCCTTTTCGGCCACCCTTCCTTCCTTCCTTCCCTCCCTCCCTCCCTCTTCCTCTTCTTCCACCCCCAGTGTGCTGCTGGAGAAGCAACATAATGCTGTTGGGAGAAGCCTGAACTGATCGCTTTCAGAGGGCATTTCAAATGCAGTGGCCCTAAGGTGCCCACTCAAGCTGCCCACCTCTGCTGCAGAGACACCTAGGGTGCCATCCCCTGCATGTCCAGACAGGAACAAGTCTTTAAACTCCCAGCATGGGTGGCTGGGGAATGCTAGGGGGGATTTTGGATTTTTGTATAAGCACACATAGCATTGTGCTCTTAAGGACTTTTTAGAACCTAGGATGTAAACAAGTTGGAAGTGAATGCAGGAAGCTGGACCACTGAAGTATTACCATTCTTCTCCTTTCAACTCATAGCTTTTTAGAAATGTCTTCTGAGCAATTATAATTCAGGGCAGGATGCTAGGCTTGACAGGCAGCTGATGTGAGCCAGGTTATCAAGAATCTCATTCTTAGAACAAAAAAGTATCTCTGGCCCTTGTCCCCCCCCCCCCCTCTCCATAAGCACCAGTTCCCAGTTGCATGCTCAGGGAAGACATTCTACTGCCAGTGAGCATGCAGGGAATATGTAATTAATATAATCCTGTTACTGAGTGTCTATTAATAACTCTGTGAAAGACACTGCCTGTTTCCCTCAATCTTGTGTGAGTGTGAGAGAGAGAGCTTCGTGCTTTAATGAAGCTGTGATGGCTGGTTGATTCACAGCCTTTGTTTTGGTGCCCAGAGACAAGCTGCCCCCAACCTCACCTGGATGTTTGGCACAGACTGACAATGCATTTTCTTAATGGAAGAACGAAATGTAGTCAGCTGTCTTTGAGGGGTTGCTTTGCAATACGTTCACCCAGGGAAGACACGTTACACTGCCAACATTTTTTCCTTTCTACGTTTGTTTGTCACCTATCCTCAAAAGCTCATGATAGCTTTCAGGAATAAATATGCCACATAATTAAAACACATCAAATCCTAAAAGAATGTCATTTGAGAAGAACAGGGAAAACAGCAATAAGAACAAAGGAATAAAAGGACACGTTATGTTGAAAAAACACTCACACACTGCCAGATGCATGTAGTAATCTATGAGCGGTTGCACTGAAATGTGCATTTGCACCAATGTGCAACCCCTGGAAAGCTGCACAGCGAGGATGCACAGTGCTGACGTTTGGATGCACATACCATTTATACCTGCTATTTCTAGTCTCAAGAAGCAGGTGTGTGTGCTAGACAGCTCCGTGGCTGTGGACCCCTTATCTGAATTAGGGCAAGAATTAATGTCTTCCATCTGGTCAGCAGTGATTCCCAAGGAGGAGGAATGTGCAGGGTGCAATCAAATGTATGTGCAGGCAGGAAAAGAGCCTATAAGTCCCAGTGTGCTCCAGTCAGCCAATTGTAGCTTTTCTGTCTGTCTAACATACGATAAGGGACTTCCTTCATGGAAGGTGACTTGCCACAGTTACTGCTGTCCCCTGCTCTAGGTGCACTCAGAGCTCATAAGGAGTGATAGTAAGCTTGGATAGTAAAGGCTTGTTCCGATCTCACGATGGCTGTTTGGAGACGGAGCAAACACAACAGGATCCTGCTTTTTTGCATTCATGTGTTGTCTGGAAAAGGCTGAAGAAAACTAGGCTTGAGCAGGGCTGGCCTTACTATTAGAGGGAGTGCACTGGCTGGCTTAAGAGCAGTGAATGTTCTAGTCATTTTGTTGATTATTTCTGTTTTTACTGTCAAGGAAGGGAAAGGAGCACCTACAGAAATGACTACCTGGGGAGCCAAAATAACTTGATCAGCCTTGTCCGCTAAGTGCTTCGACTGTCCTGGGGGTTGAGTAGGATGTGCTGCTCCTTCCTAGTAAGAGCTATGTCTTAGGCCAGCCCTGTGGTCAGCCAGTTCTGGATAAAAGTATAGGAGTGTGGCTACCCAGAGCCAGTGTGATATAGTGGTTAAGAGTTCAGGCCTGGGACTCTGGGGATTTGGGTTCTAGTCCCCTCTTGGCCATGGAGCTCACTGTGCGACTTTGTGCCAGTCACAGACTCTCAACTCACCCTACCCCAGAGGGTTGTTGTGAGAAGATTGAAAGCAGGAGGAGAATGAACTTCCTTGAGTTCCTTGGAAGGAAAAAGGGTGAGATATAAATATAATACATACATACATAATGATGGGGGTAGAGAAACAGAAGTGTGGGGACTTGCTGAATTTGTTTTATTGGACGAGGAGGAGTTTAAAGCACCAAAGAGGACGTGCATACGGTAGATGTACCTTCTTTGGCTTCAGCATGGGGATGTTGCTCATAAAAAGCATGACTCTTCAGAGACTGGAGGCAAAAGAGTTGGAGCATCTCTGTACTTGGACACAAGTCCTGTTCCATATGTGCCATCTTTTTCCTTTCCAGATTTTGCAGTGGATCCCCAGCTTCATGCCTCACACTATGTGGAGGCTGACAGCAACATGACTGTGCAGTGCGATGTGGTCAGGGCTTTCCCAGTGGAAGAGGCCCAGTTTGACCTGACACTTGGAGAGGAGAGACTGAATACCAGCATCAGTGTGTCGGGTGCGGCTGTACAAGCCCAGACACAAGCATCCTCTTTAAGGGCTGGAAACCATACACTCACCTGCACAGTATCCCTGGGACCAGTGACCAAATCTGCAGTGGAGATGGTACAAGTTTACAGTGAGTGGGTGCTCAGGTTTCCAGAGAACAATGGCTCATATTAAAAATTCTTCTGTTAGGTTTTCTTCTTCTTTGAGAGGGCATGACAGTCAGAAGCACAGCACCGTCACTGGTAGGTTTCACTGTGTAAGAATGACTGGGGGAAGAGATGGCCAATCTGTACAGGCCCTTTGCAATTGATGGTGTGAACACGAGGATAACCTTGTGTCTCATCTGTTGCCAGCCCAGGCTTCTTTGCAGTGGGTGGCATAGTGAAGCAAAGGCAGTGGTGCCAGCAGGTAATTTGGACTCTGAACAGAACTGTCTGATGGTGGCAGAATGGAGGGCTGCAGATGGTAACGTGTACAACTGAAGATGGACTTGTGGTGTGGTGGCTGCTCTTTAGAGTAACCTGTGCATTCCAGAAGTTGACAAGTGCTATGGCAGCCCTGTCATTGTCACCGGACCCTCTCTGGCCTACTGGTGCAAGGAGGCTTTTTCAACCAGTCAGAACTGGTCTTCCCACAGTACCCCCCTGCATGGATAGGTGGCAGCCCACAGCCTGAATGAACTCCAACAGCCCACACGCCCCCAGATCACCAGTTCAAGACCTTGTGTGGATGTGACAGAGGCCTGGTAACATGTAGATGAGATAACTGAAAGCTTCTTCCTGCCTTTCTCCTGTTGGAGAAGGAAAAGATCTCTGCCAGCCTAGGAAGTGGCTGCCGGTTAGAAGGGTCAGCACCGCTCTCGGTGGACCAGAGTTCTGCCTCCTTCAAAATGCCTGGGTTGCCATTCGAAGCGCTGTGCAGCTGCTCCCCCAAGGCCGGTCAGCTGGGGTTTTTTTTTATTATTTATTTATTAAAACATTTCTATGCCACCCCTTGCCAAGGCCTCGGGGCGGCTTACAACATCAAATACAAAATACATTCCCTCATGTTCCCTCATGTCTCATATCGAGTGACTTTAGAAATGGACACTGCGTGAGCACAAATGGAGTTTGTGAAGTAGCATAATAGAACCTGCACTTCAAAAAGAAATGGGGTGGCAGGACTCTCATCTCTTCGGTTAGCACTTTGGATCCTGGTCCTGTTCTTCCATCTCACTGATTTTTGATTGGCCACAGTGCTTTCAGTTCTCATGATTCCTGGTACCAGCCTGATTTTATAAACACTAGTGTCTTTCTTAGAATAGGCAATAGCAAGTATTCATGGTCCCAGATCCTTCAACAACGTAGGCTTTCATGGTGTGTGGATGGCTCACACCAAGTTTTTCCCTTCCCCATCATGGTATCCTGCAGAATACAGCTCATATGATATTTTGTGTTGCCTCCACCATTTTAGCTAGCACCACGACACAGAATTGAGAAATGCAGGATTTAATTAACGTATTTCTCTACTAAAATGTTTCTGCCCTGTCCTATATGTGAGCTGAGGTAAGTTCTACTAGTTGTTACCTAGAAACAGAGGCAAATCAAGTTGCATGGCGAGTGTTTTTAGTGGCAGTCACACATCAGCACTGCATCTTGTTTGGCCCTAAGACCGTCTTTTCTCTCAGAGGATTGGCATTGAATGTCATCAACACCTGCCACTAGAGCATGTGTTCTGAGCTGTTGTAGGAATAGCATTCTTCTTTGTGCTGATGGCAGGTTTTCCTGAGCCTTCCCTGGAGATTCATCCGCCCCAGACACTCGCAAATAGTCCTGTAACCATTACATGTGATGCTCCAGCTTTTCAGCCATCCAGCATTTCTCTTCAGCTCAAAAATGCTTCTGGAAAGATCTTGGCATCTGGTGATCAAGCCCCTCTGCAATTCAACCTGAAAGCTCAGGAAGAAGATGATGGGAGGGAATTCATATGTCAAGTGGAACTGACAATTGGTGGAGACAAGATCACGAAGCGCACATCTGCCAATCTTACAGTTTTCTGTGAGTACAGAACTTACCTTCTTGGAATACCATTTGCTTTGTTATCTTTGCATTGAAATGTGTACATTATATGATATTCAGTGCATCTTCAAAAGTAGCCTTCAAGTGGTGAGTTAATTTTTAAATGGAGCATGTGTTCCCCTGAAAAATTTTTCTCTGCTCCCCTTAATTATTTTTTAAAGAAATATATATATTTTAAAAGTTTACAGTTTTGTCTGTAAAAGACCTACAAACCAGATTAACTTTTAGGCTGCCAGTGGGTCTGTTTTGAACCCATCTATCAGTAAGCAAAGTACCATTCTGGAATGAATTCCTAAGATGCATTTTTAATTTTTAAATAACATGAAAAGTCTATTATAATACTGTATGATATAGTGGAATGCTACACCAAGATACCCTAAATTCCCTCCCAAGGCTGTTGAATTATACAACCTGTATCTACTATACAAATTGGGCAACTATGTTTAAAATTCCCTGTTGTGCATAAGTTTCTTTGGTTAAGTGCAGGGCTTTTTTGTCATAGAACGCACTGGAACAGCGTTCCGGCACCTTTTTTTCCAATGGATTTTACGAAGTGATTTTGAATTGTAGCAGATCGGCAGCAAACATCATTAACATAGTGCCTGCAGGCTGCTTTTGTGTCTGCTATCTGCTCCAGACGCTGCTTGGCTTGGGATTGGTGTGTGGTTGCGCGCTTACTGCTGTCGACGTGAGTTCCGGCACCTTTTTTTTTTTACAAAAAAAGCACTGGTTAAGTGCAATCTACATCCAGCCTCCCTAGTGCCTCAATCTGGCCCTCCAGAAATCCCCAAAATAATGGTGCCCTTTCCCCCAAATCATCAATAATATAGTGGTTTTTCAGCGTTTCCGCAGTTCTCCCTACCCTGGTCTTTGTTACTGACTGTAAGAACTTTAAGCTACACTCTACTGGAAATCTGCATTTTCAGGCCCAGCCTTTTTGTCCCTTCACCTTCACTCATGCTGACCATCGCATGTGGCCCCCGACAGCAAAGAGATTCAACACCCCTGATCTTCTCATTCAAGCTCACCCCCCTGGGAATTTGCCAGCTCAAAATGCAATGGTGTGTGCTTGTATGGTTGTTTGCTCCTCTGAGTCCACAGAATAACCTGGGAGCTAAGGAATGGGTCCTGGAAGACTGGGGGGTGAAGCCTGGTGAAACAGGCAGGCAGTTAGTGACAGCTGGTGGAGGCAGAAGGCAGTGCTTGGCAGCTATGCCTGGAGGCTCAGCGTGGAGCTTCATGGACTGATGTGTTGTACTGAGAGCCAAGTGAATAGCTGAAGCTCCATCAAGCCAGTGGAAGATTACCAGCCCACCACCGATCTGCAGTTGACATTGGACTCATTCCGCAGGAGACCCTGACAAAGTATTTAATGACTTTATATGCCGCTACAATAGCCAATATCTGGGCTCTCTGTGAGACTCTCTGTCAGGCCTTGAAGCCTGACTGTCAGTTGTAGAGGCAGCGGCAGGTATTCAAATGCTCTCCGCATCTGAACACCAGGTAGAGGAGTAGACAGCACTAGGTAGAGGAGTCCTGTGAGGTGGGATACATATCGAGGGGCTGAGCGTGGAAAACCATCTGGTGGATCAGAATAAATGAGCTGTGCCTGATGACTATCAGGAGGGCAAGGTTTGCACGCCTGTTGGGTATTTCTTTCTTTATTAAGATATTTCTGATGTACCCCATATCACAGAGTGGGATACAACCAGTAAAAACAATTCAGTGACAAATCTACAATTCAGGATATAAAATCAGTAACAATAATTAGAACTTTCCAAAAGTTCAGTGAGACCCCAAAGCTTGGGCAAAGAGTTAGGCCTTAACCTGGCACCAAGTGAAGGCAACATGGTTGCCAACTGGGCTGCTCGGAATGGATGTTCCATAAGAGAGATGCCACAGCCAAGAAGGCCCCTGTGCTGTCTCCATGTAATGCACCATTCCTAACAGAGCAGAGTAGAAGATAATCTTTTACTCAAGGTTAATACTTCCCTTAATACTTGGGCCCTCTTTGCTGCAACAGGTACTCCTTCAAAAACTGAGGCATGAAGGCAACAGAAGGAAGTTTCATTTTATTCCTATAGTTATTGTATTGCTATAATTTAAATATGTTTAAAATACAAAATTACCTCAGAGTAATTTTGAGTGTTTTTGACAAAATGTGTCATTGTAAAATATGAGGGAAGACGAGAAACGTTAGTTGTGAATTTAACAACTGAAGCAGTCCACATGGTCATCTAATGAGGGCCCAAAAATGCAAAAAAGACAGGATTGCCAATTAGAATGCAAGAAAAACACACAAGGTGCAAGGAACTTCATAGAAGCACACTCAATCAGTATGTATTAAATAAAAAGAAGTGAGCTTGTGATAGTTAAGACTACTTTTCTTAATTTTATATGCAACACACTATGAAAACTGATATCACAAGGAAAAATCTACTTTCTAAATATGAAAACAATTCCATGGTTAATTGAATAAGGTCAAATAGCCAAGTGTACTATAGTTTGTGAGCTGATGTATTCATCTGAAGAAAACTTCAATATTATTTTCAGTATAGAATATAGATCTCTGTAAAGGAAAACAAAGATATTCCTCATATTACATGTTTCCCCAAAGTTACTTTACACAAAACTGTCATAAGCAATGTATCTCTTTCACCTTATTTGTGGCAAATCACTCTTTCCCCAGGAAAAACTGGTGCTTTAAATGCTCCACGGAAGAGAGAATGCTATCAAAGGAGCCATAGATTAAGCAGCGGTTTAAGCCTTATACATAGGGTATCCTCACCAACATATAATTAAATCCAAGATCTAAAATTACTGAATATGACATGAGACCAATCCTATTGCCACAAGAAAGTAGACTTGGTATCCCCACTGCCCCTAAGCTAGAGCTGGCCGGAGTCATTTTGTCACCTCAAGCATTTGCACTGTGTGATTCAAGAGGTGCAACCCCCTCAGCCCTCAGCATCGTATGTGGTGCTGCAAGAGACCTCACACTGCCCCTTTCACAGTGCTTCTGACATTGCAGGGGGCACTTCAGTTGCTTGCACTGCCCTTCCCCCAAGAATCGCTTGCCACCCCCACGTCCGTCAAGGGTATCCAAGCTCTTGTCTCCTTGCAACCCCCGCATAGCCCGGTGGCCCAGCCGGTCTACTTGCTTTACCCGCAGTCCTCTTCAACACTTGCAGGTCACTGTGAAAACAAAAGGCCAGCAAGGCCAGCCAGCCACAGTCAACCCCCCCACCCCCACCCCCAACAACATACACCACTTCCAGTGTAAAAGATACAGTGTCGACCCATTTTAATGGCCAGAGAGAAGGAGACAGACTAACAGACTTGCAGTTCGGTGTCTGTTAGGCAGAACCAAGAAAATGCAATGGTGTGATGCAGCTGTGTCAAAAAATGCTGAAATTAGTTCTGATGATTGAGAAAGAGAAGCAAGTGAAGATCCGGGGTTTCAGGGTTCAGCTTCTGGTGCAGCAAGGGGAAAGGGAGCAAAGCTGGAGGGAATCTAGTGAGTGAAGACTAGGAGCTGAGGTATTACAGGGGAGGGGGCGTTCATGGATGCTAAAGGAGCACATCACATGCTCCAATCATGCCTAAAGTGCGCATGGGGACCTGCTTTTTAGGGCAAATAGGCATGTGCTGGACCAGTGACGGGTGCTAAATCTTCCACTAGCTCCTGTCTTTCTCTTTTGATACTGCTCTCTCCCCACTTGGCCCTTGTGAAAGAATTAATCTATTCACATTATTTTGTGTTATACTCAGCCAAAAAGCAGTTGCTTTCTGTTTGGACTATTTGCAATGTAAGTTTTATCTAAACTTGGACAACACTTTAAGCCTGTGGTAGCCAAAACACTTGCAGAACCACTTGACAAGAGTGGCCAAAAAGGACCTGCCATTCAGGCCGCACAATTTAAAGCGAGTGTCCACCACAGCTTCCAACCAATATAGCCAGCAGCCTCAGCAGTGCAGGACAAGCCATGCTCTGCTTCGCTTCCACTAACGGAGGTTGAGCAGAATGTGCCACCCCTCTCCGCAGCAGCAACCCTGAAGGATTCTGGGATTACTGCAGAGAATGCTGAGCAGGAGGCTCTTGTGCTGAGCCAGAAGCCAGAATCCCCTATAACAGATTAGCTACGCTTTAGCTGGGTACAAGTGAGAAACCTGTTTAATTCAATTTTAGTGAAAACTTACACAAATTTGCAAATTTACTTCATAAATGGGTTTTTGCTTTTTGGTTTTTTTATACAAGTCTAGAAGAAAGTGATCAGGGTTTGCATCCTGTGGTATTTAACTATAGTTATTCTGCTGAATTAGGGTTGCCACCACTTCTTCTTTGTGTTTAACAGCTCTTTTGCAGAGAGGTACAACAAGGTCTTCTCTTTCCTGGGAATAGCCATACCTTGTGAACTAGGCCAGTGCAGATAAGCGAAACTGTTGTTGAGTTCATTTTCTTTACAGGAACTTTGTAAAGTTCTTCTCATATTTATAAAAAATTATCTTCACAAATAGGATTGAAGTAACATTAGATTTATACAAATAAAAGGGGGAGAAAGTAAAACTGGCAGATTTGTCCGTCCCTAGTCTTAACTAGTCATAAACATTGTCTGCAAAATATACCCTCTTTTCCATTGCATAAAGCCCTGCTCAGGGATATAAGCACTCTTGCTCCCTAGGTTTAGCACACAATATTTGACTACTGGAATTATGTTTTCTAAAAAACTAGGCCACAAAAGATTGAAATGAATCATGGCTCTGGTGTAGATAATACCACAAGGATTGCTGACATCTGGAGATGGTTCTTCAAAATCTGTACTCTAACCATATAATTCAAGATCAACCTAAACAGTGAAAAGGGACTAAATTAAAATATGTGGTGTTGCCCTGAGTTTACAACTGGAAAATAACTCTTAATTCATAGTAGTAGATCAGGAAGGTTCAACAGATAATTCTGTTTTATTACCTGTTTATTATAAAAGGTTTATACCTCAGGAGGCTGCTTAAAAGAAAAAGCAACATTAAGCCAAACACAGCAGTAAACCAAAGTTGTGAAACCAAGGGCAGACCAAGGTATGTGGACATCTGAAGCAGAAAGCCACAGTGGGAAAGGGTAGCTCAACCACAGGAGTTCTTTGAGTAGCAAATCTTGTGGGCTTGTAATCTAAAATATAATAAATAATAGATAATTTGTCGCTCTTTAAGCCAGAACATTCTTACCCTAACTTGTGCTAGGACTAGATATTCCTAAAGCAACCCCACATACCTGCACCTGTGTCAATGTGGCTTAAGTAGCAACCTCTGTCCACTGCCACCCAAATATTCTAGGTCAAGATTCTCCAACATTAAACCTCCCCTTTATTTCTTACCCAAAGAGAGAAGAGCCTCAACCAATGTGTGTGTTCCCCTCTGCACACTGCAGATGTGCCAGGAATGGATGAGTCCACTTGCCCCAGCAGCCCTACATGGGTAGAGGGAACACCACAAGTGCTTCACTGCATGGCCAAGGGGAACCCCAAGCCATCCGTGATTTGCACCAAAGATGGCCTTGCTCGCAACATGGAAAGGGAAGAGCAGGTCAACCGGAGCCATGCTGGCCTCTACAACTGCACTGCCACCAGTGAGCTTGGATCCAGCTCTAGAACAGTCACTGTCCACGTGGAATGTAAGTGACATTTCCATGTCATTGTATGTGAAGCAAGGGAGGATGGTGTACAGCTAGTTGCCCTGATTGGCTATCCAGGGATAAGAGCTCTGAACTTTGCACATGACACATGTCAGATGCAAAAGCCGGTCATGTCCTGACCTCAAGCACAAGCCCAAGAAGGACAATGGGGCCATGCTCAGTGGCAGGGCACCTGGTTTGCATGCAGAAATGATCCAGGTTTGATTCAGGCATCTCCACAAAGGGCTGGAAAGCCTGGAATGCCATGGCTGTCGGTCAGTGTTGACAAGGGTATGGTGGATGGACCAGTGGTCTGACTCAGCATGAGGCAGTTTCCTGTGTTCCTACTTCCAAGTGAGTCATGTGCATGTACCAAGCTGGAGGCTGACCGAACCCTTGTAACTCTCTCAGTCTAAGCATCACCCTCTGCCCAAATTGCCACCCTGCAATTCCTCCCTGCAGAGTGTGATTTCCTAAATAGATCCTCCCCAGGCCTGGAGCTGAGTGCTTCTGTGCCTACTGGGGATTTCTGGCCTGCCTCACAACCACTGCCATTGCATTGGACATTGCAAAGACTTGACTACTCAGAGGATGGGCTCACAGTGGGGTGGTTTATGAAGGTTGTGGGTCACTGTCTTCACATTCATAACTGTGGGCCTCAGGTTCAGTATCAGGAACATGGTTGTGTTCTCCAGTTGGCAGGATGGTGATGGTAGATGTAGATCTCCTCCACCATTCTTCTCACAAGCCAGGGCCATGACACATCCTTAATTAAGAGACTCTGAAGAAGCTGAGCAGCTTTGTGGAATATTTGTGGTTAGGGTTGAATGTACAGTTCCTTCTCCTTTCCATTGCAGATGAGCCTCAGCTGGACGAGTCCAACTGTCCAAGTAACCAAACGTGGCTGGAAGGGAGCCTGCAGAAGCTCAGTTGCCAAGCGGATGGCATCCCAGTGGCAGAGGTCTCCTGCATGAAAGACGGCAATGTGTATGATACAAGGAAGGCGCAGAATGTCACACAAAACCATGCTGGCGTCTACCGCTGCAATGCTACCAATCCACATGGGTCAAGCAGCAGGATGGTCACAATCCAGGTGGAATGTAAGTGCAAAATGACACAATAAAATAAAACCTTTTTTAAAGGTGGGGAAAAGAAGAAGAATCTGGGCACAGCCCTAGTTTCTGCAGCTGGACAGATGAGCCCAAACTGCAATGAGGCTTTGGCCAATGGGGCGGCATATAAGTTTGCAAAATAAATAAATAAATAAATACATACATAAATACATAAATAAATACATTAAATAAATAAATAAATAAATAAATGTGGCTTTTAATGGGACTCAGAGCATGCAATTCTCCACAAAATGTGCAAAATAATGTACCTAGGATTGGATTGTTAAAAACAAACCAATTTTCCAGCAGAGACTTCCTAGGTGTAAAAATTATCCCTTTGCACCAAAGAGGCCAACATGTCTTCAACATTGTCAGGCAGCTTCCCAGCTCGGGATACCCATGAGTCACTTGGGAGCTATATTTGTGTACAGCATTCCCCTTGCAAAATATTGTTTCTCCATGATCTTTATCTTTTAGATGAGCCTGAAATGGATGATTCTAGCTGTCCCCAGAACTGGACCTGGACAGCAGGAGAAGAGCAAATGTTCACCTGCTTTGCCTGGGGAAACCCAGAGCCAGTGGTTGAGTGCACTAAAGATGGAATAGCTTATAGTCCTGGGATTGTCCAGGCTGTCACTAGGGAATACACCGGCAGCTATACCTGCACAGCCACAAACATGCATGGCTCCAGCACCAGGGCTGTGAACATCCAAGTGGAATGTAAGTGAGCACAGACTGGGTGGCCTCACTGGAAGATTTTGGGATTCCTATTTATATGTTTGAACTAAAAACATCTGATGCCATTTTATGTTACTTCTTAATGAGTGTCCAAAAGTGCCTTTCAATTCAGTTTCATAGGGTGCAATCCCGTGCATGGCTGGCTGGGACATGCTGGAATTTGTAGGAGTTGTTTCTGTGTATGCATAACCTTAGTTGATTTTTAGTGTGATCCTAATGATAATAGGGTGGTTTATGGTATTGTGCTGTAGAAGTATGAAGTACACTGGAAAACTGAGAGCATAATTTGGTTTGAGTTCTGTCTCAGCATAATCAAGTACTTTTGATCTGCCATCTGAATTCAGTTGAAACCTTTCCCTTTTCTAGAGAGTGGGAGAGCCTTTAATCACAGACAGCCTGAGACTGTGCTCCAACTCCACGTATTAAATTCTGAGTTTGCATCATGACCTTAAGGGGTAGATTTTATGCAGAACTGGTAGCTATTATGGAGCCCTGTAGTTGTATTAATTCTCTGTTAACATCTGCCTTGGGATGCCGGAACATGGTAGAGGATTTGGGAAGGATCATGTATTCTAGGGTTCATAATTAACAAGAAGTGATGGCCAGGCTTGTTAAGCTGCATAGTTGTGTTGCATGGACCAAGAGGGCAACTTAGAACTCTCTAAAAACTTCCCCATGCCTGCACTTTTGCAAGGGAAGATCAAGTTGCTCGTCATGTCTGATCTTCTCTTTGAGGAGAATGAGAAGATGAGCTTCTTTTCCTGGAGCGCACTTGACAACATTGACCTCACCTTTTTGCAAACCCTGCCTTAATATTTCAGATAAGCCACAAATGGATGAAGCTAGCTGTCCAAGTAACTGGACCTTGGTGGAAGAGACACTGCCCACTTTTGCCTGTAGAGCTGAGGGGGTTCCAACTCCAGAAGTTGTTTGCACCAAGGATGGTATGCCATTCTACCTTGGCCATGGAGAAGAGATCCCAATCTACAATGGAACCTTGTGGTGTAATGCTACAAACCGGCATGGGACTGTGGCCAAGACCATCATGATTGCTGTCGAAAGTGAGTGGTAGTTATGATCTAGAGCAATAAGCTATCAAATATGTCAACCTCTCATTCTAACACATGCTAAGTGGACTGGTCCTACATCTTTGATTAATCTGAATAACATTCCTTTGCTCTGGTAGTCATGTTTCTCTCATTCCCTTACCTAGGGGAGGATAGATTGCCTTTTTGCCAGGTCTAGAGGAGAGGCAGAGTATTGTAGTCTCAGGGATTTGCCAAGTGTTGAGGCGTGAAAGAAATATGACTCCCATATGGGAAGTGCTTGAGTGGCTTTGAAGAATTTTTAGAATTTTAACCAGCTTAATTTTAACCAGCTTTAATCCCAATCTGACTGAACCTAAACAGTACATTATCAGCCCAGAATTTCATGGCTGCCATGTCAGCCATGAGTCTGTCCCATACAATAGCTGGATCAACACAGGTGGCAGGACAGGTTTTCAATCTGATTTTCTGTGCTGGATTAGGATAACATGATTTGTGTCTCTCTGGGTATGTACAGTTCAGATCAGCTTGATCTTCAGGTTACCTGTAACCATTGCAGGCATCAGTGACCAGATTTGATGTGCATCAAGGAGACAGCCACTAAGCAGTCCTGCAAAGAGTGAGATGTTATCAGAAAGGATTCCTGAGCTATGTTGGGGATTTTCCTGCATGTTTAGCTGGTGGTCTTGTTCAGACTTGTCTTATTCTGTGGCACAGATCCAGGCATCCTATTCTGTGGCAGTGTTGGAGATTATGCAGTTACTTCCCCATCACTGTTGCATCTGCTCAGTGTGGTCCAGAGGAGATTTTCAGGTGGTTAAATGCCTCTTCTGTGTAAGCTTTAGACCCCGTAAAGGCCCTCTGTGAACAATTTACTAGATGTTAAGTAGGATTATGCCAACCATATTGGAGATGAAATCACTTATATCTGTGCTTACTTGGAAGCCACTGTTTTGACAGAGTGTGAAGGGGAAGGGGCTAGTGTATCATCTAGACATGTTAAGATGACCTTTCAACTTGTACAGCCCAAGGGCATGAGCAAACTGCTTTGAGGACTGAGGCCTATTACTTACCTCTTAGATTCTTGTCTATCCTGGCTTGCAAAATCTGCCAGAGCTAGGCTAGGTAGGCTAACCCTTGACCTCCAGGGTAGTCTCCTTGAGAGATGGCATCATTCCTGCCATTTTGAAGGAAGCAGTGGCAAGGTCCTTACTGAAGAAGCCAAATGGACCCTGCCTCAGTTATCCATGCACTGAGGTTATCCAGACATCTGAGACAGACCACTGTAATTCATGTGGTGCTGCCCTCTGAAAAGAGCTCAGAAGCTTCAGCTGCTGCAGGATGTAGCTGCCTGAGAATTGGAGGGGGTAGGAGACAGCCAGACCATAGATTGCCTATGCTGTACCACCTGCACTGGTTACAAGAATGCTTATGAACCCAGTTTAAAGGGTTGGTTTGACCTTTGATGCCATAAATGGTTTGGGACCAACATACTTGAAAGACTGACTTCACTTATATTATTTTATTATTTTTATTACATTGCATTTAGATTTTACTTTTCTTCCTCTTGCGAGGAACCCAAGGCTGTTTACAAGTTTCTTCTCCTCTTCCTTTTATCCTCATAACAAACCTGAGGGATATGTTGGGTGAAGAGTCAGAGACTGGCCCAGAGTGGCTGAGTGGGGACTAGATCCCAGAGCTCCTTTGTCCAGCTCCAGTGTCCCAGCCACCACACCACATCGATTCTTGCTGACACTTTAAGAATTGCAATAGCATCTTAAGAATTGCAACTCAAGCCCTCCTCACTTGCTCACCTCTGCATGGGCAAGTACACAAAGAGGCCTTTTCTGCAATACCCCCACACGGAAGATCCATTGAACCTCAACCCTGCAAGCTTTTAGGAAGCTTCTGAAAAGCTACCTGTTTTCTCTGTGTGTTTCAGCCAAGCCCAAGATGGACGAGACCAGTTGCCCCAGCAATCAGACCTGGCTGGAGGGGACTTTGCAGGCACTGACCTGCAAGGCTAATGGAACTCCCACTCCACTTGTCTTCTGCATGAAGGAGGGAGCCACTGAAGATTTCCGCAGTGAGCGGAACGTCAGCAGAAACGACTCCGGTCTCTACCGGTGCAAGGCCACGAACGGCCATGGGACGGAGAGCTGGATGGTGAATGTGCAAGTGGAATGTGAGTTACCAGTCTGAACATTCCTTATTCTGGATGTCCCTGGACATCTGTGTCTGAGAGTGAGTGGGGCAGCAGTGCCGCCTTTCCTCATCAACAAGTGTCCCCGTAAGTCCCCTGCTTGGCGGTTACAGGGTTGTTCTTCATTAGATGAGCGAAAGACAAAGCGGAAGCAAATCTGCTCTCCAAATGACTGCAGCTAAAAGAGGCTCGTTCATGCACACATTACACCCACTCCAGGGAAACTGTGTGCCTGCTCAGGTTTTTGCTCAGGTTTTTGCATTTTGCTAAATGTGGTTGGGTATTTTCATGGTCCTGATACGCTCCCTTTCTCTTTAAACTGGACATGAACTGAACAGCCTTGTGACAGAGCAATGCCTTCAAATAGAGATCTGTCCTCTGACTTCTTTTTGTTTTATTTATTTATTTATTTATTTAGTTTTCGATTTATATCCTGCCTTTTTCCCACAAAGGGCTCAAGGCAGCTTACATCATTCTCCTCC
The DNA here is from genome assembly GCF_004798865.1 of Varanus komodoensis. Lineage (NCBI taxonomy): Eukaryota > Metazoa > Chordata > Lepidosauria > Squamata > Varanidae > Varanus > Varanus komodoensis. The sequence goes on from NW_025335972.1 coordinate 4,319,584, forward strand.
TCCATCTTATCCCCACAACAACAACCCTGTGAGGTAGGTTGGGCTGAGAGTCTGTGACTGGCCCAAAGTCACCCAGTTGGCTCCATGGCTGAGCGGGGACTAGAACCCAGATTGTCTGAGTCCCAGGCCCGGGCTCTTAACAGCTACACCACACTGGCTCTTTGGAATGCCCTTTGACGAGGTGTGTGTTTGGTCCACTGTCAGGTAACGTAAGACTTCCCCATCCACCCTCAACCTGCCTTTGAAGGCAAAGTTACTGCTGCTTCTGATCTACTGCACTAGGGATTGTGCTGTTTTTAGCTATCCCACCAGCATGGCTAATGAGATTTCACTGTCAAGGAAGTTGATAGAGAAAACTTCCTTCATAAAATGGAAGCCTCGCTTGAATGAGAAGAACAAAAGGAGCACAAGCTTGCACGGGGGCAGTGCAAGCCCACAATAAGTGTTGCAAAAGAGCATTTTGAGAAGCATATCACTAACAACATCAAGGGCAGCGACAAAGAATTCTTGAAATAGGAGGAGGAGAGTTTGAGGAATCCAGACCAATAGTGGTGACAAAAGATGACATTCTCAACCTTATTGACAAACTGTAACTTAATAAATCACTGGGCCCAAATGTATCCATTGTGGAGTTCAAAAATAAAATTGCTGACCTTACAAAAAATGTAATATGTTCCTAATATCAGCCCATGTACCACCACTGTAACACCAATTTTTAAAAAGAGATCTGGAGGGATCCAAGAAATTACAGTTAGCTCAATGTCTATTCTATGTAAATTGGTTGGAAATGTTATTAAGGATAGAGTCATTAAGCATATAGAGGATCAAGACCTGATGAAAAAGCATCAACAAGGCTTTCACAAAGGTAAGTCCTGTTTCACTAAACCTTTAGAGCTATTTGAGACTACTAATACACATGTGGACAGGAGTGATCTGCCAGACATTTTTGACTTTGACTTCCAAAATGCTTTTGACAAAGTCCCTCACCAGATTCCTGTGCAAACTAATCAGTCATGGAATAAGAAGGGATACCCTCTTATGATCAGTAACTGGTTTAAACCCTAGAAAGCAGACAGTGGGAATCAATGGTAATTTTCCCAATGCAGGGATAGATACAATGGGGTTCCTTCAAGATCAGTAGCACCAATGCTTTTCAACTTTTTCTTATATGATTTGGAATTGGGAGTAAGCAGTGAAGTTGCCAGATTTGCTGATGAGCTCAAACTATTTAGGCTGGTTAAAACCAAAAGGAATTGTGAGGACTTCCGAAAGGATCTCTCTAAACTGAGAGAATGGCCCTCAAAATGGCAAATGTGGTTCAATATAAGCAAGTTTTGAGGCAAAATCAAGTATAACTTAAGTATAAGTTGATGGAACCTGAGCTGGCAGTGACTGACCGAGAAAGGCATCTTGAGGCTGTGGACAGCTCAGTGAAAACATCAACCCATTCTGCAGCTGCTGTGAAAATGGCAAACTGCACGTTAGCTACAATTAGGAAAGAAATTGCGTGTACTGGTGGGAAGGCAAGGCAATGCTATTGTTAGACCACCCTCCAGATGATGGTGGCACTCAGAGATGGGAGTGACTTTGGTCTGAGTTGGTTGCTAAGCAGCTTTTGTTTTTGCAGCATGGCATGTTGTGGTAGGGCTTAGAATTAGGAGGCAAAGGAGAAGACTAGAATAATAGCCCCAGACTTCACAAAGAAAGCATTTCTTTGGTCCCCCTCCACTTCTCTCTTGCTCTAATAGGGAAGAGGCATTTGGTAGGTTTCCTAAGGTCTCAGAAATCAAACTGAGGGGGGTTAACTCCCCACAAGTTCCCACTTTTCCAGTGCAGGCTGGAAAAATGGCCAAGGATGAGGAATTAGTTCAGATACATCTTCCTGCAACAGTGAAAGACCGCAGTGCTCAGAGAGTCAAGAATGAGTCTCAGCTTGGGTTTTCTGGGCAAACTGAAGCCTTCTCTTGCTTCCGCTTTTGTTTCCAGACAGGCCTGTTATCTCCACTCTGGCTGTCAGTGCTTCGTTACCCATCAGAAGAGGAGACAACGTCTCTATCACCTGCCAGGCAGATGGGTCTCCAGCGGCCAGCTACACCTGGAAGGTGCCTCAGGCCTCCAATCTCAACTATGCCAGCAACAGCAGCACAGTGAGCATTGTTGGGGCAGATGGGCAGAACAGCGGCGTGTATGAGTGCACGGCTAGAAACAAGCATGGGCAGCAGCACAGCCAGGTGGAAATCCAGGTAGAAGGTAAGACCACAAAGTGGAAAGTATTTGAAATATGTTTCTGCAGGTGAACCTGGGGCCTTAAAATCAACAAAGTACAGAGTGGAGGTGTTTGTAGGCAGAGGGGTCCTAGTGTTAACCATCCATGGTCATTCTGCAGCTATTTGCCTTTTTCTGGTTAGCACTAAGCAAAAAGATGGGAGAAGTGGTTGGAAAGCAGAGGGGGATTAACAAGTGGACAATGGGGGTAGGCTTCACGTTTACAGGACAGACTGGGGTTTTTTTCCTGGGCCCGTGCGATCCATTAGCTGGAACCAAGCGCAAAACAGTAGCTTCAAAAGAAGAGCAAACTAAACATTGAGGAATGACACGTCTCTGATTGAATTCAACCAAAAATTTGTTTTCAGTGTCAGAATTGAGCTCACAGCCCTTTTGCACAAAAATCCATTCTGGATTTTCCTTCAAGAATTCTTCATTTCAACAGCCCCCCCCCCTTTATTTTTTTTTGGTGGGGGGAGGAGATAGCTGTTGCTATGGTTAAACAGCTGTGAGACAGAATGTTCCTGATCTACTGCAAATCACCCAAAAATCCACCAGTCGATCGCAACCTAGTTGTCAGGGCTAGGGCATCCACTGCTGCCGAGCCTTTGTAAAGGAAATGGTCGGTTGGTCAAAGGAATGGCGGGTAGCACTTCATTAACAGGCCTGTGTCGACAAAACCTTGAATCCATGCTGAGGTGTTACATAGCAGGTGCCCTCCCCCAACTTATTTAAAATTTTATTTTGAACAGAACAGTCATAGGGGGCTACTTCCCTCAAATTTGCAATGATAGAGTTGTGAGGAGAGGGACTACTTAAACTTTTTTTTTCTTGTGGATGTTCTTATTTCTTCAAAATTACATGCATACCCTAGCTCAGTGCTGGGGAACATGTGACTCTCTTGAGATTGCTGGATCCCACTTCCTATCAGAATCCTGGTTGGGAGTTGAAATACAAAACATCTGGAGGGAGCCAAAGTGGTAAAAGAAGAGCACCCCCTATGCTAGAGGTTTTACAGATCTCTTCCAAATTAAGGTCTTTGGAACCTCCTAAATCAGGCCTATTCAAGCTGTGAGCCACCAAATCCAGTGCACAAAAAGGAGAGAGTGTGGTCAGCCCAAGTTAGTGGGTTACAAGCACAGGCCTGGCCAAGGCATTTAAGACATGTTCAAAGTCTGTGTCAGCATCTGGGCCATGGGCAGCTGACTAACCAACACAGGCACCAGGGCCTAAGGCAGGTAGGCTAGAGTCCAAAGTCCAATCCCAAACAAATCCACATCTTTACCCAACAGTTCAAGGTCAGCACCAGGAGTAGAAGAGCAAGGTAAATCTGGTCCAAGAGGCAAAGGCATAGTCAAGCCACCCAGGAATCAGAAACCAAGGAAGCAATGCAAACAGGAGCAGGTACCTGAGGGCTGGAGCAGGAACACAAGCAAAAGCAGGGGCCAGTAAATAGGGCAAGTCTAGGAACAAGAGCAGCATCGAGAGCAGGGCCCAGGAACAGGGAGGGAAGAGCCAGTTCTTATATAACAGTCCCCCCAGGGCTCCCAGGTGATGCTCATGAGGGCCCTGGTAAGCTGCAGTAGAGGGCTGTTCTTCTGGTGCTCGACCAGCAGGTGGAACCCTGAAGCTGCCTCGGAACCTGAAACTCTGCTTCTTAGAACCAGTCAGCCTGGCCATTGGTGAAGGACAACGGGGGCAGTAGTGCATCAACATCTCTAGGCCCATGGATCCCCTAACCCTCCCCTAGGTGCTTTTCCACTTTCCAGGGAAAAGCTAGGGGCACCTATACCTTTCCCTTCATAAGTGGAAGGGAGAATGAATGCAAAAATGGGTAGAAGGGGAAATATTTTGCAGCATCTTCCCTCTACCACTCTCAATTGCTAAATTGGGCTATAGGCTGCAGTATATAAGTTTTAATAAACAAACAAACAAACTAGAATTGATACTACTAACATCAACCCTCTTTGTTGCTTTTCATTAAAAAGTATCTCAGCCTCACAAAGACTATGAATGCTTCCAGGAAGGGAGCTGCTAGCACAGCCAGTCAAAAGGCACTGTGCAGGTTTTTGTTTTCATTTTAAGGGATTTTGTGGGGAAGGAAAGAAGAATGGAAGAATGAAATGGAATTAGGTGACATCTGGACACACACACCCCCTGAAATTCTGTGAAGGAGGCAGGGCAATTGCATTGCCTAGAAGCTTCCTTTCAAACATGTCTGCCATATAACCTCTGGCTAGAATAAATTATGCAAATACAGCAATCCAATTAAACCCATAACATTTATGCAGATTTTGCTCTGCTCCATTCTGAACCTTCTGTGGACTTTGAAATCATTAGCAAAGCATGTTGAGAGTGGAACAAAGAAGAATAGAGGTAACAGATGGGCAGTTGGAGTGTGTGGGGGAGGAAGGAATATGACCGCTCCTGTTGCACGGATTGATTGCACTGCTTGAACGTTTTCCAGATATTTCTGTACCATTGTGACAAATAGAAACCTGCTCTTAAAAATCTCATGCAGAGAAAAACACCCTCAGGCATTCTATTTCTGCAGCAGAGATCAGAATCTACTGTCCTCCAGATGGATTGGATCACAACTCCCAGAATTATTGAGCCCTGGTCATGCTGAGTAAAGTTGATGGGAAATGAAGTTCTAAACATTTTAAAGGCAGCAGGTTGGGGAACATTGATCCAAGCCACTTGTTCAGATAAACAGTTTATTTAAAACAAATTAATAGAGGAGGGCTTATTAAAGGTATACTTTTCTCAGGATAAAACTGTAAAAGGATCAATGCACCGTCATGCCAAATGAAACCTGTCCATATATACTGGCATTGTTTCATTTAAATGTTTAGTGAGAATTTCTGCAAGGTTTCTCAGTTCTCATGCAAGAATTGTTATTGCAAAGGAGAAAAGCTGCTCAAAATATCCTGCGTTCTGCTTCCTCCTTTGCAGATCACTGGCTGTATATTGTTGTTGTCATAGCAATTGCTGGTGCCACCATGTTAGTCCTGGGAGGAATGGCTGGGGTCATTTACTACCTCAAGTCCACAGCCTGCAAAAAAGGAGAATACAATGTGCGTGATGCAGAGAACTCTACTGAAGCCACTTGCCTCAACCGGGAGAGGCCCTGTGATGGTGACATCTACGGTATACAGCTCACCAGGACCTGAACAAGGCTGGGCAGGTACCTCTCGGCTTTGGCATGCCAGGCAGAGAGGGAAAGGCAGAAGAAAACTTCCTGTACAGCCCTCCTACTTCTGCCACCATTTCTGCCTCTGAAGGAAGTGTGTCTGAACCATACAGGCCTCTGCTTCACTGTGGAACTGATTAACAGCCAGTGGAAGGGCACATGGTTGAGTGTTGCCAGGATGGAAGGCCAATTCTAGTGCCCATGGCTTTGGGTACCAGTCAGGCGCTTACTTGGCAGAACACGTCCCCATGCAACCAGCCTTCCTCTGCCCCACTTCACCTGGGCTCTCTGTAGCTTCTGCAGCTAGAAATGGAACCCTTGGAAAAGTTTTATCTCAGCAACTCAACTGTTGTTCTTATTTGGGATCATCTATGCCTTTTCACATGGGGTATAATGATTGCAGTTTTGCTCATTCTGGAGAGTTATAGTTTACTGGTGTCTTGCCAAAATGGGAAGTATTACCTTGGGATTACAGATCTTCACATATGGAGCTGGACTTCATGCTTTCTAAGATACGGCAAAGATTGTAATTTTTTAAAGAACCAAGAACCTTAAAAGCACATTGAATACATACATGCAATTATGAACTGAAGAGAGAGTTACTCTGAGAATTAATGTAACTGGATTAAGATATCAAGGACACATACTTAATCCAGATTAATGTAATTTTGTTTTAGCTCAGTGAAACTATTTGGTAAATCAAATCAAAACAAAACAAAATTCTCTACTCCCTGAGACAAGATAGAATAAGGAGAATCAAGTCACATCAAGTGAATTCTGGGAGTTCATGCCCTTCATTAATTGTGTTTGATTGGTTCAGCTGTGTGATTCAAGAGCTGAGCAGCATCCTGATGTCAGCTTCATCTCTCCACCTTTATACCTAGACATGACCAAGGAAGTGGCCATGTATGTTGTAATTGTGCCAAAACCTCATGATAAATGCAAGCATGGATAAGAAATCACATATTTTAAAAGGACTGGAAGGAAGTAAGTTTGAGGGTTTGAGGGACTAGTCTGGCAGAGGAACTTCAACTCAAGGGGTCAAATTCACCCTGTGGGTTTTCCAGAGGGGCACACTCTGTTCTCTGCCCTCACTGCCTTTCCCCAACCACCAGCTGTTTGGTAATTTCCTAGCTTTTGTGTCGCTTTTTCCTCATTCTAAAATGTTGAAATGTCTCTTCTCAGGCTTGGTTATGGGCAATAAGATCTTATTATACGAAATACATCTACAACATACTGGGCTTCAAAAAAAAAATGTCTCTACCTTTTCAGCTTTGGCCGCACTGGAATGGGGTGCCAAGAACTCCCGCAATAATGAACTTGGCCCTTGGGCTGAAATAGTCCCAGTCGTTGCACTAATGGAATCACTGCTGAGTAGATGCATGTTCTTGGGGTCCATTCTCTACTGTTCTCTGTAAATCAGACTCTCTAAACTGGTGTCCTCCAGAGGTGTTACACTACAACTCCCATCATTCATGATCACTGGGAATTATGTGAATTATAGCCTAACACATCTGAAAGCACCAGATTGAGGGAGACTGATTTATATATTATGAACCCCCAAAGGGCAGCTATATAAATGAAGCATGAGAAAACAACCGGTCCCCACCCTGCTGTTTTCACATTATAGCAGTCATTCTTAAATGGATGATGGCTTCACAGGATGGTCTGTTCAGTAATCTGTAACTCCAAAGCATGAGGTCATGGTTTGTGATAAATTAAGTTCACTGGAACCTCTAGGGATGCAAATCTGCCATTTAACCATTCCTGAAGTAATGGTTGCATACTCATTGTTGTGGCCCACTCTCCCAAGGAGATTACAGGTACAGGAATGTGGTCATGGAAAAAAAGGGATGGCTTAATTGTAAGTGATGTTGCAAGATCAGCCAATTGTGCACTTACAGAACGTAACAGAGTTCGACTGTGCATTCTGCAGCCTGAGCTTTTGAATGGGGAAGACAGTGTTCTGCCATGAACATTCAAGCCCATTTTGCAGAAATCACACATCTCTGTACTTTTAAAGAACTCCCATTAATTTCAAGGGGACTTCTAAAGAAACCTGATATGCAGCAACCTTACTAACTGCTAAGCAGGCCCTGAGGAAAGGTGGGAAGAAAAGCAATACTGTCAGGTGTAGGGTGCTTATAGTGAGCAGCTCACTGCTGAAGTGCTGACACATCTGCCTAGAGGTGACCAACGCGGAAGTTTGTGTGGGCCCACAGCTTTGAAAATGAGACCTCACATCTGGGCAGCAGCCATGTTTTCTATGGACATGCCCATCATGTTTCTGCATAAAGGCAGGTGTGTGGATGAGGACAGCAAAATCCTCCCTCATTTCAACAGTCACAGAACATAACTGCCACCCCCCATGTTCCATCAGGCAGACCTCTCTCCTGCCACCCACTTGAGCTCTGATCCTGGAAGTGAGGAGCGACAAGGGTTTGGTGTGGCCTGGCAGGCCCGGGAAAGGATGGGCGGCTCAGCTCTCCTCACATTCAGGCCCCCTTCTGCTGTGAACAGCACCAACAACACAGGGAACACAAACCTAGATGATGCCGCCATGTCTAGGGTACCATTATCAGCAGCTTGATCAGTTCTCTTGATCAGTGTTGAGAGGGATGGTTTAACTCAGTGTCCTGCACCAAGCAGGGGGTTAGACGCTTTCTGATGGCCTTCAGACCCCTTCCCACTCCATGATTCTATGATTCTGCGGGAGGCAAAGGAAACAGGATAAAGTGAATACCCCAGTTCAGCTGGCAGGTACCTTCTTTATCTGCAGGTGCCAGCCCAGCTCCTGCTGTGCCAGATTGCTCCTGCAGTCCCCAGGGCCAGCCTGACATTATGCCACCTGAGTAAAAGGACAAGATGGCATCCTCTACACACACTCTCCTTCTCTCTCCCTCCATACTGAAGCTAGCCAGGTTAGCAGTTACACAACATCCTTCACTACGCCCCAAAAGCAACAAGTAGGAGCAATTTTCTGGCTCCTACTTCTTGCCTGCCAGCTTAGGGTAACACCTGATATAATAGAGCAAGAGAGCTTGCCATGCTGCAAGGAAGGGAGCCTCCAGTGTTGCTGCTGAAAGGACAGACATGCAAAGCAGAGACTCAGATATGGATAGCTTTGCCAACAGCTGGCTGGCCCTTTTTAATGTTGAAAGGACATACCATGTGAGTGACCATGCATTTAAATGCACTTTTAGCTATTCATTCCCTTATGTGTGTGTTCTAAGGAAGCATTTGGGTGCAACTCTGTTCTGAAGATGTTTCTCAGGGCCTTCACATACACAGTTTCCACAGCAGACCTGTAGAGTCATTTTTCCAAACTGGATCTGGAGAGGACTGAGTAAGTTTGAGACAGGGGATATGAGATACGAGAGGAATAGATATGTTGGACTGAATACTTTGGGATGTTTCAAGAGCACTCCCATCAGCTTATATATATTAGGAGTGGGCAGTCTCAGGCTTGGGGTCCCAGTTTAGCAGTCCAGTCCTCCACTGTATGCTGGATGACCATGCCTCCTTCCTCTGGCCAACCTGCTTTTTCCTGACCACTGAACATTTGCTGATTTCCTAGCTGATGTGCAGTTTTTTCCCATACTAAAATGACAAACTGTCTCCAAGGCTTAGTTACTGGTAGTAAGAACTCTGAGCTACAATGCAGTGCCTTTTTGTGGTTTTGGGCCAGACACTTTGCTGTTGGCTTTGGCCCTTTGTCTTCTGCCCTGCTTACCACTGGAAGGCAAGAACACATCTGTTGACACTTTGTGGTCAAGATAGCCAAACTGAACTGTTAAGCATGGCAGCATTGCACCTCCGAACAGCAAATGCTGGGACAAACTGCAGCCTTTATGCTCTGTCGAGGCACTTGGTTAGCTACTGTTTGGAAGAAAGAATATAAGCTTATATTGACTTTAGTCTGATCTAGCATGATAATTTCGTATCGTCTTAATGCTGTTAAAGATGTGGCACATTTGCAGGAAAGAGAGTTCTGCTGGCAGCGGCATTATCTCACTCAGAAGCAGTGGCAGATGCGTCTGCCCCCCTCATCCCAAAGTGATAGTCAGCCAACCGCTCATTGTCAGCTCATAAATTGTAGGTTGCAGTGCAGCTTCATACCTGAAAAGACAGTCTCTTTGGCAAGGAGACTGCAGACTGATGCTAACATAAAAAGCAACCCAGGCAGGTGGTAAATCCTATTCAAGAAGACTGACCTAGAAACAAAGGGTTGTTATATTCTCCCTTGCAGCAATGCAGAAGAGGCCATTCTTCTACATTGCTGAAACACTCATGGCAAATCTTAAGTGAGGAAAATAGTCCTAGTCTAACCATTCCCAACCTGAGGCCCTTCGGCTGCATTGGCTGGCAACTCTTATCCTTCCCTGGCTATCAGTTTGGAGAAGGCTGTCCTTGAATAGTGTGATGTAGCTTCCTGTGGACGTTTCTGGGTGCATTTCTTTAAATGCCGTTTTACATCCTCACTTTGTGGGCTATTCAGTTCATTCAGTCAGAGTCCCAACCGTAACAGTATATGAAGTCAGAGAGATGGTTTCTGATATGATAAGCATTTGATTACATGAAAGGCTTTTAATAACCTTGCTGAATATCATGACAAGATTTTCTTTTATCCAATGCATTTCTTATTATAATTGAAGATTATTTTAGGCAAGGGTTATTGATGAGCAATTTGAAAACACTTCTGCACTTGACTCATTTACCAGGGCACCAGAAACTACCCCTTGTGAGAATGCCTGATATTGCTTCCATAATATGATCAGTCTCTGGTGATCTTCAATCACTTGGCATAGTAGGGCTTTCCTCATTTCCGGACCATGTGCAGTGGGCTTGCTTGCAAGGAACAAAACATGCTAATTGACCATGCATAAGTCCACCCTTCTTTCCAATTTCTGTCACAACCTTTCCTGTAGTAGTCTAAGGCAGCCTTCCTCATCCTGGGCCCTATTTTGTACTTCAGCTCTCAGCACGGTCAATCATTTCCCATGCTGGCTGGGGCTGATAGGCACCAGGTTGGGGGAACAGAATGTGAGAGTTCTAGCACAGGAAAACATTGAGGCAACATCAGACTCCCACATCTTGCAAACATCCTACTGCCCTTCTCCATACAGAACTGAGAGAGTGGGCTCCAGTTCCACCCCAGTGCGAGCAGAGGGTAGGAGGTTTGGGCAAACTGAGACAGGCAGAACTTCCTATGCTGGAGGCCTTCAAGGAGCATAGCAGGCACCTCCTCCTAATGAGAATTGTTGGTTCCTCTGAAACTAGGCCTCTTTAAGTTGTGATGCACTAAACGCAGCACACAGTCTGTTTTTCAACCTTGGGGTAGCACCAGAAGCCCAAAATACGCTTAGGGCCTGATAGTGGGCTACATTTAAGTGCAGGATTTGCAAGCACAGACCTGCTCAAAATAAATGTTTTGAACCCAATCAGACAGATTTCTGATTTTTTGTTACAACAAACCTAGTAGCATAGAAGCATCCCAGGGAAGAGCAGGTACTGGCTTTTCCATGACACTCTTTAGCTGAATGTGAGAAATCCACCAGGAATATTTCTGCTGGTCTATGCCAGGTTTGTGAACAGACAGGGAGAAACATATATGGATGATACTGAGAACATCTCAGACCCAGGTTAATTAGCCCCATAAGTAGCAGTCTTGAGATGGCTTTAATCCGAAGGATCAAAAGGACAACCTTAGTAGCCCTAATCTTTTAAGTGAAAATGTTTGGTGAATGAGGTCTGGTATGAAGGGGCAAGACTGGAAGGTTCTCTTGCCTAGGATGGTACTTATTGTACTGAGGAAGGGTGTCTGGGGTCTGCCAAATGATTTTGAACTCCTGATCCCTTCAGCCCCAGCCTGCACAGCCAGCGGCCAGGAATGGTGGACGTTATAGTCTAGTACAGTGGTGGCGAACCTATGCCACACATGCCACAGTGGGCACGCAGAGTCCTCTCTGTTGGCAAGCGAGCCAAGTCACTCCAGCATCGCCCCAGCAGCTGAGCATCAGATAATAGTGTACACAGGGGCCATGCTCATGCTCTGAAAGGAGTAGTGGCACCAGGTGATGATGTCACGAGCTGTGACTCATTAGCCGCGACTTGTCCGAGCTTTCACATGGCTGGTCAGTGCACTGCCAAGGAGATATATATATATATATATATATATATATATATATGCTTGGACTGGCTGTTTTTTCTAAACTAAAACTTCAGTATTCAGTTTTTATTGAAAGTTGGCACTTTGCGATAAATAAGTGGGTTTTGGGTTGCAGTTTGGACGCTCGGTCTCTAAAAGGTTCGCCATCACTGGTCTAGTAACATCCACTTGCTCACCCCTCTGCCTGATCTGACTCAGAAGAAGGCAACGTCATATGTTCGTTTGGGCAGCATGTTTGCTTCATACCACCGAAGATCTTTTACTTTGCTTGTCTGAATGCAAGCCTGTCTGTGCGGTCATTGCCCCGAGGCTTGACTGTGAGAAGTATCTGTGAGAAATGGAGGAGGATCTGTTAACATCACTATAGAAGTTGTTCCAGGCTTGCTCCAGATATAGAAAAGTCTCACCCCTACCTGTATCTTGCAAACTACAGTGTGCCAAGTAGACAACAAAAGACAACAGGGCTCTCTATTGGCATAAATCTTGACAGAAGGAATAAAACAATTCAGGTGGTACTTGAATGAGACAAACTATACGCTATGGTAGCCAGCTGAGCACAGTTCCTGCCTTATGTGACCATTGGACAGCCTTTCTGCTTCAAAACATAAAAAACAGATGCATGCCAAGCCCAAAGCCAGACATATTAAATGGATCCGCTGAGCTGCCTCTCTGGTGATCAGGTTTTTTTCTGCTTATATTTCCATTCTTTCTCTCCTGCCAATGTTCTCGAAAAGATTTTGCCCATTTTGTTCTATCAAAATGGTGGAGAAGGAACTGCAATATAATTTAAGCAAAACCAATTCCCTGAAAAACAACTAATTTCCAGGGACCTTAGTGTTTTATTAAGAATTACTTCTCAGCAAATAATTTCTACACATTAAAGAGTACTGATGTGGAAGGCGAAAGTCCATCTCAGAAAGATATGTATAATAAAGAAACCTGCATTATAACCAATGTTTCATTTTTAAACTCACTGCCCTATTTTTCATGCTCATTAAATGTGTGGGCTCAACTATGGGTCCATGTGACTTGTACAGAATAGAAAAGTCTCATTTTGGTGATGACAAATTTGTGGTTGTGAGCTGCCCAGAGGTGTTGTGGCACATTTGGGCAGCATAAAGATGTTATTTATAAATAAATAAATAAATAAATAAATAAAGAAAGTGAGATGGGGTAGTCAGGTTCATTAATTTAAAAAAGCAGGACTAATTGTGATTTGTGATTACTTGTTCCTTGAGGCAGATATCTATTTTTGCCTATTAAATTCTGTAAGACTCTGATGGCATTGCATATTAATATTATTATTATTGGTATGTAAAAAGCAGTAAGTAAACAATTTAGGCACCGATACTTTTTAACAAAGAAAAATGTCAAGTTGTGTTCTTAAATCTCCTTTTTTAAAATGTATGTTTCTGGGACAGCAGTAATTTTAATGATAGGCTGAATTGTATACTGCTGCCTAATTATTATTTCCTTTGCTGAGTTCTTCAAGGAACCATGTGCTGTATGGATGGGAAACAAGCATTTCTTCATTACATGTCATGAAAGCATTTTAATTTTGAATGGCAAAACTATACAAATCACTCTGACTCTGGGACACTCTGTGGAGGAAGAAGAACCAGCAAACTATTGAAGTGAGTCAGCAACAATTAAAAACTGAAAGGGAGTAAAACTGATCTGTGTACTGGTGATCTGCTCCTCTCTGGCCTCCAGCGATACAGCAATGCTCTTTCATCATAAAAAGCACAGGAAGATCTCATGCGTTAAGAAGTAAATGCTGTACAATAAGGAACCTCTTTGTGAATGCAACAGGATGGTTTTAGCAGAAAAGAACTGGAGAGACTTTGTAGCATGCCAAGGATTACAGTGGAAGGTATTTTTATTTTGTGTATATATATAGAAATGTGTGGTGGAGGCAAGGGGGGAGTATTTAATAGACACTTAATAAAACTTAATGGAACTGTTGAGTGAGAGGCTGAACTTGCCAGCAAGTTAAACCTGGCACAGAAATCATGGCTACTGGGAAAGATAGGCTTACTCCTACATGCCAAACAAGGGGGAAATATGCTTTACTTCATCACGCTGCATTGCTTCAGGATAATTTCTCCCAATCTGGCCGTGCTACAGTTAGGGCTGAACCTTGGGGCCAAAAGTCTGGTCATCACAACCCACGTGTGGGGCACTATCCAGAAAGTAGGAGATGAGGGTAGCAAGGCAGGAGAAGCAAAACTCCACTTTCTAACTCATTTCATGACGATTAAAATACAAAACTGCACATGCTTCAGAGTATTTTTTTAAAATCAAGGCTGGCAAGCAGTTTTGTTGTTGTTGTTATAACATGTCAGGAATGTAAAAGTTGTTGTAAATCCATGGAATGACAGTGGGGGAAGGAAGAACAACATTTGTTTTGAACTTCACAACCGAAGAGCAATAAGACCATTAAGCCTATGCCTGGTGCAAGTTTGCTTGCTTGTGAAGCAGGAGAACTCACACTGTTGGCCACAATGGGGTCCTATGACATACAACAAGGCAGTAAGAGTAAAAAAAGAAATATTTTGCAAAATAAAGGCTTCCTGCACCTTATGGTTGCAGAGAGCCCTGTTCAAACTTTTCACATCATTTATATACCTTTCTACATAAAGGACATCAGAAGCTCTACTTTGGTTTGGATATTATTTGCCCCAGCGCAGGTCTTCTTAATATTGCTCAAACTATTTCTACCAATTAACATTGGCTGAAGCTCCTACTTTTATTAGTTAAAGCTATGCATGTCACTTGGAGTTGCTCATTACATAGAAACAGAGCGAGTCAGAAGGGACCTCCTGGGCCATCTAGTCTGACTCCCGGCTCTGCTCATTACATGCCCATTACCATAGCCTCCCTTATCGCTTTACACATGTCCAGCACACTTGAGGCTGATGGCACCCTGGACCCATCCAGAAATCCTCCTGTGTCTCCTTCGACATCACTGCCATGCAAGCCTCCCTCCTGCCACCCCACAGCAGGGCAGCCACCCCTACTGCTCTCCCTGCTGGCACCAGCCCCAACCTGGGGAACCCCTGCATGGCAGCAAAAGAAAAGTGCCCAGCATTTCCAGCTGGGGCTGGTGGTGGCAGGAAGAGAAGGCTGCATGGAAGTAAGGAGGCATGAGAACTCTGTGGCTTCACTACTTGGTTGAGAGCATGAAGCGTTGGCCATGTGCCAAGATCTCATGAGAGCCAAAGGGCCTCACAGCTGCAGAAGCTGCTCCGAACAGCCTTGCTAGCGGTTTTCCTGCTGCTGCAAAGGCCTGAGTAGGAAAACAGCGGGGGGAGCTCTCTTGAGCACCCACTGGAGGTGGTAGGGGGCTTTCTGGGCTGAGGGAAGTGGTGACGTTTACTGCTCACATACAGGGGAGCCAGGCTTTTCCGGCTGGGGCTTTGCCTGGGACGCCTGTGGGGCAGGGGATTGGCACAACTCACCGCTCTTTGAATTCTGCTGCTTCCCGCAGGTGCCTCACCCTGCTTCGTGGGCGGGCTGGCAAGGAAGTCACCCCACCCTGGATGCTAAAGCAAGGTGTGGCAGGGATGATGGGGTGTGGCTCGCAAGATGGGGGAGAGGGAGGTTCAGTCCATCATGGGACAGAAAAGGGGACAACCCCAGAAAATAAGAGGACATGCTCAGCTTTGCATACCACCACTTCTGCAGAACAAGTTTGGCCAACCACATCCAGAAACAGCTGAAGGCTTTAAATGGGGCCTTTTATTCAACAACAGCAGGCACTTTCTTGTCACAAGAGACGCAAGCAAAGTACGTTAGCAAAAGTAAACCCAGAACCAATACAGAGACAGCAACACAAGAAGTGCACAGAAAAACATCCCAGCAACCTCTTGCATCCCATGGATCAACCAATTAGGGTTCAATACTATGCATGTGTGGACAAAGAGGGAGTTGTAGGACTTTAGTTCTAAACACGTACGGTATTAGTGACACTTCAACCAATTATTTTTCTCTCCATACACTGCATTTATAGTATTTTTTTTTTCTAATTCCAACAACTATTACTGGCTGTAAAATGGGTAACTCCCTCCCAGTCATGATCCAGATGTTCCTATTACCCAGGAGTCCTCAAACTTTTTCAACAGGGGGCCAGTTGAAAGGTGGTGGTGGTGGTGGCGGCGGCGGCAGGCACGGGCGCGTTCCTGCAGGGAAGGCAGGTACGATCACGGCCATCTCCCCCCTTCAAGCACACCCGTCTTCCCTCCATGAATGCGACCACAATCGCGGCCATCTTCCCCCCCACCCCCAGCATGACCGCGATCGCGCCCACCTTCCCTGCACGAGTGTGACCACAATCGCGCCCATCTCCCCATTGAGTACTCCTGTGCCGGCTCAGAGCTTTTGGACTTGCTCAGAGATCATTTTCTGTAGTTTGAGGGCCATAGTTTGAGGACCCATGCTATAACCAATATAATTCACCTCATTTAAAAAAAACTAGAAATATTATTTTATAACTAGAGCAGCAAGAGTGAAAGCTTCCATATAGCTCGATCCTTTTCAACCAATGGGCTTGGTAGTTTTAATTAACACTTGGTAGCTGCCTGAAAACGTTTAATGATTGCCCTTCATGTGCAGTACAATAGCAGGTGGCCAAGTCATTAAAAACACTGAGCTGGTTGTTAACTGGACCAAAGTACTACCTCTTTTGAAAGATAAAGCATATCACTTGGAAGTTCCACTGGATGGAAAAATTTCGAATGCATTTTGAATCTTAATATTTTAATGTATTTAATGATTTCTTGAAAAGGTATTGAAATTTGGGACAAAAAAGGGTCACAGAATGTGCCTCTTTGAATGTGAGTTTTCAAATCTTTCACAGATGCAACCATTCCACCTAAAGACTTGAAATGTAAATCAGCAGCAGTCAGCAGCAGAGGAAAACTCTATACAAACATAGGGTCCTGAAAGTAGGTGTTTCTAGTGGCACTCACCTGTGCTAGGAAGGCTAGGGAACTCTGTGCCTTCTCTTTCCAAGGGGAACGAAATTTTTCACCCTCATAGGTGACTCTTCCTAAGATTAATTCTACCTTTCATCTGTCTCGGGATATTGTATGGACTGTTTTTTGCCCCAACCGTTTCCAGCAGAGGGAGCAATTGTGGTACACATTAAATGTTCAGAATGCTAATCTCTCTCTCTCTCTCTCTCTCTCTCTCTCTCTCTCAGACATACGAAGGACATCAGCGTCTCTGACATTTTCATTTCTGACAAATGGGACATCAGGGTTGTCAAGTGTCCAGAAGTGTTATTAACCAGTGGGTTTAGAGACTGCTCATTTTGGTCTGCCATTCTTTCAACAAGCCTGTTCTGGAGGGAATTAGTGTGGTGGATAGAAGAGCCTCAATCAACTTGTCCCCTGTTGCAGTCATTTCCTGGACCAGTGTGTCTACACCTGCAATTTACATGGCCGAAAAGACTTCTGTTGACTTCTATCATTTTGTTTCAAGAGTCAGGTTATCAAAGACAGAATGGAGTCCCGAGCTTTTATGAATACCTTGGTCTTCAAAGACGTAATATATTTTGCATTTGCTTCCCCCCTACTTTGAAAACATGTAGGAGAAAGCTGATATTCAAAAGCAAAATCAAGGTTTTGCCATGATTGTATGACAAATTTTATTCTAATATCTCAGCATTCAACAAAACAATTGCCTAACAAAATGCTGAATAGACTCATAAGCCAAATGTTCCTCTCTTTGTGTCATCAACAAAACAAAATAAATTTGGTCTGAGAGGCAGCAATGTTAAAAGAAAAAAAAACTTTTTACAGATTTTCATAGAGGTAACAAAAATAAACATTTTTAAATACTGTAAGCATACATACATGCATTAGTATAACAAAGCCAATATTGAGGACATAAGTATAACAATAGAAGTAATAAAAGTCTAGGAAGCAGAAAAAGTAGTTGGGATTATATTATTAACAGATTAGAATTGATGTTATTTATTCATTTCATGTATTTTTATTGAGCAGCTCAGCCATAAAGGTCTTTAGAGCAGGTAACAAATAATCATTGGAAGAAGCTTGCCCAAAACTTACATTGAAAAGGAGAGCGCGCGCCAGGGGAATGGCACGAGGAGGGAAGTGCAGAGAGGGGATGGTGTATTCCATCAGGGCTGCTGGAAGGACCCTGCTTTTCCTCTCATCTCCCACAGCTCAGCCTGCTGGAATGGCTGGTGGTGGCAGCGGATGTTGACCGGTAAGGTGCTTCAGCCCGAGAGATTTTTCAAATGCCAGGTAGCAGCAGGTACCCTGCAGTAGCATCAGGGTGTGCTGAGGAAGGATTTGGGTCCAGCAAATGTTTTTACTTAATTTAAAACATTTATATCCGGCCCCATTCCCAATCAGAATCACTATAGCTTGCATAAAAAATAGAACAGTAACAAAGACAACAAAATCCTCAAAAGCACTTGAATAGAATCACAACCGACTTTTTCCCTTCTTACTGTTGCTTTTATGATTTTTTTTTTAAGAGAAGGAAAGTTGTTGCCTCAAAGACCAGATACAATTATTTTTGTCCAGTGAATGCCAGGCTTACCCCCCATCCCCCCACCCCAGCCCCCCTCCTTGGAAAAGGGGCAAGAACACTGCACCTCTGGGACTGGCAGGCTGATTTCCTTCCAGCCTCCCAGGGCTGCTTTTCACCTTTGCTTCTCCTTCTCTGCCTGCAGACCAAAGACATCATGAGCCATTGGGAGGAACAGCCATCTTAATATCCTGCATTCCAGTCAGACACTGGGGAAAAACAGCCCCCATAGTACTTGGATAATTGAACAAAGTCAAATACAGAAACAGCATTATGGATATGGAAAGGTGACCCTAACCTACAGAAGCTGCCCTAAGCTGCACCAGTTCCAGGAAGGTTATATGCTTCAGACATATTCCTTTCTCAATGAAGGGAAAACCCTAAGCGGTACAGAAATCTATTAAATAAATACATGTAGCTGCTGTTGTACCCCAAGTGTGGTCACTTGGAGTATGCCACTGATCAGTCTCCTCACATTTTAAATCTATTTATTCCATTCATCAGTCAAAGTTTATTACAGAGTCATAGATTCATTATTTCATTTATACCCTGCCTTTTACCTGAACAACTCAGAGCAGCATACATAGTTTTCTCCTGCTCCCCATTTTATTCTCATAACAATCCTCTGAGATTGATTAGGTGAGTGATAGTTAATGGCCCAAGGTCACCGAATGGGCTTCACCGATTTGGGGGGATTTGAATTCAGGTCTCTATATTCCTAGTCCAACCAACTGTACTACACTATTTATTTTACTACTTTGTGGCTACCTCTTTCATTTTAGCATCTGCCTGCTTCAGCCTGCAATGTTTTAAACTGATTACAAGTCTTTATTTGTTTTGCTTATCAACAGATGTACAGAGTAGAGTGAAAGTCCACTGGGCGGTCAGCAAAAATTGTGCCCCCCCTTCCTAGCATGGAGGAGTAAACACTGAGTTAGCTGCTTAAAACACTGCAGGCTTCTCTCTCCAATTTCTAGTATAAAATCGTTTCTACTTCTTAGGTTTTCATTAGGGAGGAAAATGGGGCAAATCAGAGCCAATGTAGGTTAGATTCTATTTTAGCAGCTACAGCGATGACAACAAAGGAGGCTTGTTTTGCTGCTACCACTGTGTTTGTGCAGCTCTATCTAGAAGAACTATTCTGATCCTAAAGGGGATTTAGTCAGGGGAGATTCTTGTTTCAGATACATCTGATATGATCTGATTTGGTTGGCTGCACATCCCTGCAGACAGTGGAGTATTACAGAAGTCAGGAATGCCTCCACAACAATAATGCCAAATCACAAGTTATCACCACACTATGTTTGGAAAAATCAGGGTTAACCTGCAGCGAAACGACATGTATAGGGCTCCAGTGATTCCAAAGATTATACATTTGTATAATTGTGTATTTGAAGGTCTCATTGGTGTACTCGCAACTTGTGGATAGTTATATGCGTGTTACAAAAACTGTTTGGAGTTATTTATTTATTTATTAAAACATTTTTATGCCGCCCCATTCGCCGAAGCCTCGGGGCGGCTCACAACACTAGTTACTAGCAATGTTCCCAAATGTAGGAGACACAGAGCTGACTTTTCAAACAAACAAGATCATTCAAACAAGAAAAGCAGTAGCTTCTGGTATTGTGCACCGTTGTTCTTTATACAGGTCTTAGGAATAAATTTTATTGCTCTGGAATTTGTTTGGATGTGAAGAAGTATATAAACACTGTAAATAAAACAAGCAAGTAAATAAATATTGGCAAAAGTAACATGTGGTAGCACCAGGTTATGACTGTATGCATTTTATATGGCAAGAGCTGCCAGTCAGAACACCAAAGAGTTCAACAGGAAAAGCTGGTTAGCATTTGGTTTCCAGTAAGAGGCTTGTTTTCCCAGCCAGGACATCAGGACAGAAACGAAATGCGGGCAGGCCTCAAAGATAGTCAATTGCAACATGTTTATATGTTTATTTGGCAAGGCTTGCTCAAAAGCAAATTGCATAGGTCACTCACACAATAGTCCCTCCAAGTTGTGTGCACTGTGCAAAGATAAGACTGTTCCTAAAACTCCCAGAGATGGTGGATCCAAAGGGCACTAAATCCACAGTGGTACAGCACTATCTTTGCAAAGGTAAAGTGGATGGAGCAGGGAAGATTCCTAGATTCCCAGATTCCCAAGTTTTCTTTTCCACCCACGCATGCTGGAATGATGTTGCACCAACGCAAGAGGAGACTTCAGTTTCCTAGCTTCCACTGAAGTCAGTGGTGAACGGCAAAGGACTGCGTCACTCAGCCACCATGTCTTTAAACAGAGCAATTGGTTCACTTGAAAGCTCATACTGGAGGCCATAAGCAATATCTCAGTTTCTTGCTGCAATGATACATAGGAAGTAACCTTATGCTGACTTGTGCCATTGGGCCATCTATTTCAGTAGCAGTAGTTTATCAGCATATAGCCATAGGCCATTTACTCTGGCTATACAGTCTCCGGAATTTCAGAGAGGAATCCTATATATTAGAACTTACTTCATTGCACTTCTTGTCATCTGCAAATACAATAGGAAAACTGATTGCCAGAATCCTGAGGTTACTTTCAGTAGTGATGAACACATTGTGGGTAATGAGCCATTCTGTTAGTTTGTCAGCTCAAAGTGGAGGAACACAGAAGCCTTCTTCCATGTTTTTGTTTAATTAAAGGCTAAAATTCTCTGTCAGGATAGGTAATCATAAGATGGCCTCTAACAAACTCCTACCCTGCATTTAAATCAATGTTATCAACCAGAATGCATTTGCTGAGATCAATGTATTTAGTGCTTGGAGTATTTTTTGGCTAGAATTTATTGTAAACAATGGTGTAGTGGCAAATTTAGAAGCGGGGGTCCCTTCAAGAGAGAACCACACCTCAAAGCCTTGTCCCCATTACAGATCTCTTTCCAAGATAATTCAACTTATGATTATACAATAAAAATGAGCTTTGTCACTTTTTGGAATTTCTGTTGAGTAATGAATGCAAGATGAGGGTATGGCAGAAACAATGGCAGTTCCTACAAGTTATTTCTTTTCATCTAATTTATTATGAATGATTTTTTAAAATTACCTTTACGCACCATTCTCCAGCCAAAAAGCTCCCAGAGTGGCTTATGTGAAATTAATAAGCCAGTTCTTGCCCACAATCTTACCGTCTAAAAACATGACTTACTGAGGCTGACCATGAGGGAAAGTGTCACAGGAAGCATTTGTGCATGCCTGGCAGGCCTCTCTAGATAGGCAGGTCCCAGGAACTGTAGAAAACACCCCTGTTCTTAATCCATTAAATTCAGGACTCCAACATAGTGGCAACTGCCAGCCACAATGCAACAAAATTAAGTCTCTTGAGAGGTAGTAGGGGAGGGATCCAGTGACCCCCCTCCCGAGCCTCCTTCAAAATAAGTAGGGGAGCTCCAACCCCCCTGAGGGGACCCTCCACTACACCCTTGATCATAAATGTGTGAATTCTTGTTCACTATGAATTTGTAATGTAAGATTCTGCTTTGGACTTTGTTGCTAGGATTGTGACTCTGAATGCATTCTAACACCGAGACTGCTTCTTAAGCCAGGCAATTTACCAGTGGCTTTCATGGAAGTAATTTGGTTTACTGGGGATACAAGTGCAGGAAGTTCTGCCACAAACCTCTGAAAAGCTGATTGTGTAACTGGATTTACAGCAATTAAGACTTTTGTTATAAGTACTGTTGATAACAGTGGCTTACTAGAAGGTGCCTGGAAACTGAACTTGAGACTCAGGAAGGTATAATCCTCTGAGCCAAATTCCCCTGAGAATCCGCTCCTTTTTAAAATTCCTGCTGCTTGTTCCCCAGTACTATCAAAGTCTGACTCAGGTGCTATGCCCCAGGCCAAAGGACTAACCATTTAAGAAGGGTTACTCTTCAAGGAGAGAATGGAGCTTGGGAGGTGTAGTCTGCATACACCAGGATTGTTTAAACTGTTGCACCCCAGACGTCCTTGGGGGAAGTTACCTGCTTGGAGAGTTGTGAAATCCAGCCCTGCTTTCCCTGTGTTACTAAAAGCCACTTTCAGGCACTCACGCCATGGGCTTCTGTTCATGATCAGGACAGGACAATCCAGCTAAAAGCTGTTTGAATAGAGGAAAAGTGGATTTCCTGTCCACTATTACTCAGTCTGAAGTCGTGAGTTCTAATCTGGATCTCCAAATGTTGCTGAACTACAACTTACAGCCCCTACCCTCCAGCTAGAACGGACAGTGGTCAGGAGTGACAGGAGTTGTGGTCCCCTACAACTGCAAGGACTGGGACATGGGCATCAGCTGGGGCAGGCAGAACACTGGGAACAGGGCAAGGTGGGGCTTCACAACCAGTTGGGGACCTGAGGCAAACACAGGTTACCAATCCAAGGTCAAAGCCAGAGGAACATTCAGTTAGAGCAAGGTGGGAATGAACCACGCTCAGGGAGGAGCAGCTGGACCAGGGCGCCAGGAGTCACCAAGACAACTTGCATTGCTGTGGCAAAGAAGAGCAGTGACAGAAAGCCTTTTATGCTGGTCCCCAAGGCTTCCAGCTGCACTGCATAATTCCTCCTCGGCTGATCCCTGCATGGATGCTTCTGGTTCTGCAGGCACTTGCAGGGACACTCAGACCCTGATCCTGACAGCAAAATGCAGTAGTTGCCAAATAGTTTTCAAAGCATGCCCATTGAAAATGAATCGCACCATTTCATGAGTATGCGCAGGTGTCACCCCCACCCACCCCTGTGTGTGTGCATGTTTCTCCAGGGTGCATGTGCATTATGCTTGTTCATAGGTACATGTATTTCCTAGAACCCTTGTCAAATCCCTAGTTGGCCCTCAGAACACCCCCTCCCCAAAAAGTCAAGCATCCATGTTCTAAGTGATCAGAACTTGTCAGATTCCTGTTCCAGTCAAGCGGCCATGGAATTCTACTTTTTATCAGTACTATCCTCCCTAATTGTTCTCTCCATTTACTGATTAACCACTCAGCTGTTTGCAAAGCAGCCTAGCTTAAGGGCGAGAGATGCTTACAGAACAAATAACTGAGTCACAACCTGGTCTCCAGGTCCTCTGGAGCACCATGGAGGGGACTGCTTTCTATTTCGTGGTTACCCTGGTGATCGCTTTCCCAGCTGCTTCTCACAGTCAGCTGTAAGTATTTCTTGTTTTAAATCTAATATAGGGCTTTATCCTCTGCTCAGGAAAAGCATTTTCTGTGCATTTTTATCTCTTCTTTTGTCTGATGTCACATGCTGTGAAGTTCTATCAGATTTAGAATGCCCTTCTTATGAGGACTGGTTATGAAATAAATTTCCTCTGAAAAGAATTCTGTGCTCAAAAAGCATTTGAACCACATAAATGAACATAAGAGTTCCACTGGTTCTGTCCAGAGGTCCATTTACTTTAGTCTACAGACAATGCTAGCCATGTACTTCTGGGAACGTTGCAAACACAGTGTGATGGAAATAACTCTGGAACAGTTACACCATGTATTCTGGCTCTGAACTTGCAGATACTATTATGTCATCATCAGTTATTATTATTATTAAACTTGTTTAAATCTGCATGTTTTGCAACTAGACGCATTTAGTTTGCTGGGTTGTATTCATGCATGGATGCTGCAGTCATCCATGACCTCATATTCAGGTGACTGACCTTGCATATCATGACTTCCACAGTGATCTATGTACTGATTACACTGCAGTTCTCAAGTTGCACCACCAAGAGCCATGCAAGAGATATGGGAGATTCATGACTGTAGCTCTTTTAGCTGTTTATATTTTTAAATTAAAAGCAGCAATCAAAATGAGCAGCAAATCAGATTGGAGCTGCTACAATGGAAGAGGGCAGAGTTAACTGTTGCCTGTGTCATTTCTTTAATCCTTACCCAAAACTATTATCCAAATGGCACCTGCATATGGTTCTGTAAAGGGCAAATAGTAAAGTTGTGGGTGAGCGATACAAACAAGGGAAATGGTGCAGGGAGAAAGGCTTAACAGAGTTAAAAGTGAGAAGGGTAGGAGTAATACAAAATGAGGGTCTTCAATAAATCCTTTATACCAGCTTTCCTCAGCATAGAACCCTCCAGTTGTTTTGGACCACAATTCCCAGTATCCCTGACTTTTGCCATATTTGTTGAGGCTATTCGGATGTTACATCTCCAGCAATTAGCCAACTTAGATAAATCCTTATTAAAGAAACATTGTGACATCCAGTAGACACAGTACACTATTTTTCTACTGAAGTAGATATAAACTGAGATCTACAGATGTTTCAAATACAGACAAACCAGCCACCTGCGGACACACTGTGGACAACACACAACGCATTAGATGTCAAGGTCCTCATCGAAAACGATGGACGAACGTCATCAAATACAGTGGCTAAATGTTATGAGATATAGTGTCTCCAATCAGCATCTATTGCTCAAGCAAAGTGGAAAAGTGTAGTATCCATTCCATTGTGCCTTAAAATCTGTGCACTATCTTGATAAGTATTTATGATTGTAGATTGAAATTACTGGTTGTAATGTCTGGGGCAAGCATGGTAGGCAACTACTGTCAGGATGCAGATGGTGGGTGGAGATTGAGGTTGAGAGAACCAGAAGCACATCTTTGAGAAGTCCAAAGTCGAGAGCCAGTGAGAAAATATGGTTCAGGCAAAAGCACAATGCATGAGAAGACCAAGGGTCAGGTACTGGTAAGACAGTCATGATCAGAAGCAAGACGAGGTCAGGGAGGATGGGTGCATGTACCTAGTAGGCCAGGGTCAGGCGAGAGACAAGGATAGAAGTGGGAACAGACTGGATCAGAGGAGGAGTCAGGCAAGCTAGAGCAAGGCAAAGCTGGAGCTTGAAGCACAGAGTTGCCACCAAACAACTCACGTTGCTATGGCAGTGGGCAGCAGTGCCATGAAGCCTTTTACGCTGCTCCCCGGTGCTTGCCGCTGCACTGCATCATTGCCAGTGACGGGTCCCTGTAAGCACCTACAGGTGTATTCCTGATCCTGCAGACACTTACAGGCTAAAACAGCCTTTGATCCTGGTACTGATCAGCCTTCATAACTGGTTCCAGTTAAGCTGTAAAAGCAGCAGAGCCAAACCTAGGTCTAACAAATGTTGCAATCGCAAGTATCGCCTTTCAGCTACAGCAGGCAAATGGTATTTGGTCTATAAAGTGAAGAACAACAAAAACTTAACAGCACTTGCTAATAGATGCAAAGTGAAAATCAAAGTATCCATCCATGTCCACCACAAAAAAATTTCTTATCCATTTTAAAATCTGGTTTCCCCTGTACAGTCAATTTGCCATGAGACTGCCTCCACACTTTTCACATCCTGTAAAGTCTTAGAGAGCTGATTTAATAGCAGAGTTTGAAGTCTCCCATAGTCATCTACATAGCTTCTGGATGGCCATAGAATTGTCATTATTCAAGTTGTGCTATGTCTCTGAGAATAAGTATTCCCAAACAAGTAATAAGATCTGACACCATAAAAACTGCCTGTTAAGTAATATGCTAAGAGATGTAGTGTTTTCAACTGGCATCAGTTCAAACTTCAATCGGTCAAATTACCAAAGTATCAAACAACTGTTTGAAAGCTAGAGATAAACAATAAATCATCATCAGCATAGAGAATAATATTAATTCTAAACAATCATGCACAAATCTATGAATACTACTAGCACATGCCAGGAGTTCCAAACATGAATCAAATATCAATGGAGAAAGTATATATCCCTGTTACCTCTCCCAAGTGAAGGAAAAAAAAAGCCAAGATGAGACTATGGTCATAATTCTACTCTATTAAATAAATTCTGCTAGTAAGCTTAGTGCAATGAAAATAAATTTCTGGTATATTTTTTCAAATGCCTTTTCAGCATTT
Source organism: Varanus komodoensis (assembly GCF_004798865.1). Taxonomy (NCBI): domain Eukaryota; kingdom Metazoa; phylum Chordata; class Lepidosauria; order Squamata; family Varanidae; genus Varanus; species Varanus komodoensis. Next base: position 4,345,660 of record NW_025335972.1, read on the forward strand.
AAAGAAATAATGGCAGCCTGGTCTATTCTATCAGTTTTTAAAGCTATCAAATCAACAACTTGATAACCTGAAATTATCAGCCTCCTTCCTAGGTTCAGTAAATCCCAGCTGATCTGGTTAAACCAGGGTAGTGATAACTATAGCACTCTATCAGCCAGAATTGCATTAACTATTTAAGTAACTATATTAATTAGCAAGTAGGTCAGTAGTTACTACAATGAGTGTGATCTTTGCCATGTTTAAGAATCACTGTAATGCAAGCTTTAATAATAAAAAGGCAGTCCAAATCAAAATATGATTATAGATATAATTATAAAGCTAAAGCTTTGGAACTAACAATTTGGAAAATGTTTCTTTACCATTCATGTGGAAAGCCATCCAAACCAAGTGATTTCCCAGGATTCATATTTGTAATTGTTTCCATAATTTCTTTAACATTCAGACGCCAAGAGAAATTGCCATTATGGAAGAACAACCTGAAAGAAAAATAATCCATGTTCTCCTCAGATAATTTGCTTGCTGTACTGAACAAATCAGAATAAAACTTTAACAATTGTGAGTTTATGTATATATCAGAGGTATGCATTGTACCACTCGCATCCTTAACAGCTGAAATAATGTTTCAGTGTTTTTGCTGTTTACCAAACGCTTACTGGGATGTGCAACCTTTTTTTTCCAAATGCCATAAAACGATTAAAGCAAATTCTTCCTGTTGTAAAAAACGTTGTACTTGTTTTACTAACATTTTGCAACTCCTGATAAACATTTTGTGCAGTTAAGCTAGAAGCAAGCTGGATTATAAGAAATTTCAACTTCTTATTCATTTCTGGTATGCTTTATTTATTCTTATAGGTGGCATCAGCAATAATTCAGTTCCATATAAAAGGCTGAAGAATCAACAGAACCCCCATTAATTTTTAAAATACTTGAGTAAGCACAAAACTGTTTTTTAAAAAACACCTCATGTTTCAGAAGATAAACATTCCAGTTCCAAAGCCCAGGGGCCCTCAGGCAAATCCGAAATTTTCAATGTCAATCAGACTGGATCTTGGCCTGAGCTGTCCAGCATATCAGTCTTACAAGCATTTATTTGAAGTAGCAACGTTGTAGAAATAAAAAATAATAATCTTTTTGTTTCTGCAGCTTTTGGCCTGCTGCTTTTGGCCTGATCAGAAGCTGTTATAATGGACAAGGAAATTGAAGGGTTAGTGTCTCTTGCCAAATTACAAAATTATCCAAGCAGCAGTGAAACCAAATTCAATCATATAGGTCTGAAGTGTAAAACTCACCCTTGTTTGCCTTTTGAGAGCAGGTATAGCCCAATCCAGTAAAGGATGTACAATCTTGCTAAAATGTTCATGAAACCACCAGAGAATCATTAGGTGCATACACATTAATCATGACAATTACTCTATTAATATATTTCCCAACCAGAATAAAGAAAGCAACCATCAAGATCAGTAATCCCTTGCTAAATTGAAGAGTCACCAATGAATTAAAATAGTAGTCCCTTTAACCTTTGTGTAGGTATCTGGTACACAGATCTTCTTGCCCAATCTTTTCTGGACAAATGTATAGCTAGAGCTATCAAATGGATTTCTTGTTTTTTGTTTTTTTTTTTTTAAGTCACCTTGACATTAAGCTCATTTAAGCTAGGGGGCAGTCTCATCTGTTCATTTAAAAGCTATGATATCACATTAAATATAGAAAAAGAAAGAACATATTGCTTACCTCTCTGCACGAGCATGTTTTACCAGAAGTTGCCTACTGTTAAATGATACAACATATAAATCATGCATTATTTCAGTCCAAACATTTCAAACTAATATTCATTGTGATTAACATGGAATTTTTACAAAACCTGTAAAATTTAAAAAAGAATGGAACTAGAAACAAACCAAAATAGAGTCAAACATCCCAGATAGTGCCAACATCTCTCACCCAAAAAATTAAAAAAATAAAAATAAAAAACCCACAACATAATGGAAATGATATTAAAACCCCCACAACAACCCAAAAAAGAATTTAGAAATAGAAACCTTTGGTGTTGATGAGACCTTGCTCTTCCACAGTCATCTGGAAAAGGTAGTATTCATCAAGCCTGTCACCATCCCAGAGATCCTTCTTTCATGCTACAGAGGTGAATGTTACTGAGAACAACTCTGGCAAATCCTCTGTTGCCATCTTCACAAAGCGCGGGGGAGAAGAGAAGCTATTTGGCACCAAGTGGCTCAGCACGCTGCCTCAAGCTCGGTTCCCAGCAGGGCGAGGGAAATGAAAACAACCTCTCTGCTCCTGGAGTGCAAGTGTCAACTGTATGCCTAAGAGGATGAGTGAGAGGGCAGGGGCATGGAGAGGGGCATTTGCAGGGGAAAATCTGTAGGCCGGAGGGCCCGCTTAGTCTTTCCCTTGAGCTCCCCTGAAAATTAACCCAGGCCTCTTACAATTCTGCTTCCTGTCACCTTGCTTCTTCTGGCCTTTGAAAAAATGGCAAAATGGGCTTGCACCCAGAGTTCAGGAAGTAACCAGTGGGCATAAAATGACTCCACCTTCCCTGCCCTTGGCTGCCAGCTCTCAAATGTCACCTGTGCTCGTGTTCAGGTTGCCTCAGCAGATGCAGTTTGGGGAGCACACATTTGCCGAGTGAGTGTGCACTTCCTCCATGAATCTTGCCTTGTACAAGGGTGTGGAGAACTTGGTCATAGGATAAAGGCCTCTATTAGGGGAATCGGATACCTATTCTCAAGTGTGACAGATCACCTGCCATCACTGGGCAGTTGCCCCCTTCATTTCCATCATTAAACTGCACTGCTTTACTGTAAAATATGCCTTTTCCCTTAAGGCCATTAAGTGTGAATCAAAATAGGTAAGTGACAACAGAAACTATTTAATATTTTATTGAAAAGAAAGAAACACAATAAAGCAGACTGAAGGCTGCTACCACTTTTAAACAGGGTTTTTGTATGGTTACTTTTCCTACCATACCTTTGTGCCTACCCCTAACCAATTTTATGCCCATTACTGCATCAAGCGCCATCCCAGTTAAGCCACAGACCTAACAATGATGGCTTGAAAGGTAGTCTTCTCTCTGATTTCCATCTCAGGCACCCCATCCTCTCTTCCTCAGGAAAAGTCTCCTTTCAGACTCCTCTTAAAGAGTTTTCCACAGTTGACTATATTCACCCCAGTGAGAACCCAGCAGCCAGTCCACTTTGGTGCAGCCAATATTCTGCCATCCCTTCTCTATTTAACTTTAGGACCAATGGGCAACCTTAGATGTTCAGTTATTCTCCAATTTCTCACCCTCCCATACAGACAGCGCTTAATTTTCCTGGCTTAATGGCAGCAGTCAGTGCCAATTTGCTAGCACACCATATTTACAGTGTAAAAAGACACAAGTCTCTAGTAAAAAGCTTTTTAACATCTGTCAACCCATTTAGGCCCTAAGTTATTGAAACAAAACATTATTTTTTTTTCTTGTTTCTTCATAGGGAGTGAATAAGTTGCTGTTCTTTACTTAATTCAGAATTCTGGCCTAGCCCAAATGAATTGCTGCCTATGTTCCTACATCATGGCTTCAGCACCTCAAATATGTCACTTATTACTTTGCATTTGTTCTGTCATGCCCATGACAGGGATGAGCATGAGCACTGCCACTCTAGAGGGTGTTTGTTTCTTCACTTTTCCAGAGAGACATAGACATACGGTGTGGAGTTGTGGCCTGATACTTCAGCTCAAACAAATGCATGAAATCTTTGTCTTTCACAGCTACTCCCTCATCACACCTAATGTTCTGTGGGTGGACAGTGAAGAGAAGGTTGTAGTGGAGGCTCATGGACTCAGCTCACCAACAGAAATCGTAGTAACTGTGTATACATTCCCAGAAAAGAGTAATGTTTTATTCATGGTGCGAGCTACTCTGGACCAAGGAAATGGAATGATGGCAACACCTATCATAAAGGTGGGTCTATGGGCCTTGCTGCAATTAAAAAGCTTCCATTGCCACCAACTGAGGATTGTTAAAAGGCTGATTGCAGTAGAGGAAAATGTATATTTGTGTGAATGAATCATATCAGGCAATCATACTGGGGGTCAGTGCCAGCAGCTGCATGTGACAGGAAGTCTTGGAGTCACACAGAAGATGCTACATTCAGTTTCAGCCGTTTATTGGCAGGACTCCCCAGGAATCCTACTCTGACAGAGAAAAACCAGCGCAGTTGGGTAGCCAGTATACTGAACTGGCTATGAACTTGTGGGTCATGTACACAGTTTCAGGGCAGTAATGAGGTTCTGAATGGGTGAGAAGGTGAGGACAATGGAGATTAATACAGAAACACTGAGAAATTATAGGCATCAGAAAAAAGACTTGAGTAACAGATAACAAAACAAATCAGGGGATACTGAAATTTAACAAGTTTAAAATGTAGTCCAGAGCAAGCCAAGGCTCAGAGAACCGAGGAAGACAGACCAGTCAGGGAGAGAAGAGGACACAGGCAGGATAATCAGCACAGAGTACCAAGTCTAGCAGACCAGGAAGAGCTTCACCAACAACAGGAGACCATTGTTGTCATGGCAGCTTCTGAAGGGAAGAGCTGGTTCTTATATAGCTCTTCCCCAGGTGGAACTCATGAGAGCCCTGGCAGCTGCAGTGGGCTGAGGACAGAATCCTGCAACTACCAGAGCAGCTCTGCCAGGCCTTGGCCAGCAGAGGGAGCCCTGAAGCTGCCTCGGGTCTTGACAGCTAGGTATTTTACATTGCATAGGAAGTGCAGTTGCAGATGGGCCTGTAGCATTGTTTCAGCTAGGGGCTTGTCTTATCTGAAAATAAGGGCACTGCTGCCAGATTTTGTTTTAGAGGACATGCAAAAGCATATTGTTTTCTTTGAGGATTTATTTGGACTTTCCCAACATATGGCCATGTCCAGTCTGGATTGTTCCCACTTCTCATGAAGTTTCTCTACCCTTGCCTAAGATTTTAAAAAATCAGCAGTCATTGTCTTAGAGCCAAGGGAAGACAAGAGGGTGCATGTCTAGGAGTATTCTAGGTATCCTGTGGAGGGGCTCCTATCCTACAGCACCTTGAATATCATTTCTGTGATAGCATTTGTCATGCTGGTAATTGCTAGGAAATGTTTCTAATCTCCAATATTCCATACAGGTTTCTGCTAGAAATATGAAGATGAATTCAAAGAAACGCCAGTACGTGGTTGTTCAGGCCAGCTGTCCTCAATTCACTTTGGAGAAGGTGGTATTGGTCTCCTTCCAGGATGCCTATATCTTCATTCAGACAGATCAACCTGTTTATACACCTGGATCTTTCGGTAAAGGCCCCTGCTGGCTCCATCTGTACAAGTATCTGGGACCACAGTAGGCATGTGGAATGAGTAGCTTTCTTGGGATCTGCCTTTGGCTTCTCTGCTAGATATTTACTGTCATGAGATGCCTCTTGCAGTAACTCTAAAGCTGAAAGCAGCTTGGAAGAGGGATCACTTTTTCCACCTTCGGTCATTCATTTTTTAAAATGCTTCATTTTAAAATGCTTCTATTGTTTTATCAATAGAATCAATCTATGTCATTGACCACAAATGACATTGGAGCAAATGGAAGATTGGCATGGAAAATAATGCCCTAGTCAAAGCCCTTTGAAATTTTCTGTTTAAAAAAATATCCTTCTCTTTATGTTTAGTTAAGGCTGTTAAAATGCATTAAGTAAGGATGTGAAAGAAATTGCACATTCTGGGCTTGTGAATTTATACAAGATTACCCAATTAGCACCTCCTAGAATTGGAAATGGAGTTTAATAGACTTTGCAATAAGATCAACACATTTCAGAAAACATTTTAAAAGTATAGCTGTTCTGAATTGGATCAATGGTCCCTCAGGCCCATTGTTCATGTTCACACAGTGGCCAACTATCTGCCTGTGGGATGCCTAATGCCAGCCTCTTGTGTGTGTCCTTCAGCAATTGGTATGCACAGGCACACTATCTTTGATACTGGAGATAGCATATTGTCAACATGACTCATAGTCTTTAATAGCTATTTATGTTTCTACTGTTTCTTTAATACTATACTTATTTATTCAACTATTTATTTAATAAGTGACCATCACTGCACCTTGTGGTAGAAAATTCTGTAGTTTGTGCCCTGTGAATAAGTAATTCCTTTTATCTGTCTTTAATCTCCCTTCATTCCACTTAATGGGAAGAAACCAGGGTCTAGGATTATGAGAGGAAGAGAAAAGTATCTCCCTGTCCAATTTCTCCACAACATGCATAATTTTGTACATCCTAGGATGTCTCTTTTCACTCACCCTTTCTTTAAGTTGAATAATCTCTTTCTAGATGTTGTAACTTTTCCTTGTAAGACAGTTGCTCCAGCCCCATAATCATTTGGGTTGCCCTTTTCTGCCCTATTACATGCTTGTGATCCAATTCTTGCATTAAAATATGTGTTTGAAAGATACAGATGCTTGGAAAAATGCTCATGAAAATTGCATGCACTAGAAAAAAAAAGCACACAAATGTGCTTTAGTTAATAGAAGAAAAATATTTTTTTAAGTGCAAGAGAAATGCATTCATTTAGTAAAGTTTGTACATAAACACATCCATATTTCTCTACAAGGAAGAAAAATACTGAGAGTAAAGATGTATGAAGACCAGAATCCAAAAGCTGTAGTACTAACTTCCTCTAAACATTCCATATCAGTACCTGAAAGTATCTCTAGGGGTTTAAAAATTACTTGATAAGCATCTTTCACCCATATCTCGGGAGTTCCTTTATACAGTGAATCAGACATGTTCAGACACATGCTGATTACTTGTTTTGATCCATCTCCATTGGCTTCTTTAGGCTTATAACTTAATATATACCCCACATCACAAACATGATTCTGGATACAAAGTTGATACATTCGCATATTGTTCACTGTTCCTTTTGTTAGTTTACAGAAAAACTCTTTATTGTTCCAAGGACTTCCCTTCCCATATGTCCACTAATAATCTCCAAACCATTCACACCTGCTTCATGTTTCTCTCCTTCTTGTAATTCATAATGTATTTTGCTACTTTAACTGAGATTCCAGCGGGTCCCAGGCGCCAAGGGTTCTCCCCACTTGCCCTCCTTGACATCCAGTGGGCCTGTCGCAGGAGTTCACGCAGGGTTCACTGCTCTCCTGTCTCCCCCTCCTCCCTCCTGGACAGGAAATACAACATGGCTGCGGCTCTCTGGCTAAGTGGTCTTCCTTAGGCTAGCCTAAGTGGGGTGAAAGGGAGCGTCATTGGTAACACTGTGAAAAGCACTTGAGGGACTAAGTAGGAGTAGAATACTTGGAGGACATATTAGTGACTAGGGGGAGTCAAAACCAAATTTTGCCAAGTATTATAAGGGTATGAGTGATAGAAGCAATGAGAAACCTGAGTGCAGGAGAGAAAGGAGGATTTATGAGTGAGGAGTGTTTGTGAAGAGAAAAATGAGATACCACAGTCAGAAGCTGTTAATATGCATTGTTTTATTTACTAAGGAAATAAGTTACTGAATATCTTGAAACCAATACACTTATTGCACAGATAACGCTTTTGTAAAAAAATTGTTAACTTAGAACCAAAGGCTGATTGAATTCCATTGTCTCATCCTCAGGATCACATATTCCAATGAAGGAGCCTTATAGCTTGGGCAGAATACAATGGGAGGTTGATTAAAAAGGCTGGAATTAAATTCCTGGTGGCAGCATTAGATATCGAGAGAGTTAAAGACAGACAATTCCAAACAAGGAAAGGAGAGTACTTGTGACAATAATGCTCTTTCTTTTCTTTCCCAGTGCGCTGTCGTGTATTTTCTGTGAATCAAAACTTGGAGTCTGTGAAGAAAAGAATTATTGTTGACTTTCAGGTGAGCACTGTGAGAGTGCCTGTACACAGCTCTTGAATCATACAGCCTGGTCTGAGTGTCTAACAGTTAAATTTCAGCATTTATATTTTTGTTGTGTTTCTACTCAGGAGCACCTGGCAGTCCAAATTGGCAATCTGAGAAGCTGACTCCTTGCTAACCCCCACACCAGTACATTTGAGATATGTGCCTGGTACTACTTAACATAGAAAAAGACTAATGAGAGAAGACATGATAGAGTTGCACATAATTTGACAGGGCATGGGAAAAGTTGCTACCTCCCTCTTTCATAATACAAGAACCTGGGGGCATTCCATTGAATCGATTGCTGGGAGATTCAGGACAGATAAAAAAGCACTAATTCACTCAGTGCTTAGTTGAACTATAGAATTTGCTACCATGGCATGTAGTTATGACCACCATTTTAGATGGCTTTAAAAGGTGATTAGAGAAATTCAGTATTGAAGGCAGTATGGCTATGTACACTATTGGGTAGGGAACATAGGCCTGTTTGTAGGTCCCATGGGCAACTGGTTGGCCACTGTGTGAACAGAGTGCTGGGCCAGAAGGACCGTGGTCTGATCCAGCATGGCTCTTCTCATGTTCCTTGGCAGCTCCGCCAGGATGCCAGAAACTGAGTATGTTGAAATACCTTGAGCTGCAACCGCCACCAAGACCGGGTGCATTGAAATACTCTGAGCCAGTTGGTGGCCGCAATCTTGGGCTTCAGCTCATGTGCAGCAGTTCTTACAGAAAAGCGGGTCTGAAAGAGCAATTCATATGAGCAGCTTTGAGCAGTGGATGCCGGTCTCCTGACTGAGATGGAGCAGGGCCGTCTTAACAGCATTATGGGCTCCGGGCAAAGCAGTGCGCTGGGGCCCCTACAACAACTACAACTACTGTTAATTTTGGAAGTTTTCCCATTTTCCAAGGGTTATCATACACAGATTAGTATGGGGCCCATGGGCAAGTGCCCCTCAGGCCCATGCATGAAGACGGCCCTGAGATGGAGAACTTGTTTGCATGTTAACAGGAAGACATGAATAAATTTTCTTGTCACAGTGCTGCCTGCCACTTTAAAGTGTCAAGTGGGTGCCATCACTTGTTATGTGCAAACACAGGTGCGGGGGGCGGGGGAGCGTGGTTAACAAGCCACTCACCAGTCTGAAAACAGGCCATGGGATCTGGGTGACTTGTTAACCATTCCAGCTGTGGCATCCTTTCCCCCCCAGTTCTGCTATGGCTTGAATTTTTAAAATGATGGCCAGCACTGCAAGAAGAAACCCCACAGAGAAATTTACCCACCGTGGCTTCTCATTACATGAACCAGGTCAGAGTATAGATTCAATCAAAAGCAAGTTCTGTCTCTGATGTAATTGGTCGAGGTAGTCACTGAGAAAGTTACTTGCTTCTTTTTTCCTAACGAGTTTCTAAATTGTTGTGAATTTTCATAACAGGAAAACTAACCCGTTGATATTGTTTAAATAAATAAAAAAGAAAGAAAGAAACTGGGATTGGAAATCTCTTACACAGGAGTTTACCGTTGAACCCTTTAGGTACAGCTGTTTGTCTATATTGGAATAAAGTGATTGATCACACAAATTGCTCAAGTATGTGAGATGTTTACTTCTTATGTTACTCATATATTTATTGTTCATATCCAGAGGTGTGGGTTGAGCAACCCATTTTATGTGCATAGCCATGGCTGAATAAGTTGCCCAAGGCCATCCAGTTTGCTTCATGACTGAGTAGAGATTTGACCCGAGAACTCTCTCTCTGGTCTAATTCCAATGCTCTGCTTCACCACACTGTTTCTGTGTGCTTTGCTGGGAGCTCAGGCCACTTTGCTAAAGCTTCTTAAGAGAGTAAAGTAGAAATTGTCACCATCCTTATAGAGGAAGGGGGTGGGGAGCTCTTCTCCCCCTTCTCTTTAGGACCAGTAAAAAAATTGTAAGATATGCTTTAGCAATGAATAATTCTCTTAGAACAAGCCAGTTCTGATTGTGTTAGTTCTAAGCTATAGGTGGCTGGTGTATAGGTTCATTGTTCTGGAATGCAACTATGCACAATATGACATTTTAGTAAAGCAAGCTAGATAGAAGGGTAAGTGTCTGATAATGGATTATAACAAACTTTCCTTTGGGAACTGTTAGAAACTCTTTCCTTTCCTTCAGAAGAGAAACATATTCTAAGCATGCAGAGAGTTCTTTTTGAAATGTTATTGCAATAAAGGGAACCAGAATGGTTTCCTTCCCTTCTTCCAACTCCCTGAGCACATGTTTACCTTCCAAACTTATGCCCTCTCCCCATCGCTTTGTCCCTCCTCCTTTCCCCTCATTGGCTAGGGTACCAGGAGTTTACAATCTTTTCTGTCCGCCTACTCTGCACTGCTCCGATACCAGCCCTTCTCTCCCACTTCGTCCCTCCCTGGTGAATTACAGTAGGCCCATTCTGCCCTGCCAGGCATGCCAGTCAACATTCAGGAAGTCATTGAGCTCAGTCATTTTGATTACGTGCCAGTTTCCTCACACTCTGTGCTATCTGATCTCAGCCCCTTCCTCCTGTAGGCTAAGGAATTTTCTTTGTTACCCCTTTTTTCCTTCCTGTTTCCTTGTTTCAAATCATCCCTTCATCCCTGTCAGGAACAAAACCTCAAGGAGGTGCCACAGTTTGGCAGTGGAGCACATTCTTTCCCTGTAGATCTTTCCAGGCTCGATCTCAGTATTTGCATATTACTTATTTACCATTTAATTTCTATACTGTTCCAGAGTTGAAGCTCTCTGGTTGTTTAAACATTTTAAAAATATTTATAATCTTTGAACAGGTCTAGGGCCTCTGGGATAAAAGCAGCCAAGCTCCCAGAGAGCGAACAAACAGGAGTTCAGCAGGAGAGGTCCCTAACATATTTCCCCATTTGTTTCTCTTCTTTATTTCACTTTAATTCCCCCATGCACATGCACGCACACACACATGTACCACACACAGTTGTCTTCTTCCTTGTAACACATTCCCATTTACTAGTAGGGCTGTGTTCCTAAGCTTTAGTGAAGGCATTTGAAAGTACCGCTTGACACAACAGGATCACTAAAGTTGCCCAATGGACCAAGGAGACTCCACGGTGTTACTGTTGCAACAACTGCAACAGCTGCATATTAGTAGTCCCCTTACAAGAACAGGTGAGAGCACTGGAACAGTGAGTACCCACTCTCCAGACAAAAAAGGAAAATGAAACGTTTTCAGACAGAGTGGAGGAGCTGCAAAAGCTAAGTGCAGTCCAGAAGCAAAAAGAGCATCAGTAATCTGAGGCAGCAGAAGAGAACCCTGAGGAAAGGGAAAATGAGGAAATATTTTTCATTAGTTGCGTATAAACCTTTCACCTTCCTTTTCAGACACCTGAAGGCTTTCTTGTCAGCCACAATGTTATTAACTCTGGAGATATGAGGCTGAATTACGAGATACCTGAGATTGTCAGGTAATTTACCATGATTATTAGCATGTAGTTAATCTCTACAAAAACTGATCTGAAATAGTAGTTTTGGGAGAAAACTCACTGATGTACATATATCCTCTATTCTGCTGCATACCCCAAAGTTCCACACACTTCTGTAATTATGTAGCCCACTTGTAGTATCCCACCATTCTTTCTAAGGCAGCACACATGAGACAATGCCATTTTATCCTCACAACAACTTGCGAGACAGATTAGATGGCTGGACAATGACTTGCCCAGGGCCACTGAATGAACTCCAGAGGATTTGAGCAGAAGAGGAGTCAGGATTCAGCCTCCTCATATCCAGGAGTCAAGCTTTCAGGTTCAGGCTTTCTGTTCCATGCTTAACTCTCTATTTTTGGCTGATAAGTATCAAAACATCTGGAGAAACAGAGAGAACCAATGGAATGCAGTTATCTCTGGATATGAACTCTATAGGACAGAGAAGGGTATACTGGAGAATGTACATCAAAGAGGGCAGAGAGTTCAGGAGACTTAATCTAAAAGGAACAAACTCCCCAGCAGAAGCTCTGTGGGTGACAATACCTGGCTCCAGAGTAATTTAGTCCAAGGTACTGTATATGCTGTTGTTCCCCAGACCAGAATGCTCAAAGTAAGCTTGAGATGGAGAATGGCAGTGTGGTAATAAAGGATGAGTTCAGCTACCCAGACATTGACTGGACAAATGTATGTTCCAGTTCTGACAAACAGATTAAGTTCCTCAATGTCTTAAATGACTGCTCTCTAGAACCATTGGCTGCAGTCTTGGATTTAAGCCTAGGTAGGGCTGCCCCATTAAATGTAAGCATTGTTAAGCCAATTAGAAGTGGTGACCACAAGCCACAGCAGTATCAGGATCTCCATTATTATCCTCTTACTCTTTTCTGGATTCTTCTGCAATGCATCAAGTTAAAACATGCTACTCTCATCCCTGTTCTCAGGCAAAAATCCTTTAACTCGTCTTCCTTTTCTAACCACTAGCATTCTAATTTATACCTGGACATACCCGGGGCTTCCTCTTTTCTTCCACTGCCTTGACTCTTTCCCCTGATTCCACTCTCAGTGCCCTCCAATCTGATTTACCCCTGACAGTCCACTGAAGCTGTCCTCACATAAATCACTGATGGCCTCCTCATTGCCCAGGCGCCTGTTCAGTCCTTATGCTCAACCTCTCTGCTGCCTGTGATACAGACAATCTCTGACCTGAAAGCCTGCAATGTCCTAAGTCTCTTGCGCTTCTGTTTTTAGCTGGTTGGTTCTTCTCCTACCTGTCTAATCACATTTCTGCTCTATCAAATTTTAGATGGTTACCTCCTCAAGGGCTGGGATCTGCTTTCTTATAGTATCTTTTAAAATGCTATACACACCGATGGCTGTGTGTGTGTGTGTGTGTGTGTGTGCGTGCGTGCGTGCGCGCGCGTGCACACACACACACAATAACCATGAGCTGATAAAGCAGGAGCAATTAAAATACCTTTTTATTTCCTTCTCTAGTTTGGGTACCTGGAAAATTATAGCCAGGGGTGAAATTTCTCCACAGCAGACCTTCATCACACAATTTGAAGTCAGGGAGCTTGGTAAGAATGCCTGTCTTTGTTCAGAACCTTCTCTGCCACAGGCCAGGTTTCATCCCCCCTTTCATCACCTGATTCTTTCCCAAAGAAGTCCAACGTTTACCTTTTGTGACAGATTGGTTCTTGTCTAGGGGTATTATGTAAAGAGGGGTCTTGTCTCTTACATTTTACAATCTGCTCAGAGAGATTTATCTGATCCTGAGGAGGCAGTAAAGGAGCAAGGGGGAATGGAGGAGCTGACAATTGCAAGGTTTCCTAGTGACATTTCTCAGGCAGAGCATGAGAATTTGCCCACCTTGACCCAGTCAGGCAAGTGAAGTGAGCAGATGAAGTGCAAAGTGTCCAGAATTGTGGCTTCTCACACTCAAGCAGCAAGGGCCTCCTCTTTCCCTCCCTTTCAATAAAGGGAGGGAAGGAGGAGAAGTTTCAGTTTGGAGTCAACCCTTTACATGGGCAATGCTTCTCCCACCACTCTTCTAGGAGGCTTTTCTTTGATTTATACTATTCTGTAGCTAAAAGAGTTTCAATTTAAGAACTATGTTTCTAAGGTTTTGGTTTGAGTTTGATGAGGAGAAGGATGGAGGGAGGTGACTTGCTCATGACAATTATGATATGAGATGTTTTGTTTAAGCTTTGATACCAGATCACTAGGTAACACAATTTTTTATATATTTCAAGACTGTCAACAAAGTATCTTCTGTTTACAGCACACCTGGTATTAACACATGTACTTGGTCCACATCATACAACAACCAATCATGGGTAACAAGCGATGGTAGATCGTTGTGCCGTGCAAACCCAGACTGTTTCCCACAGGGTGGCTTGTTCTAGGGGTTGTTGTTCCCGTAATGGTTTGTTCTGTGGTCTAATGTGGGTCCTGGGAAGTGGCTGGAAAATGCTTGGGAAGAGCAGTAAACTCCCTTGCTGCTCTTGCCAAGCAGGCCTAGGACACTGTCAGTGTCAGCTACCACATAAGTGCCCAAGTGCAACCTTTGGGGCAACTATCACAGACTGGTTGTCCGTGTTGCAACTGTGAACACTCTGCTTATTGTGCCCTCCCCGCTTTCCAGATATCATGATCTTGGGCTTGGCAGACAGTTTTCATGCTCTCCATTTTGATACCCCCTTCAAAGTTCTCAAGTGGCATTTTGAAAGGGTTGTCAGTAGTTACCAAACTTTTTTGTGTGTGCCGACAATGTGCACATTTTTTTTTGTATTTTGAAAATTATTTTTGCACTGCACACTTTTAGGGATGAGCCAATCAAAAGCCTTGGCTGTGGAATATCCTTATGGGTACCTGCTGTCCATGTCCAGGGTGCCAGAGAAGCTCCAAATGGGGAAGTTGTACTTGGTTTTCTCTTTACAACTGTCCTAAGGCAAGCTGTCAAGAGAAAGCAAAGCCACAGGTGCACATGTAAAAAGGGTGACATGATTTATACCCCTTCATACCAAGATCTTCATCTCCATCTTTTGCTCTGACTGTCCTCAAGGTCCAGAGCTTTTAGTATTTCTCCCTGAGTCTCTACCAGGGAAGTGCATTCCATGCCCTCTTCAGGGGAAAGGAGCTTTGACTGCTAGCAAATTCAGGCTCCCATAAAAAGGGGCAATGGGGAGGGGGGTTGTTTGTGTTTGTTTGTTTGTTTTTTGTTGTTTTAACAAGGACATGTGACGGCACAGAGCTGATAGAAAACAGAGCAGCTAAGTTAATGAGGAACAATGCTATTGTCCTCCTGAGGAGAAATTGTGAGACCTGATGCCACGTTTCAATGACGTCCCTACACAAGCTCCTTTGCCATGGCAAGGCAGTGATCCATGAAGGGGATTTACTTCATTATCTTTCAGCTTTTCTGAACTCCAGTTCTCTTCAAAACAAGATAACATTTCCTTCTCTTATGGAAATTTACTATTTCAATCTTCTTAATTCCCACAATATTTTATGTGGGAATGTGGAGCAAATAGTTGTCATACTTTGAATAAAAATTGCTGCACAATTTGTTGCATGTTGCAACAATGCAAGTTGTTGTCAGAGCCCAAGGCAGGAGTCAAGGCAGATGCACCAGGACCCAAACAACAGGACCTGAGACAAGACAGAGTCCAATACAGCCCAGAGCCCAGTAGCGAGGCGGAGGCAGGGTCATAGTTAGGGTTGGAATGAACATTTTCCAAGTACATCTTTCCAGAATCTGTGGACTTCCTCTTGTGCTTGGCAAGCTGAGCCAAGAGGAAGTCTGCAGATACTTGTGGGCCCCTGTTTGTGCAATCAGCAACCTTTCCTGTCAGGAGAGGCTGCAGGATGTGAAAGGGGGAAGCTGCAAGTGTCCATGCCAGCTGCCATTCCTGGCAACCAACCTGCTTCCCTACTTGATCCTGCCTGTGGTGGCACATGTTAAAAATGGATGCAGCATGCAGGTGTGCCAGCCGCCATTGCTGACAGCCAAACTTCTTCCTCATGTGCCGCTGCCCATGGCAGTGGTGGGCATGGAAGCATGCTGCTGCTTGTGCAGTGCGCAGGGCTCAATTCCTGGCAAGCACCCTGCAAATGCTGGGTAAGCTTGCAAAGAACTTGAACTCTAGGCTGCTGAAACCAGGGAATCCAATGGATTTTCCACACGAACTGCACTCCTTGCACAACCCTAGTCATAGTCAAGGGGACAGGCCAAAGTCGGGAACCAGGAGTACATAGCAGAATGAGACAAAGGTGTGGTTATCCACAAGGATCAAGAAGACAGCAGAGCAGGTACCTGAGGTAGAATAAGAGGGCCGAATACAGTAGCACCAAGGCAAAGTAACAAGGCAGCGTGCGGTGAGAGGCAGGAAAGCAGGAATTGAATTGGGTAAAGATTGGGCAAGATCTAGGCGCTGGAACACACAACAGCAAGTAGGAATACCTGTGTTGCTGAGGCAGTTTCTGGAGGGCATGGCGTGCTCTTATACAGCTCTTCCCCAGGGCTTCTCAAAGGGTGGAGAGCTTCAGTTCAGTATGGGACCAGTTCTGCAAACACCACAGTTCTGCCCGGCAGATGGAGACCTCGAGCTACCCAGATCCTAACACTTGTCCCAGAAGCCCACTATTCTTTCATCCTTCCATTAATACTTAAGTTCTTCTCTTCAACTTCATCTCCAGTGTTGCCCAGCTTTGAGGTCATACTAGAACCATCAGAGAAGGTTTTTTATGTTGATGACGAGAGGGATTTCACGGTACATGTGACTGCAAGGTAAGTGTATGCATCTGTGGGACAGTAAGGGAAAGCAGAATTCAAAGTGTCTCAAAATAGTGATTTACACCCTGATTTAAAATATCCAGTGAGTTAAATAGGATTTTCTTACTTTCTAGTATGTAGGCTTAAGGTTGCAGCTCAGTAAACAGTGCAATACAATTTACGTGCTTATTGAACTATCTGTGGAAGAGTGTGTGTGCATGGATGTGTGTACCTGTACACAGAAAGAGAAGTGTCAAGCAATACAAGAGCAAACCAAAAAAGAGGCTCTGGATCCTCTATAGGTGCAATCCATCTTAAGTTAAAAATATTAGAATGATAGATTAACAACAGACTAATTTCAAAGTGTGTTTAGAGTTAAACACTTCTTGTCAGCAGCAGTGATGTTCAAAGGATACCAAAGGTAGCAGTTTGAAAAGCTGGGAAATAAAAATCTTTAAGGAAAATGTCTGGCATATGTTTTATGGAGTTTATGAGGGACTCTATAGAATTAGCTGATAAAGGAGGAGCTATTGTTGTGATGCTGACTGAGTGTATTCCTGAAGTTTGGAGACAACTGAATGATAGCAGTACATACACATTCCTCAATCATAATATCATAGCTGATTTAAATTGATAATGTAATCCATAAATCCTGCAGGAACATTTACTGGACAGAGAAATGTCTGTCCTTTGAATTAACGTCTTCCCTACATCAGATAAAATTTACATGCATCTTAAATATACATTTTTTAAAAATCCAATAGAGGTCAGCCTATTGTTTCTTGTAACTGGAAGATTTTCACTGTGTGTCCACTATGTATTTCAACCACTGCTGTATAAACTTTCTTCATATATTAAGGACACTATAGATTTCTTAATGGGGATGGAAAGACTAAATCAGGATAATTGATTTAACAAGGATGCCATCATCAGTCCTTCAACGTTCTTTGGGGTATCTGTGCATCTGCGGAGAGCTGGGTTCAGGAAACTTCTTTGGCTGAGAAATTTGGGTAGAAACCCCTTTCCCGCATGCCCTTTGTGGGTTCCTGCCTATTCCCTCAGTTCTTTATGAACTACCACTTTGGTGTTCCAAAGGATACTTTTTTCATCTAGGTTTGGATTCTGGCATATTGCTGTTTTATTCTGCCTTTTTGGCTGTCATCGTTCTTTCTCTTTAATTTCGTCTGTAGTTTTTGTTTTGTTTTGTTTTGCTTTTTGTTTGGTTTTTGCATCTGCTCAGATCATTTTTTTCCCTTGAAGACACCTTTCAGAAAGTGTGTGAGGTATGGGAGCAAGCTCCTCTGGTGCATGGGAACTCTTCACACTTGCATTATTTGGTTGAGAGGCATGTGGTGGATGCCTGCACCCATTTACCAAGCAACCTCACAGAAATCAGTTTCACTATTTGAAGACCATCTTTTGGAAGAACGCTTTTGGAGCTATTGAGGTGCCTTCTTTCTCAAGGACACAGATCCAGCCTCCTTCACCAGCATGACTGGTATCTTCTCCTGCCTTGAAGGTGTTGGGGACTCCAATATCTCCTGCAGTTCTAGCCAGGAGCTGTATGGACCTACAGCTCTGGGCCATTGCTTGGCTATGCTCTTGCCTAAAAAACTGTTGAAAAAATGCCAGAACATCAAAACCACTGAGAATGTTGTTTAGGGAGCATGGGTGGGCTTAAAACATGAAATCCTGCACATGCTCAGTCTCTCTGTTTTTAATTAGCATTAGCAGCAGCTTTTGCTTTAACCTTGTAGGAATGTAGCAACTGAAAAGCATAGCATGGGGTGGGCATTGTTAGATGAAGGTAAATTATTATCTAACTGTACTACTGAGGCTGGTGCATCATAAATCAAAATGCCATTTTAATTAGGCCACAATATTTATCTTGCCAATTTAAAAGGTTCTCTGAGGTTTTGTAGGAATTGGGCCCATTTCTCTCAAAATAAGAAATTTCACACTATAAAGCTCAGACTCTGAAGGTCAGCTAGCCAAGAAAGAACAGAGGTTGGAATGCATTACTGAAAAGCTAAAGTTAACAAGTGACATTATGCAAGCAGCAGGTGAAAGGGAGACCACCACTGGTTTGGTGCAGGGAGACAGCGTTGAGCAAGGAGGGTCAGAGGAGGAATGGCATGAGTTCAACAATCAAGTATTTTCTTGTCAAGCCAAAGGAGCAGACTAATTGACCTGTCAAGATAGCTTCTTTTCTTTTCTTTTCTGAAAATATTTTTATTCATTTTTATTAACCAATAAAAAATTACAAACAGCTACCTTAGGCCTCAATCTTATTTGTTCTTCCAGGTTCCACCATGGGGGGAAGCTTGATGGTACGGCCTTTGTCCTTTTTGGAGTAAACATGGATAATATGAAAACAGACATCCCAGACTCACTCCAAAGAATTCCGGTATGCTAAGTCATGTATATTACATTCGGAATCATGGGCACATTTGGAAATTTGAGAAACTACCACAGAATACCTATCATATTACCTGCCCAAAAGAGTGAGTACAGGACAGAGGTAGGGTCTGAGTCCCAACACACTATACATGTTAGTAAGAAAATTGTAATTTTTAAAAATTAAAGGGCAACTTGGTGGTCACCTAGAAAGGTACCTGGAGGCACATTGGTCCCTATGGGTGCCACCTTACTTATCCCTTCCTCAGGCCTAGTTCAGGTGGATTGTTAAAACCCATCGTTTTTCCTTTTAGGTTACTCATGGGGCTGGGAAAGCAGTCTTATCAAGAGCCATGTTACGGACCCGATTCCACAACCTCAGTGAGCTCATTGGGCACTCTCTCTCTGTTTTTGCCACAGTGATGACAAAATATGGTGAGCAGTGGTGTTAACTACAGGAGATACAGCAACTGGTTCATTGGAATAGGCAGGGTATGAATAATGAAGTTCATAGTGTCAGTTTGGGACATTTCAGCTGCTTCTGACTTGGCTTCTTAGAAAATGCAGGAAGGAATTAAATTTCATTTGCTCAGTGACTTTTGCCAATCAATCCAGACTGTTTTTCACTATAAAATAATTGCTTTCAATCTACTAGTCATAATACAAAAGAAAATGGCATGAGGGTGTTGGTGGAGAAGGGCAGAAGGACATACGGGTAGGAACATGATTAGGGCACACTTGTCCATTAATCTGAAATAATTCCATATTCCCCCTTGAGCTGCTTAGAAAAGAATTTCATAGGATCATAGAATTGGAAGGGGCAGTTCAGGCCATTCAGCCCAACCCCTGGCTCAGACCAGGAATCTGTCTGTACAAGCCATCTGCCAGTACTGGAGAGTCTGCCATCTTCATAAACAGCTGGCTCCATTGTCTGACTGCTGTGGCCTCTAGGAAATTTTCTTGATCTCCAATCGAAATCTGCCTTCCTGCAATTTAAACCCATTCTTTAAATCTGATACTCTTGGATGATAGAGAACAGATTGGATGCAAGATAACCCTTAAGTGTTATCATATCTCCATTCCTTCTTGTCTGCTCAAGGTTAAACATATCCAGTTCTTTCATTCATCCTTCAATCTTATGAATTAATAATCTCTTAAATACCTTTGTTGCCCTTCTTTGGTCTAATTTTTTCTTAAAGCATGGTATTCAGAAGTGGACATAATATTTGAGGTGAGGTCTGACTAGCATGGAATAGAGTAGAACTACCACTTCCTGTGATTCTGAAACCATACTTCTGTTGATGGTAATCCAAAATTGCAATCCCCTTTTTTGCAGCATGGATTATATCCAGCTGATGACTGACTATGGGTCCAAGCTCCTCCTCTCTTCAAGGTCCCATGGCTGCACCCCACCCCCATCACAAAAAGTGCAACTTAATTGCTTTCACGCAGTTAATATCACATTTCGTCTGGTATATTACATTCCTAGAGTTCAGCCTTCTCCAATCTGGTATCCTGATGTTTTGAATTTCAGTTTCCATAAGCCTCAGCCAGCTTGGCCAGTGGTCACTGATACTGGAAGTTATAGTCCAAAGATCTAGAAGCCAGCATGACAAAATGTTTATTTTGGTATACTTAGGAATTTCTGTAAAGGAGAAAAATGGACAGAGTTATCATTTGTATCAGCATAACTTGCCAAGTAATGTGTACTACGTCATAGGTGGTAATTATGTAATTCTACAATATCTACAATATCTTAAACAGTGAGAACTGGACACAGAACCACTGATTGGTTCAAAATTGAGAAAGGAGTTCAGCAAGGCTGTATACTGTCGCCCTGCTTATTTAACGTATATGCAGAGCACAGCATGAGAAAGGCGGGGCTAGATGAATCACCAGTTGGAATTAATATTGCCGGGAGAAATAGCAATAACCTCAGATATGCAGATGATACCACTCTCATGGCAGAAAGTGAAGAGGAACTAAAGAGCCTCTTGATGCGGGTGAAGGAAGAGAGTGCAAAAGTTGGCTTGAAACTCAACATTAAGAAAATTAAGATCATGGCATCCAGTCCTATCACTTCCTGGCAAATAGATGGGGAAGAAATGGAGCTAGTGACAGATTTCATTTTCCTGGGCTCCCAGATCACCACAGACGGGGACTGCAGCCAAGAAATTAAAAGACGCTTGCTCCTGGGGAGGAAAACTTTGGCAAATCTAGATAGCGTGCTAAAAAGCAGAGACATCACCCTGCCAACAAAAGTGCATATAGTCAAGGCTATGGTTTTCCCAGTTGCAATGTATGGCTGTGAAAGCTGGACCATAAGGAAGGCTGAGCGCCAAAGGATTGAGGCCTTTGAATTGCGGTGCTGGAGGAGACTCCTGCGAGTCCCTTGGACTGCAAGGTGATCAAACCAGTCAGTCCTAGAGGAGATCAACCCTGACTGCTCTTTAGAAGGCCAGATACTGAAGATGAAACTCAAATACTTTGGCCACCTAATGAGAAGGAAGGACTCCCTGGAGAAGAGCCTAATGCTGGGAACAATAGATGGCAAAAGAAGAAGGGGACGGCAGAGGATGAGGTGGCTAGATGGAGTCACTGAAGCAGTCGGTGTGAGCTTAAGTGGACTCCAGGGGATTGTGGAGGACAGGAAGGCCTGGAGGAATGTTGTCCATGGGGTTGCAATGGGTTGGACATGACTTCGCGACTACTACAACAACAACACAATATCTTAATGTAAAAACAATGCATTTCTAAGGTGAAAACTTGAACATTTTCTGGGAGTGGGGAGCTTTGATAAATGGCTATAGGAGAGAGGCAAGTTGATAAGCACAATTCTGGGAGCTGCTTTACTTGTTTCCAAACTGTTTTGCCATTCCTTCTTCAAATCTTTATGGAGCTAACGTTAAATGTCCTTCTTAAAAAATTTGGCAGTTCATGATAAAGCCTATGGATTACAAAACAATTTTTAAATCCAGTATGCTTATAGTGTTTTTGGAGTATCCACTCCAAAGGAGCATTCATCATGAGCTAAGCCTTTCTTAAAACCACAGGCATGACCCAAAGCCCCACTGGGTTCCAATTAACACATCGGTGCCAGGAAGGTTGGTCTGCTTCAATTTCCCCTTTTTCCTTAGTATGCCAGGGAAACCTAAGTGTGGAAGGGAAGGTATCTGCCTCAGGGTCCCATATATGGTCACAATAGGCCTAGCCATATGCACATTCAACCACTCGTCAGTATAACTATCCAGTATGCACGATCTCTAGTTAAAAAGGTAAAGGTTTTCCCTTGACGTTAAGTCCAGTCATGCCTGACTCTAGGGGTGGTGCTCATCTCTGTTTCCTGGCCGAGGGAGCCAGTGTTTGTCTGCAGACAGTCTCCGTGGTCCTGTGGCTAGCATGACTAAACACCGAAGTGCACAGAACGCTGTTACCTTCCCACCAAAGTGGTACCTTTTTATCTCCTTGCATTTGCAACCTTTCGGACTGCAAGGCTGGCGGGAGCTGGGATGGAGCAACGGGAATTCACCCCGTTGTGCTGATTTGAACCAGTGACCTTTTGATCAACCAGCCCAGCCCAGCAGCACAACAGTTGAAACCACTGTGCCACCTGCATTCCTAATGCCTAGTTAAACTGATGTAAAAAGATTCCCTGACTACATAAGAGAGAGAAAAAAAAGGAAGTGCTGGATGTGAAGCAAATGAAACTGCCAAGCTTTGAAAACATCCTTCTATCCTCTTCCCCTCCCTCTTTCTCGGCTTCATTTCATTTTCTTTCTTACCCACAATTCTTTTCTTATTTCTGCAGGCAACAATATGGTGGTGACTGAGCAAATTAGCATTGCCATCGTGACAACTCCTTATGAGATTCATTTCACAAAAACCTCCAAGTACTTCAAACCAGGGATGTCCTATGAACTGATGGTAATATTAATTACTTTACTCCTGATGCCTCAGGCTAGGTTTTTCTGTTTTAAATTACTCATAAATAGCTGTAGAAATAGTACTTAAATGGAGTGGGGGAAATGATGTAGATGGGTACATTCTGTCGTGAGCGGAGCTGGCTGGTGCTGGAGGTCAGACTAGATGGCCCGGAGACCCCTTCTGACTCGCTCTGTTTCTATGTTTCTATGTTTGTATTCTGTTCTCATGCATAACTTTTTCTTAGGTGTATGTCACAAACCCAGATGGTTCCCCAGCTCCCCTTATTCCTGTGACGGCAGAACTTGTAGATATCACGGAGAGCGGCAGTGCAACTACTCAGAGTGATGGGACTGCCAGGATCATCCTGAATATACCTCAAGATATTGAAGAGTTAAGAATTAATGTGAGTTAACCTGAGATGATGCTAAGTTCTGTTTCCCTGTACAAGAAGCAGATATCCTCCTTTGGACTGTTCCTCCCACTTACTTTGGCTGACAGGCATGTGACTAAGCAGAATTGCCCGCTCATGTGAGAGAACAGCTTCTGCTTTCCAGTTTCATTGCTGCTACGGCCCCAGTGAGGCTGCTAGAGATGTGGCTCATGCCTCCAGCCTCTTTTTCTATCATAGCTGTGCTTTTCCTGCCTTTTGTCTTTTCTCCTTTAGCATTTCCAGCATTGTCTGCATTGCCTGTTGACCTCAGTTATAGATAAATAGTTTTCTAAATCTCTTCTAGGTAGATAATTCACTGACTGGGCCCACATTGTCACGACACTACAACCCATAGATTATACTTAGCTTGCACCCAAAATGAGATGTTGTGTCATTCAAACCCAGGCAATCAACCCCCTTATGAGTACCAGGAACTGGCCCACAACTTGTTTGGCACGTCTAGCAAAACAAAAAACAAAAACCCTTGCTGCCAATGCCAGGCTTACCCAAAAATCCACTAGGAACAGCTGCCTTGCAAACGTCTGAACAGCACTTGGGGACAAGTGGAACTGGCTGGATGTCTTCCACAGCAATCCTGAGCCTTTTCAGCTTGCTCACTATCACTTTATTCCCCCCCCGCCCCCCAGTAATAGCCAGTGACAGTACCTTCAAAATGCCAAAGTGGCACATTGGAGGGGCTGTCAATGGTCCAGAAACCGTAATGTCAAGTTGGCTATAATTACATGTGCATCTTCCTATCCCTAACTCCATCTTACCATTTGCACTGTAAATACTGTTGTGCTATTTGCATACTGTGTAGCTATTGTAATACTACAAGCTGCCATCCATAGGGAATTTTATTCACTTGTTGTTGTTAGTTGCAAAGTCACGTCCGACCCATCACGACCCCATGGACAACATTCCTCCAGGCCTTCCTGTCCTCCACCATCCCCCGGAGTCCACTCAAGCTCACACCAACTGCTTCAGGGACTCCATCTAACCTCCTCATCCTCTGTCGTCCCTTTCTTCTTTTGAGTTACACTGGCTTGTCCTTAACTCATTCCACAGTATAATTCTTCCATGTTCTGAAGCTTCAGTCCAATACCCTTTGTGTAATCCAGAAGTGCTGTAGAGAATCCACAATCCTAATACATGGATTGATGTGCACATGGTGGGCATATCGTGAGCGGAACCGGCTGGTGCCGGAGGTCAGACTAGATGGCCTGGGAGACCCCTTCTGACTCGCTCTGTTTCTATGTTTCTATGAATGTGTTGGAGCACAGTGCGGACATTCACTGATGTGAAACACTGATGCAAACCATCCCCCAGAAGAACCTGGGAACTCTGGATGGTATACTATTTTTTCCTAGCGCTACTCCATGCAGAGTTTCTGGTCATTTCTTTGTGCTGGTTTAAAGGATTCATGATGGCTTCAGGAGTCATTAGCTCTTCTTGTCCTCTCTAGGTAAAAACCAACCATGCACTACTCCCAAAGAAACGACAGGC
Source organism: Varanus komodoensis (assembly GCF_004798865.1). Taxonomy (NCBI): domain Eukaryota; kingdom Metazoa; phylum Chordata; class Lepidosauria; order Squamata; family Varanidae; genus Varanus; species Varanus komodoensis. The sequence continues at coordinate 4,370,067 of NW_025335972.1, forward strand.
CAGAGCGTCAATAGTGGCTACAGCCTATGAAACTCAGGAGGGATCTGGAAACTATCTTCATATAGAGAGGATAACAACTGGTCAGGTCAAAGCTGGAGATGTATTACATGTCCGTTTCATCATGAACAACCAGGATGTACAGACACAATATTTCACCTACATAGTAAGTACCGGGAACCTAGGAGGATGGGAATGCAAAGGTCCAGCTCCCCATTCACTTTCTAATGTTCATACTATTTGCAAGAAGGACAGGTAGCAGACAATCACTTGGAGTAATAAATATTAAAGTCCTTAAGTCTACTCATGCTGAGGCCCTGATCTGGACTGGGACTCCTGCACTTACCCTAGAGTAAAAATACAGAGAATATGACATAGTTTTGGCATTAAAGTCATTTTGCTTTGGGTCTAGATGAGGAGAGTACAGTGTGGAAGCTGGCTGGTAGATGGACTATTGGAAGGAGTAGGGAGGAAGGATGGGGAGGAAGGATGGGGGTTGGTTTTTCTCACAGGTTAAACATAAAATAAACAACAGAATTGAATTAAAAACGAACAAACAACTCACTGAGGTCCTTAGTCTGCAATCTACACTTTGCTTATTATTGTTTGAAAAGAAAAAGAAGTACTGCCTCCAGCCAGGGCAGTGAATTAGAGTACCCTGAAAAGACCCTGGATGGCTGAATGGAGGGACTTCAAATAGCATCATGTTCTTCCATGTCCCTTGTATGATGAAAATATTGGTGTCTGTCTGTCTTTGTTTCTTTCTTAATTTCATTTTTTATCATTTTAGTACAACGAGCATGGGTGAAACATTAGCTGAATCAGTTGAAGGAACAAATAGAGTCCCAATTCAGTTAGGATGTGTGGAGTATAGAATTATTCTTCAAACTGAAATTCATAGGGATTTGGGTCTATGATGTATCCTCATGATATAAAAACTGGTATCATGTTGCATTAAAAGTGTGGGGTTTTACATGACCTTGAACAATAGTCCTATAATGGAAAACCTTATCCATAGTAATAAATTTGTCCAGATTAATGAATAATCTGAAACCCCTTAAAACTAAGTGTTAAAGCCCATTAAACATTTCCATTGACTTAAAATTGCTGCTGTTTCTTCTGCTAAATAGTGTAAAACAAAGTATATATGGAAGGTGGGCTATACATCTTTTCTCAAGATACCTAGAATTGCAATTACTAGAATTCTGGTGGTGTTTTATTTGATCACATTATTAATTTATCTGAAGACTCTGTACCAAAATTTCTTTACCAGAGGAAATGACCCCCACGTGTGGATAAGTGTACCAGGACCTCCAGCATTTATTCAAAGCTGTTTGAAAAACCATTTCTCATTTGTCAACAGATCTTGAGTAAAGGGAAGGTGATCAAAGCTGGGAGGCTGCCCAGGGCATCTGGACAGAATATGGCATCTCTGCCTCTGCACATCACTCTAGAGCTCATTCCTTCTTTCTGGATTGTGGCTTACTATCAAGTAGGAAACCGTGAGATAGTAGCTGACTCTCTCTGGGTAGATGTGAAGGATTCCTGCATGGGAACAGTAAGTATCTTCTTTCGCTGACTTTGGACACATAGGGAGCTGCCTATAGACAGACCACTGGCCTATTTAGCCAGGCATTGTGAATGGCAGTGATTCTCCAGAGGTTCGTTCTTTTCTAGCGCTGCCTAGAGATCCTGGGGCACCCTTTCCTGCAACCAACAATAGTGTTCATTACATAAAAATCTGGCAGATTATCAGCTAATTTTCATGAGATTTCTCCTCCACAATTTAATTTCAGCTCTGAACAAAAGAACCTTGCACATCACTCTGAGATATATTAGTGTATATTTCTGTTCCTGATCAGGAAGGCTGGCACCTGAAATACAAATAGGTTTTGTGAGAATATGTGGCGATTTGGAGCACATGTTCCCATTTTTCCTGGGACAGACCCTTCTGTCTTGTACTGGTTCTTGTAGAACAAGGACTCTGTTTTGGCATTTCCAGAGATGTTGTTGCTTTTAAGACTGTTGTAGTTGTGCATGTGTGAGCAGCACAGTTCTGTCTGTTGCAGAGCCCTCAAGCCCCTAGGTATTATAGGAGATTCAAATAGATGCAGCATTAGTCACATTGTTAGCCCTTGTGTGGATGGATTTGAGGGAAAAAATAGCAGGTGCAAGGAGCAGGAAGCTAGGCTGGGACTGTAGTACAAAGTGGAGTGGGGCCTTAAGTGTTTACTCCCTCCATCATCCCTATCCAAATTGGGAAGCCCCACGCTTGCCATAAAAGAAGGTAAGCTCCCAATGGCATCCATGGCAATGTTCAGCCCATTGGAAGAAGCAGGTGCTGCCCCACACGCCCAGCTGGATCAACACCCAGAGGGAGAAAGACTTGGAGGCCCATCCATCCCATGCTAATCCAGTCTCCTGCTCCCTGCCCCACACCTACTATTTTTCAAAAAAACGCCTAGCAACACAGGCTGAAGCTGTGAACAACATATATCTAGTTTGGCCCTGAGGAAGGGCCAGGCACTTGTTGTCCATACTGTATACACATATATCAATAAAAGGGAAGCACACTGCTTCCCTTCCGCAACCATTTTCATGGGAACCACTAGTCAGGGCTGCAAGCATTTTTGAGTTCTAGCCATTCTGGATCCTATCCATTGCAAGATGACATGTTCCATTGAGTTGTCTTTTGAGATTCCTAAAAAAAGGAAACTGCTGTGACAAATACAATCCTGCCACATAAACCAGGCAAAGACAAGCTGTTGCAGTGTACAGTGAATGCGATGGATAAGAGGAGGAGGAGAAGTATGTGGGAAGGCTGAAGTGTGGTGGCCTGCTTAGGGCCTGATCCTTAGTTAGAAAGCAGCTGTTAAAAACATATTGGGAGCTCTTTTATTTGAGAGCTACTCATGGTTGTCGGACAGGATCATATGTAGGCATGGATGCACACATCCTTGCAGGAAAACATAGGTCACCCTGTCAAAACAAGACTTTTAAAAGGAACTGGAGCTTTGACAGCTAGCTATAAAGGGTGGATCTCACTTTTCCACATTCCTGAGGACTTTCCCCCACTGCTAGGCCTTCACTAAGCAGGTAACTCCTTATGTGCTGAGCTCTGGAGCAAGGCTCTTCATGTAGTCAATGCCCTGTGCTTGCCTGAGCTCCGACACCCATTCACTGCTGTCTCTGTGACTTTGCAAAGGTCCATGCTCCATCTGTGGCGCCATTGCCTCTTCTGACTCCGGGCACATCAATGAAACCCCAAAAGGTGAAAAATTTGACCAAATGTGCCAAACGGGTGAAGGTGACGGATCCTTCAGTTGCCAAAACAAAGTGGTGCTGAACAGACTCTGGGACAGTACCAGCTATCTTGAAGCTGAGCGCCCTTGAAGCCCTGCATCAGTGCCAAGGCTTGAGTCCATCTTGGCCTTGGCATCCAAGGGAGAGATCAGGGACACACCACCTTCCAGTCTCCCCCCAGAGGCTAAGCTTGCAGGAGCACTGGCCATGCCATCACCAGCTCATTATCCCCTGGAGCAGCTTGAGAGTGACATTGAAAGGAATCACTTTCACTCCCCTGTGTCAGGCTGAGACAGACCTGTATTTCATAGCCTTACTGAGGGTTCTTTGATCATTGGACCCTTCGCAACACTGCAGCCCTATGTATGTTGTCTGGTATAGGTTAATCTGCCAGCCTGACATCTATGGGGAACCAGGAGCTCCAGACCATCACCTTCTTTTCACTATCCACCAGCTCCACAAAGCCGCCAGCCAACTTCTTCACCATGTAGTTACCCACCTCCATACAATCCAACTCTTCTGTTCCTCCTCTTTCCAATCCATCCTCGTCAACAGTTGCCCGGGATTATGAGTTCCACGCCAGGATCTATCCATCAGTACTGGACTGCTCTTCTCCACATGCAGCTGCAGATTCTGGGGATCCCACCTCACCACTGGCAGATATGGGCCACAGCATTCTGCACTGCAGAACAAGTACAGTGTGGGGCCCATGTCCTTGGCATCACTACACAGCTGCCACCGGACAGGGTGCACAAGCATGCAGTTCTGCAAGTCCAATAAAAATGTACAAAAGTTTTATACATTTAGCACTCTTTTGATTTAAAGGGGTGATGAACCAGTGTCAACCTCTCCAGTGTGCCATTTCAGCATTTAGAGGAGGTTGTCACTGGTGGTAAATTCACAGGTTACAAAAAGGTGGGGGAAATGACACCATGGCAAACACAAAAGGGCTTGTGATCATGATGGGAAGGGGGAGACAAGATGGTTCCTGCCATGGAGACCCATGGGATATCTGCGGAAGCCCCAAGGAAGAAGGAAGACTATAGACAACCCGCACTGAACACAGTTGTCTGTCAAGCACACCATGGGTTGTTCAGGGAAGAACCAATGAACTTTGGGTTGTTGCCAGGTTAGACACGAATGACGTGCAATCTGCCACTGTCTCTCCAGTTGCACACTGTGAATCAGAGGTGAGAAGCCTCTAGGTGTTGCCGGATTTTAAGTCTGAGCAGTTCCAGCCAGCATGGTTGCGGGTAGGAATTCTGGCAATTGTACTCCAGCATCTGCAGGGCCACACATTCCCCACCTCCACTGAAAAATTAATCTGCATACTCAGGAAGTTGCCTTTTGGTTCCACTCATGTTGAGTCCTGAGAAAGTGAAATTAATGAAAGATTTTTAAACTGTATTCACCTACTTAAAGGTTGGATGCAAGAACATGATGTATAGGCAGCCAGGCACTTTCTGTTTTTCAGGACTAACCCTCATTGTCTTTGTTCAAACAGTTGGTTGTGAAAGGAGCAGCTGAGGCAGTCAATCAAATTCACGAGCCAAGAGGTCGAGTTCGACTCACACTGGAAGGGGATCCAAGAGCTAGGGTTGGTCTTGTGGCAATAGACAAAAGAATCTACACCCTATATCAGAAACAGAGGCTTAATCAAACAAAGGTGAGCTGGGAAGTCCTTTATGGTAATAACTCCATTCAATTGCCTGATTTACATGACATGACAACACATGGGGTGTTATCAGTTTTGTTTGTTTCAGAGTGGTTTGTTGTGACATCTGAACTTGGCATAGTGGGTTTTGTGTGATTTATTCAATTTGGGGGGAGGGGCAAGAAGGAAAATGTGCATAAGTCCTGCCATAGACTAAAGTATGAAAATGTGGACTGGGGCACAAGTGTACTTTTTAACCCCCCCACCTTTTTTTTTTTTTTTTTACACTGTTGGGAAAGGAAGTGTGTGAAGACAAATGACTGACTGAGAACATGGTGTTATGAATGCATAAGTGTTTTCAATGTTGAACACATGTAGTTTTCCCCTTTTTTAAACAAAATGCAGCCATGGATGCTACAGTAGCTGGCAAAAGACTAATGGGGAATAGAGCTTTTTAACCTTTTGCTCTCTAGTGGGCTTTCTGCTAAAGTTTTACTCTGAAAGCACTTTCTCTGCCAAGAATGAGAAATATATGTTGTGTTGTGCATGAGCACAGGGAAAAGCTTCCAGAAGGTGGGCAGCCAGTACATAGCTTTGATGGGAATGAGAATTCACAGTGAAGATGAAGGAGTTTTGGAGTATCAGCAAACTACAGTGCCAGTCAAGGCCAGGAAATGTCTGGGGAATGGGGAGAGTTACTCCAGGTGGGTGGGGGTGACGACCAGCCATCCTGTGGGAATGGGGAGATAACTCAGCAAGGGGGGGAGTTGGCCGCTGAACCTGATGAGAGCCCCGATTCGCCAATGGCAGAACAGGAGGAGGATTTGGGGTGTGGCCAAGGTGTGCACCAAGAGCTGAGCAGTCTGTTGGATGTAAGGGTCCCTCCTCCTGAGGAGGTGATGCCAGTTCCTAGGAGACAACACAGGGGTCAGGTTCAGTTGACAGAGCAATGGGAGGAGCACTGACAGGCAAGGAAGCTCAGTGGGTTGGTGTAGGAGAAAGGGCTATACGTGGGGTACAGATGGAGGGGTGATAGAGAGGGCTCAGCACTTCACTATGGGTGAACTCAGATGTTTTTAAAAAAGGGTGTGTAACAATAAAGCATTGTGAAAAGGAACTCTGGAGCAGCATGTTTACTCGGGAGAAGGACCGTGCCTCACAACAAGTGCATTAGCATTATTTTTCTTATAACTCTTACCCATTTCACTCCAGATATGGGACGCTGTAGAGAGGAGTGACATTGGATGTACAGCTGGCAGTGGCAGGAACAGTGTGGCTGTGTTTGCAGATGCCGGACTGACCCTTGTGACCAACCAAAAGATTGCCACTCTTCCAAGAATGGGTATTATTAATTCTGAGTAAACATACACACCAAGTGGAACTCATTAGAGTCATTCTGCTTGATATCAAGGAGTTATTTCCTGTTCTGGTGTTTTTCCTGCAGATCCAAAGTGCCCTCAGCCTGCAAGACGCAGAAGCCGCTCCATACAATTCACTCAGCTGAAAGAAAGTGAAGGTATGTGACAAGGGCCCTGTATACCCCAAGAGGTCCAGATATTGCCTGCTTTACTGATAAGTGTAAATATTGGAAAGATTTCCTATTTTGGTATCAGCCAGTTCCTGCTTTCTCAAGGAAAAAGGCAATGTCAGATAAAGAGTCTTCCTTCAAAATCCATCCTTGTGGAGAGTAGGAAAGGGCAAGCATCTCTTACACAACTTCCTAGAAAGAGCTGATTTGTTTGTTGGTACAGCAAATACTTTGCACGCAAGTCTCAAATTCAAGTTTTAACCTGTGGTTAAAAGATCCCAGCTGAGAAACACTGGGAAATATATGTTAAATGAACATACACACACTCCTCATTAAAAATGTTTATATAGAACCCTTTATTTCTCAATTCCAGAATGGTTTGCACTGAATTAAAGCATAATGACACAGTGTTGCAACCCACAAAATTACATGGTAGCAATGGTAATCAAAATTGCCACTATCACCCTGTTTCCCTGAAAATAAGACCGGGTCTTAGATTAATTTTTGTTCCAAAAGACGCATTAGGACTTATTTTCAGGTGATGTCTTATTATTTCATGTACAACAATCTACATTTATTCGTGCAGAAAAATCTACATTTATTCAAATACAGTCATGTCATCTTCTTCTGGAACATTGTCATAACTCTCTAAACCCCAAATTGTGTTGTGACAGATGTACTAAATGTGTCCATCTGGCTGATGATCTTAACTGGGGCTTATTTTTTGGGTAGGGCTTATATTACGAGCATCCCAAAAAATCATGCTAGGGCTTATTTTTTGGTTAGGTCTTATTTTTGGGGATGCCATCTTCTGATGGACTTTGTGTCTCTTTTGCCTTGGTGAGGAACACTGAATAGAATCCTGCCTGCACTGCCAGGCTTTTACCAAGCAAGCCAGAAAGAACAGGGCAGGACAGCTAAAGACAGAGATGTGGACTAGGGTTCTTGAGATGATGCAAGTCATCACAGGGAACTGACAAGATCATCTGTTGACATTCTGTGCAGAAGTAAAAGCTTGTGCCCGCATCTGCTGCTCTGGGGACTCCACTGACTACTCCGTCAGTGCTTGACAAACCTAACATGCATTGGATGGAAAAAGGCCTAAAAAAAGAAGAAGAGGGCTCACAAAATGGTAGAGGAGCCTAAAACAACTATGAAGAAAGACAAGGAAAAACCTGCAAAAGGGGAGGACAATTCTGTTCCAGTAGCCATATCGTTCCTACCAGTGCCCTCACAGGCTGGCTGCCGTGCCTGAAGCTCTGGCAGAGACAGCACCTCACGAGGAGGTCTTGTGCTTGGGACCCTGTATCCAAAAGCCAACCCCGCAACCTAGCTTGGGGATGGCTGAGCAGATAGCTGCACCTCCCCCTGACTCCCTGCCCATTGAGCAAACACCGAGCCCACATCAAAGCAAGAGAGCCCTGAGGGAAAAGACACCGCTAGTTCTACTCAGGAGGAGTCAGAGCAGGCTGTCCCTCCTCCCACTGATGCTGAACTTCCTGAACATGACACAGGAGACTCAGGGGGCGTGATAGACTTTTCTCTAGCAACCAATCACAGAATTCTAAGAAGATACAAGCAAAGGCAGAGCTTGTTACGTCAGAGGGAAGAAAGGCGTGACCAAGAGAGCTAGTCCCACTGGCCTGGGGGAGAGACACCACTAGAGGATTAACATCTGCATTCCAAAGACCTCAGCAGAAGAGCTTATCTATTGAGTTGTAAATCTTGTAGACAAGTAGCAATAAAAGACTCCAGTTTTATTGCTTGTGAACCTGTGGGTTGTTTACATGTTGAGTACCACCTTGACAGTATGTTAATCCTCTAGGCTGCCCACACAGCCAAGCGAAGATTTTTTTTTCTCCTCTCTTCACCCAACAATTTACTTTTTCCATCTTTGAGAAACCACAGCAATGGAATCAAGAGATCAAGCCGCTCAAGAACTTCAAACTTTAAGGGACGAGAACACCCTCCTCAGGACGAAGTATGCAGATGCTACCCAACAAATAGATGCAATGAGCTGGATAACCTCCATGCTAAGTTACAAACAGCTACTGCCTCAAAGCAAAATCAAGAGCTGACTCTCAGAAGATGCCCCCTGGAGCCTCCCCTGAAATACGACGGAAAAAAAGAAGGATTTACAACTTTCAAAGCACAATGTAAACTCTACATTAGTCTACGCCTTAATGACTTCACCAACAAAAAGATGAAGGTAGGCTTTTTAATAAATCAACACACGGGGGCCCCAGCCCGCTGGGCAACTACAAGGCTTATCGCTCGAGACCCTATATTAAACAACGCTAATCTGTTTATAGACGCCCTGGGGAAGTTCCTTGGTGTAGAATCTTCCAAAGAAATGGCCATCCGGGAGATAAAGCATCTGAAACAAGGGGACGCCTCAGCCACTGATTACACTACTAAATTCCATCTCCTTATGAATGACCTAGGGTGGAATGAGGAGGCCTTAATGGTACAATACCATGAAGGCTTGAGGGAGGAGGTTTTGGTTGATTTGGCACGCGCATCTATGCCAACAACTTTGCAGCAGCTGATGATTTTAACCATTCAGATTGATGCATGGCTTAATGAGAGAGCCCACGCTAAACAGGAATGCCATGCTGGCCTGCAGCCAACTAAAGGAAGATGGTTCCCATGCGCGGAAGCCAGCCCCCAACAATTCCCACCTGAGAGCTACGTTGCCATGGCGACACCTCAGCCAGAACCAGAACTTGAGCCAATACAGCTGGGAGCTGCCAGGCCTCACATTCCAAGGGGAGATAGGGCCTACCGCCACCCGACCAGGCCGTGTTTTGTCTGCGGACATAATGGCCATATGGCACAGTCATGCCCTTTGAAAAAGCAGATGGGAAACTTCCAGTCCCAGCGTCGTTAAGCACCGCGACACTGGGACCCGCCCATAAATCACAAGGGTGCCAATCCCTGGAAAAAACTCCTACTGCCCGACACCTGCTGGTGGATACCACTTTGTAAGCACACCCACAGTCTGCAATTGACAGTGGTGCTACTGCTTCCTTCATGGATGAGGAATTTGCTGAAAATCACTGTTTTCCTAAATCAATACTACTAGCCCCGCTCCAGGTGGACTCTATCCAGAAACGCCCCCTGCAAGGAGGCCCCTCCTCCCGCCAATCCTCCCCCCTCACTCTACAAATTGGAAAACACTGCGAACAAACAGCTTTCTTATTAGTGAAGGACCTGCAATACCCTGTAGTACTTGGCATGGACTGGCAAATCAGACACAGACCGCAAATATCTTGCAACTCAGGACAAATACACTTCAATTCTAATTTTTGTTGTCAACACTGTGCCAACCCTACAGCCCAAACTCCTCTTACCTCCTCCCCACCTTCCACCACCGCCCTCCCTCCACAATACCAAGACTTTTGGGACGTTTTTGACCCACAAGAGGCTGACAAGCTACCGCCTCACCGCTCATGTGACATGGAGATTCACATACAACCAGGGGCAACCCTCCCAGTCAGCAAACTATGAACCATGTCATTTAAGGAACTCCAAGTCCTTAAAGACTTCATATCCACAAATTTAAAAAAAGGCTTCATCCGCCCTTCCTCATTGCCCACTTCAGCGACACCCATCATCGTGCCTCAGAAAAATTCTGAAGAACCTAGGGTTTGCATTGACTACCATCGCTTGAACGCAGTCACCGTATGTAACAGTCACACCATGCCACTTATCTCAGAGATTTTGGAAAGCCTGGGCCAAGCACGCATTTTTACCAAATTGGACCTCTGCAACGCCTACAATTTACTGCACATACGCCCTGGACATGAACATCTAACCGCTTTCTCCACAAGATTTGGCACCTACGAATTTTTAGTAACGCCTTTTGGACTTTTAAATTCGGGACAATCGTTTTGCAGATTGATCAATGAGATCTTCCACGATTTTCTTGATGACTTCTTAATTGCCTACCTGGATGATTTATTGATCTTCTCCAATGATTCTGAGTCTCACGTTTACCACGTGTGAGCCGTCCTACAACGCATGCGAGAGCACCACCTCTCTGCTAAGCTGGAAAAATGTGAATTCCACACTACTTCCCTTGTGTACCTGGGCTACTACATTTCCCCAGACAGACTACAGATGGACCCTGAAAAGATACAGGCAGTTCTATCCTGGCAACCACCACGAACAAAGAGAGAACTGCAAAAGTGTTTGGGTTTTGCGAACTTCTATCGCCGATTCATACCGCACTTTTCTCGTCTAACCGCACCATTGACTGACCTCTTGAAGGACAAGGGGCACCACCTGAACTGGCCACCCGACGCTGCAGCTGCGTTCACCACTTTGAAACACCAATTCACTTCAGAACACCAACTGATTCATCCAGATACATCCGCACCTTTCATATTACAAACCAATGCCTCCGACAAAGCCATTGGAGCAGTTCTTCTACAATCACAAAACGAGTCCACAACTGACCTCAGACCGGTGGCTTTCTACTCTCGCAAACTCTTCGGCTCAGAACAAAACTACATGATCTGGGAGAAAGAACTGTTAGTAATCAAAGCTGCCTTAGGAGAATGGCAACATTTGCTTGAAGGTTCTCTCCACAAGTTCCTTATCCAAACGGATCACAAGAACCTTGTCCATTTCACGTCCGCCAAAATACTCAACCAAAGACAAGCACAATGGGCTCTATTCTTCACCCGCTTTCACTTCCGCATTGAGTACATACCCCCTTCGAAAAATCTCCTGGCTGACGCTCTGTCCAGGAAACCTGAATACTTCCCCGACAACGAGGAACAACCCGACCCAACCCCTATTCTACAACCCGAAATTGCAGCCGCAGCATCCATCTCCACCTCCTACAACGATGACCTCCGCCATACACAACAAGCTAACCCCTTCGTTCGCACAAAAAGGGAACAAAGAAGGACAAACACCCTTCCTGCTGCCTACTCGTTTGAGGATGACATCCTGTTCTACAACCATGTTCCCTATGTTCCATTGTCACTCCGCGAACGGATACTACAGCAATGTCACGACTCTCCGCCTGCAGGACATTTCGGAGTCTACAAAACACTGCACACCCTCTCTAGAGACTATTGGTGGCCCTGCATGTACCACGACGTCAAATTGTACATACTCTCTTTGACCAAAAACAAAAACAAAAAACCAACAACCCAAAAACAAAACAAAAACAAAAAACCCAGCAGAACTGAAGAAAGCATATCAGTTACCTTGAGCTCCTGGCAGTCCACAAGGAATTAATTTCATTCCAGCATTTCCTCAAGGGCTGGCATATACAAATAGTCTCAGACAGCACCACAGTGGTGTTTTACCTAAACACAGAGGATGGCACCAAGTCAGCCAACTGGCCTGTCTCACAGTTACACTGGAACATTATGCCAGTGAGTGTCCACCTAGCTGGCACCTAAAACAGCACAGCAGATTCCCTCAGCAGGACATCTTAAGAGATGCATGAGCGGAAACTACATTGGGATGTTTACTGGAACATCTTTGCTGCCTAGGGCAGACCATCCGTATATCTGTTCTCAACAACAACATGGCCTGCAAAGCTTTTCACTCCTGGGCTGGAATCAGCCAAGTCTCTCTCAGCAATGCCTTCCTTGTCCTAAGAAAGGGGCTCTATTCTACCTGTTCCTCCCATTACCTCTGATTGCCAGACTAGCAAAAATCAGATGGGATAAGATGGAATGCATTTTGAAAACTCCGTGGTAGCCCAGATAAGCTTGATTCACAAGCCTTCTTCAAATGTTGCACTACACTTTTCTTCACCTACTGAGTAGACCACACATTATTTCTCAGAACTGGGGCAGGATTCTAAATCCCAATGTGAGAACACTCCATCTGACAGCCTGGAGGATCACCTGGTAATGGACCATACCAACCTAGATTCTCAAATCTGGTTCATGCTGCAATCAACTCTCTGACCAAACAAGAGGCTCTCATACTCGACAAAATGGAATCCATTCAAGGCTTATGCTCAAGAACATGAATTTGGCTTGTTCCAAGTGCCAGTTCACAGAATCCTAGCTTTTCTCCATAGCTTCCATGTTAAAGGACTAAAGCCATCATCTGTCAAAGTATTCCTGTCCACCGTCTCATCAGCACGGGGTCCCATCAACAGTTCATCTGTGTTTTCCCATCCTCCCTCCTGCTGATTCCTAAAAGGAATCAGGCATTTCAGGGAGAAAATTGCTCAGATTCGTCATGAGCTGGACTCCACTAATGAATCAGAGGTCTCTGGGGAGACGCCAATGCTACCGTCTGGTCCAAAATTATTGGAAGAATTTCAATTATTGCGGCCCGATGATGTGGACAAGGTGCTTGGATGAGTACGTCCCACCACTTGCCTATTGGATCCTTGCCCGTCTTGGTTAATAAATAACTCCAAGCACGGGATTGGGACCGGGATCTTGGAAGTGGTTAACGCTTCTCTGAGGGAGGGTCGAGTGCCTGCCCCTTTAAAGGAGGCGGTAATACGACCGGTCCTGAAGAAAGTGTCACTGGATCCAGAGATGGCCACGAACTATAGACCAGTGGCCAACATCCCGTTTCTGGGCAAGGTGTTGGAGCAAGTGGTGGCGGGACAACTCCAAGCACTCTTGGATGAAACTGATTATCTGGATCCTTTTCAGTCCGGCTTCAGACCCGGGTACAGTACTGAATCTGCTTTGGTCGCCCTGTACGACGACCTGTGCAGGGAGAAGGACAGGGGGAGTGCATCCCTGTTGGTTCTTCTGGACCTCTCGGCGGCTTTCGATACCATCGACCATGGTATTCTTCTGGATAGGCTAGCAGGATTGGGGGTTGGAGGCACTGCTTTGCAGTGGTTCCGCTCCTATCTCAATGGTCGATTCCAGAAGGTAGTGCTGGGGGACTATGTCTCTGCGCCATGGCAGCTATGCCATGGAGTACCACAGGGCTCCATTCTATCCCCTCTGCTATTTAACATCTATATGAAACCGCTGGGAGAGGTCATCAGGAGGTGTGGGCTGCGGAATCATCAATACGCTGATGATACCCAGCTCTGCCTCTCGTTTTCCACTAATCCAGGTGAGGCAGTGGCTGTGCTGAACCGGTGCTTGGCCGAGGTAATGGAATGGATGAGGGCCAATAAACTGAAACTCAATCCAGACAAGACGGAGGTCCTGTTGGTTGGCAGATCGGGCTTCGGAGAGGGTGGATTTGACCTGGTCCTGAATGGGGTTGCGCTCCCTCTTAGGGACAAAGTCTGCAGCTTAGGAGTACTCCTCGACCCGGAGCTTTCATTGGAAGCTCAGGTGACAGCGGTGGCGAGGAGCGCCTTCCTTCAGCTTAATCAGCTGCGCCCCTACCTGGAGTACGACTGCCTGGCGACAGTGACACATGCACTGGTGACTTCCCGCCTTGACTTCTGTAACGCGCTTTATGTGGGGCTTCCCCTGAAGACCGTCCGAACACTTCAATTGGTGCAAAATAGAGCTGCCAGGTTGCTGACGGGGACGGGGCATTATGCTCACATGACTCCAGTCCTCCGTCAGCTTCACTGGCTTCCCATTGAAGCCCGGGCCCAATTCAAGGTGTTGATTATGACCTATAAAGCCCTAAACGGCTTGGGTCCTGGCTACCTGAACGAGCGCTTACGTCCGTATATGCCTGACCGCCCTTTGAGATCTGCGGGAGAGTCCCTTCTCCGGGAACCCTCCATGAAAGAAATTAGGAGAGTAAGTACTCGGAGGAGGGCTTTCTCTGGGGTGGCACCCAACCTATGGAATTCACTCCCCAAAGAGGTCCGCCTGGCACCGTCGTTACTGGTTTTTCGGCGCCAGGTAAAGACCTTTTTATTTAAACATATGATCTGGCCAGGGCAACTTCTTCTTCCTTCTCTTTTCTCCTTCTACATTATTTATTTACTTATTTTATACTGTTAATTTTCATTTTATATTATTATGTTTGTAACTCAGTGTATTTTTTGTATTTTTGTATTTAGTGGTAATTTATTATGTTCTATTGTATTTCAATGTATTTTATTGTGTTGTAAGCCGCCCCGAGGCTTCGGCAAGGGGCAGCATAGAAATGTAATAATAATAATAATAATAATAATAATAATAATAATAATAATAATAATAGGTTTATACAACCTGAATCCTCCCATCCGGTCCATGGTGCTAAGATGGTGCCCATCCATTGTACTGCAAACTTTAACAAAACCACCTTTGGAACCACTTGCCACTGTAGATCTACAACTCCTCTCTTGGCAGATAGCATTCCTCATATCCATTACTTCAGCCCAGAGGGCGAGCAAATCATGTGCTGTATGCATAGACCCTCCATTCCTCAGTTTCCAGAAGGATAAAGCAGTCCTTCGACTGGATCATACATTTCTCCCAAAAGTCTCTTTACAATTCCATTTAAACCAGGACATAGTTCTACCAGCCTTCTTTCCAGCCCTGTCTACTCTTCTTGAGGTGACACTGTGCATGCTCAATGTGTGGAGGGCACTAGCCTTTTACAGATCACAGACCTGTAAAACACAATTAGTGTGCTGTTCCAAGAGACTATTGTAGCCTATGCCAAACGATCCAAGGGTGAACCAATCAATCCTCCAGCTTGTCCACTGGATTGCAGAGGTGAATAAACTGGCATATCAGTTAGCTCAACTACAGCTCCCAGACCAACCCAAAGCACACTCAACAAGGCCTATGGCAACATCCACAGTACTACATGCAGGTAACCCTTTGCATGACCTTTGCAAGGCAGCAACTTGGTCAACATTGTCAGCATTTGTGCAACACTACCAGCTTGATGTTCATGCAGGACAGGACTGCTCCTTTGGCTATGCAGTGCTTTCCTCAATTTGCTGATGATGACATCTTCCACCACCACACTTGGTAAGCTTGCTGATCACCCATATGTGTGATGCACAGAGACCATGAAGAAGAAAGTAAGGTGGCTTATCTATAACTGACATTCTTTGAGTGGTTATCTGTGCAATCACACAACCTACCTACTGGCCCCAAATCAGTGCCAATGACTTACACACGATTGCAGTATAGGTTCCCTGCTTTTTCTCCCATCAACTTTCACAGATCTATAAGGTGTCCTTCCAGGTTCCAAGGCCAAAATGTCAGTCTCCAAATGGCTGAAGCCAAAAACTTCACTGGAAGATTGGATTTTTAGGAGGCATTTGAAAGGGAAGTGGAATCCTATAGGTGTTACAGGCAGAAGAAAGGCTAGAATTTTATATGGTCTCAGTGGTAGAGTGATTGTTGTTCTGAACCACCTATCCCTACCCAGCTAAAAACTATTACTTTGTCTAACAGGTGAATTTCATCTGTTTCATTACAAATTAATTCATTACAAACTCAATGATATTCTCCACCTTCTTTCTCAATGTTCATTTTTACTTGAGTCCACATCAGATTACAGGCTTTTTCTTTTGTTTTTCTATGAGAATACAGTATGTGTCTATTGCCGGTTATTCCAGATGTGTACAACTGATGTG
Organism: Varanus komodoensis; assembly: GCF_004798865.1. NCBI lineage: Eukaryota > Metazoa > Chordata > Lepidosauria > Squamata > Varanidae > Varanus > Varanus komodoensis. The sequence continues at coordinate 4,386,042 of NW_025335972.1, forward strand.
TATATCTTTGAAATATGCAAACTCTTCTCCCTTGATTAAAACATTTCTATATATTTTTGGTCCACAAATTACATTGAATACTCAGAAATGTTTGGAATTAAACCACTGATTGCATCTGAGTCCATGTTCAATCCTGAAAATACAAACTGGGTAAATCCTAATCGAACACAAACTAAATGAATTTCTAGATAAGTTGCTGTGGACAGGAATCAGGACTGTTCCCTGAAGCCTCTAACTGCAATGCTAGTAAGGCCACCTGTGTGAACATTTAGCCTTATAGATTAAAAGCATAATCCAGTGTCTGGCTGGGAAATGCAGGGAGTTGTAGGATTTTTTTCTATCTAAACTTATATAAAATTGCACTTTTTAATCTCCAGAACGTATAGGTAGTATTGTAGACAGTGTCTTAATTAAGTTGGGTTTTAATTAGGATATAATGTATTCACTTTTTAGACCAAACATGGACACTGACACAATTTGCAGTTGAAGCCTATACATTTCTGTGCTTAAAATGTATGCATGCATTTCAAAACTGGGCATAAAATGCATATTTTGAAAAAAATGCATACAAATATGCTTTAATTAAAGAGAGAATGTATACATTTCAAAGATGATACCTGGGTAGCTCCAAGCATTGTAGAGTTTTTTCTTTCTGAGCACACATAGGATTATGCCTTAAGATACATAGAATCATAGCTTTTGAGGTCTAAAAATCCTTAGTCGATCAGTTGCTTGATAAAAAAGCATTGCCTAACGCATGTCAATATTAATGAATATGAACTGCACAGAAGTAAAATGATTGTGCTAGTCTCTTTAGGGAAGTAAGGAGTTCTGATGGAGCCCATTTGTCCTGCTTGATCTTTCAAAAATGTAGCATGACTCTTGGGCCTTTCTCTAAAGTGCTTCCACATTGAATAGTACTGGCTCATGGAAGTCACAGGCAGTAGCTAACCATACAGGACGAGATGGTGGTCTTAGTTTTTTTACGTTAGGTTACAAGCGCACTTTTTCCTCAAACAATTTTTTTGCTGGAACAATTATTTGCTGGAAGCCGCCCCAAGGCTTATGCGAATGGGGCGGCATACAAGTTTCCCAAATAAATAAATAAATAAATAAATAAACAAGAGGTTTTAAAGGTCAGGCTTTGGGTCAGTTTCTTTCCACCTCTTGAGACTATGATAGTTACATGGTCAGTACAGCTAAATATTTGCCTTTTGATTTCCCAGGTGACTTCGAGGAGGGATTCATGGCACTTCATTACTGCTCGACTGAATATCCATGGAGCTGGTTATGGAATACAGAACAGCTGCCTCCTAACAATCAAGGGTATGACGCATCTATACTGCATTTTCCTTACTGGACTTTATCTTTGGTACATCTACCCTAAACCATAAACAGGCTTAAAAATTATTTCTTCTGCCTACAGAAAACCCTCGAGTTTTACTCCCAAAGACAGGCAGACAGGGCACAGGTATATGCATAACTAAGGTCACATAGATACCTAAAATCACAATTTACCAAAAAAAAAAAAAAAAAAAAAAAAGCAACAAAACGCAGGTGTAGGTCTATCAACTAACTGCAGAGCTACCTGACTAATTCCTTTGTAGGAAGTTAGGGCAGGTTATTTTTCCCAGCAGTTCCTACTTTTCAAGTAGACTCCAAAGCAGTGGGCACTGACCATATCAGAGTTCACCTGCACTTTGTCCATACAATATCAGGACCTCCTTGTGTTGGTCCAAAACTGGTGCCTAATCAGGGCAGTGCAATCAATGTAACAAATAAAGGACTCTCATTGTCTACCCTAACCCTGAGGAAGAGTTTTAGGGCTCAAACCAGACACAACTCCATAGACTTTTGAAAGGGAAACTGTTTCCATGGCCTGCTAGTCAGTCTTTGCACTCCAGAACTTAATGAAATGACCACCCTCCACAAAGTATACAGTCTGAATCCTGTATACTCTTTGCATTCTATACTCTATATATTCTTTGCATTCACCATTAATTACATCTCTCTTAAGCCCCAAAGAAGGCAATTAGGGTAGTTGTATACAATAATAAACTGCAAACAGTGAACTACAATCCATCATCCCCATTTCCCTTATCAAACTCTACCATAGATAACCCATAGGCATAACAGTGAGGGCAGTCTTGTCTTGAATGAAGTTTGACCACCTAGAGCATTCAGTTTGATCCAGTAGCTGCTCAGTTTTCAGACCTCTGCCACCAGCTGACACTTAGGTTTCAGCTTTTTCCTCTGAAGACTCCTCCTCCAGCATTCTTCTGCTATGTACTTGCAGGCCTTCCCCAAGTTCTGACTTGCATACTTTTAGTTCAGGTTTACTGTCTTGTAGCAGCTCTTCCTCAGGCAAACCCCTGCCAGCTTCTCCATCACTCCCTATATTCACTGCAGATAAAATCCTCCAGGCATTCAGCTTTGGGAGATCCAGTATTCCATCACCCCATCGTTGACCAAATGGCAGCTTTGCAATATTCTCTTATTGCCCAGATCAGATTATTCTAATTTCAGTCTTACTATCCCATGTAAATAGTTGAAACAGCAGTAGTTAATTTGCTAACTTATAATCATCAAAATGTAGTGCTTCTCAGACAGAAGATTCAAGTAAAAAGCATAGACTCCCAGTGGTTGAAATAAAACTTAATAATTAAACTTTACCTCGGTTTTTTCACAATCTGCTTGTGTGACAATGTTTCAGCAATGCCATTTTCAAGAAGAGATGCATGGCATGCAAATAAAGAAAGTACTCAAATGGAAATGCAGCAAGGTGAATACCCTGGGCCAGTTCAATTACCTTAGATGACTTTGAAGTGAGGTTGTTGTAAAAAAATGTACTGTAGTCAGATTATCCTAGCAGGAGGAGACAACACAGTTGGTTGATTGATCTGTCGAAAACAAAGCCACAACTCCTATGGGAAAAACCACAAGGACCACAATTTAATATACTACCTACCTTTGACAACTGTCAAGAGAAATCAAAGTTTTGTGTTTTTTTAAACCCTCTATTTGGAGCCTCTTTGCATAAGTTACAGTTTTTGAGCCAGGCAGCCCAACATACATTGTATTGCAATAATGTAATCTACCAGAGAGTAGACTTGCAACACCAGGTTATCTTAGTCCTGTTAGGACTTGAGATGGGCTGCAAATGGACCTTGGTAGAAGGCATGCTACACCACAGAAACCACCTGAGGTTCCAATGACATTGATGTCATCTGAGCAGAGAACCATCCACCAATAGTGGCTCAGTCCTGTTTGGATTGGATTCAGTTTATTGGCTCTTATCTAGTCCATTATCAGTACAGCTCATGTACTGCTACACTTTCCTGAGATGAAAAGAAGAAATAGAGTTTTGCGACATCAGCATACTGGTGACAGTATTCTAGCTGACCCACACAGCAATTTCATCAAGCCAATGAACAACATGGGGGATAGAACCAACCCCTGCAGAGACCCACACTGGAGAATCCATGAGATTAACCAATATTTTCATACCCCACCTTCTGAATTCCAAATTGAAGCTGAACCAGTTTCCAGAGCCTTCCTCAAAAGCTCAACTGCAAATCCTCTGCACTTTGGCAGGAGTCTAACTCACGAGGAAGACTTTTATTCCTGAGTACACCTGCACACTCTGTCTCCTTGTAGTTACCTGGAACTGGTGCTCACAAGTGCTGAATGGGCACTCAGTTTCCTCCTCTGGCCCTCAGGGATCCCATCTGGGGATTATTCATAGTCCACTGCTATAAAAGAGTCCTGTGCATCTTCTGCATGGATGCCAGGAATGCTTGGACACTTGCTAATGCTAAGGTGGGAGGGCACTGTCATGTAAAGTTCTTTGTCTGGTGAGTGATTCCAGCTCATGTCAGGCCAGTCATAACACCAGTAGAGGAACCCATGAAGAAGGTGAGGTTATAAACTGCCTTGCTGGAGAAGTTTGCTTTAAAAAGTATATAGTGTAGCCAATCCAACTTTCTCAAGGGACTTTCTGGCTGAAGTGCAGCTGTCAAGATTGTAGCACAGCTCTCTGTGTCTCCACTGCTCTTCCATCTTCCTATACCTGCTTTTGTCAATATTATTTTCTCTCCCTGCTATTTCTCCTGATTCTTTTGAGGTTTGCTTTGGAGACTGTACAGCAGATGTTGGAATACACTTCTGACATTTTCTTTATCTTCTTTTAAGCACATATTTTCTTAAAAAGGAGATGCCTTGTAGGGTGCATTTGCTTACCAGTGAATGTCCTTTTTAATTTATATAGCAAGTGGAAACAGAAGTAAATAAAGTTGTGAAAGGACATAGAAAAGCTGTCCTGATGTTGTGGAGTGGGAGGATGACAATTATATACAGTGGTACCTTGGCTCACGAACTTAATCCATTCCAGGACTCTGGTCGTGACCCAAATTGGTCATGAGCCAAGTTAAATTTCCCCATGAGGTTCAATGTAAATAAGGTTAATCCGTTCTGTAACCGTTTTTTAAATCAGAAAAATGTGAAGCAAAGTGACAACAACAAAGATCGTGGCCATCTCCCGCCCGCCACCCCAAGCACCAGCACAGCCATCCCCCCCCGGCCCCCCCACAACTGAGATCACACCTGTCATCCCTGCAGGCGCCTGTCATCCTGGTGCACTGGGGAGTGAGGGGGAGAGACAGGCGTGATTGCGAGCGCACTGGGGGAGGAAGAGACGGGCGCAAATGGCACTCTGGGAGAGGGAGAGATGGGTGCGATCTTGGCCATCTCCCCACTCAGGGGTGGTTTGGGGAGATGGCCGCGATCGTGCTGGTTGTGGGGGGAGATGGCTGAGATTGTGCCTGTCTTTCCTGCAGCAGCGCATCTCTGATCAGGCATGCCTTCCCTGCACGAACGGAACTGTGATCGCGGCCATCTCCCCACTTGGGCAGCGGGCAGGACGGGGATGGCTGCAATCTTGGTCACCACCCAAAGCGGTGTTCGTGACCCAAGTCAAAATTTTTCAGAAATTTTTGTTTGTGACCCAATTTGTTTGTGAACCAAGGTGTTCGTGAGCCGAGGTACCACTGTATCTGGTTCCCAGTATTGGTAACCATGTGCATATTGTCACATCTAGTTCTCACCTGAGACTGCACCCCTAACAACTGCAAGGTCTGACATGACAGCTTTCTTTTTATCTAGGATTTCATCCAAGGTGGTATATTTTTACCTGAAGGATTCCATCGCAACCTGGGAGGTGCTGGCTGTGAGCATTTCAGGCACAAAAGGTAAAAGATTCTGGACAGTTGGCAGGAGTGGTGAGCTGAGGGCTGGGGAGATGATGCCACCACTTGCAATTGAAGCATCAAAGAATAGTCGATGCACCATTGCTTTTGTTTCTCAGCCTGCTTCCTTTCCTATTGACCTTCCTTGCAGGAATTTGTGTGGCTGAACCGTATGAGATAAGAGTAAGGACGGATTTTTTCATTGATCTACAGCTGCCTTACTCAGTTGTGAAAAATGAACAGGTAGAGCTTCGGGCTATTCTCTATAACTATCTGGATCAAGACATCAGGGTAAGCTTTGGGATTTTGATGGTTGTGTGCATTTAGAAGCCAGAATGTGTGTACTACTTATGCTAGAGACCACTGGATGCTGGGGTACAATTCTGCCATAGTGCATAACCCACACGTATTCCAAAAGCTGAGCCACAACATTGCCAGGACTTTTGCAAGAAAATCAGGGCTACACCTCTTGGATCATGTGAGACAGCACAATAGAGCCTTGACTGTGGGATGGCCTGGGGCATGGGGTTGGGACTCAGAGTTGTACTTTGGGGCAAATGGCTTAGTATCCTTGTACATTAGCTCGTTTTTGACTTTTACCAACATTTGAACAGATGTTTTAAATTTAACAGTACACAGCATAGCTCCCAAATTCTTTAAAACCAATTTTTAAAGATATCCTTCAAAATCTTTTTTTTTTTTTTAACTTTTTGGCATTTCTATTCTGGCTATTGCCAGTAGATAATGAACTGAGTCTTGATTAATAGCTTCAGCTTTTGGAGAGTGGGAAAAGTGATAAATAAGTAAAAAAATAAAAACACAAAAATAACCTCTCTGTAACCTAATAAGACTCCACAACATGCAATTTAGAAACATAGAAACAGAGCAAGTCAGAAGGGGTCTCCCAGACCATCTAGTCTGACCCCCGGCTCCAACCAGCTCCACTCACGACATGCCCACCATGTGCATGTCCAATTTCTGCAACATCTGGCATAAGCAGGACTAAGGAAGCAAACATCATCTTTGAATTGCCCGCATTTCATTGCTCCTCCATTTCAAGGTTGTCAGCATGCTTTCAGCTCTCATCTGTTTCCTTACCTTTAGACTTGGACAGGAATAACATCAGATTCATGAATTCCCTCTATAGGTCAAAGGAGATATCAATCAGACCTTGATACTTTCCCTTCTTCATTGTGTTTGCTGTGCATCACACATATGGGTGCTGTGCCTCTGCAGTGCCTCATTTGGGAAGATTCCTCTAGCTAAGCCTAGAATTTTTGGCGGAAGCCTTGCCCCTTTTTTCTGTTACTTGAGTAGACAGGCTCTGGCCATTTTCTCAGTTCACTTTCAACTGACATTTGCAATGCCTTGGGATCGCTAGCTATAAGTTTACCTCTGCCTTTCCTCAAGATCTCTCATGTAATTTCTTACACCTTCTTGATCTCTGCTCTCCCCTCTATTTAATCCTTTGGATAACGTTTTTCTACACATTTTTAATTCACCTCACAAAGATGTTAAGAAAAATTCTCCTATCGTCTTTCCCTCATTTCTTTCTACTTCGCTGTTTTTCTCTTCCCGATGGCTCTCAAACCAGCTTCTCATAAGCAGGCCAGTTGCGATCTCAAGATATCTTCCAGCGAAGACCATTCTTTATGCCTCCTTTATGTGGAAAGGGACACTGTGTGCACAAGCATCCACACTGGCAAGCCTTGTAAAAAAAATGGCTGGTCATCTCAGGATGGAGATGTGGAGCATGCTCAAAGTGCCACAAATCCAGCACCAGTGGCAAGGGTGGAGGCCCCTCAACTTCAAAAGAAGCTACAAAATAGGCACCCACTGACCAGTGCTGTGGGCAAGGCGAACCGTTCCTCTGTGGCTTCAGAACCATGGCTACCTCCAATATGCCTAAAAAGTATAAGGAGAGGACAAAGCACCTCAAGTTCATGGATTTTAAGCAGGCTAGAAAGGCTTGAAAGCCTGAGCAACTTTGCTCTCCTGCCGGTTCCGAGTGTCATGGCTCACTAAGCCACTTAACCACTCCAACCATGTCGTCTGCTTCAGATATGCTACCAACTCAAGCACCACACCACTCCCAGAACTGTTCCAAGCATTGTATCTCAGAAAAGCACCCAACCGCTCCATGCCGACCATGCTAGCACCTCGAGCCTCTCCATCCCGTTCCAGAACTACTGTGCCTTGATTGAATTGTACTGGGGCTCAGGTTGACTAGGCAACACCAACATAGTTCTTTGTCGTGGTCTCTGTACATCGCACATATGGGTGCTGTGCCTGTGCAGTGCCCTTATTTGGGAAGATTTCTCTAGCTTAGCCTAGAACTTTCCATGGGAGGCCACCCCCTCCCTCCTCTATATAAATGGCAGGCTCTCACCATTTTGTCAGTTCACTTTCGACTGCCGTTTGCCAGTGCATCAGGATCTCTAGTGTTCGTTGCCTTTTTCTTCACACCTTGATTGTATCTTTCTGAATTTTCCCTATACTCTTCTATTTAATTCCTACTTATAACTACCTTAAAAACTTACCTAATTATCATTTGATCCTCTATTTATTCCCTTGATAAACCCTTTCTAACCCCTCCCTCCCCTCAAAACCTTAAAAACCTATCACTCCCCCCACCCATACAAAACCTTTTATCGTCATATTTCTTCCCTATATCTACTCTTATTCTTTCTGATGTTGCTCAGTAAACTGGCCTTTAGAAAGTGTGCTAGCTGCAGAGGGCTTATATCAACCTCTATCAGAATGTTCTTATCCACAATCTCCATCAAAATGCAAAACCCTAACCCTATTGCCACCATGTGAACAGAGTGATGGGTTAGATGGACTTTTGGTCCAATCTAGCTTGACTTTTCTTATATACTTATATAATAAATTTATACACATTTTATGGTGTACATTTGCTGTGTACACATTTCAAAACTGTGGTCCATTGTCATCCTCCAGTCTCTCCTGGAGTGCATGCTTGCTGTGATGCACAGTAGCTCTTTGTTAAATGTCATAATTAATTTCATTTGGGTGCACATGTACATGACTCTGTAAACAAGGACAGGTGGTAACCATACATATACATTGCCTTTTCAACACATATTGCAAGTGACTAACATTCAATTTGTAGGTGAATTATGTTTCCTCCACCAGTTATAAAGCTTTGTTCATGCTGTAAATGAGGAACCAATATGCTCACTGAAAAAGAAGTTATGTCTGTAGAATGAAGACAATGAGATGTATTTAAAGGGAAAGCAAAATGGTTGCAAAACTGTCCCACTCTCTTACCACTTGTTTAAAATATATATTGCCCAGACAACAGTATGGCTCACCTTGTCATCTCTTCCCAGGTGCTTGTGGAACTGGTGCACAACAAAGCTTTCTGTAGTGCTTCCTCTGCCAAAAAGAACTACAGGCAGATATTCACTGTTAAAGGCCAGTCCACTAGGTTAATGCCAATTGTAATCATCCCACTGCAATTGGGACTGCATGATATTGCACTTGAAGCAATCACATTGGAACCATTCATGAGTTTTCATGTGTGCAAGAAGCTGAACATTCAGGTATGTAATGAGCTTGGATTTCCTCTGACTCTTGGAGAAAGACTAGAGCCATTTTGATTCTTACCATTGCAGCACTGCCTGTAACTTTGAAGTAGGAGGTTTCTCCATATGCTGTGGCCCCTCCTTAAATAACTCTAGACATTTAAGAGAAATTTATTTCAATTAGTTTGGAGCAGGGGACTCCATATGGACTGAACAAAAGTTCCAGTGTAATTTGTGGTTGAAGTCTGCATGTTTTTGAGCTTGCAGTGTGATTTGTAGATCAACAAATTTATGCTCAACAATATATATACATTTGAAAAAATGTGCATAAAAGTGCTTTGTCTTGAAAAGCATGTGCAAGGTACTTTAGCCATCTCTCTCTCTCTCTCTCTCTCTCTCTCTCTCTCTCTCTCTCTCTCTCTCACACACACACACACACACACACACACACACACACACATATTTATATGCTGCCCCACAGCCAAAGGCTCCCTGGGTCACTCATAGCACAATATCAAATACAGATACAGATGATACAGATACAAAATATAGCAAACCAAAACACATAAACACATAAAGGTGTTGGTGATGACCTATAAAGCCCTAAATGGCTTGGGTCCTGGTTACCTGAAGGAGCGCTTACGTCCATATATGCCCAGCCACCCCTTGAGATCAGCAGGAGAGGCCCTCCTCCGGGAGCCCTCAGTGAAGGAAATTAGGAGGGTGGCTACTCGGAGGAGGGCTTTCTCAGCGGTGGCGCCTAAGTTATGGAATGTGCTCCCCAGAGAGGTCCGCCTGGCGCCGTCGTTATTTGTTTTTCGGCGCCAGGCGAAGACCTTTTTATTTATGCAGCATTTTAAATGTTAATATTATTGAATTTTATTCGGCCAGGGCGGCTTATTTTATTTTACTGTATATATTTTAATTGTCATTGTTTTAATGTATTTTGTATTCGATGTTGTAAGCCGCCCCGAGGCCTTGGCAAGGGGCGGCATAGAAATGTTTTAATAAATAAATAAATAAATAAATAAATAAATAAATAAAATAAACAAATAATATTAACATACAATATAAATGCAACAGATACATGGAACAAGAGGCAATAAACACAATAAACCACTAACAACAAGCAATAAAACAATAAGCCAGCAGCAACCCAAGTCCAATCTAAAAATAAATACTGAATAAAAGAGTCTTGTCGTGGCACCAAAAGCAAGATAAAGTGGGTGCCAGTTGCACCTCCCTTGGAAGGGAATTCCAAAGGTGAGGTGTGACAACGGAGAAGGCCCTTTTCTTTGCCAACTCCCCCATCACCTCATTTGGGGAGGGTTTGCGAAGGAGGGCCTCCATTGATGACCTGAGTGGCTTGGTAGGGATATATGGAGACACGTGTTCCTTTAGGTGTCCCGGTCCCAAGCTGTTTAAGGCTTTGTATGCTAGCATGAGCACTTTGACTTGGGCCCGGGCAAAAACAGGCAGTCAATGCAATTGGCGGAGGACCGATGTAATATGTTCTCTAGGGCTGTCCTTATTAGCAACTGCACTGCTCTGTTTTGAATTAATTGGAGAGCCTGGACTGTCTTCAAAGGCAGCCCTACATAGAGCACATTACAGTAATCCAGGCAAGAGTTTACCAGCTCATGGATAACTGTGGTGAGGTTCTACTCATCCAAGTAGGAATGTGGCTGAAAAATCAGCCTAAGCTGATAAAAAGTGCTCCTGGCCAGGGTCCAGGAGTACCCCTAAGCTACGAACCTTATGCTTTAGGAGGAGTGCAACCCTGTCCAGGTCTGGTTGAAAATTTCTGAGTTGGACAAACAGACTGCCCACCAACAGACCCTCCATCTTCTCTGGGTGGAGCTTCAGTTTATTGGCCCTCATCCAGTCCATTACCGAGCCAAGGCACTGGTTCAGGATAGTCACTGCCTCACTTGGGTTGGATGAGAATGAGAGGTAGAGCTGAGTGTTATCAGCATAGTGATGACACTTCAGTCAATACCTCTGGATGACCCCACCCAGTGGTTTCATGTAGATGTTAAAGAGCATGGGGGACAGAATAGAGCCCTGTGGTACTCCATGGTGCAAATGGCATGGCACAGAGTGACAGTCCCCCAGCTCCACCAATGGCCAGCCAGATAGGGGTGAAACCACCACAAAGTGGTGCCCCCAACACCCAGCCCAGCCAGCCTCTCCAGAAGGATACCATGATTGATGGTATCAAAAGCTGCTGAGAGATCCAGGAGAATCAACAGGGTCACGCTCCCCCTGTCTCTTTCCTGGCATAGGTCATCCCACAGGGCCACCAAAGCAGTTTCTGTTCCAAACCCTGGCCTAAGGCCCAATTGAAATGGATCTAGATAACCCATTTTCTCCAAGAGAGCTTGGAGTTGCCCAGCCACAGCCCACTCGAGCACCTAGCCCAGGAAGGGAATATTGGTTATAGGTCGATAATTATTTATGTCCTCTGGATTCAGAGGTGACTTTTTAAGGAGTGGTGTAACTACTGCATCTTTAAAGGGGCAGGCACCACTCCCTCTCTCAAGGAGGCATTCATCACCTCCTGGATCCAGGGATGAGTCCCCTCCTTTGATCTCTCAATTAGCCAAGATGGGCAAGGGGTCAAGCAAACAAGTTGAGGCTGGACATAACACATCACCTTGTCCACATCCTCAGACCACAATACCTGAAACTCATCCAGTTAAGTTGGACCAGGCGACACACTGGATGCCTCTGTCAATGGCACTGGAATAACTGTGGTGTCCAACTTGAGACAAATCTGAGCAACTTTGCTCTCAAAGTGTTGCACAAACTTGTCACAGCGGGTCTCTGAAGGTTTGATGGTATCACATCTTGGGCCAGAGCGTAAAAGGCTACAAACCACTTGAAAGATTTCTGCAGGACAACAGCTCAAGGATGCAATGGAGACAGCAAAGAAAGACCTCTTTGTTGCCTTCACCTCCATGGAGTAGGCCCAGTAATGGTCACAAAGCTGCATTTGGTCAGATTCATTCCGAGTTTTCCACTACCTGTGCTCTAGCTGTCTTCCCTTCTGCTTCATCGCACTCAGCCCTGGTGTGTACCAGGGAGCCAGGCAGGCTCGGCAAGAGGGGAGAGGATTGTGTGAACCACTCGAGTCATCTCCCTATTCCACAAAGTAACCTGGGCATCAACAGGAGCACCAGTCATGCGAGCAGGAAAATCCCTCCTGAAAACCTTCTGGATCCATTAAACTCTGGGGGTGGACCAACTTAATGGGTCCCCCCACCCTCCAAAGTGGAAACGGGGCCAAAAATCCAAACCTCAGGAGGAAGTGATCTGACCATGACAACTCCCCTACTATCAGAGCACATCAGAGCAAGCTTGCCCAGCTGGTCTAGGGCCTCTGAGATATAAGCAGCCAAGCTCCAGGGGAGTGAGCAACACGAGCGATCAAACAGGGAGAGCAAACAGGAGTTTGGCACAGGAGTTCAGTGGGGGAGGTCGAGGGGGAGGTCCATAACATTTTCCACACCCTTTATTTCTCTTCTTTATTTCACCTCCGCCCCCCCCACACACACACATGGTGGCACAAACAATGCACCAAGAAGACTCCACAATGGTGGCCTGTAACAACTGCAACTGCTGCACAGTGGTACCCCTGTTACACGGCAAAGTGAGAACACTAGAGCAGCAAGTGTCCACCCTCCAGGCAATAAAAGAAAATGAAGAATTTCTAGACAGAGAGGAGAAACTATAACAGGTAAGTGTAGTCCAGAAGCAAGAAGAACTTCAGCAAGCAGAAGATAACCCTGAGGAAGGGGAACATGAGGAAACTCACTGGAACAGGGTGACAGATGCAGATGACCTAGAAAACACTCTGCACTCGTGGAAGCAGTAGAATGCTTGAAGTTACTTGAGGAAGGGAGAAACTCACTGTGAAAGAACTGCATGACACATTGGGTAACTCGGAAAAAGAGACAAAAGGCCAATCAAACAAGGAAAAGGATAGCAAAGTTTGCAACAAAAAGAGAAGAGTGCTAGTTGTGGGAAATTCCCTCTTGCGTGGGATGGAAAAATATGTATGGCATGATGACCCAGAGAATCGCCAAGGATGCTGTCTCCCTAGTGCCAAGGTTAAAGATATAACCAGCAAGCTCACATAACTCGTACAACCCACTGACAAATACCCCTTCCTTTTCTTCCACATGGGAACTAACAACACTGCCATGAGAAATAAAATCAGACTTCGAAGCTCTAGGGAGGAAGATAAAAAAACAATGGGACCCAGATAGCCTTCTCCTCAAGCCTACCACTATGTGGAAGAGGAACTGTTAGGGAAAGAAAAATCCTTCAAGTGAATGACTGGCTACAATGGTGGTACCATAAAGAGCAATTTGGATTCTGGGACCACAAGCTAAGCTTCATGGAAGATGGACTATTGGCAAATGGTGGGCTGCACCTCACAAAGAATGGGAAGCAGATGTTTGGCCACTCTATGAAAAACTTCATCAGGAGAGCTTTAAACTAAAACCTATAGGAGATGGAGATGTGCAGTATGGCTTTCCATCACCGGACAAGGACTTATATATTTCAACAGAGAAAAAACCTCAGAGAAAGGCCCAACACTAGTCTCCCAAAAAACGTAGGAAGAAAACTAGGGCACAGTGAGAATGAACTTGGATGTCTCTACACCAATGCCCAGAGTATGGGAAACAAACAACATGAACTCGAGCTCATAGCACATAGCATATATGGGCAATTATGATCTTGTAGGAATAACGGAAATTAGGTGGGATGACTCACATGACTGGAACTCTACAACTGTTGGATACAACCTGTTTAAGAAGAATAGAAAGGACAAAAAGGGAGGTGGAATTGCACTATACAGAGGCACATATATTTGTCCAGAGGAACTTAGTAACCCCATTGAAAGCATCTGGCTAAATTCAAAGGGAGCAAAAAATAATAAAAACATAGTTATTGGCATCTATTATTGACCACTCAGTCAAAAAGAGGACAAGGATGCAACCTTCAAAAAGCAACTTGCCAGCATTTCCAAAAAGAATGATGAAGTCATCGTGGGGGACTTCAATTTCCCTGATATATGCTGGGAGACAAGTTCTGCCAAGCATGGCTCCTCCAAGAGATTTCAGATGTGTGCTGCCAACAACTTTCTCCAGCAGAAAGTAGAGAAAGGTACGAAAGGATCAGCTATCCTTGATTTAATACTAACAGGGATGGCCTGGTGAACAAAATAACAACAATGGGAACTCTCGGGGAAAGGGACCATGTGATACTTGAATTCTCAATTATAAAGGAGACAAAGGGTAACTGGAACCAAACAAGCATCCTGGACTTCAAGAAAGCCAATTTTAATGAACTCAGAAAAACAATAAGCAAAGTGCCATGGCAACACACCCTTAAGGGGAAAGGCATCCAAGGGGGTGGGAATCTGGAAAAAAAAAGATTCTCTAAGCACAACTACAAACAATTCTATCAAGAAAAAAGTGTTGAAGAGGGCAGAGGAAGCCCACATGGCTCCGCAAAAAGTTAAGTGGCAGCCTGAAAGGAAAAAAAAGAACATGTACAGGAAGTGGAAGCAGGCCCAAGCCATGAAGGAAGAATATAAACAAATAGCAAGGGATTACAGGAATAGCATCAGGAAAACTAAAGCAGGAAATGAACTGAGAATAGAAAGGGATGCTAAGAACAACAAGAAAGCCTTCTTCAGATATGTCCAGAACAAAAGACATGAGGAATAGAAGGGTGTCCAGCTACTTAAAGGGGATGGCAGAGTGATAACAGATGACAAGGAAAAGGCAGAGGTGCTCAATTCCTACTTTGCCTCTGTCTGGGGTTATTCTCACATAACCCCAGTCCTCTACCAGCTTCACTGGCTTCCCATCGAAGTCCGGGCTCAATTCAAGGTGCTGGTTATTACCTAGAAAGCCCTTAACGGCTTGGGACCTGGATACCTAAAGGAACGCCTTCTTCCATATTTGCCCTCCCACCCCTTGAGATTGGCAGCAGAGGCCCTCCTCCGAGAACCCTCCGTGAAAGACATTAGGAGGCAAAGTACCCGGAGGAGGGCCTTCTCTGCGGTGACGCCCCGTCTGTGGAATGCGCTCCCCAGAGAGGTCCACCTGGCGCTGTTGTTATATGTTTTTCGGCGCCCGGTTAAGACCTTTTTATTTCAGCAATATTTTAATAAGTTTTAATATCATGAATAACCAAAAGGGAATAATTGGGAGAGCCCTCCCCCCACCTGGGCTCCCACCCAGGTCTCAGGAATACAAGTCAGGTTGGCACACTCATCCACATTTAAATCATGGATGAGAGAGCATTTTTTATGTACCGACCTGGTGTTGAGCAACAGTACCACAAGGCCGGGGGGCAAGTTGGCATGGTTGCTGGGAATTGTCTGGTTAGATCAGAAGAAAGAACAGCAATAAGACATCTGTTCCCTCTTCTCCTTCACTGGGAGATCAGTCCCTCAATGCCATATCTCACCCTACCAGTAACCAAAACAACAGGGACACCCATATCCACAGGACACGCCAAGCAAGACCATAAATGGCCCAAAGGCTAAAACAGAACTAGCTGCTGGGGGAGGGGAGAAAAGGAGGGTAACAAACAAAAACTGAATGAATAAATAAATAAATGGTGGGAGCAATAAAATCAATACTGATGAGCACAACCCCGTGTCAAACTTACCCTTCCTTCATACTCCATGACTTGCTAGCCTTCTTATTTACCTTATTGTTCTCAACAAGAAAAATACCTTTCCACATTCTCAATGATCCTACTATGAACAAGCAAGCATAATCACAATCTGGAAACATCCCATTAATATTCCAGCCTCCAGCAGCTCACAACTTCTTACACAGACCCTCAATAGGTATAACTCTCAAGAACTCATCAGTATTAAAAATGTAAACAACAACAACAGTAAAATCCTCCTCTTTCGCAAGTGACAACCAATGGAGGCATAAACAGAAAGGCGGCTGGCTAAAAGCCTGCAATGAGAGTCTTCCTGCCCTGAAGCCCCACCTCTCAGTCTCCACACCACACCTGCAAAGCGCCATGTCTTGTCTATGCCTGTCTGATTTCTGCCACAAACAGAGTTGGTCCAGATGGAGAAGGAAGGCAGTGTGCAGCCTGCAGCAGCAGCTCAGCAGGGCGAGCAGATAGGATCCCGCAGTGACAGCAGCAGATAGAGTAGCCAGATGGAATGAGTGTGCAGAAAGGCGCAGGAGAAGAACACTTACATTTCAGAGATGCACACAGCTGATGTATACATTTAGAAAATAACGCAAAAATACAATTTTCATGAAGAAAAAAACAAAGGTTGTAATTTTATATGGCCATGAAATGGAAAGGGCTTGCAGGTGGGATTTAATTAATGTCAAGAAACACAAGTTGTGCCTATATGCACATTCCTAAGTGAGATCTGAGAGAACCAGCACCAGTTAGAATAGATGGTATTGTGCTAGATGAACGAATGATCTGTCCTTGCATAAGTAATTTTGGGAAAAGGTTATACTACACATATGCAGAGCCTGTGCTTTGCATAAGAAAGGTCTGAGAATCTGAATTCCTGGTATGCCTGGGAAAACTCTCTGCCCATGACCTTTGGGAACTGCTGCAAATCAGCACAAATAATAAATAACTTATGTATGTTATTTCCTTTTAAAAGAGCCAGCTGCAGGGGTGAGGGGAGTAAATTTATGGTGGCCCATCTCCAGTCACAGAGGGTCCTGGAAAGCATACCTAGCTGTGGTGGCAGTGCTGAAAGTAGCACTGGACAGCTGGCTTTAGACTAAAGAAAACTCTGAATGATACAAAATGAGGTGCATTGTGGGAAATTAAAAGGAAGTCTAGATTGCTGCTGGGAATTCTGGGGTAGGGAAAAAAATGAAGAGAGAAACAGGGCAGACATAAGCAGTGGGTTCTGCCAGGATGTAAGGCCCTAGAAGCTGCCTAATAATGCTAAGTACTTTCCACATAAACTTTCATAGGACTTTCTTCTCTTGGTGGATTCCACAGACGTGTTGGGACATGGTCTTGTCACATGAATTGCATCCAACAGCAAAGAATCACTGAAGATATATAGGCTGCTACCTATGAATAAGTCCTCATTGATTCCTAATTATGAAACTTTGTGTCTCAACCCTATGTATGTTTAAGTTCCACTATGTCCAAAAACAGGAACATCAGATTTCAGTCTTTACTATTCGGAATCCATGAGACTATCATGAAACTCTTTCTGTATTGCAGTCAATCACTAATGTGTGCACGCTGCATTTGTAGCAGCAACTGAATCTGATACGCATCTTTTATGTGCCTATGTTGCTGCTTTAATTTGTTGTTAAGTCTTGTTTGCAGTAAAACTCTGGTCAAGACAGTTCCTGTTCTTTTTCCCTTATCAGCCAGAAGGAAAGCAGAGAAAACTTGTAAACACATTTGAATTGGATCCCATTAAGTATGGTACCGGTGAGTAACAGTTTATTGCTCCTCAAAGCTCTCTTTCTACTCTGCATTGAACCCTGTGAAGGCCTGTCTCTGGTTTTGAGACTTTACATTTACTTTGCTCTGCTCTGTCCAAGCAACCCAGATAGCATTTTGCCTGGGAAATCTCAGAGGAAGTTTCTTTTATTGTAGCAAGGGTGTCATGTGAACTTGGAAACCCAGCTGCATGTAAAGCTTCTGCTACTGCCAGTTCTGTGAGGTCCTGAACTTCTGTAAAATGTATCTACCTTGGATTAAACTTTACAAAGTACTTCAATTCTACCTGCCCAAGGCTTATTAGGGGGTTAGTTTCCCTACAGTCAGGCTTACATTTGTGAACAGTTAACAATTCCTAAGTAGTATACAATGATATCCTCATGGTCCTCTTTTTCTGTTTGTGTGTAGGCAGAGAGATATAAACCCCAGAGAAAGAGAACAAATGGAGATAAGGGAAGAATAGTAGCCTAATTGGCACGTGTTAGACCATGGGTCCTCAAACTATGGCCTGCAGGCTGGATCCGGCCCACCATGCCCATTTATCTGGCCCACCTCAGAGATTTTGGAGTTGCTCGGAGAAAACGATCTCCAAACAAGTCCAAAAACTCTGAGCCAGCACATGAGTTCTCTGACAGAGAGCCAGCACATGCACCTAATTGTAGAAGCTCAATTGCGCATGTGCCAGCTCTCCCCCTCCCCCACCCCATTGCATGCATATACAGAGTGGGAATATGAAGCGGGAAACAGAAGAGAGGAGGGTGGAAGAGAGAGAGAGAGAAAGAAAGACGCTAAAAAAGGACTGAAGATAAGAAAACTTTCTTTATAACTTTTAAAATCCATTTTTAAGTATGTGAGCCACATCCCCAGACCGCCACCATTGAGCGGCTGCCCCCGGGCTTGGCGAGGTGGCCATGGCTTACCCAGAAAAGGCTCTTCCCCATCTCATCTTGGGCTTCTGCTGTAGCCCAAGGGAGCAGAGCAGACATTTTTTAATTTTTTAATTAATTTTTTTAATTTTAATTAATTTTTAATGTGCAATGTGCATAGGAATTGGTTAATATTTTTTTTTCAAACTGTAGTCCACCGTCTGCCCCCCAACAATCTGAGGGACAGGGAACTGGCCTCCTGTTTAAAAAGTTTGAGGACCCCCATGTTAGACCAAACCTGCACAGTGTGTGACCCACTGAGCAAACAAGTTCCACCAGGCATGTATTTTTTCTTCCTCTTTGAGATTGAAAATCAGAGCAGGGTGGGGTATTCTTAGGCAGACCAAAACACAAGGCTGGTATCACACATCCAGGCTGATGAGTTGCCAGATTATGCATATCTGTTTTATAATGTTGTTGTTCTTTGTGGTCTCACATGGGGGCCCTGTGCTGCACAGAGCCCCATTTTGGGAAACTTCTATGAGTGAGGAATTTAGGCAGGTACCCTTCTCTCACTGCATGTCTCCAATAGAATCCTTCCTCAGTGCTCGGTTCTTTTACAGTCACCATTTCTGTAACCTAACCAGAAGTGTCAGCTCCGGGACATAAGTGGCAGGCATCCTCCACTGGAAAACCAGAACCGGTGTGATAGAGGGCTTGGCCACACACAGAAAGGCCAGAGACAAACGTGACATCAGGAGTAAGCAGGTCTCAAATACCAACAAGGCAGGGCAGAACCAAAGTCAGAAACACACAAGGATCAGGCAATTGGCAAAGACAGAGTTAGGAACTGGCAGGCGTCAAGGCACAGATGCAGACCTTGAGGAAGGGCAGCAGAGGCTGGGCCAGGCACACAAAGCACCACAGCTGTGCTGCTGTGGTGAAGCTGGGCAGGGCAGAGGAGCCTTTTATAGCACATCCTGTGACTTCCAGCTGTTCTTCATGATTGCACATGTCCTCAGCCTTGTAAACAACTACAGGTGTATGTGCAAATACTTGCAAGGTGCACTAGGCTGCCCACTTTATGGAGCCACTAGAGGGAGTTGTGTTGTTTTGCAGAGAGCATTCTCGATCCATTGGACTGTGTTTTTGTGTGTGATTGCTCTTTTTCCATCGTCATATTGTTATTGGAACTTGCTAGTTTTCTTTTCTTTTCTTTTCTTTTCTTTTCTTTTCTTTTCTTTTCTTTTCTTTTTACTACTCGATTTCCTTCAGCTGTATGCCCCTGAAGGCCTCATTCAGAAAATGTGTGAAATATGGGAGTAAGTTCTACAGATGGGATTCCTGGGCAGTTGTGGTGCTCCAGATGTTTTGCCTTGCAAGTTTCCCACCCCTGCCATAAAATATCCTTCTTCTGTCATAGTAAATATATCTCCATCTTCCCTCTCTGTAAACTATCTGTATGCTGTCTCACTTCTTCACATGATTGAGAAACAGCTCTGTAAGCAGACATGTGTCCTGAATGCTAATTTGAGAAGTCAGTATTTCTGCCTCCTTGTAATATCCCACCCTTTCCTCCTTTTTTCAGATGGAATACAAGAACTGAGGATCAGTGCCACTGATTTAAAAAATATTGTTCCTGACACAGAGCACATGACTCAAATTTTCATTACAGGCAAGTAACCCTAAAGGATGGACATAAAAGATTGTGGAAATGGTGGTTGGGGGGGGGGGATTCCCTTTCCTCTGCTTCTGCTGCACCCACCATAGAAAATACATGGCTAGAAGTAACCATTCAATTTCAACTGGGTAGACCATGGGGCTGAGACTCCCCAGCTGATTTCATTAATCATATGTATGAACAAAAGCATTTCCACAGATACAATTGCTCCTTATAGCTTACAGCATTGCTTCTCAGCTTTTTGGCTAATCCCAAGAATGGTGCATGCTTTAAAGCAGGGGTCCTCAAACTTTTAAACAGGGGACCAGTTCACTGTCCCTCATACTGTCGGGGGACCGGACTATAGTTTGGAAAAAATATGAATGAATTCCTATGCACACTGCACATTAAAATTAATTAAAATTAAAAAAATAAAAGATTAATTAATTTTTTAAAAAAATTAAAAAATGTTTGTTCTGCTCCCTCGGGCTGCAGCAGTAGCCCAAGATGAGGTGGCGAAGAGAGGGGGAGAGGGCCAGGAGAGGGCTGCGAGGAGGAAGGTAAGGGCTGCTTTCTGAGGCAAGGGGAGGCAAGGGACAGGGCCGTGGCTGGCCAAGTGGGGTGCCTCCCACCTCTCCCTGCTGCAGAGGGGGGGAGCATGGCAGCCACTCGATGGGGATGGCTTGCTCAGAGAAGGCCACGGTGGAGGTGCAGGAGCCGTGGCCCCACTCCACCTCAACCTGTCTGCCCCCAGGCTCGGCAAAGCAGCCGTGGCTTGGCCTACAGCCCGGGGACGTGGCTCACATAATTAAAAATAGATTTTAAAAGTTATATTTTTCTTACCTTCAATCCTTTTTTAGCATCTTTCTCTCTCTCTCTCTCTCTTCCGCCCTCTTCTCTTCTGTTTCCTGCTCTGTATTCAGAGCCAACGCATGCGTGCAATGCGGTGGGGGGGGGGGGGGAGAAAGCTGGCACACGTGCAGTTGAAGGGAGCTGTTACAATTTGGCGCATACGCTGGCTCTCTGCTCAGTTTCAGAGAATGCCTGCTCCAGCTCAGAGCTTTCGGACTCGCTCGGAGATCATTTTCTCCGAACGAGTCCAAAGGCTCTGAGGCAGGCTGGGTAAATGACCATGGTGGGCCGTATCTGGCCCACTGGCCATAGTTTGAGGACCCCTGCTTTAAAGCTTTAATAGGAGTAGCCAACATCTTCAATTATACTGAACAGCTAATATTCACAGCTTCTGATTCAAGATCACAATTCTGAATGTACAGTTCTAAACATGGGAATGTTGTCAAGACATGCATTTGATTTAAAAGATTTTTTCACCTTTGGCAAAAAACCATTTTTGGCAAGAGGAGAAACCCAAATAATCCATAATATAATATAATAATATACCCAGCATCTTCTTCAAACAATATGGAATTTATTAAGCTATATTTAAGACTTTAAATTTAAATATACGCTCATGGATTTGGGAAATCAATTTGGTTGAGTGATCATAATGCAATTCAAATGTAAGTATTCAATAAAGTATGAAAATTAGCTTCATTCTCCCAGAGGCTGGATTTATAAGTTTCTTCACTTAAAACTAGGTCCATGGACCTGTGCTAGCAGTCAATGCCTGTCTAGCATGGAGTTCTGAATGTGGGGGGTCAAAAAGGGCAAGATTAGATAAATCATAGTCCCAACTGCTCTTGAGAAAGAAAAAAGAGATAGTTGCCATGAGCAACAGAAAGTGGCAACTGGGGGATATAAATTGATCAGTCCAACTGTGGGGTTGTGCAGTCAAGCTGCCCTGATGCCCAGTCACACTAAAGAAACTACCCAATGTTCACAGCTCTTTCACCCCTCTTTAGGGTGATTTGTGCACTTCCTGCTTGATCTTGTTCCTCTTCTTGGTTGTCTGAAGACCTCTTTACCACTGGTTCTTTGTCCAAGTTTTTTGGAGAATCTAGGCTAATACCAGAGGGAGAAAAGGAAACAGGAGCCCTGGCCATGATCCTTACCATTGGAACATCGGGACAAATGGCATATGTTGGGCTAGGGCACCAACTATGTAAAATGAGATCAAATTTAACACATGCATATACAATAGAAAAGGGTGTGAAGGCTGGAGATTACCCTTTGTAAAAAGACTTTTGGGGAAAGACCTTGAAAGACAGACTAAGGATTCAAAGATGCCTTTCCCTGGGTTGGTTGACTCATGCCTGAAGCTGATGTGCATTAAATCTCATATGTTGCAGCAGTAAAGGAAAACTGTGTCCTTTTAAAGTGAGATTTTTGCACACCATTGCTTAGTGCCAGGTGGGGACCTAAGTGGCCTGATTAAGCTTAGCCTAGGAAAAATAAGCAGTAGATGAGAAATGGGACTAAGACACCCCTCACCCTTTTGACTGTTTTCTCTGGAGTTGTCTGAGGTGCTCCCACAAAAGTGTAGTCAGGAAATCCTGGATTAGCAGCCTGGGAGAATGTATGCTCAGATCCACAGGGAGATGCCATTGCCTTGAAACTCAGCAGCTTTATTGGTGAGAACAACCCAGGTAAATCCCTTTGCAGAGACCATACCTACAACAGCACTGCCAGGTAGAGATATGCCCACCAACTACAAATTCCCTGAGCACATACAAAATGTTTTATAGGTTTCAAGTTTCAAGGGACTGATGCGATTCTGAATGGGTGAAAAGGTGAGGACAATGCGAAATAATGCAGAAACATTGAAAAATCATTATAGGCATCAGGAAAAACATCATGACCCATCGAAGGCTTGGATAGCGGATAACAAATTAAAACAATCAGGAGTTACAGAAATCTAGTTTAAAATCAAGTTTAAAATGTTGTGGTTTTTGTAATCAGAGATCTAAGTAATTTTACATTGCAAAGGAAGCACAGCTTCCCAGATGGCTCATCTGATTCTGCAAGAAAATGCATGGAGCCCCAGGGCTGCCTGCTTTTCCCAGGCATGTGGAGCTTGGCCAAAAGTTCTAGTTCTTTCTGGGCAAGAGGAGCAGGGACACTGCAGTTTGATTTTATATCAACAAGGCACACACAAGTAACTTTTCTCTATAAAAATTTATTTGGATTTTCCCACATCTGCATTGTGTAGATGAAGAATGCAGAGAATCCAGTGGCAAAGGCCCAGATGATATAAGTTCATCACTAAATGTACAATTAAGCTGGACAAAGAAGTTTTAAATTTTATTATGAATTTCAGCAAGTTTTAACAAAGCTAAAATGATAAAAATTGGAAAAAACCCATTTGCATTGCATAAAGTTTAGCTATATTAAGTTGCAACAAATAAATGGAATGTATAAGCCACTGTTTTACATGTATGTAAGGAAATATACTACTGTTGGTAGTAGTTATGGATAAATTTAATCAAAGGCAGGCCAAATATCTCCACATTTCTCCATGGATAAATAGCAATGTCTAAATACCAAATTTTCAAAGTGTGTAAGAGTTAGTAGGTTCTCAATAGACTGTATTATTAGAGGAAGCCATTTATCCTTCCAGAGCGGTATTTAGCCATAATAGTAGATAGAAAATCTATTTACATAGTTTGTGTGTTAAATTCCAGGAAGCAGATAAATAGTTAAGTATAAATATTAAAGTGTTTTTCAACACAAAATTCACCCCTATTATGACCTCCCCAAAGGAGGTAGCTGTTGGGCATTGCCAAAACATATGGGTGAAGGAAGCATTTGGTGCATTGTACCAACAGTTAGCCAACTTAGTTGGCACTTCATTGAAGAGATGTGGTGGCATCTAATAGATATGAAACCAAAACTTTTGCTTTAAGATATATCTTAAAATCCATGGACACTTACAAAATAGATGCTAACACAGCATTGCATTGCTTAGGCAAAAAAGCACAGTCAAATTCACTATTCCATTCTTGCTCAAGACCTGGTATATCATATTTATTCACTGACAATAAGTATTTATATAACTATATTGTAGGTTGATATAGCTGATCAGTCTTAACAAGTAGTTCTAAATAACCAACCATTAGGCACTTTACCCACAGTGGATTGCTGTGCTGTCCAAACCAGGACACTGACTTTCTATGTGCTTGGATTCATATATAAACACTTTCTTTACATGGTCAGGAAATCCTGTTATTCAGCCTACTGAAGACTACATTGATGGTACCAAACTGGACAAACTCATCATAACCCCTAACGGCAATGTAGAGCAGAACATAATCACCATGACACCATTGGTTTCTGCCACTTACTTCCTTGACAAAACTGAGCTGTGGGAGAAGATTGGTGTGGACCGAAGGCCTTATGCAATTGAGCAGATCAACAAGGGTAAGGCAAACAGATGTGTGCTCCAGACTTGCACTTCCTTTATGTTAATGTAGAAATGTGTTAATTTTTATGTAACTCTGGATAATCCAAGCAGAAAACAGGTGGGGAACCTAAAGCTTGGGAGCCAGATCTGGTCCTCCTAAGATCCTAGTCTCTGACATATCAGTTGTGGTATTTCACCGTGGTACATTTAGCTTTTAAAAACCATGATGTAGAACAACAGTTTATTCTATGATTTCCCTTTATTGTAATGACTTGTTGCATTGTCTGAACCCAGGTCTGTGGTTTCCATTGTCTTGGCATTCAGCTATCACAGAGTACCCTGGAAAGTGCAGCCACTCAAGGAGCATCTTCAGCCATCCAGCCTCTACTACTCATCTCTGACTAGTAATAGACATGTAGTGGCTTACCTCACTCCTAAACCACTGTTCTCTGTTTCCATCCTCCTCCATCTTCTCTGTGTTGCAGTCCAAATGTCCACCTGCCATTTTCTAATTGCAGAGCAGAACATAGTGCTGCCTGAAAGAGCAGTCTTGGAGACAGCCAGTCTCTCTACTGCTATTTTCTTGCTGTGATGTCCACTGATGCTAGCCTGAGTTGGATGCATGCTAGCATGGGAGAGACAACTTCCCCTTCCCCTTCCTGATTGTCTCTCCATCTCTTTAATATTTCCTAGCTAATTGAACCTGAAGGTTTTACATCAAAATAAACACTTTGGCTGTGATTCTCTTTTTCTTCTCTGGGCATTTACAATTATTTCTCCCTATTTCAGAAAGTAAACAGGGTGACATTCACAGTATTCAACCAACAGGAACAAAGCAAGGGATGAAGTGTGTTGCCAAGATGCTGTGGGTAGTAGGGATTGGATGCCTGGAATAGCCTCTCCTGTTGCTACTTGTTCCACAGTATTCTATGGTGCTTTTCATCATGAATGGAAAATGGACATCACAACAGACAACTGCAGTAAACAGAAACTATACATCAGACTGTTGTTTCTTGTCATGTTTTCCAGGCTCAAAGTAAGCTGTAGTGATACAACTCCTGCAACAGCAGGGGGTTGGACTCAATGGCCTTCATGACCCCTTCCAACTCTTCTATTCTATGATTCTATGACAAGCCCACAACAGTAAAACAAAGAAAACACACACACACACACACACACACACACACACACACAGTGATAGCAGAGTTGGAAGAGGCCCATAAGGCCATCAAGGCTAACCCCCTGCTCTGCTTCCACATGTGGTCACCCATCTGGCTGCAGGTTCAGCTTAGCAAAGGTGACTCAGCATACTAGCTCAATGTATAGCTATGCTGGCAGTCACTGTTTACTATAGAAGAGTGTTTCTTATTGGCGGGTTTGTTTTAGTGTTGGGAAGTTTTATCTATGTTAGAATAAAAACTGCAGTATATGTCAATGGGTATTGTGAGGAACATTCCCATAAATGTTGGGGAGAAGTTTGAGCAGGTGCTCAAACATGTGGGTATTTGGGAAGACATGATGCATTTTTCTGGCACTGGAGGAGGAAGGAAGACTGGCCTTCATGTTCATCCAAAGGGAAGGGAGGACACATGAGCAGGAGAGTAAGAGGAGCTTGTGTGTATGATTGAGGTTGGTGAAGGAGGCAAGAAATGAAGTCGATGGAGAAGAGTGGCACAGAGGAGAAGACAGCCGGTGCAGTGTGGTCATTACAGAGCTGGACTGGGCATCTGGGTAGTAGCTCCCACTCGGCCATGAAGCTCACTGACGAGTCGCTCACCCTCAGGCTAACCTACTTCCCAGGGTTGCTATTGTGAGGATTTCAAATGGAGTGGAGAAATGTGCAAGCTGCCTTGGGTTCCTTGGAAGAGGAAAAAAGGCAGGATAGAAATGCAATGTAATCTGGGAAATATAATATTGACAAGACAAGAAAGGAATGAGAAAGGGATATTGGGAAGTCAGAGCATTTTGGTGCATGAAACCAAGCTGAGAAAAGGAAAACTGGGGAGGTGGATGCAAACGAGCACGGATGGATTCCAGAGAATACTGTCTCTGGGAATGAGTACTTTCTGGAGCATCCTGGACCAGGGGAATAATAGGGGGGTGGGGGGATTATTAAATGCAAAGGATATAGGAGAGGGGTACAGAGAAGGGGCTATCAGGTAGAATGACAACAAGGGAAATATAAAGAAAAGAGAGTGTGTGACAAAAAATGCATCCAGGGAACTGTGGAGACCAAGGAAAAAGAGGCAGGTGATGTAGGCGGGGAGCCATGTACCTTGAATTTCAGGCATAGTGACTGATGGGATATATGTCAACAGTGGGAGAGCTCGGCAGAGAGGTTGGGAACCACAATAACATGAACACCACTGATTGTCTGTCGGGTAGTTCATTCACGGTGTTATGCCCACCTGAACTGTTATTCATTGTAAAATTTTCCCTGCTGAGAGACCAGAAGTGAAAGGGTGGAAAGAATGTGATGTGCAGTGCACGTGCAAAAAGAAGAGATACCCAACTGACTTGAGACAGTGCTGCAAGAAGGAACGGAAGCAAGCCTTTTTTCTCTGCAGGACAAATGCTGTGTTGATTCTGCCTTACTGGATGTTTGTGTTTAATCAACTGTGCTAGAATTTCATATCATTCCTTCCTTTTTTCAGGTTACAATAAGCAGCTGAGTTTCAGGCAAGCAGACCACTCCTATCGTCCTGTTGGCGGTAGCAGGTCTAGCACTTGGTAAGTGCAGTACTTCTTTGGCCATGCCCTTCCCTCTTGGATGGGCTTTTCAAGTTCCTTTACTCCATAGTCTGTTTAAACTTCTACTGATTTCCAAATGTCTTCTGCTGATCCCCACTCACTTAGCTGCTTTTCCTCTCTATCTATCTCTTGATTTTGTCCTTTCCCCTTCTCTCATAAACCCATATTTTACATAGAATGTTCCTCACTTGCAATCTTTTCTCCCTTTTAGTTTCCTCTCATTGGAACTCATTGGCACCTTTGTTTATTGTTACTGCTTTTTCTAAAACTCTTCAATTCTCCTTGGCGTATTTACATTGATCTCCTCCCAATCTCTTCTGTCTAGTATTTTTGATGGCTTCCCAGACTAACATATGGCTTATGATAGTCTTTCTGTAATTTTAATTTTATATACAGTGCATAATTGCAGCAAGTCCTTCTGTAACAATAAGCAGAAGCGTATTTCTTTCTCTGTTAATAACCCATTAACCAAGTGCCAAGGATATGCAACCTAGATATCTTGGGTGTGAGGAATTTGCTTTGGGGGTGGGTATCCATTGTATTCCCTGGGCTTAGAACCCTGGACTCGGGTCATCTTTGTCATGGCTGCAAGTTTTAGTTCCTGGCGAGTATGCCAAGCATTCATACAGCAATTGCCAGGAATCAACCCCAGGTGACCACTGCACAAGTGATGTCTCTATTCCTCATTACATGCAGTAGCCTTTCTTTGTGCTGCTACATGTAATGCAGAAGAAGGTTGCCAGTTGCACAACTGGACTTCTGCAAGTGTCCATGGATTTCCTCTCAGCTTGGCTCTCTTTCTACAGTAGGGCCAAGCATAAGAGGAAATTTGCAAATACTAGGGGGATGGATTCTGCAGACCATTGTCACAACACTAACCTTAGGTTCTTCTTCATGATCTTTGTGCATCACACATATTGTCTCTGCTCCAACAGTGAGCCTTGATTCTGGAAGTTTCTATAGCTGAGGAAACTTGGAGTCAGGAAACCTCTCCTGCTAGCAGATTTCCACCAATTCCCTCAGTGCCTCTTCAGTTTTTCAGTCACTGTAGGCAGACTTCCCTATCCAGAGCTTCCACAGCCAAGACACAACATCCCAGTCAGTACAGTTTATGCCACAGGGAATGAATTAGCTGAGGGGCAGGGTTCTATGCCTGCTTCTCCACATGGCTGTAGACCAACCCCTTCCTCAGAGGGCTGTAGGCATGCCTCATAGCAAGGGATATTCCTAAGGTGCGAAAGCAGGCGTAGCTTTACTCAGATGAGAAGGGCACAGTACACCTCTGACACCTGTGTAAGTCTGCTTAAAGTCTTCATTTTGCCAATATTTAGATTCCAAGCTGTACAAAGCTGGGTCCGGTCAATCATTAGAGATAAAATAATCACAGGTGGGACCTACAACAATACATTATAGTTCATCTTCACTTCATAATAGGACTGTTTTTCTTCATGGCTCGAGGTAGCCAACCATGCTCAAGGATAGCATATAAATTCCTCTTTGTGTTCTCTGTATATCACACATACAGGTGTTGTGCCTATGTTTGAGAAGATTCCTCTAGCTAAGCCTAGAAATGTTGGGGGGAGCCTGCCCTCCTTCCCCATTATATAAATAGGCAGGCTCCTGCCATTTTCTCAGTTTGCTTTCAACCACATTTTTCAGTGCCTTGAGATCTCTAGCCCTTATCTTAGCCATTTAGCTCAGACCTGTTTCCTCATTTCTACAACTTTAGTTCTTTATTTCTTGCCTCTTCTCGATCTTCTAAGACCCTTTCAGCTTTCTTGTTCACTTATTTCCCATTTTCATGACCCCCCTCCCCACCTTATTACTTCACAATTTTTGTTTAAATAAGCCCTTCTATTGTCTCTCCCCTCAATATTCTTAGTCTCTCCACTTCTCTCTTTTTTCTCTCTCGGTGGCACTGAAAGCTGTTTTGCAAGTGTGCAGAGTGTGGAGTGAAAATGCCATCAACTGACGGCCGTTCCTTGAGCCTCTTCTGCTTGGGGGAAGAACCATTATGAGGACTATTGCCAAGATGAGGACCAAGCACACGGGTGGCATCCTAGTAATGCCATGGTGGCCCAGGCAGCCTTGGTTTCCTTCCTTACTCCGAGTCTCCAATTGCAACTTCCTACACCTACCCACCATTCCAAACAGGGACATCGATGGCTCTCCATGTGGGCTTTCCATTAGATGCACCATGCAGAACAGCTACATGGTCGACACCATCCAGATGTGTCCACCACTATTAGCTCAATGTAAAGGCCAGACAAGACGGTTCCTTTGGCCGTGCCGGTCTGTCATCTATCCTTCACTGATGACACCTCCCACCTCCTTCATTGGTATGCTTGCTAGTCACTCATATGTGTGATACAAAGTGACCATGAAGAAGACAGTAAGGTTGCCTACCTGTAACTGTCATTCTTTGAGTGGCCATCTGTGCATTCATACAACCCACTCGCTGGCCCTGCATTGATGATGGTGGATGCCTTCTCTTTTCCTGCTATTTACCTAGTGATAGGATAGTTAGGGTCCAAAGAAAGGGCAGAGGTCAGTCTCCAGTCGAACTGAAAAAATGGTGGGAGCTCAGCTATTTATATAATTTCTAGGCTTAGCTAGGGGAATCTTCCTGAGCATAAGCACTGGATAGGCACAGCACCATATGCTTGAATGCACAGATGACCACTTAAAGAAAAAAGTTACAGGTAGGCAACCTGACTTTGCAAGGGGCTCAGATTGACCATTCTCTTCCCCTCTTGTTTTCTTTTCTGCTCTGTAACCTAAGTTAGTTTCCTCTAACCTCATGCCCTTCAGATACCTGTATGACAATTCCTATAATCCTTGACCATTGGCCATGCTGGCCAGTTTTGATAGGAGTTGTAGTACAAACAACTGAAGGGCACCATTTTGGTGAAGGATAATCTAGGTTTTCTGGGCAGCTACATTCTTCTACAGGGATTAAAAATAGAAGAATTATAATAAAAGAAAATGCAACATTACAGGGAAATCCACAAATCAATTTAAAACAGATAGCAAAGGAAAAGCAACTTGGTACCAACAAGACAATTTGAAATAGAGGGCATGGGAGATAAAGTCCAAAGAGTTAAAACAGTATAAAAGTCTGGGGAAATACAAACAACATCACAGATCCAGATAAAAATTAAAAGTTCTTTGACTAGTGCCAGAGAAATATTAAAGAAAGCACCAAGCAGGCATCTCTGAAGAGGACACTTCAGAACTGAGGGGAAACTTCTTTCTCTTACAACCATAGCTGTACTTCAGATAGAACATGGCCTTAGATTCTGAACTTGCGGTTCCGATAAGTACATGTGAAAAGAATGGGGGAAGGAGGAGGAGATAAGGGGAAAGTTAGGGCCAGGGAAAGGGGGAAGGGAAAGATAGTTGTTTCTATTCATTTTTTACTCACCCCTCTCTGTCCCCCTTCCCTGTGTGTGCTTTCTCTCTTTCTCTCATACACACACACATGCACACAGACCTAGTTTGCATGACACAACAACCCACGGCTGGTCATTGTCCTTGTCTGTTTCAGAGTGGCTTGTTGAGATACCCAGCACTGTTTCTTCATTATGGTTTGATAAACACAAAGAAGCCACTCTGAAAATTCATTCAGTGTGGTTTGTCATTGTGATATTCAAACCCAGCAGCATTAAGCTCTAGACAGCTTGTTTGGATGGGTCACAGAGGTATCTGGCAAGAGTAGCAAAAAACTTGACTACTGCTTGAACTGCCTTTCACAATTCCTCTTCCAGCTTGGCACTTCATTTGATAGTGATGGGCTTTATCTCATTGTGAGTCAAATCAACACAACCATGTATATACCCATGAGTGGAGGGAGGCTGAAACAAGAAAAAAATCTCAACTTTTAACAATTTCTTGCTCATAGTATGAAAACAGGAGGGGGAGAGCCTAAATACTGCCTCCCAAATCACCATGGCCTTGAACTGGGGACATGCATGCGCAATCATGTATGCGAACAGAGCTGTGTTAGGAAGAGGAAGATTATTTGTCTCTGACTGGAAGGATCAGCCATGGAAGATTTTTTTTTAAATCATTAAAGAAAATAAACTCTTTATCCAACTTGTCCTAAAAAGTAAGAAAAGCACCCCCCTACACACACACACACACACACGTGTCAACACAGGTGTTTCTGAATGGGATGGATAGAGGAGAATATCGCTACAGCAGAAATATAGAAAATTTGTGCCATATGCATGTGGCTTATCACAGCATGCAAACCAGCCTACTGTCTCTCACAATTGCTCCTTCCTACAAGGAGTCAAATTATATTCCTGCCTACATATGTCCTTTTGAATAAACAAGGGGAACCCTGTTTAAAAAAACAAAAACCTCCTCCTAAAAGGAGATGGAAATTTGACAGCTAGCCAAGAGTTCCTGTGAAAGAGGGATCATACTTTTCAACGTTCCTGAGTAGCTAAAGCCTTGGGAAAGCATGGAAAAGTGAAGGGACACTCAGAGGAATCAGATCAAAACAAACAGACATACATAAAATGCTTGAACAGTTTGCTGTGAAGGGGTGACTGACTGACTGACTGACTGAGAGCTCTCTTTTTGTGAGCATAAATCACTTGCAGCTTTGGTATCTCTTAACAGTTCTCCTTTTGACAGCTGTCAAAACAAATCAAACTCAGAGCTCTTCACAGCCTCTCTGGCTCAATACCTATGAGCAGTTCCTGCTAAACTTTGACAGTAGATAACCCCTGGACATTGCCCAAGTGAGACAGATCATTTTGGACCCTCACAGCCATGTACTTATTCAATCCTGGATTCATTTTTTAAAAAATGAGACAAGAATCTGTGCACATTTGGGATCCATTTTTTAATTTTTAAAAAAGAGTGACAAAACAGTGATAATCCCACCAATCACCTCTTGGGCA
The DNA here is from genome assembly GCF_004798865.1 of Varanus komodoensis. Taxonomy (NCBI): domain Eukaryota; kingdom Metazoa; phylum Chordata; class Lepidosauria; order Squamata; family Varanidae; genus Varanus; species Varanus komodoensis. The sequence goes on from NW_025335972.1 coordinate 4,417,804, forward strand.
CTTTGAAGGAACTGTTGCTAGCTATTAAATTGGAGATTTTTTTGTGATCTCCAAAAAGGGGAGCGAGTAAAAGGGACAGAAAAGCCACAGAAAGCAGAAAATGTCTTGCAATTGCAGTAGAAGACATGGAGCCACTTGGGAACCTGTTGCATGGCTGACACTAGTTGTGATCCAGGTGAGCCTGGCAAGAGTAGCAAGCATTTTTTGCTGCTCTTGCCAAGCCAGCCACTTCCTAGTACCCATAATAGGGTTGGTCACCAAGGGTTCAGATTGCACAGTAACCCATTTTGGGTACAACTCCCCACCCTAAAACAATCCACTGATTGTCAGAGTAGCTTGTTGCCCTGAAATAAGCCCCCAGCAACAAAAGGTTCAAGTTTGTGCAACTCAACAACCTATTTGTCACCCATGATGTTGTTGCAATATGTAGCCAGTCATTGCTTGCCCTGTCATGCTTAGCCTCACATAATAGGACAAGTAACTAACCTCAGCAAGAACTATATGTTGAGCTGACATGCCATGTTTTTCACAGGCTCACAGCATACACTGTAAAGGTCTATACTATGGCTTCCATGCTATTACGAACTGGTAATATTGATGACCACTGTGGACCTGTGAAATGGCTTATTCTGGAAAGGCAAAAACCAGATGGAACATTCTATGAAGAAGCTACTGTGCAGGCCACATCAATGCTGGTATGCTTTCTCTTCTTATTAATTAACTTGAACAAGCTGAATGATTCCCTAGTTCCTAATCCAGGTGAACACAACACAGGAATTGGGTAGGAGTTTAGACCGTCAATGCTTGTCTAATAACTGATAACAATTGCAAGTGGAAAGCTCAGAGAGGTTTTAAGCAGGATGCAATGATGATGTGCATCCTCTGTTGGGGTTGCTAGGTAAAACTTTTCTCAAAGTACCATGGTTGTTTCCAAGAGCTCATACAATCTGGAATGGATGAATCAGGAGGACAGATGGTTGGTGAGGTCTTGAAATGTAACTGATAACTGAAAGTAAAGGTATACATTGTTTGATAGAAATAGACAGACGTGAATTAAGTAAGACTGCTAGAACAAATGAAAAATTTAATCATGGGGAGAGATGTGGAAAAGTTGTGGTATGATAAATAGAGTGTGGAGGATAGAGATGTGTGAATCTGCGTATTTTGTTTCATTTCAGCCCAATTGAATTCTGCAGCATCTCCATTCTAGCAAATGGTAGCACATTGCAGTCAGGGGTTTCTTCCAAATTCAAGGATCATTTTACAAATTCCCCCTCTAGGTTCAACCATTTGCACAAATTGTTATTTGTGCATTTTCCCCCTACTGTTACTATTTTTAAGATTTTGCAAAGTAACACCTTCAATTTTATGGTTTTTTGTTTAGTTGCAAAGTTGTGCCCAACCCATCATGACCCCCATGGACAACATTACTTCAGGCTCTCCTATCCTCTCCTGTCCTCCACCATCCCTGAGAGTTTACCCAAGCCCACTCCATCTAGCCACCTCATCCTCTGTCATCCCCTTCTCCTTTTGCTGTTGATTGTTCCCAGCATTAGGCTCTTCTCCAGGGAGTCCTTCCTTCTCATTAGGTGGCCAAAGTATTTGAGTTTCATCTTCAGTATCTGGCCTTCTAAAGAGCAGTCAGTGTTGATTTCCTTTGGGACTGACTGGTTTGATCTCTTTGTGGTCCATGGGACTCTCAGGAATCTTCTCCAGAATCACAATTCAATGGCCTCAATTCTTTGGCTCTCAGTCTTCCTTATGGTCCAGCTTTCACAGCCATACATTGCAACTGGGAAAACCATAGCCTTGACTATACACACTTTTGTCAGCAGGGTGATGTCTCTGCTTTTTAGTATGCTGTCTAAATTTGCCATAGCTTTCCTCCCAAGGAGCAAGCGTCTTTTAATTTCTTGGCTGCAGTCACCATCTGCAGTGATCTTGGAGCCCAAGGAAAATGAAATCTGTCACTAGCTCCATTTCTTCCCCATCTATTTGCCAGGAAGTGAGAGGACCGGATGCCATGATCTTAGTTTTCCTAATGTTGAGTTTCAAACCAACTTTTGTGCTCTCCTCCTTCACCCACATCAACAGGCTCTTTAGTTCCTCTTCACTTTAGATATACTAAACTATACAAAATGATAAATAGGACAGATCTGAAAGATGTCTGGAGAGAGCTAAAGGGGAATGAAAGAAAGTACTCTTTATTCAGAAGCTCATAAATCCTATTCAAGAATAGATTACATATTTATATCTAATGATGCAACAACTAAAGTTAAGAACATAGAAATGGGGGTAATTCAGATTTCAGATCATGCTAGAGTGCAAATGGAATTGGATTTTAAAGCAGATTATACAAAAACCAAAAGATGGAGATTAGATACTAATATTTTCAGATATGAAAAGGTTATAAATAAGATGCAGAGACATAGAAGAGATCTGGAAAGTAAATGAACAGGCGAGGGAAAATTTAGTATGATATGGGACGCTATGAAGGCGGTATCAAGGGGCCTAGCAATTAAAGCTGTTTGAGTTAAGGATGAAACAATCTAAGAGGATAAATGAATTAGAAAAAGAATTTATTGCAACTGGAGATGATTTAATTAGAAAAGAAATCCAGCCCCCCCCCAAAAAAAAATTTAGAAGGAATACATATGGAAAAGGTGCAGAGAAACTTAATATATTTGAAAAGGCAATTTTTTGAGTATGGAAATAAGCATTCTAAATTATTAGCATGAACCTAACAGATAAAGAAAAGGAAGGGTAATATTGGAGTGATAGAGAATGGAGAAGGAATAAGATGTAGTGAGATGAAGGAGAAATTAAAAGCATTTCAAGAATTTTATAAAAAATTGTATACAGCCACAGCGGTGGATACAAATAAGGTTATAGAATATGTGAAAAATAACTTGAAAAAGAAGCTTGATATACAAGACAAAGAAGAAATGGAAAGGGAAATTACTGATGGTGAAAATGAAGCAGTATTAAATAATTTGAAAACTGGTAAAACCCTTGGGGTAGATGGTCTAGGCCCTGAATTTTATAAGTTTTTCACAAATTAATGATACCCAGATTGAAAATTTTGATGAATAAAATTTTAGAAGATGAGGAGATTCCCCCATCATGGAAGGAATCTCTGACTGTTTTAATATTGAAGCCTGGAAAAGATGCGGTAAATATGTACTCTTATAGGGCAATCTCCCTGATAAATCAAGATGCAAAAATTTCTGCAATCCTATCTAATAGATTGTACAGCTTTATTGGAAAATATATTAATAAAGATCAAAATAGCTTCCTGAAAGATAGACAGATGGCAGATGTCTCCTCTCTTGAGGAGAGTTCTGAATATTATACCTCTAGCAAAGAAAAATAGTTTAAAAGCTGGAAATTTAGCATTAGATATTTTTAAGGCATTTGATTCAGTGGAATGGGATACATTAAAAATTGTGATAGATAATATGGGATTTGAAGTCAAGTTTAAACTTTGTATAAATCAATTATGTAAAGATAACACCACAAGAATCTTGGTAAATGATGGAATCACAGATATAATATCTCTTGGCTGGGGAACATGTCAAGGATGCCCCTTGTCTCCCATTTTATTTGTGATGGTAATGGAATTATTAGCTATTGTAATCAGGAAGGATGCGGAGTTGAAAGGGATTTAAAGAGGAAGCTAAGGTAAACCTATTTGCGGATGATACCCTATTGTCATTAGAAGACCGTATAAAAGTTATAGATAGAATTAAGCTGCATTGGCAAGAATTTGAGGAGGTAACTGGATAAAAAGTTAATTGGGACAAATCTGAAAGTATGTTAATTAATTATAGCAAAGAAAATAAGGCCAAACTGAAAGACTTATTTGAAGGGAAAAGGAGGGATACAATAAAATATTTGGGAATTTATATTCCATGGGATATACACAAAATGGCGAAATTGAATATGGATTGTCTTTAAAAAACAAATAGAGGAATATATTAAGGAGTTTGATAAGGTCAAACTATCTTGGTTTGGTAGAATTGCAGTATGCAAAATGAAGAGTATTCCTAAAATTAATTTCTTTTTTCAGATGCTACCCATTAAGATTGCAGATTCTGATTTTAAAAGTTGGCAGAATATGATTAATTCCTTTTGTAACAGGAAAAAAAGCTAGAATTAGTAAAAATTTATGGTATAAACCCCAACAGGAAAGAGGATTAACCTTACCAAATATTAAAACATATTATTTAGCAAATCAAATAAGATATATTTTAGATATAATCTATAAAGAGTTGCTTTGGGGTGATGTTGAATTCAAAAAGGATAGAAATCATATTGAAAACATTTTACTTAGGGAGGATAATATTCTAGATTTAAAGAAAATAGAAAATCCATTTCTAAAGAATATGTTGGAATTGTGGAGATACAGTAGGAAGATTTTAAGCCCGGTAATTTCCCCTTTAACTCCAGTAATTGCAATGAAGAATTTTCCTGGGAATTTGAAAGAGAACAGAACATATTTCAACTGAAGAGAAAATAGGTCAAATATGTGCAGAATTGAAGGGTTCGGGTCAGAAGATGATTCGGTTACAAAATTGGGTGGTGGAAACTAGGAAAACACTTGGTGAAATAAGAAAATTAGCTAAATTTGAAGAACTGGTAGAGAGCACAGAGAAGGAAGATAGTAGTAATAGGAAAGGAATTACAAGTCTAATATATAAAATGCTAATAGAAGGGCAGTATGAGCGATGTAGACATTTGGAAAGTTGGCAAGATGATATGAGTAAAGATATTAGTCAAGTAAGTTGGTTGAAACTATGGAATAACAGAATTACAAAAAGTATGACTATCAGAGTAAAGCAGAATTATTTTAAAGTAATTTGAAAGTGGTATAATACACTGGTAAGGTTAAACAGAATTGACACTGAAATAACACCTCTTTGTTGGAGATGCAAAAAAGAACAAGGGACTTATTATTGTGTATAGTGGTTGTACAAAATTAAACTAAAAGAATGGGCAATGATATTTAAGGTATTTATTTTCAACTTTTATATGCCATCCCTTATGCATGGCATCTCAGGATGGCTCACAATCTCAGAAATTAGTGATATTATGGATAGAAAGATTTTGATGTGCCTGATTATTGCACTTTTGAATACTTTTTTGGATTTGCAATTACAGCAACCTTAGCCATTAATGGTAATTTAACATGTGATTTGAAAATTAGAAGATGGGAAAGGAAAATAAATTATTTTACAAGTATATGGAATGTTTTTTTACGATATGTATTAGAGAAACATAAAGGGAAATACCAGCAAAAGATTCACTGCATTTTTGGAGAGGCACAGGGTATATCCTTGATCTTTTGTAAGCTTTACTCCCGCGGATGATGGGAGCACAATGTTTTTATGTATAGTTTTAGTTTATGATACGTATATTTTTAGCCTATGCTGTTATGTGTAATTTTTAGTCTGTGTATTATGTAATTTATGTTATTGGTATAATTTTGTTATGTAGTTTTTGTAAATAAAATAAAATAAAATAGATTGGTTTATCATGGTTTGGTAGAATAGCGGCATTTAAAATGAAGATATTACCTAAGATTAATTACTTGTTTATTATGTTGCCAATTAATTTAACAGAAAAAGATTTGAAAGAATAGCAAGGTATAATTAATAAATTTTGTAATGGGGATAAAAAATGAACCAAGGATTAACAAGAAAAGATGGGATATGCCCCAGAAAACAGGAGTGTTAGGTATTCCCAATGTGAAATTTCATTATATAGCAAATCAAATGAGGCATATACTAGATATTATACTACAGCCAGATAGGATAATACGGGGTAAATTGGAATATCAGGATGCAGAGGGATACTTATGAAATATTTTTCTTCAACAGGGTAATAAAAACATTATTAAAAAGATATGAAACCCCTTTTTAAAGAAAATGGTCAGAGTTTGGAATAAATATAGGGACATATTTATCCCACCAATTTCACCATTACAGAATTAGAAAGTTTCCCAGAGAATCTGAGGAGCAGTTTGAGGGAAGTACTGAAGAGTAAACATGTTATTAGGTTGAAACATTGGTTAGAGCAAATGGAGAGTAAAGAAATATTGGGACCGGATAAAGTGACTTGGTATAATATACTTCAGTTAGATTACTGGACTAAAGATTGAAGAATAATGGTAAATGTAAAGAATATACTAATTTGAAGATATCATTTTACACAAAGAAAAACAAGATAACATGTGGATGAGAGGAATGACAAGTAAAATTTACAAACATATTACTAGAAGGGGAGGATCAATATGATTCTCTTAAAGAGTCTTGGGAATAGATTTTAAAATAAATATTAGTACTGGAGAATGGAATAATGTGTGGGATAAGAGAATTTTAAAATTTATGTCAATAAGATTTAAAGTTAATTTTATAAATTAGTTTGGAAATGGTACTTAACTCTGTTTAAATAGAATTATATGAACAATGAATAGTCCAACATATGTTGGAGATGCAACTGGGGAGTCGGTACATATTTCCATATGTGGTGGGAGTGTAAATATATAAATGAGTTTTAGGAAGTGGTTTTCAAAGAAATTAATAAAATGCTGAATTGAAATATTGAAGCAGACCCTGGACTAGAATTAATGTCATTATATATAGAACAAATTGGACAACAAGAATTGATGACAAGTTTATTAACAGTAGTAAGATTAATATAGCAAGGAACTGGGAAATAAAAGGTGTTTATTGAATAGTTGACTGCTATAAAGAAGTCTGAAATACAGCTATTAAGGATAAGTTAACTTATGATATTGAATGGAAAAAGGGTTTGATAAACAAAAATAATTTTGAAAATATTTGGAGACTGTTTATTGAATATGTCTTAATAAAAGGAAAGGGATGTGAACCATCACAAGAATCAATGCAGTTCTGGAAGGGGAGTGGGGCAACCTGAATGAATAAATGATCTTACATTAAATGACATGATTTGTTGGACCTGATGGTGGGAGCACTATTATTAATATATTGTTTTATTATGTTTATTAATTATGTTCATTATTGTTAACACACTTTTTTAATGGAAATCTCTTGGACAAAGACATAGCAACTTTCTGTTCCTGAAGATCAAGTTGGTGTATCTGGACACCTACCTCTGGTTCTGTCCTTGCATTGAACAACAGTGGATCAATTCTGAAATTATTTTGTTTTAAAAGCAGTATTTTAAAAGCTGTGTTTCCAAAGTTTTCTTACATATTAGTGTCTCTTCTGTAGCAATCTGAACGATGACTGATGAAATTTTAGGGAAAATACTGTTTGTATGAACCCATCTAGTCTCTGATAGTGGTGCACAATCCTTTTGCTTTCTTCTAGGGCGGCAATCAGTATGGTGAGCCAAAAGTTTCATTAACAGCTTTTGTTGTGGTTACACTGCTGGAGTCCAGAGAGATTTGCAAGAATCTGCTCAATGTAAGTATCTCTGTGTGATTTAACATTTCCTATAATACAGTGTAAAATATCTCAAAAGCAGCTATTGGGTCCAGGTTGGACCCATATGATAGCAATGATCTTCCACAAAGCAAATAGATAATGGATAAGGGCTAATTGGGGTTAAGCAAGGTTGAAAGGTTTAACCTCCCATTGTGATTAACCTCTTTAAGAATCACAGGATCTCCCACACCACATCTAACTTGTGCCTAACAGATAATCTTGGCTTATATTCAGGTTTTGGAGGATAAGTGTGAGACTAAGGTGAAGCCTAAGTATATACAGCTGAATTTGTACCTGGGTTCAGGAAGTAGTTAATGCCTCTCTAAGGGTTGGGTACCCGCACCCTTGAAGGTGGTGGTGATTAGATCCATCCTGAAGAGGGCAAACCTGGACCCAGAGATTGCCTCCAGTTATAGACCGGTGGCTAACTTCCTGTTCTTGGGCAAGGTGCTTGAGTGGGTGGTGGCCAGGCAACTCCAAGCTCTCTTGGAGGAAACTGATCATCTGGACCCATTTCAGTCTGGATTCAGACCTGGCTATGGGATGGAAACTGCCTTGGTCACCCTGTATGATGACCTGTGCAGGGAGAGGGACAGGGGGAGTGCGTCCCTGTTGGTTCTCCTGGACCTCTCAGCTGCTTTTGATACCATCAACCATGATATCCTTCTGGATAGGCTGGCCGGGTTGGGGATTAGAGGCACTGCTCTGCAGTGGTTCTGCTCCTACTTGGTGGGCCAATTCCAGAAGTTGGTGCTGGGGGATGATGGCTCTGTGCCATGGCATTTATGCCATGGAGTTCTGCAGGGTTCCATTTTATACCCCATGCTGTTTAACATCTACATGAAACCACTGGGAGAGTTCATCTGGGGGTTTGGGCTGACAGTTCCAGGTGACTTCTGTGGTGGAGAGTGCTTTCCTTCAGCTTCAGCTGATCCATGAATTACACCCTTACTTGGATGAGCAGAGCCTTGCAATGGTGACCCATGCTCTGGTAACCTCATGATTAGACTACGGTAACGTACTCTATGTGGGACTGCCCTTGAAGATGGTCCAGATACTTCAATTGCTTCAGATCAGGGCAGCCAAGCAGATATACATACAACGCCTGTACTGTATCATCTGCACTGGCTTCCAATTGAAGTCTGGGCCCAATTTAAGGTGCTAATGATGACGTACAGCTTAGGACTTGAATATTTGAAGGAGCACCTCCTTTCATATATACCTGCCTGGCTCCTAAGATCTGGAGCAGAGGTTTTTCTTTGAGAACCCTCTTTGAAGGAAATCAGAAGAGTGGCTACCTGGAGAAGGGCCTTCTCTGTGGTGGTACCCCAGCTATGGAATGGGCTTCCCAGAGAGCTGTGCGTGCCTGGTGCTGATGCTTTTTTCCATTTGATGCCAGGCCAAAACCTTTTTATTTTCTCAGCATTTTAAAAATTAGGGTTTTAATTTTATATATTTTTGTGATGCTGTGTCTTATTTATTTATGTTATCGCCACTCTGAGATATTGTAAAGGGCAGGATACAAAAATTTTAAGTAAATAAATAGATAAATAAATTTATTTCACATTCCTCCCCTCTATGTCTTTCCCTTTCTCTCCCTATCTTTTATTTCTGCACACACCCCTGACACAACCAAGCCAGGGTCTACCAAGGCATGGAAGCAGGATTCTGGGGACTTATATCTTGCTTGATGGTTTGACAACTTGCTGGGTTAGAGTTTGCTTTATCACCAGACTACTTTCAGGCTTGACAATACCACATATTTGCATGTGGGTACATTATTTATGTTTCCAAGTGTGGCAATCTCCAATTCTCCAACTAATATCCTTGCAATTTCACTAGAGATTCCCAAAGTTGAGTAGACCCTTTCATTCCCTCTTATTCCTGTTTGAGGTGTGGAACATTTCCAAGTTAGTGCAAAGTGAAAGAAGCAGCAGCTTGTACTTTTGGTGTCCCTTCTTTTCCTCTAACTACTATAAGAGACTCCAGTGTCAAACTGGCTGTATATTTCATACTGGAATTATTTTTAGCATAATATTTGTAAACTGCTGTCCTAAGCATTCCTAACATATATATGCTTTGCTTTTATTTTCCAGAATTTAGAGACCAGCATTAGCAAAGCCAGTGACTATTTATTAAGAAACTATGAATCTTTGGATTCCCCTCACACCATCGTCCTCACATCCTATGCTTTGGCCTTAGCCGGGAGGCTAGACAACGAAGGAGTACTCATGAGAGCATCCACAGGTAAATTTGTTTGATTCAGTTTACTGAATGCAAGAAAAATATAACCATATTTCATGTTAAGAACAGAATCAGAAAATAATACAACAAATTTGAATGAAGAAACTAGAGTTGTACATACAAAATGCTTACATTAGAGAATTGAACACAAAAATATCTTTTTGTCTCTATTTTCATACAGACTTTTAAAAAATTATAAACTCATGCAGAACTGGGGAAATAATTAACATCAGAGAAATAAGAAAATTAATTACATTAAGCTTGATAACTTCATTGTCTAGTGACAAGCTAAATTTAGGGATGTATGATGGACAAGAATTCCAAGAGGGGCAATTGATCCCCTCATCCACTTCATTTTATCCTGGTCTTGGATATTTGCCCACTCCATTTCCTGAAAAACTTCTTCAATGCTAAATCATTCTTTCTCCCCTACTTTAAGTGGGTGAGGAGAAAAATAAAGCAGACTTCTAAGATTGGAGCAGACTTCTAAGATTGCAGGCCCATCTCCATTTCTGGGATCTTCAGAGGTTGCCCATGGATGTATAAACTCCAGATTTTAAAAAGGTGGAAAAGGTTCCCACTCCCTTTAACCATGCAAACCTCTGGCTCACAGCTGCCCTCTTAGTTAAATTCCTTTTCTTGATAAAAGGATGCCTGTGTGGTTCCAGAAACATTAGGAAATGGTGGGCAAATGTGGACCATTCCTTTTGTAGCTTGCCAGCCCCCTGCTAATATTTCTTGAAAAGAAAGGAGAAGAAAAGGGTGTGGAGTTCTTTGTCATTTGCAGCATAATTTATGGTTCTTTTAGGTAATTTGGGGTGATCTTACTAATTTCAAGAAATGAATCATGTGGAATAAATTGTCTTTAGAAGAGATTTGGGAAAATGATTAACTTGTATATACGTGAAATGGGTGATCTGTTAGAGTAGAAAACTATAAATTCAAATGAGTGGCTTTGGTTGTGGGGCTCAAACCCCAGAGATTTGTACTTAAATCTTGCTGTGGTGAGTCCCATATTGTGTCCTCTGATATAATGAGAAAAGGACCCAAGTGTCACAGTATAATGTATTTCAGTGACTTATTGGAATGTGGAAAATCTAGAAAGTCACTCAGTTATAAAATGTATAGGGAAATATTATACCAAAAATACTACGAACATATATGGTATTTAACTATGATTTGGATGGAAGAGTAAATATATACTATTTTTAATGCATGAAATGGCAGCTTTGGTTGCTAAGGTTGGCTCCCCCATGAGGCCATTGCTGAGAGGACTGTGCCCTCCCTTGTCACTATGAGTAAAGATACGTACCCTGGGACATGATGCATACCTCTGCCACTGCCAGAAGGCCATGCAACCTCTTCTTCCAGTGTATCTGAGTCCAAGTAAGACTAGACTAGCAACAGCCAGTTTAATAGAAACTGACAAAAATGAGATGGAAAGTGTGGCTAGTTATAATAAAGGGTTTATATTCCTAAAGATGTGGTTTTCTGCTGGTTTTTAGATAGAAATCGATGGGAAGATCGCAACAGTTATGCCAATAGCATTGAAGCTACCTCCTATGCCATGCTGGCTTTATTGGCCATGAAGAAGTTTGATCATGTTGATGCTGTAGCCAAATGGCTGAAAGCACAAAATTATTATGGAGGTACATTTAGAAAGATCCAGGTGAGAATTTGCTTTACTTTCTTAGACTGCAGACTTTATATAATGGTTTTGGAAGAGCAAGTTCCCTAAGTTGAATGGCTTAACTTGAAATGTTCTATAGAAATTGATTGAGAAACTCTTCTCTGTCATGAGACAGAGGCCTACCCAGATATGCAGCTGAATTGTCTGACTAAAAAGATGCTTCTGGGACCAGCAAAATCAATTACATTGCACCAAGGTATGCTGCCTGATCCTTTGAAGTTCATGGGCTTTCTTTCCCTATTTGCAGCATTATCCTGACATTACTTTATCATTTTCAAAGTGTCTAAAATGTCTAGGTCATGGGTGGCCAACATATGGGCCTCCCTCAGAGGGCCTCCAAGGTGAACGACTGGCTTTGGGTGTGGTGCCAAAAGGAACGCTTCAGGTTCCTCGACCACGGCACTCGGTTTCTTGCCAATGGACTTCTGGCAAGGGACGGGTTACACCTCACCCAAGGTCCTTTGGAGATGCTCTAGCGAGCTTCATCCGGAAGACTTTAAACTGAGCTGGGGGGGGCGTGTTCAGGCCCCCCAGTAACGTGTCTGCACTGGACAAGGGTGGGGGGAGGATCAGGGCTCTGGGAGCAGGGTTTTAGAGGTACTGCAGGGATTGGCAGGACTCCTACAGAGAGGGGCCAGGTATCAGGGAGGATGGGAGGAAGAAGGAGGCTGGGAACTCCAAGGAAAGGAAGTGGTGAGAAGGAGTTGAGGTGCATGTACACCAATGCTAGGAGCATGGGTAATAAGCAGGAAGAGATGAAGCTCTCCTGGGAATAGGAGGGTATGACCTGGTGGGAATCACAGAAACTTGGTGGGATGAAAGGCAAGTCTGGAATGTGAACCTAGAAGGGTATCACCTTTTTAGAAAGGACAGGAAGGGAAAGAGGGGTGGGGGCGTGGCTTTATACGTCAGGGAAGGGATAGGATGCAGTGAGATAGAATGCAGCACAGATGGGGATTTGGTAGAGGCAGTCTGGGTAAAACTTAGGGGTTTTGACAGGGAAAGAGACCTGACAGTGGGGGTATGTTATCGCCCTCCAGGTCACCTTGAGACCCTGGATGATGTCCTGACAGGCCAGATTCTAAGGATATCTAGTGGGAGAGACACAGTAACTATGGGAGATTTCAATCTCCTGGATATTAGTTGGGAGACTCACTTGGCGGTGACAGCTATAGAGGGAGAGTTTTTCACACAGAGGGTCCGAGAGGCGATGAGGGGGGAAAACATCCTTGACTTGGTCTTGACCAATAGGGAGGAACTGGTAGATGAAATACAGATTGGGGGAGCTCTGGATGCGAGTGATCACTCCATCCTTTGCTTTGAGATCAGGGGAATGGGGACATGCAGCAGGTCAAGCACTAGAAGCTGGGACTTCAAGAGGGCTAACTTTGGCCAACTGAAGGCCAGACTGGGGAAAGTCTCCTGGGATAGGTTACTGGAAGGTAAGCGAGCTGAGGAGGGGTGGATGGAACTCAAAAGGGAGGTTTTGGAGGCACAAGCCTTGATGGTACCTCTAGTCAGTAAGGTGGGGAGGCGAAGGAGAGTGCCACCATGGATGCGAAAGGAGGTGGTTCGAAGGATTAGACGAAAGAGGAACCTCCGTAGGAAATGGGTACTGGGGCAAATAGACAAAAGGGTATACCGGGAGGAGCAGGCCCGTTGCAGAAGGATTCTTCACAAGGCTAAGGCTGAATACGAGCTGAGACTTGCCAAGTATATCAAGAGCAACAAAAAGGGCTTCTTTCAGCATGTAAATAGCAAGAGAAAGGGGAGACAAGTGGTGGGACCACTAAATAAGGAGGAAGGAGATCCAGTGACTGATATGAGGGCACAGGCACAGATGCTAAATGACTATTTTGCCTCTGTGTTCTCCCCAGAGCAGGACAGGGGATATCCGCATAGGATATTAGATGAGGCTGGGGATTTAGGGGCCCAGATTAGAGTCACCCCCCTAGGTAGGGAAGGGAGGCTGACAGCCACACAACACGGCTTCTGCAAAAACAGGTCCTGCCAGACAAACCTTGTGGAATTCTATGACAAGGTTTTGAGATGGCTAGATGGAGGGGATGCAGTGGTTGTGGTATACCTGGATTTCAGCAAGGCCTTTGACAAAGTGCCCCATGATATCCTGGTGGAGAAACTGAGGAGTTTTGGGATACACCAAAGCACTGTCTGGTGGATTAGGGCATGGTTGACTGACCGAAAGCAGAAGGTAACCATTAGCGGGGAATCATCGGGATGGTGGCCAGTGACAAGCGGGGTCCCCCAGGGCTCTGTCCTGGGGCCAATCCTGTTTAATCTTTTCATTAACAACATAGAAGAAGGGGTGAATGGTATGCTGATCAAATTCGCAGACGACACTAAAACTGGAGCAGTGGCTACAACGGAGGAGCAGGTACTCCTGATCCAAAAGGATCTGGACGGACTATGGACGTGGGCAGGAGACAACAGGATGGCGTTCAATGTGGATAAGTGCAAGGTCTTGCACTTGGGGCATAGGAATAGCTGTCATAAGTACAGTTCCATCACTAGCCCTGGAGTCAAAAGTAGATTCTCTCCTTAAAATGCAGCAGTTTACATCCCAAATAATTTACTGTTCGACAACTTCTACTCCAGGTACTTTGTGATGTTCAAAAAGGATGGAGGATTTTGACCAGTCTGGGACCTTAGGGAGATCAATTCCAACATTACCCTAAAGCATTTAGAACAGGGTCCCCAAACTTTTTCACCAGGGGGCCAGTTGAAAGGTGCCAGTGCTGGGCGTGAGCTGGAAAGGTGGTGCTGATGGGGCGAGGGGGCAGGGCTCCAAGTGAGTCCAAAATGATCTCTGCGCGAGCAAGCCGCTGCCTTCCTGTGTGCCAGGTGAGGCGGGCGCCTGTGCAGGCATGGGTACACATGGCGAATCTAAAACTTCTGAGGCGGGCCGGATAATGGGCATGGCGGGCCAGATCCAGTCCACAGGCCATAGTTTGAGGACCCATGATTTAGAATGACAACAGTAACTTTGATTCTCCCCTTTCTCCATAAGGGAGAAAATCAGGACTGTTAAAATCCTGATGTTAACATCAGGATTAAGAATACCAGCTAACTCTACCTGCAATTCAGCATCAGATCTGATGTGCACCAGTCTTGGGTTGTCCCCTTTGGCCCGTCAATGACTTGTTGCTCCAGTGAACCAAGCAAGTCACTAATCTCTTATTTTATCTACTCCCTTCTATGTTCACTTGGCCTGTATGTCAGCCAAACAAATCAACACTTGCTCCTGTGCAAGTGATTCAATATACAGGCAGAGCTTACCTACTGCCTTGGCTTTTTTAGCACTAGCAGCCCAATTATGCCACTGCTCCCAAATGAATACATATGTCTGTTTGGATTTCTGGCTGCTATCATTGCTAATGGCATCGGAACTAGCAGTGACTGAGCAAAAAGGATCTTGGGGTGATAAAGGACAGCACAATGAAAATGTTGGCCAGGTGCACAGAAAAGGCAAACTTCATGCTAGGCATAATTAGGAATGGAATAAAAAGTAGAACTGCCAAGATCTTACTTCCTTACACAGATTCTTTGGCATGACCACACTTAGAATATTGTATCCAGTTCTAGACACATCATCTGAATAAGGACTTTATCAAATTGAAGAAAATACTGAAAAAGGCAATGAGAATGATCAAGGGCAGGAACAGCTGCAAAAACTGGAACTGCTCAGATTAGAAAAAAGGTTAGCAAGGGGTGACATGATAAAGGTGTTTAGAATTATGCACAGAGTGGAGAAAATGGAGAGGGAGACATTTTCTGGAACACTGGAACCTGGGGTCATTCCATGAAGCTAATTGGGATAAGGATTGGGACAGACAAGAGGAGGTACTTACTCACACAGTGTATAGCTAAACTGTGGAATTTGCTGCCACCAGAGGTAGTTATGATGACCAATCTCTTCAGGGCTTAAAAGGGCTGAGTCAGGTTCATGGAAGCAGAGACTATCTGTGCTTGTTGCATTACTATGTGCTACTTTTTTATTTTAACCAGTTGCTGAGGAGCTTGGACATGTGGTATTCTTATGCCCACCCTGCTTGAGTGATCCTGTGGCCAGCCGGTTTGCTACCATGTGTACAGAATGCTGGACTAGATGGACTTTTGGTCGGATCCAGCATCACCTTTCTTATGTTCTTATCATTTGGCAGGACAGTTCTGTCAGCCATACTTGTCCCACCACCTCCTGAAATCTAGCTTGATACTCATGTGTAATGCACAGAAACCGCAAAGAAGAAATATTAGTTGATTACCTCTAACTGCAGTTCTTTGAGTCATCATCTGCATTCACACAACCCACCCATGGTCTTTGCATGGTGTTGATATCAGATTTGCTGTCACTTCCTAAAGTACATATGCTGCCGATATAGCTATTGATTTCTGTACTAAGCTAGGTATTTGAGTTGTCTCAGTGTCGTAGAGGTATACTGAAGCAGGAGCCAAGATTTTCCTCAATTCTGATACCACACTAGATGGAAACTGAGGGAATGGACAGTAACATAGCATGTTCCCACCAAAAATTCTTCTCATAATCCTGGGAAGAATCAAGTTCCATTCAGGCGGACCCCCAGCCCATGTGTGTGAATACACAGATGCCCACATAAATGTCTTTCTACTTCTTTCCAATGCTACAAGTCTTGCTGTCTTGGAACAGAAGACTTATGGAACACCCTGACATCAAGATCCTTCATCTAACAGCTTGGAGGGTTTGTCCATGAATGTTAGACTCTTACCTCTACTCTCCAGCAAATCCTTCTTGTAGCAAGGAAATCACCCGTGCGAACATCTGATACATGTAAGTTAGCTTTTTTCATCTTTTGCATCCCTTGCCAAGGTGGATCCCATTAACTGTTTTTATTTTTTTTTTCTCTTATCCTTATTGATAAGGGCCTGGAAAGTTCCTCACTCCCTGTTTAACTGGCAGCAACTTCTGCTTCCCATGTGCTGTTAGAAGGCTTTCCTGTTTTTTCCCACCCTTTGTCATCTTAGTTCTTCCAAGGAATACAAAATATCATATCACCTTTCCATTCCCCAGTACCAGCTGGGATTATGGTGCTAGCTCTACAAGCCTTAACATTACAGCCTTTTGAACTTCTCACAGCAACTGTTATTCAGCTGTTGTTCTGGAAGATTGCCTTCCTCACCCCAATTACATCTGTCCAACAATCCAGGGAATGGTGTGCCCTAACAGTAGATTCCCCTTACGTGATATTCCAGAGTCAAAGTTGGTCTATGGCCTGTTTCATCTTTCCCTACTCAAGATTGTTTCCAACTTTCCCGTGAACCAAAACATTGTTTTGCCTGCTTTCTTTGCCTTTCCTTCTCACTGTTGGAATCAGTCCTTTACCATCTTAATGTGAGATGAATGCTGACTTTTACAAATCTAGAACAGAGCCTTTCTGTAAGACTCCCCACCCATTCCTGTCTTACGAAGGCAAGAACAAAGTTTTGCCTACTTCATCACAATATCTAGCATCCAGGATTGTTGAAACATAAGATCTGCACATGACTTATTAGGGCTGGAATTCTCAGGACTTTTGTGAGCACGCTCTACACAGTCAGTAGTTATGTCTGTCACGTTTGGCAGAGATGCCCCTTTGCCAGATCACTGTCATGCAGCCACTGGATTTAAGTTCTCAAGCAGACAGCTTTTTTTGGAAATGCTGTGGTCTCTTCTTTACTTCACTGACAACAACACTGACCCACCTCCAGCAAGCAAGCCAGCTTGCTACTTGCCCGTACATGTTATGCACAGAGACCGCAAAGAAGAGACAGGTTGCTGACTTGTAACTGTAGTTCTTCAAATGCTCATCTGTGCATTTACCAAGCCCACTCACTATCCTCACTTAGGTACCAACCTTGAGTTCAAGGTGTGGCGCAGAAGTTGATTGTATGGAATTGACACTAATGTCTGTGTTCAAATGGATACCACTGTACTCTTCCAGGCTCAGGGCCAAGACTGATGGTCTCAAGGAACTGAGGGGATAAGTAGGAACCTGTTAGGGACATATGCAGTAGTACAGGGGGAAGGGTCCCCACCTAAAATTCCTCAGCTAGAGAAGTTTTCCAATTGGGGCTTCACACAGGCAAAGAATCCATATGTGTGAAGGCTCAGATTACTACTCAAGGAAGTACAGTTACAGCTAAGCAGCTTCCTTTCTCTTGGTACCTTCTGGCAGCCGTCAAGAGTAATGCAAGGGGAGGGGTACCTTTGTAGCTTCTTCTGGACAATGTCCAGGGTTGGTGCCTGCTGTGCATTGCTCCAGCCAAGGCATCAAAGCCCTGCAGGCACACAACTGTGGTGGTTTACAGTTGTGCCTAAACTGAAATAATAACTTTGGTAACTATAAGCAGCCATTTGGGCACTTTGAAGGGACTGCCCTTCAAAACAAGAATGGTAGAAGCCAGTGTGATGGATGGCTTCTCCAATCTCTGGAAAAAGAAAGGGTAAAAAGAAAAAGAGTCATGGCAAGCATGAAACACCTCGGGATCATGGTGGTGGTAGTGGTGGGGAATTATATGCTCTCTCTGCAGTATCCACTGGGATACCCACAGGAAGATGAAGCAGAGAGGACCAAGGTGGGGAGAAGATGAGGGAGGAAGCGAGGAACCCACACTGAGCCCAGTAGTTTGTTTGGTTCGCTGAGGATCATTTGTATGATAACCAATCCACTACGGATTATTGCCAGGGTGGATTAGTGTGACAGCAAATGCGCCCAATGCAGATGTTTGCTGCAAGATGTGCTTCCTTACTCCATTTTCCATCTACCATTCCAGGCAATCATCATAATGTTTCAAGCTCTTGCCCATTATGAGATTGACATGCCATCGTCTGAGAGCATGAGCCTAGAAGTTACTGTTCAGATTCCTCATACTTACCCAGTTTTTCTACGTTTTCATGATGAGAGTGCCCTGGTTACCAGGACAGTGGAGGTATGATATTTCTTCATGCAATTTTAGACAGTATTTTTATTTAGATTTCTAACCAACCTTAGTAAAAGCATTTATGCTTAATGAATCAAAGCTCAGTGAAAGTAATGATATAAAATAACAGTGAAAACCCAAATTATTGTTTTCAATGTCATTATAAAGCCTTTATTCCCACCAGCATAAGAGTTGTAGAATGAAAGCTTGCCTGTTTCTGATGGAGTTCAGTTAGGCTTTTTGAGGCCTTTCCTTAGGAAAATTAGCCATCCCTCTATACCTGCATTCTCAAATAGGGTGCTAGGATTCTGCTCACTAATGCATTCAGGAAGGATTACAGCATGCTGGGATAACTTGTTTTTGTCCCTGTGGCTGATTGTCTCCACTGTGAGCAGGGTCATGCCCTTGGCTACCATGCTGCCTGGCATACTTGCCTGCACAACCACATACAAACACAGAAGATTCAAACATCATCGTGCATGTACACAGAGTGATCCTGCCTTGGAGGGAGAGATCATTCTCCATGGCTATACACCTTCCCTTTCTTTCTTCATGAAGGAAGAGGCTGTCCTTTCCCCATGAAGAAAGATCAAGGAAGTCCCATTCTCTTCCTTCATAGCCTGATCAGAGACTACTTTTTCTAGGGATAGGGACTTGGGGACAGAGGAGAAGCAATTGAGAGACCTTGCAGTCTTGATCTCACCTGTGGCTGAAGGTTCCTTAACACTGTGTTACAGTCTCCACTGCAATATTTCCTTGTAGGTGCATCTTTAATTTAGAATTTAAAGAGTTTTGTCATACAGGCATCTCTATCAATCTATTCCACATGTTAGCTTCAGGATTATAATGCATGATTCTATAGTACTATTATGCCAGAATTTGTCGTGCTTCTTCCAATCCCTTGTGCTCCTAAAATGTTGCCTTCCATTAATATCTGAAGTCTGCTCAGTCTAATGTCTATTCAGTTAATAATAAGGTAATTTAAAGAGTTTACAAAGTTTAGATTGCAATCTGAGTGCCCCTTGCACAGCCTTGCCATGAAAAAGGATGAGGTGCCTCATCAGGCAGTAGAGTGAGAAACTGTGCACTACTTGCCAGGTTGACCTGCCACCTCTGTGGGCTGCCTCCCCTTACCAGCATTGCTGTTGGCCTCCCTTCCTCACTGCTTCTGCTGTTGTTGCCACCATCCCCTCTCTGGATACTCTTAGAGTGGGCAGTGCCTTAAGGGTCTCCCTGAAGAGCTGTGTCAGCTGGAAAAGTGGTTGGCATAAGTCTTCAGAGACTCAGCCAGGCCCACATGAGGCTCAACAGAACCGAAAAAGAAGAAGAAGAAGAAGAAGAAGAAGAAGAAGAAGGCCGAGGAGGATGCTGCCAACTTGCCAGCTGGCGAGTGCCGTGCGGTCTTGCCTTTGTTTCCTTCCCCCACAGCGCTGGGTGAGAGCCACGCCAGATTGGGGGCCATTTGGGGGCCGTGTGGGGGCTGGGCTGGCCAGGGGCTTTGTTGTCGGCCGACAGGTGGGATTGCTAAATTGGATTGGGGGGTTGTGGGGGTGTTTTTAATGTGTTTTTAGCTTATTTTAATGGAGTCATTTTCAGCTACGAATATGGGGTTGCCTGGGGAGCGTGTGGGTGCCGCCATTGGGGTGGTCATGGGCAATGGATGTTATGGTGTTGGGGGTCTAACGTGTCCGTGTAGAAGAAGGAGGGACAGATGGTTAACACCTGTTCCTCTTTCTGGTTATTCCCCCAGCCTGAGGGTTCCTGGTAGTCTTGTCAACCATCCCCTAGGCCTGTCGGTGCTGTTGCTTAATGCCAGGTTGATGCATAATAAATCATCCCTCATCCATGACTTGATTGTGGATGAGGGGGCCAACCTGGCTTGCAATACAGAGACCTGGGTGGGGGGGGGAGGGGCGGGGATGTCTCCCTCTCTCAACTGTGCCCGCCCGGGTATCTGATCCAGCACCGACCATGTCTGAACGGGAGGAGAGGGTGGGGGGGTTGCTTTGGTTTACCAAGCCTCTATTTCCCTCATGGGGCTTCTGTCCTCTAGAGGCCGGGTCTAGAGTGCCTCTACTTGGTGTTGGGCAACAAGACAGACTGGGAATTCTGTTGGTGTCCCATGCACCCTTCTGCCCAACAAACTCCCTGCCTGAGCTGACAGAGATTGTCTCGGATTTGGTGTTGAAGACTCCCAGGATGTTGGTTCTGGGGGACTTCAATCTCCACGCTGAGACGGTTCTGACCGGGGTGGCTCAGGACTTCATGGCCTCCATGATGGCCATGGGGCTGTCTCAACATGTCATTGGCCCGACCCATGAACATGGACACACTCCGGACGTGGTTTTCTCTCTCTTTTTTTTTTTTAAGAAATTTTGTTAGGATTTTGAAACTAATACTACAAACATCAGTCGTCACATACATCGGATTTACTGGGTCAGCCCCCTACTACATATCTTTTAACATTCTATGATCATACTAAAATCCATTTATAATAACTTGAAAACATCTTTAGATCAGAACCAAGTCCCGTTTCTCCGGCCAATAAAAAAAAGTAATTCCAAATTTGATAGAAGTCACTTTTCTTCATCAATGAAATCAGTCTCATCATTTCTTGCAAAATCCTGTTTCCCTTGACTAATGTCAAAGGGAAGCATCTCCAAGTTAAATAAGATTGCAATATCTTCTTTCTTCTTCAGTGATAAGTTCGATCTAAACATTTCTGGACAATTCAAGATCTTTTCAATTTTCTAATGATAAATAACTTCCTCACTACCACAGTTACAAGTAACATCAAAAATATCCATTTAACATCTCTAAAGGTATCTTAACTACTCTACTTGGTGGTAACTAATAATAATATCTTTTAAACCAATTTTCTTTAAGCTAAATTACTAATGTTTCATTTAACTTAAACACCATTTAATCAAATATGGTTAACGCCATATAAAAACCCAGCTGTTTACAGTCTTCAACATATATCACCAACAACAATAGTTTAACCTTCCCATATCACATATAGACTTGCCAACCCATTTAAATCATTGCTTTTTAAGATAATAAGTTCTCTTATTCTCAATTACAGATAAAGTCAGAGATATCCATTTAACAATAATACCTTTTAGACAGGATTTCATTAAGCTAAGTTACTAATGTTTCACCAGCAATAATAGCTTAGCCTTTCTACGTCACGTGTGAGCATACCAACCTATATGAATCACCCCTTTTTGGAATAAAAAGAAAGAAAGTTCCTTTCTCTTCCCTTTGCACCTCTGCCATATTTATTCTTTTTCTTTACCCCTCTACCAGACCTTTCTGGGGTTTTTTCATTAAAACATTGTAATATCTGTAATGGAGTCTTCGATTGCAGCCACATAAACAAAACCTCTCTTAAGTGGTTAGCTATTTTCTCCTTCTCTAACATAACATGCAAATCCCATGAAAGCTTGCTTATTAAATTCACTGATTGTATTAGTTTTTCCACTTGGCTCGCCTGTAATAAATCTTGTTTGATCCTTCCTTTTTTGTTTACATTAAGTTGTCGTGGTGTCTGCAATAGATCATGTGAGTTGTAGCCAAGCTATCTTCTCCTTCTGCAGCATAACAAGCAGATCCCATGAAGGCTTATTTATTGAGTTCACTGGTTGTGTTAATTTTCCCATTACACTTGTTGTCTTTCCAGTTTCAGATTTTCCTTCTGCTTGCTGGGTATTTTGCATATTCTGCTCAACAAATCGCTTGCCCAAAGCCTGATTAATGGAAGTGTCAAATTTATCAAAGCAACTTTTTTGTTCAGTTAAAAAAACAATCAAGTTGCTCAATTAAAACAGCCTTCTGTTGTATTATTATTGCCTGCTGGGATAGTTGCACAGCTGTTAAAGAAGTCTGTATTGCTGAGAGTATCTTCTGTATTTCTTCCATAGTAGCAGTAATTACCAAGGCTTGGCAGATGTCCAGGGGTTCCAAGAACAAAGATGGCTGTTAGCTCTTGGCAGTAGTCCAACATAGACGAATACAAGAAAAATCCTTCTATCATTCAATTCCACAATAATTATTATTTTGATTTTTCGCCCTTGGAGAGATTAAGGAAGATAAATCTTTTTCTTACTTACAAAGAGCTCTGTCTCTCTCTTCTTATGTAATTCACTGCTTTTCAACTCCATGGGGGGGGGGGAGATTCCTTTCCTCCTTCATCCGAAGGGCTTTTTCTTTTTCCTTTGTATCAATTAGCAAGGAATGCAGTTTATTCCATGGGTATCATTGCAAAAAAAAAAAAAAAAAAGAAAGAAAGAAAGAAAGAAAGAAAGAAAAGAAAAGAAAGAAAAATAATTCCCAATAAATCTGATGTGCTTGTAATAGCTAAAACTAATCTTAAAAAAAAAACCGTATGTCGAGAACTTGCAGAGAGCTTCTTCCCCCTCCTGTGCTACCCGGCTGAGAAAAACTTGATTTCCTCCCAGTGAATGTGGAATTGCCATTCCACATCATCTAGGAGATTCACCAAGCCATCTATCTTAGCCCCGACAGGGCTTAGATTGAGCCCCCGCGGCCCACCACCGGGCAGTTACCAGCGTGATAACGGAGATTCGTTAATCACATCTGTATTGTCCTGACGCCATACCGGAAGTCCTGGACGTGGTTTTCTCGACGGGGCAGGAAGAGGGTGATCTGAGGGTGAGGAACTTGTGTCTGACACCCCTGTCATGGTCAGATCACTTCCTCATGAGGTTTGAGCTTGAGAGCAGCCTTTTCCTCTGTAAGGGTGTGGACCTGATTGTGCTGGTCCACCCCCGGAGCCGGCTGGATCTGGATGGATTCCTGAAGGTGCTGGGGAATTTCCTGGTTGATAAGGCCGGTGCTCCTGTCGATGCCTTGGTTGAACTATGGAATGGGGAAATGACCAGGGCTATCAACACAATTGCTCCTAAGCATCCTCTCCCACCTGGCAGAAGTCTGAGAGAACTGGGTATGGTCAGCCTGGAGAAGAGAAGATGGAGGGGGGACATGATATCCCTCTATAAATAGCTCAAAGGCTGTCACAAAGAGGAAGGTAAAGACCTCTTCTTGCTAATGCCAGACTGTAGGACACAAAATAATCAAGTCAATCTGCAACAACCCAGATTCAGGCTAGATATCAGGAAAAGCTTTCTCACTGTCACAGCAATATGACAGTGGAACCAGCTGCCTAGAGAGGTGGTGGGCTCTCCCACACTAGAGAAATTCAAACAAACTGGACAGCCATCTGACTGGGGTGGTGTCACTTGGTGACCTGCAAGGGGTTGGACCCGATGGCTTTCATGGCACCTTCCAAGTCTACTATTCTATGATGCTATGATTCAAATGCCTGGCTTGAATGGTTCTTCAACTTGGCCTCTAAAGAGCTGTGGCAGATAATTACCCAGCACCAAAGAGATCAATGAGCTAGGCTGGAGGTAGGCAGGAAGAAGACAGACACAGTGAGCATGCTGTCAGGGAGCAGGGAGATGGATACAGGAATGGGGAGGAGATGGACATGGCACGGAGACGTGGGCAGAGGCTGTGGCACTGGTGCATACGTTTACCTGACATGGGGTGGGGGTCTGAGGGAGATCTGACTTTTCATGTGGTCTTACAGGTCCAGAAAGTTCTACTATCTTTTCCATCCCACTGTCAGTACTCTGACAACATTAATAGCAAGAAAGGGACATGCCGGGAGTGGATCTGGGAAGACCTTGTATCTGAATTCAAAGTTCTACTGTTACTCTGATATGCCCCCTAGATGTGTGTGTGTGACGGGGGCGGGGATGTACACCAACCCTTTAGCTGGCATACTTGTTTCCCTCCAGTCTTCCCTACCACCTTCGGGTAACCTTCAATATGGGTTCCTCCTACTTTGTCCCCTTCAGACTGCTCTGCTGAACTATTAAACAAACAAAAAAAAAAAAAAAAACAGATTTCCCAAATGAGCTATTTGTAAAGTTAGTTTATGTCTTTTTCTCACTTTTTTATACCCCTATTACTTTTCAGACTCATTTGAATCAAGATTTCACTGTGAAAGCAGCAGGCCAGGGACGAGCAACTGTGACCGTCACAACAGTGTATTATACAAAGCTACAGGAGGAGGCAGCTCAGTGTAGGAATTTCACTCTGCAGGTTTCTGTTGAAGAAATCCCGCTGAGTAAGTCTGTGCGGTGCCCTTACAAATACCCATCTTTGCTTAAAATTGCCCTGCCTGAGGATTTGCAGACACAAAGTTCTGAATTTGGATGTGGATGGTGTTTATACACATAGGAATGGGTGCATTCACATCAGTGTTCCTGTCACCATTTATTTTCATTTCAGAGCTATCCCTGAGCAAATACTCATGTAATCCCTACACATGCCTGCCTCAGCAAGGAATTCTGGGCTGGGACTTTAATAATCATTGATCTGTATATTTGCTCCCATGTGTCCCTGAAAAATGTATTCAGCTTGCCAGTGAAGTGAGATGTATATTGAGAGTGAATCCTGGCAGTAGCAGCTGCTGAAGGTTCTCAATACGCAAATTTACTGCTGGCCCCAGTGTGGCAATAGAGGAGGAGGGGCCTTCCCACCCTTACCTCTCCATGATGGGAACAGAGGCCCCAACCATATAAATGCATGATTGCTGAGTCACCCCTGCTGCCGTCAGCAGACGTATGTCTGCATGGTGCAGGTTTGGAAGTTGCTGCCGTCGCTGCTGCTTCCAGTTGCAAAAATGTACGGGCCTTCCCCTTTACTACTATACAAATCCATAGGGCTTTCCTCTCTTTTTCCAGCAGCAACTCCCTTTGCTCCCTTAATATTTATTCTGAAAAGGCAAGGACAAACCTTCTAGGGCAGAATTTTACTCTTGCTTTTGTGACATCCTCTACCATCTACTTGAGAATATCATAGCAGTGACCGAAGTGGATTCTCTGAAGTTAGCCCTCAAGTGTAAAATTCTTGTTTTCTTTTCAAACTGTTAACTTATTAGTGTAAACCTGCCTTACAGAAGGGTTTTGAAACTGCACCTGTGGCTCCCAGACTATCTATCTATCTATCTATCTATCTATCTATCTATCTATCTATCTATCTGGAGTTTTTGTATGCCGTCCCATTGCTTGTAGCCTTGGGATGGTTCACATAAATAAATAAACATATACAAATACAATTAAAACCCGGAAACACCCTGGTATACAAAACTTGAGACTTCCTGGTCTCAAGTTACCAGGAGGAACCTACATAGCAACATCAGCCTTCACAGAGGTTGCCTTTGTGGGTATCCCACATCTTAAAGCCTATCTTGTCTCTAACTTTGGATTTAGTATCTAGAAGAAACCAAAGGTTCTTCATTGTGGTCTCTGTGCATCACACGTATGGGTGCTGTGCCTGCACAGTGACAAATTCAGGAAAAATTCTCTAGCTTAGCCTAGAACTTTCAGTGGGAACCCTGTCCCTTTCTCCCCTATATAAAAGGTGGGCTCTCACCATTTCATCAGTTCACTTTCGACCACTGTTTTAGAAGTGCGTTGGGTTTTCTAGCATTCCTTTGTTTCACTTTCATGCCTTAGAACTTCTATTCTTAGCTTTTTCCTCACAAAATATTCCTCCTTAATATACTCAGCCCAATCTTTCATCTTCCTTTCCCTTTTCCTCTCATTCTATATCCTTTACCCCCCCTCCCCAACCTTCAATGTTCCCTCACAAATAAAAATAAAAACCCCTTCTATCGTCTCTCTTCTACATTCCTTTTCTAATCTGATGTCTCCGAGTACACCAGCATTCAGAAAGTGCATCAGATGCAGTGTTAAGATGCCAGCTTCCAATGGTCACTCCTTGTGCCTATTCTGCTTAGGCGAGGAGCACCACATAGGTAAATGCCAGCATTGTCAAGCGTCCATGATGCAGCCTCACAGAAATAGGGCTGGAAGACTCCACATGGAAATGTGGGAACACAACCTTGGAGGTATGTGTGAAGTGGCAGAGAAGAGAACAGGCCCTTATGATCCCTAAAGAGGCTTGTAAAAACATCCCACAGCCTGTACTTTGCTGAAAGCTGAGCCAACTAACCCCCTCCACCCCACCCCACCCCACCCCATTCTGAGCCTTCTGTTGAACTGGAGGTGCCCAAGAAAAAGAAGGAAAAAGGAAAATACCTCAAAACCTAGAGTGCCAGAATGGTCAAAAGGGCTAAAAAACAGAAAAGGCACTCCGAACAGGCAGACTGTTCTGTCAGTTCAGAACACCACAGACCGCTATCTAAGGAGACATCTCCCATAGGGGCCTCCAAACCAAGATAATCACCAGTCTGAGGATCTCTGACCTGATGGTCCCTGATGCCTATTCTGTTGAAACATGGGGCCCAGCCCAAGCACTCAGCTCTGACTTAATTTTCAGACAGGGAAATCAGAGATTCTCCAGGTAAATCACACCAGTTCCGATACCACGGACACCACTCCCATTCTATGGACCTTTGCCTACACAACCATTGCCCGTTTCATCTCATTGCTTCATTCCGGCCGTGGAAGCTACATCACAACCATTCAGTGGAAACCTGTATTGGTACCTACCTCCACCACACTACTACCAGGAATACCACTGGGATCGGAAAACCAATCCCCTGCAGTTTGCTTAGCCAGCCCCTCCTAGAGGTATGCCCCAGCATTGGTCACTTCCAAGTCACCTTCTCAGGAGCGAGCAAG
Organism: Varanus komodoensis; assembly: GCF_004798865.1. Taxonomy (NCBI): domain Eukaryota; kingdom Metazoa; phylum Chordata; class Lepidosauria; order Squamata; family Varanidae; genus Varanus; species Varanus komodoensis. The sequence goes on from NW_025335972.1 coordinate 4,444,845, forward strand.
GACCTAGCACCTCTGGAGTCCATGTTCCACAAGAAGGTATCTGACAATTGCCCTCTCCGTCTTCTGGCTTGGATTCATCAGACCCTGTGGATTATGCGGAAACGGACTCCTCAGAATCTACTGAACTGGTCTCTATATCACCGGATGAAGTCATGTTCTCCCAGGACCAGGGCCAAGGCTCTCCAGGTGAGAGTTTGGGACACTTTTCCTCCGTATGGCTAAGTCCCTTATTATTCAGGTGCAACAGTCGACTGACCAGACAGAGGACATCATGTATGACGTTATCCGTATGGAGGATGTTGTTCCAATAGCCCATCCCAGCTCTATTAAAAGCAATAAAAGTGCCCTGGGAGACCCCTCACCATCCTCACCTGACTTCTCAATGGCTAGAGAGGATGTACCTCACTCAGGAAAAGGATATTCTGTATCTCATGAACCACCCCCGTCCAATCTCTATGATTGTGGAGTCGACTCAAGGCAAACATCCGAGGACTGCAAAGCACCAACTGATGAAGAAGGGTGAAGACTTGATGTGATGGCATGCTGCATCTATGCAGCAATGGGCCTGGGTCTCCGCATATCCAATAGGGAGGTACCAGACCTTCCTGTGGCAGAAAATGGAAGCACTGGAGTCTTTTTACCAGAGGACTAGTTAGAATATTCCTTGCAGAAGGGTTGCAGTTATTGAGACAGCAGTTCTTCATCGTGCCCTCCTTGCATCATACATTATGGGTGCTGTACCTGTGCAGTGCCTGTTGCCAGGAGGATTTAATAGCTTAAACAGCTTTTGGTGGGAACTCCGTGCCCTCCCCACTGTAGTATGAATGGGCAGAGTGCCCATCCTTTCCCAAGTCTGCTTGCGACCACCGTTTGCCCTGCCTCGAGCCTTTTCACTTCACCTTTCTTGTTTTTTCTCTTTTATACTCTTTAAAAAAATTTCTCAAATTTTATCTAACTCTATAAATTTAACTCCCAATCCAAGTTTGACCCCATCCAAACCTCTCTGTTTTTCTCATTGCTCCCCCCTTTCCCTTCCCCTTCTACACACACACACACACACACACACAAACCCCAAACTCCTCTATTATCATTCTTCCATACTTTTCTCTGTTCGCTGTTTTCTCCTCTCCTTTCTTTGATGGCACAGTGGGTGGCTTTCCGCAAGTGTTCCCAGAATGGAGCCAGGATGTCTCCCACTGACCCTCATGAGCTGTGTCTTCTCTGTCTTGGAGAAGGACACAGAACTGATAAGTGCAGCTACTGCCAATCCTTCACCAGGCAGGTTCGCAAGAACCACAAGAATAAGCTGTGAAAAATGCTCTGGGACCAAGCATTGGTTGCAATGAAGCAGGTCTCAGCTGAGACCAGCTCCGCTAAACCTGCCTTCCGGCTCCTCTAAACTTGCTCCTCCTCACCCATCTGCGAAGGATACAGCTGGCAAGGATGGGAAGTGATCCTTGGATTCTCCTCCTCGTGAGCAGAAGGAGAAGAGGAACCATGTCGGGTTCTATGAATCATCTGTATCTAAGTGTTCAAAAAAGGATAAACCTGACAAAATATGATGAAGTGCCCGCTCTGAACCAGCAGCTGCATCTATTTCGACCCGATGATGGTTCCGATCTTGTCTCCATCAGAACCTCCCATCCAGCAATCTGTCACGCAAATGACTCCACCTGCATCACCAGCACAGATCCCTGCTTCAACACCGCTCAGTCCTGAGCACTCCGATCCTTTGGCGAGAGGGTCCACGTCTGATGGCGAGATCTGAGAATCTCTACCTCATTCACAGCCAGAGCAACCACCAAGATCGCCAACTCCTATGCCGGCATCTCCGGAGGGATCTCCAAAGGCACCTCAGCGTCCTTCTTCTCTCTTGCCACCGCAGCCTCTAGCTCAACCCTCAAGATACTGGGTCCTCCTATCATGTGGGGATTTCGATCCCGATTGGGCCTTTTCATGGGATTTCTACCCTCCTCGTTGCTATTTTCCATGACCACCAATGCACCCTCACCATTCTACTCCTCATTCGGCACCGAGGGATGCTCCATTGACTTTGGCAGCTCCTTCCCATCCACCACCATCTTCTGACTGGTCCTCATCCAGCCCACCTTACCAGTCTGATTCTGACTCAGAGGATTCCCACCAAGCCTCCACATCTCCCGATGCGGTGATCTCGACTCAGGATCCTGGCTTTCTGGAAGATTCACATGGCAACTTTGCAGAATTGCTCTCCAGGATGACAAGGTCCCTGGCGATTGATGTCCAACACTGCATCGATGCCAACCAGGACAATATCTATGGCATTGTGCGGAAAGAGGACTCCTCCTCTATCGCTCTGCCCTTTATCACCACTCTCAGGCAGGTGATGATAGACACTTGGCAGCTCCTGAACCATCCGCATCCTACATCTAGATGACTGGAGTAGATGTATAAGGTCCTCCCAGGGTTGGCAAAACAAACAGCACTCGAAACCTACAGATAAGGAAGGCAGGAAGATCAACATGATGTCTTGTCGAATCTATGCTGCTATGGGACTTGGTCTATGTATATCTAATTAGGAGGCTACCACAGCTCATTATCAATATTTTCTCATGCAGAAGATCAAGTCCCTCACCTCATACCTCCCTGACCAGCACAGAGAGCTGGCCCATATGTTCACTTGGGAGGCAATGCAGCTATCCATCCAGCAATTAAACATGGCAAGACATCATGTCGATTGCAAGACATCATGTCGAGACATCAGTGCCATCACCCTTCGCTGCCATGATCTGGGAACCTGCCTGAAGAAACCAAGTATTGCATCGAGAATACGCCCTTTGATGGTTCAGGCCTCTTCAGCGCGAAGACAGACAACAAGCTCAAAAACTTGTCTGACTGGTTATTGCATAGATACTCCTTCTAGTTTGGATGTAACAAACCACTCTGTGCATGCTCAAGGACTCTTTCTCTGTTGGATATTAGTTTGCTGGCTGTAAGTTGGAAATAAAGTGCTTTTTGGCAAAGAACGGTTTGTTGTTTTAAAGAAATAATGAGGGAAATAAGCTTTTGACACAGAGTAATTCAGTCAATGGATGCAGGACAAAACAACGAAGTAGTTGCTGAACTTTCAGATTTTTAATGGTTTGGAAATCCAGGACTACATCTCTTCCTTGCATTAAACAAAAAAACAACAACCCAAAGTTGATATAAGGTTTCAGGATGAGTGTGATGCAGAAATTTGTTGTTCAGTTGCAAAGCTGTGTCCAACTCTTTGCAATCTCATGGACAACATTTTTCCAGGCTCTCCTGTCCTCCACCATCCCCTGGGCTCCCCCAGCTCCACACCCACTGTCCCAGTGACCCCATGCAGCCACCTCAACCTCTGCTATCCCCTTCTCCTTTGCCTTCAATCACTCCCATCATAAGGGTTTTCTCCAGTGAGTCCTTCCTTCTCATTAGGTGGCCAAAGTATTTGAACTTCATCTTCAGTATCTGTCTTTCTAAAGAACAGTCAGGGCTGATTTCCTTTAGGATTGACTTTGCAGTCCAAGGCACTCTCAGGAGTCTTCTCCAACAACAGAATTCAGAAATGTCAGTTCTTCGGTGTTCAATCTTCCGTATGGTCCAGCTGATGCAGAAATAGTTGATATCAATTAGGGTTAGGAGAGGAATTTGATGGGCCTGATTTCTGAAGTTGGTCTCACCTTCTCTGTGCCTCATACAGCAATGTGTAGATTGGCTGGTGGTCTGCTTCAAAATTTGAATAGTAGAATAAGTTGGATATTGTAGGGAGAAAAAACATGGTTGCCATCCTAGCTCCATGGGGTCAGCCATATTCTTTTCCCTACAGTATTCCAAGGAAGGACAGCATTTATATGATGAAGTAATCCTTGTTGGATTTTGGTGCCATTCAACAATCAAGCTTGTTACTCCTTTTTCAAACAGACTCATTGCTTCATGGAATCTATGCCAAGATACTAGTTCTTTTTTCTTTTCTGAAATAATTTCTAGGTATTATGGAAGCAAGTGGGGCTATAGGAGCAATCAGGATCACAATCTGCACCAGGTAAACATGTTGGACTTTGAAGATAACTCTGAGCTGTACCTGGAGTTTCTAATGGAAGTTGCATGATTTAGAAGAACAGTCATAAGATCTTGATATCTAAGGTTAAGGTACACCATCTTTGAGTTTTCTGAGAGCTTCAGAATCTCCTTAGATATCAGGAAATAAACAGTTTCAGAAGATTCGATTCAGGTATCTCACATTCAGATTTAGCAAGTACTGCTCAAGAAAGTACTCTCAGATATTTTAAGAGTATTTTAAGAGTTACAGGCTTTAGTAGGAAGTCCCCAGCAAGGAAACTATCTAGCTTGTATACATCTCACAGAAGCATATAGCCCAGAAGCACATAGATATCTCAGATATTGCTAAGAAAAGATATTAGCAAATAATATGTAAGGTGTTTCCATTTCATAGAATCATAGAATAGCAGAGTTGGAAAGGGCCATGAAGGCCATCAGGTCCAACCCCCTGCTGTTGCAGGACACCAATTTACACCATCCCACTCAGATGGCTGTCCAGTTTCTGTTTGAATGCCTCTAGTGTGGGAGAGCCCACCAACTCTCTAGGCAACTACTTCCATTGTCATATTGCTCTGACAGTTTTGTTTTTCCCCTAAACCTGGATGTGTTGCATCTGTAGTGTCTGCACCTTCAGGAGGCTCACATTAAATTATATCTATCTCAGCATTTCATCTGGCTTTAATTTCTACAAGTATTCAGAATGCCTAGATGACCTGGCAAAGCAGCACTCATGGGTTTTCTAATATAAACCAGTAAAACATTTCTTCAGTTCTAATAAATTCCTTCAAGAAATGATGGAAACTATCTTTTAGACAGTTTTTGCTCTATCCCTGATTTTAGATATCTTGGTCAAGTTGATGCTCCAATGACAGTCATTGATGTCTCCATGCTTGCTGGTTTTGTACCTGATCCTGAAGACCTTAGGAAGGTAAGTCCTGTTCAGTGCAGGGATTGTCTAAGTTGTTCCTGTAAAATACTGGACAACTTCTTTATTTTCGACCTGGACAAGAAAATTCACTGTAGCCAGTGGAAAGTTTTTGATCAGGACAGAGATCAGGCTAATTTTGAGTGCTCCCTGTTTACTAGGTTTAGATGCAACAGAGAATAGTACACCAGTTCCTTGCAGACAGATGCCTGTATAACTGTGGCCCTTGCCAAAGCTGCCATCATGTAGCTTCCACTGTCAAAGACTACATTATCATGAGGCAAAATTATAAGTCTTCTTTGGCAACAGTCTTGGGGTGCAAATTTGGGCTACGGAGAAGGAGATAGACCCTTCTGACCCTTACTGGGACACAAACCACTGGGATATTCTTCTGTACAAGGTTACTTAGACGAAATAGGAAGTGTGTAAAAACAACTTAGGCTGGGCCCCTCCATTATAGCAGTTGAGTGGGACTTGGATGATCATGTGGCATGTAGCAAACTGTTGATTGCAAGTTTGCTGATTCTCTGAAAGGGACAAACCATTTTTGTATAAATATGAATAGTGTGGCCATAATCCTGTAACTTAAAGACATTTTCATGGACAATTAACTATATTCAATGTGGGGCTGATTCTAAGCCATGCTCTGTGACATGGGATAGTAAAAACAACAAGTGCTGTGGCACCTAAAAGACAAATATAATATGGCACAAACTTTTATAGCATATACCCCCCAAAAAAAGACCACATGTGAAGAATTGATTCTGCTTATGGATGTGCAAAGTAGATTAGGCCAGGGCAGATCTTGATTGCACTATATGGTTGTATGTAACTTCCTTGGCAATTTCTCTGTTCTTATTGACACTTTCGTTGCCTTCTCAAAATCTCTCAGATACTTTTTTTGAGCAGGCATCTCCAACTTGCTTTTGCATTTTGCTAGAGCAAAATTTTGCAAGCAGTCCTCTGGGATTGCTTGATTTGGTGTATCCTGCTGCAGCTCCGGGTGCTGCCAACAATGTTTGTCTTGCTTTCTCTCTCCATTTAGCTTTCTGAAGGAGTGGGCAGATATATCAACAGGTCTGAAATTGACAATGTGCTTTCTGAAAGAGACAACTTCCTCCTCTATTTGGATAAGGTAAAGAGGAAATAAGACTGCTGTGTACCTCAGCCAGGTCTATATGGGCTGAAGGGCATGGAATATATTTTCCTAACTTATAGGAAGTGTTTTAACTTCATGAGTAATCTCCAACTACATCAGGCCTTATATGTATACTGAAAAGCTAATGCTTTGCTGTGTTTTGCATTGCCCAATAACAGGAGTGAGCTACCTGTGACCTTTTGTGTATTGTTGGGGTTTTGACCTGTTTCTCTTTCAGTAGTGAGGTTTTCTTGGGTGGGGTTGGGTTGGGCAACATGGTGTCAGCAGACACCACATGCCTCTGAATTTTTTTCCATGATGCCCACTGAAGTACCATACCCCTCCCACATTTATTTATTTGTTTGTTTGTTTGTTTGTTTAAAGTTTTTGTATGCTGTCCCCTTGCTAAATATCCTTGAGACGGCTCACACAAATAAATAAATATAGTAAAAATACAGTTAAAATCCAGAAACACCCCGGCTGCACAATTAAAACCTATAAATATTAAACATTATTAAAATATTGTTTGAATAAAAAGGTCTTAGCCTGACGTCGAAAAACAAATGATGACGGTGCCAGGCGGACCTCTCTGGGGAGCACATTCCACAGATGGGGCGCCGCCGCAGAGAAAGCCCTCCTCCGGGTACTTTGCTTCCTGATGTCTCTCCCGGAGGGCTCCCAGAAGAGGGCCTCTGCTGCCGATCTCAGGGGCCAACTGGGCAAATATGGATGTAAGCGCTCCTTCAGGTAACCAGGACCCAAGCCATTTAGGGCTTTATAGGTGATTACCAACACCTTGAATTGAACCCGGACTTCGATGGGAAGCCAGTGAAGCTGGTAGAGGACTGGGATTATATGAGAATAAAGTCCAGTCCCCGTCAGCAACTTGGTTGCTCTGTTTTGCACCATCTGAAGTATCCGGATTATCTTCAAGGGCAGCCCCACGTAGAGCGTGTTACAGAAATCCAGCCAGGAAGTAACCAATGCATGCATCACTGTCGCTAGGCAGTCATCCTCCAGGTAGGGACGCAGCTGATGGATTAGCCGAAGCTGATGGAAAGCATTCCTCGCCACTGCTGTCACTTGAGTTTCCAAAGATAGCTCCAGGTCAAGGAGCACTCCCAAGCTGCGGACCCTGTCCTTTAGAGGGAGTGCAACCCCTTTCAGGACAAGATCCAAGTCACCTTCCCAGGGGCTTGAACCACCCACCAGCAGGACCTCCGTCTTGTCTGGATTGAGCTTCAGTTTATTGGCCCTCATCCAGCCCATTACCTCAGCCAGGCACCACTTCAGTACAGTCACTGCCTCACCTGGACTGGTGGAAAACAAGAGGTAGAGCTGGGTATCATCAGCATACTGATGATTCCGCAGCCCACACCTCCTGATAACCTCTCCCAGCAGTTTCATGTAGATGTTAAATAGCAAGGGGGAAAGAATGGACCCCTGTGGAACTCCATGGCATAACTGCTATGGCGCAGAGGTAAATTCCCCCAGCACCACCTTCTGGAATCGGCCATCGAGGTAGGAGTGGAACCACTCCCAAGCAGTGCCTCCTACTCCCAATCCTGCTAGCCTATTCAGAAGGATACCATGATCAATGGTATCGAAAGCTGCTGAGAGGTCCAGGAGAACCAACGGGGACGCACTCCCCCTGTCTCTCTCCCTGCACAGGTCATCATACAGGGTGACCAAGGCAGATTCAGTACCATACCCGGGTCTGAAGCCGGACTGAAATGGGTCCAGATAATCAGTCTCATCCAAGAGAGCTTGGAGTTGTCCCGCCACCACGCTTTCCAACACCTTGCCCAAAAATGGGATGTTGGCCACCGGTCTATAATTGGCAGCCATCTCTGGATCCAGGGATGCCTTCTTTAGGACCGGCCTGACCACCGCCTCCTTTAGAGGGGCATGCACCCGGCTGTCCCTCAGAGAGGCGTTGATGACCTCCAGGATCCAGGCACCAATCCCGTGTTTGGCTTTGGACAGTAGCCACAACGGGCAAGGGTCCAGTAAACAGGTGGTGGTACGTACTTGTCCAAGCACCTTGTCCACATCATCAGGCTGCAATAACTGAAACTCATCCAACAATATGTGACCAGACGGTAACATTGGCACCACCCCTAAGGAATCTGAGTCACTAGTGGAGTCCAGCTCGTGATGAATCTGAGCGACTTTCTCCTTAAAGTGCTGGGCAAATTCGTCACAGCAGGTTATCAAGGGTGGTACAGGATCTTTCACAGGGCCTGGATGTACCAACCCCTGTACCACCCGAAAAAGTTCTGCTGGACGGCACTGTGAGGAGGCAATGGAAGTGGAGAAGAATTTCTTCTTCGCCTCCCTCACCACCACAGCATAGGCTTGATAATGGGCTCTTAAGTGTGTTCAGTCAGATTCATCTTGAGATTTCCTCCACCTATGCTCTAGCCATCTCCCAACCCGCTTCATCGCCCGTAATTCAGGTGTATACCTAGAGGATGAACGGGCTCTGACCAGTGGGAGGGGACGCTTAGGAGCAATCGTGTCAATAGCTCTGGCCATTTCCCCATTCCACAGTTCAACCAGAGCATCAACAGGAGCGCCAGCTTTATCAGCCGGAAACTCCCTCAGATCCTTCAGGAATCCATCCGGATCCATCCGGCTCTGAGGGTGGACCAACACAATAGGGTCCGCACCCTTACAGAGGGGAAGGCCGCCATCGAGCTCAAACCTCACAAGGAAGTGGTCTGACCATGACAGGGAGTCAGACACAAATTCCTCACCCTCAGATCACCTTCTTCCTGCCCCGTCGAGAAAACCAGGTCCAGCGTGTGTCCACGTTCATGGGTCGGGCCAATGACATGTTGAGACAGCCCCATGGCCGTCATGGAGGCCATGAAGTCCTGAGCCGCCCCGGTCAGAACAGTCTCGGCATGGAGATTGAAGTCCCCTTTTCCCTTTTGTTTTGTTTGCAAGGGTTTTTTATCAGCAGCTGTGATTTTTTCTAATGAGGGCCTTCAGCTGCTGCCATGAGTACCTCTGGGCTAGATCTGAAGCATTCTTAGGAAATACAGATGGTAGGCAGCAGTCAGCTGATGCTTCCTTCTGTAGTGTGCCCAGCCACTAGGGAAAATAGGGCAGGGGAAGAAAAGGATCCTTATCACTACTGTCTCAAAAGTTCACTGCTGAAGGAAGACAAGAGGAAGCCAACAGGAAAAGAGGGAGTCAGCCTAGGAGGTCGCTTCCAGAAACAAGTCCTGTGTCACTTTTCTGCTCCCATCATTAGTTATTTGTCCCATGGGTACATTGGGTGCTAGTCAAATATTAGAAAATTTATCATTTCAGGAGTGAGGCAACAAGCAGGGCAAGCTTTCTTTCTTGCCATTTTGACTGAGAATTAGGCATATGTGAGTGCAGCCACTCAGTTTTGTGAGATCATGTAAGTGCTGTAGATGAACAGAAATCCCAGCCCTCCCACTGAAAGGGTTGAGAATAAAAATGTTTCTCAAGCGGATTTTTTTTATCTAAAGGCTTATTCTCTGTTCTGTCTCTTAGCTTTCTCACACAGAAGATGAATGTTTTCAATTTAAAGCTTACAAGTATAATGAAGTTGATCCCATTCAGCCAGGATCAGTCCAGGTCTACAACTATTATGCTCTAGGTAATGCATAAGCATAAGTTCTGCTTAATATATTGCAAAACTGATATACTGGAGACTGGGTTTCCAAAGCATTTTGCTTTGTTTCTCATTTTACAACTATAAAATGAATTTCATGATAACTGTGGTAGTGTTGAGCATCAGCAATAGTCGGTCAGAATGCTATTAAGCATTCTTAATTAAGCATTCAGTTCAGCTTTGCAAAAGCATGCAAAAGTAGATTTAATAACAATGAAACCGGAAAGGGGTTTGGTGAATGCAGTGGCAAGCCTAACCTACTAACCTGTGTAATTAAAGAGGTACATCTCATGTATGGATCTGTTTATGCTGCAAAATAATTTCCAGAACTTCAGACCTCTGTCTGGACAACAGCAGCTCATCCCCAAGAGCCTAGAAGCTGTCATTGTTGTTGCAGGGGATGCTGGAAAAATGACTATTAAAAGTTTAGCATGTTAGTTGCGAAGTCGTGTCCGACCCATCGCGACCCCATGGACAACATTCCTCCAGGCCTTCCTGTCCTCCACCAGTTTAACTTAAGCTCACAAGTTTAGCATAATGTTGGAGAAATTTGTGCACCTGACCTATCTCCCCCTTTATATTTCCAGTTAAGCTGAGAGATCACTAATACTCTCCTTGGTAGAAATGGGCCATTTGCTACTACTTTGTGCACTTCCCCAAACTTTCTTTTTGGAATTTCCTTCTAAGGAATTGAGGCTGTAATCCTATCCCATTTATCTGAAAGTAACCCTTATTCCACTGAGTAACTCTCAATAGAACCTTACTTCTGAGTAGGCGTATATAGAACTCCACTGTAAATCAGTAAACTGCACAGACTTGTAAATATGAACCATGGCTGCCTCCTCTTCCCTTTCCTTTTTTTCAGATAAACAATGCACCAAGTTCTACCATCCACACACAGCAACTGTCCTCCCTAATAATATATGTCATGGTAATGTTTGTTGGTGTAAAGTAGGTAAGAAACAGTAGGGAGAGAAGGTGCTGCTCCTGCTCACCCAAGTTCAGATGTGTTGCGTTTGGAGGTTGCAACTTGGAGTAACATGGAATTTCCTATCCCTGGTTCTGTGTGCTTAATCCAGGTTGTATCTATTACCTGTAGAGTGGTTTGGGGTATGTATTAATTAACCTTGCAAATTATGAGTATAGCCATTGACACTAACATTGACAGGCGAGTGGCCCCAGTGGAACAGTTTAAGTAAAAGGGAGCCCATCTCAAAGATGCTTTTTGGTCATTTTAGTAAATGGAATTTCTCTTGCAACAGCAGGGATGACACCCCACCCCCCATCCCCCCAAAAACAAAACAAAACGCAGTGACTGAAAATGCACATTTCCCACATAGACTAAAATGTGGAAATTCACTTGAGGGGGAAATTCACTTGATCTGTGTACTTTGGAGGGATTTTCAAGAATTTGCAAATTTGCTTAGGAACAGATTTGTAAAGAATCTAACTCGTCAATGAGGGACAACAGAATGACAACTGACAATCACAGATTCACCTGACAATCTCTGACATGGAGATAGAATGGATTTTACAATATCTGTCCATACCTACTTGGAAAAGGAGAATCACAGAATTCAAGCAAGTGCTAGTACGCCAAGGTCTCTGTGTCTGCATGGTGTGAATCAGGCCATCTGAGTCCTATGGAAGAAGTTTACAGAGCAACTCATGGTACCACAGAGATCTAAACAAAACAGTCTAATAATCACTACTGGGGACTGAAAGCCTATAAACACCAGATTCTGCCCTGCATCTGTGTACCTTCAAATTGGCTACCCAGTGATCACTTTATCACATCTGAATTAGTTAGCATAAAGTATCACAGGAATATCTTCCATTCCTAATTATTTTCCTCTCTGTCCCAAAGAAAGCTGTTGTGTACAGAAGGAGTCCATCAGTTTGCAGCAACGAGTCAAGGCAGCCTGTAAATCAGAAGTGAACTATGGTAAGTACCATTTAAACTGAGCAATTGTATAAATCTGGAAGGAGCAGTTTGTCCAGCCAAGACATTTGCACTATTCCTAGTGAACATTCATTAGTATCCAAAATTGACATATAGGATGGCCATCTCTTATTACTGTATGGCAAGCACACTTTTCTCCACATGATGCTACACAATTCGTCCTTGCTGTTTTTCAATGCAGTAACTATATTGTGAATTGTTGCCATATATTGTACTCCAGATGCAGCACAAAAAGCACATGCAATTCTAGAATTAGGTATGGATTGATGAGCAGATTCTAAATTCTTCACTGCCAAAACAAAGTAAAGTTTTAAGTCTGTGTACAGGACAGACTAAATGTGGCCACACTAACAAACCATAGTTCATTAATCATGAGCAGTCCAGAAAAAGAAACCATTGTTGGACTGTAAATTCTGGGTCATCTAAACCATGGATTGTCATTATGTGCAAACACAGAACCATGAGTGGTTTCTACAGACCACAGAGATGGCAGACAAGAGCAGTCCAGACAAGCCATACTGGTACTACAAGGACACAAAAACATTTGGAATACTGGAAGGGAGTGAACAAAGGAGGATAGAAATCAGACAGAAGCAGGGACTAAGAAACAAAGTCCAGTTAGTTCAATCATCTGCCAGACTCTTCCTGGTTAAGGCAACAAACTGTGGATTAAATAAACCATGGGTACATGTTTAATGTAAACCAGGCCAATGGTTGCATTAAAATGCATATATTTAAAACATGCACATTAATTCTGCATTATACAAAATGCAGTACCCATTTCCCTGTGGATTTAGTTTAATTACATGCTCATGCAGAAAAGCAACAGAATAAGCCTGATCACAGAACAATGCCATTCTTGGTGAAATCAAAACTGACAGATCCATCTCTGATCCCAAGTCCCATTGTTTTCAGTGGGGCTTAGTCACAGATAGGTGTGCACAGGATAGCAGTTCAAGTCTGCTTGTTAAACTGTGGAGGCCTTCATAGGTGAAAGAACGCAACCATCCTAATACTTTTTCTCTGTTTTTTAAGTGTACAAAACCAGAATGATTGAAACAGAAGAAATAAACAGCTACAAGTACTTCATCATGGAAGTTCTGGAATTTTTTAAAGCACGTAAGATTTCCCTCCTGAGAAGAAAATTAATCCTTGAATACAAATGCAAGAGGAAGTTCTCCTTTATCTTGTGCAGGGCATTCCAGCACCTTGTGTTTAGCCTCTTCTTCTAGGCCCTGCCTCCTACTTGATCATATTGATTCTTTCCAGGAAGTGGGGTTACCCTGCCCTCTCAGGTAAGGCCCTCCCTAGTCACGGGTATGACAAGGTCCCTGCTGAGTTTAGCAGGCTCAGCAACTGTTTAACTCATACACCTCAACAGAAAGAAGAAGAAAACTATTTTCTCTCATCTTGCCAACTTCCAAATACATGTGGTTATGGACAAAAATAAGATTCACAAGAGATAGAGAATCAACACCTTCTTGGAATGGCTGATTGGTAACACCCCATCCCCAACATCCATGCTGTGAGTGCTTGAGTGAGACATCCAGCCAGCAGAGCAAGCATGAGCCGATGGGACATGCAAGCTCAACCCAGATCAAGCAACCTGCAGCACCAGATTAGAAAGGTTTGAGCAAGTTCCTTTTCTTCCACTCTGCTCACCCCCCATGCCTTTTCTGACCTAGCTGCCAAAACTTTAGATGCACATTAAAAGGGGGTTTGCCAGGTCTTTAGGAATTTTTGGACTGTGACATATATAGCCTTGTGTCCCATCTAAGTGTCAAAACTCCTTTTCCCAGAAAAAAAATAGGATGCACTTTCTCAAGCAGCTAGAGTCTACAGAAACAGTGCAAAATGTACACCGCACTGAGCATTGTTGAGGGGGGAGAAGATGAGGAGCTCACTGCAGAGGAGGAATAAATCACACCTTTTTGCAAGCAAAGATCACTCATGCTTTATCATTTTGCATTTTGACTATTGCCAACAGAAAGCAAAGGGGAACAAGCTATTTGAAATCTCTTTGGGTCAATGTCCAGGGTTGGTACCTGCTGTTACTACCCACCCAAACATTGGTGCAGCAGTTTCTACCCTTGCACAACTGCAAACCTCCATACTCAGTTGGAGTGGCTAAAAGAAGGAAACAGAAAGAAAAAAAGAGCCCAGTTAGGTGCATTATGTCTGAATATTTTTTTAGCAATCCGCTAGCTACTGACAGTCCTTCCAAGGTGCTGCATGGGCACTTTGAAGGTGCTTTCAGTGGCTTTCAGTTGGCCATCAGTGGATTTTGTAATCTTCTGCCGGGGGAAAGGATAAACAAGAAACACGGGATAAACGGGAAAGTTTGGGAACACATGACAGGGCAGCAATCCACAAAGGGTTTTTGTGTGGTGTGAACCCAGTCAGGAGTACTTTTGGTTGCTGAGTGAACCACCAACCCATGAAGACTTAGCATGATGTCCAGTAAGAAGCTGCCTATGGTGTTTTCCTTCTTTTCTAGCAATCTTTAAAATCGATGCAGGAATCAAAATTGGTTTTCGACATTCATGATATAATGGTGCCTGAATATGTGTGTCAACTTTGATTCCATATTTTGCATTTTCTTCTGCTCCCCTTTGAAAATGGCTTGAAGAGAAAATATGCAAAACTGATGTGTAGAATTTGTCCTGAACGTGTTCAACAGATTTATTGCTGAACAAATAAAACACTGAATGACCCAGTTAAGTCAAAGGCACATTTTGTTTCTCCAGTGAAATAAAATACATGGACTTGTTCTTCTAGACAGCAACTTTTATATTATTAAACTAATACAATAATACTGTTAATTATCATTAGTTTTCCAATCTATGAATCAATGGATTAAAAATGGATTAATTTGCATTCTATGAAAGCCTTATATAGGTTTATGGTCTTTGGATGGTGTTTTTATGTTTTGAGATATTGAAGGAGATCTAAAACCTGTCAGTTTAATCATCCAGAGCTACTATGCACTGTTAGAAGGAAAATAGTCTTTGAAAGCTGTCTTTCAATCCTAATGTCACTGTTTAAAATAGCTGCTCCCCTTCAAGAAGCTTTTCAACACATTTACCAATTTAACTAGTTAAAGATTATTGATTCAAATACCCGTTAATGCTTTGTCCAATTCATCCAGGGGATGACATAAATCCACATGGCAACTGGATCCACAAATTTATCAGTCCCATGAAATGCAAGGAATCTTTGCATCTGGAAGAGAACAAGGACTATCTGATTTGGGGTCTTGGCAGTGATACGTGGCATACAAACAATGAGTATGTATTTACGCATAGCTAGGGTTGACCATACCATGACAAAAAGATCACTGTACACATACTTAGCAGGCTGTTGTGAACATCTACATGGTTCCCACATAGCTCCAGAAAAACACAACCAGCTGATACAGCTTTGCAGAATGTCCACATACTTGCAACATAAAGTGTGACAAAATGAGTTGCTATTTCTTAGCCAGTCTCTTTGGAAGATTGATTCTTAAGTTCACCATCCTTGAGAGAAAGTATAGATTAATCATAACTTTATTTAGGGTGACTTGAACATACAGCATGCTTAAGCGCCACATAGCAGGGAGATATCTTGGCCTCAGTGGTTGGGTGATCATAAGATGCTCTGACTAAGAACCTTTAGAGCAGGGGTATCCAGCCTTTTGGCTTCTCTGGGTCACATTGAAAGAAGAAGAATGGTCTTGGGCCACACATTAAATACACAAACGAAAACTGATGAGCAAAAAGAAAAAAAGGTCTGTGCATAACTTTTGTGATATCCACCACCACAGAGAAGCAAAAAAGTCCTCACATAATAATCCTAAGAGAGCATGCATACGCTTATTTTATATGACATTGTGGCATGACATTGTCATCTACAAAACTCAAGAACTGCACAATCAAGTTACCCCAAAATAGCAAAAAAAACCCCCAGCCTCATAATGTTTTAAGTAAGTTTATGATTTTGTGTTGGGCCGCATTCATAGCCATCCTGGGCCACATGCGAATGGACACCCCTGCTTTAGAGGGGCATTTCATTCCCTTCAGGCTGCATCTTCCTAATCTTACGTATAGGAGGCAGCATGTATTTCTGTACACACCAGGCAAAATCATGAGGCTGTTTGTCAACACCTGAGAAAATTATGCTTCCTGTGATGCTAAGTATATACATGGCCAAACCTCCCCTCTTACATTTTCAGGCTCAACTACTACATTACTAAGGACACCTGGATCGAGAAATGGCCAGACCAGAAGGAATGCCAGGAAGAGGAATATCAAGCCCTGTGCAATGACCTGGTTGAGTTCTCCAGTATAATGACCTTTTCTGGCTGTCAGGGCTAATTTTGCTAGCGAACAAAGGTGGGTTTGAGCCAATGTGCAAAAGAATGTATCTCCCACAAAGAGCTTCTAACAGCTGTTCTATTCTTATCCCAGCATAATGTTCATAAAATAAATGAAGACTCGATTTCTTTGTGACATCTTGTGTATATTATTAACTAATGGCCTCTCACCATCCCCCTGAACATCTTTAGTGTACACCGCTAAAGTTTCCTGGAGAGAGCAATGGATGATTAAGCCAGTCTTAAATCTGTGTCAAAGGGCTAGAGGACAAATGCAGTTTCAACTTTTTGCTTCATGTGTGGAAATTGTGGCAGCACATGGCTTATTTCTGTTTCATTTGTAATTTACATTTTAGTGTACTTATTTTATATTCCAATTAAATATCTCAATGTGTTAGTGTCCATAGGTGGTAAGATTCTATAACAGATCAAGGGTCCATTATCTTGTTTCCAAGGCACACAAAATCATGTGTCTCTAGCACAACAATGTACCACATTTTTTTCTTTTCAACTGTATTGGAAATTTTAGCAAAAAAAAAAAATAAGACAGGACCCAAAACTCAAAGGTTTAAAACAGGTGGAGAAGAATATAAAATAAAATGCTATGCTGATGACATAGTTTTGACCATTCTAGATCCACATCAATCCATACAGATTATAATGGAGCACGTTGAAAAATTTGGACTTTATTCAGGCCATATGATCAATAAGAAAAAAACAAAAAATATACTAAAATTTGTAACAAAGCAGGAAGAAGAAAGTATAAAAAAATTCAGGAAGTGAAATAACTTCAAACCTAGTTAAACACTGTGATGTTAGGGATAAACATCATGGGACATAATGACACACTATTTCAAAACAATTATCAAATAACGTGGATGAAGACCAAAAAGACTTACAAAAATGGACTGAACTAAAAGCATGAAAAGAATTTCATGAATGTAAAGATGAATGTACTACCTAAACTGAATGTTCTTTTTCAGAAGATACCAATTGCCATACTGGGAAAAGCTCTCCAGTATTGGCAGAGACAATTAAATATTTTTATTTGGAATGACAAGAAGCCAAGGATTAGATTTAAAATCCTTCAGGATGCAAAGGAGAGAAGAGGCCTTGCAGTACTTAATTTGAAGCTATATTATTATGCAGAAGGCCTGATTTATATCACAGATTGGATTATAAATGCTAATGACAGGGGAGTGAAGTTAGAAATAGCTGATCTTGAAGATGGAATACATAATCTTCTATGGGTTAGAGAAGCAGTTAAAAAGGCCCTGATATCAAACAATAACCATGTATTAAGAGATGGCCTAATACAAAATTTGGTCTTCCATGAGTGAAAAAAAATATCCCTCCAGCCTCTCCTCTGCTGTCCCCATTTGAAGCACATGTAATTAGATGTTTCCATTTGTGGAGAATGTATTGTATTGCACAAATGCATTTTGATTGATTGATTTATTTAAAACATTTCTATGCTGTCCTTTGCATAGCCTCAGAATGCCTCAAAACAAAATAAATAACTATATAAAATACAATTAAAATTCAATAATAAACAATTAAACATTCAATCAAACCAATTCAAAATTAAAAGAAGAAAAGAGAAAGGAGATGCAACTGATTAATATTTCTTATTAAAATTATTAATTTAATTATTTAAATGATGAGTAAATAAAAAGGTCTTTACCTGGCTTTGGAAAGAGTAGAGAGTCGGCACCAGGCAGACCTCTCCGGGGAGCATATTCCATAGTTTGGGTGCCACTGCTGTGAAGGCCCTCCTCCAAGTAGTTACCTTCTGTACCTCCTTCAAAGAGGGTTCCCGGAGCAAGGCCTCCCCTGCCAATCTTAAAGGGCGTGGGGGGATATAGGGAAAGAGACGTTCCTTCAGGTATCCTGGTCCCAAGCTGTTTAGGACTTTATAAGTTAGCACTAGCACCTTGAATTGGGCTCGGCCTTCATTTGGGAGCCAGTGAAGCTGATAGAGGACCAGCGTTATAGAAGAATAACGGCTGGCCATCAACAACCTGGCAGTTCTATTTTGTTCCAATTCAAGTATCCAGACCATTTTTATGGGCAGCCCCACATAGAGCGCATTACAGTAATCCAACCGGGAGGTTACCAGAGCATGTGTCACCATTGCTAGGCAGTGCTTGTCCAGGTAAGGGCGCAGCTGTTGGATCAACAGAAGCTGAAGGAAGGCGCTCCTCACCTAGGCCACCAGGGACAGCTCCGGGTTGAGGAGCACTCCTAGGCTGCAGACCCTGTCGTTTAGAGGGAGTGCAACCCCGCCCAGGACAGGACCAAAATCACTTACCTGAAAACCCGAACTGCCCACCAAAAGGACCTCTGTTTAATCTGGATTGAGTCTCAGTTTGTTGGCCCTCATCCAGCCCATTACCTCGGCCAGGCACTGGTTCAGGACAGCCACTGCCTCACCTGGAGTAGATGTAAATGAGAGGTAGAGCTGGGTGTCATTGGCATACTGATGACTCCTCAGCCCAAACCTCCTGATGACCTCTCCCAGTGGTTTCATGTTAAAAAGCATGGGTGACAAAATAGAGCCCTGCGGTACTCCATGACAAAGCTGCCATGATGCAGAGCTATAGTCCCCCAGCACCACCTTCTGAAATTGACTGGCCAAATAGGAGCAGAACCACTGCCATGCAGAGCCTTCTACTCTTAACTCAGCCAGCCTATCCAGAAGGATACTATGGCCGATAGTATCGAAAGCTGCTGAGAAGTCCAGGAGAACCAAGTCCAGGAACACACTTCCCCTGTCCCTCTCCCTGCACAGGTCATCATACAGGGTGACCAAGGCAGATTCAATACCATAACCGAGTCTGAAGCCAGACTGAAATGGGTCTAGATAATCCGTATCATCCAAGAGTGCCTGGAGTTGTCCTGCCACCACCAGCTCAAACACCTTGCCCAAAAACCGGATGTTGGTCACTGGTCTATAATTGGTGGCCACCTCTGGGTCCAGGGACACCTTCTTCAGGATGGGTCTGATCACCACATCCTTTAAAGGGGCAGGGACCCAGCCCTCCCTCAGTGAGGCCTTAATAACCTCCTGGACCAGGGATCGATGCCGTGACTGGCTTTTGCAAGTAGCCAAGAAGGGCAAGGGCTGAGTAAACAGGTGGTTGGGCACTCGTACCATGCCAAGCATCTTCTCCACTTCCTCAGGCCGCAATAACTGAAACTCGTCCAACAGTATGGTATAGTCTTTAATATTAACTAATGTACACATTCTTTTAAAGTGTTTTCTTGCTTCATGGCAATTAAGAAAAGGCCAACATAAATTGATTTTCTGCACCCGTTTGACAGCTGTTGTTGTTATATGTAGTCACGTCCTCTCCAACTTATGGCAACTTTATTAATGAATGCCATCCAAAATGTCCCGTCCTTGACTGTCCCACTCAGTTCTTGTAAACCCAAGGCTGTGGCTTCCTTCATGGAATCAACCTCTTACTTGGTCTTCCTCATCTTCCTCTGCCTATGACTTTCCCTAGCATTTTTGTCTTCTCATGATGTGTGCAAAGGATGGCAGCCTCAGTTTCATTATTTTTGCTTCCATGGAAAGTCCCAACTTTATTTGATCCTGGACCCACTTGTTTGTCTTTCTGTCCACCCAGGGTATTTGCAAACCTTTCCTTTAGCAACACATTTTGAACACATCTTGTTTGTCTCAGCTTTCTTCATTGTCCAGCTTCCAAATACAAATACAAGAATTCAATAGCGTGGATGATTTTGGCCCTGGCCTCCAATGAAACATCCTTTCACATGATAATATTTTCTAGTTCCTTCATGGCTCCCTTTCAAACTCTCAATCTTTTAATTTCTTGGCTGCAGTCTCCCCTTGAACTGATTATTGAGCCATGGAATGCAAAATCTTTCACAATTTCAGTTTCTTCATTGTTGACATTAAAGTTGTGTAATTCTTCTGTAGTCATGTTTTTTGTTTCCTTGATGTTCAGCTGCAGTCCTGCTTTTACAGGAAAATTTTCAATTTGTTGTTGCCGTGGTATTATCTACATATCTTACATTTTTATAGCTAAAAGCCTGATTGGAAAGATATACATTACCTCCTGTAAATACAATGAATTAATAATCTTAAAACACTTTCAGTATTTGAACAGGTAGAAGATAGAAACCACCTTCAAATATTTGGTCTACTTTGAAGTTCACTAATTAAGATTATGTGAGGACTTTTTTGCTTATCTGTGGTGGCAGATATCACAAAAATTATGCACAGACTTTTTTTTTTTTTTTTTTTGCTTATCAGCTTTTGTTAGTGTTTGTGTATTTAATGTGTGGCCCAAGACATTTTTTTTTCCCTTCCAATGCGGCCCAGAGATGCCAAAAGGTTGGACACCCCTGCCCTAGGACATGCAAATGGTAAAGTAAAGACTCTGAGAGACTTAAGAAGTCATCCTCCACCCTGCCTAAAGAAACAGAGACTGGTCCCACAGTGGCCATTGTACCTAGGCCCAAACTAGTGGCAAAAAAGTTGTTGTGT
The DNA here is from genome assembly GCF_004798865.1 of Varanus komodoensis. Classification (NCBI taxonomy): domain Eukaryota; kingdom Metazoa; phylum Chordata; class Lepidosauria; order Squamata; family Varanidae; genus Varanus; species Varanus komodoensis. The sequence continues at coordinate 4,465,455 of NW_025335972.1, forward strand.
TGCTAGGTTCACCCCTGTCAGTGCCATTACACACACACACAGCTACCTTCTCTTCCAGGCAAATCCCTTTGCTTTATGTATTTGAGAAACTCCATGCCTTAAGGCTATAGAGTGCTTTTAGACACGGACGCTGATCTGGAGACATGGAGGCAGGCCACTTTGTAGTTGTGAGCCTGAGGCTGCTCTGCAGGGGTCCTCAGGCAACATGCCATGCACGACAAGTGTTGAATGGTAGTCATATATTTTAAACATGTCTGTTATGAAAGGAAGCAAGTTTGCATTATTTCATTTAATTCTTGTAATGAAGTGCACATATAAAGAAAAACAGCCATACACCAACTGAGGCTGTCATAAGAACTCACTATCTGGATCTTTGCAACCCTGCTAGGCCAGTATTGCAAAATGACTGAAGTTCATCTGGAGCACTTAAAAGTTGGCTTGTTGTTTAAAGAGAATAAATACAGTGGTACCTCAGTTCATGAACTTAATTCGTTCCACAATTCTGGTCACGAACCGAATTGGTTGCAAACTGAGTCAAATTTCCCCATAAGGTTCAGTGTAAATAAGGTTACTCCGTTCTGAACCATATGTGTATTTTTTTAACCACAAAAATATGAAACAAAGTACAGTACAGTATGAAGAGAGAGAACACTAACCTTGCTTGAGGTGACTTCTGGCATGGAGGACAGGAAGGTGGGTGGGGAGGAGGTTATTGTTTGGAGGGAGAGTCTGAGACCGTGATCTCGACTAGAGGAAGCCATGACCACGTGTCAGAGCAGGGAAGATGGCCGTGTTCGTGTTCATGGGAACACGATCGTGACCATCTTCCCCACACGAAAGCAGCCATCTTTCCCGCTCGAATGCACTCTGACACGTGGTCGCAGTGTGGGGAAGATGGCTGCGATTGTGTTCCGATGTGGAGTTTGTGAATGGAAGCAAAATTTTGCCATACTTTCTGTTCATGAACCAAATTGTTCACAAACAGAAGCGTTCATGAACAGAGGTATTACTGTACAATTTAGTCATATTTTGGTCATTCAAGGGTATATCTATAGCTGCTGTTGCTTCATTTAGTTTTGACAGCAGAGAAAGAGTGACTCTAGGTAAAAAGAAGTCTCAAATGGGACCTTGGTTGTCTTTACACATCCTCTTTACCTCTCACCCATCATTTTGTTTGATCTTACTGTGTGAATTCCTGGTGCCAAGGTTTTTATATGACTATTTGCAGAAGCTGTCCCTTTCTGTCAAAGAAAGCTCATGCAGTCCTCCTTTCATTACAATCTACCAAATTCCCAATAGGGGCATTTTCTCTGTATGGGGAAAATATTTGTATCAGCTCTTAAGGGTGTTGGGGCAGCATCTAGCAGTGTGCTAACTGGTTGCTTCACCATTTTAAATGTACCAGTTTGTTTCATTTTATACCATACCTTCTTCCAAGGAACAGCAAGCATGGCTCCTCACTCTTCATTTTCTTCTCACAACAACCCTGTGAAGTAGATTAATCTGAGAGTTACTGCCTGTCTCAAAGTCACCCAGTGAACTTCAGGAATTTGAAGCAGATGTCTTCAGTCTTAATCTGATATTCCAACACTAGACTACCCAGGCTTTCTTTTACTACCATATATTTATTTTATAGTGTACGTATATTTTAAAATCTATTTGTTCTACCTCTGCAATGGTTTTGAGTACAGGTACTTTGTTTGTTTTGCTTATCAGTCCAGTGCATGTCCAGTGGGCAGTCAAGGTAAATAATCCTGCTGGCATGAAGGGGCAAAAGATGAGTTACTGCTTCAAACATTGCAGGGTAGGAACACTATGTTTCTTTTTTGCATAAGTCAACACTTTTCTACTGGAAAAATGTGTATTATCTTCTTATTTAGGAGGAAAAAAGGGACAAATCTGATCAAATATAGGTTAGAGTCCATTTTAGCAGCTACCCTGAGGCCATGATGTTTTGCTCCTCTGCCCTCATCATATCTGCAGTGCTGTCTGGAGGATCTAATCAAATCCCAAAGAGGTCACAAATTATCTTGAAGTCCAACTTCATGTGAAAAAAGCTTGAAAAAGACACATTTAATCTGTCAGAAGACAATATGTGTATTATTCCTGTGAGTCCGAAGATATATCTATGTAAATTTGAGGACCTCATTGTGTGTACTTAAAATGTGTAGATAGACAAATGCATGTTTTAAGATCACAGTGGGTCTTCCACCAAGGTTCCCAGGTGTAGGAGGCTTGCAGCTAGCTATTCAAGCATTGGGAAAAGCGTTATTTTTTGTTATGTCCAGTTGATTTTCTGTTTATGTCATAGGATACAAGTAACATTAGATGGAGCCAAATTCTGTATAAAATGCACAGAGGTGCCAGTTAGATAGTGGTTTATAGATTAAACCAACTTTTGAAATCTAAAGAGTTAAATGGGAAACACTGGTTATCACTTGGTTTCCAGTAAGAGGCTTATTTTTTTGGCAACAGTATCTGGATAGAAATAACACCTGGAAATTTCCCAAAGACATGCAGTTGCAACATGTTATGTTTATTAAAGGTGCATTCCTATCAGCCTTGTGGTAAATTCACGTAAACTTCCAGCCTCCTTCCCCCACCCCTAATGCTCCTTTTCCCTTCACCAAGGCACATTTCTGCTCTCAAAGAAGCAGCCTGTGTGATTCTTTCCATACCTCCTATACCTATGTTTTACCCACTTCTTCTAAGTATCCCAGGATGAGTACAGCCCAAAATCAGAAAATCCACAGTATAGCAGTAGTATCTTCTCAGGTATAGCACAGGCAGAGCTTCCTGTGCTTCTCAAGGATTCATTTCCACCCCTGTGTAAAATGAAAGAGGAAATATATGTTTCTACATTCCCATTGAAATAACAGAGAATGATTTGGCACTGTATCAGTTGGCCATGACTTTATTATTATTATTATTATTATTATTATTATTATTATTATTATTATTACATTTCTATGCCGCCCCTTGCCGAAACCTCGGGGCGGCTTACAACATGATAAAATACATTGAAATACAATAGTACATAATAAATTACCATTAAATATAAAAATACAAAAAATACATTGATTTACAAATATAAAATTAAAATTATCAGTATAAAATAAAAATATAGGGGGAGAAAGAGAAGGAAGAAGAAGTTGCCCTGGCCAGATCATATGTTTTAACAATTGAAATGATGTTTAAATAAAAAGGTCTCTACCTGGCGCCGAAAAACCAGTAACGACGGTGCCAGGCGGACCTCTTTGGGGAGTGAATTCCATAGGTTGGGCGCCACTTTAAACAGAGCAATTGGTTCACATGAAAACTCATACAGGAGGTCATGAGCAATATGTCAGTTTCTTGCTGCAATGATAGGTAGGAACATAGGAAGCTGCCATATTTTGAGTCAGGCCATTGCTCCCTCTGTCTCAATATGGGAAATAGGGGTAGCAGTTATTTGTATTTAACCATGCATAGCTATCAGCTTGGACTCGCAGCAGGTCTCTAGCATTTTAGGAGCGAGTTCTTTCCAGCCCTACTGCATATACTAGAGATAGGGCTGAATCTTTCTCATGCAAAGCATGGACTCTGCCACTGAGCCCTCCAAAGCAATCCCCAGGACAATGTTCACCTGAACAACAGTGCTATTAACGTGATACTTTTTTGCAGATACATATGCATAAGATGCATCAGATACTCATACTTTTTGTCAAGATCAGGGCCTGAATAACTCTGCAAGTGCTTGCAGAACCAGGAGTGCCTTTCTGGACACTCACAAGGAGCACCTGCGGAGCAATTATGCAGTGCAGCTGGAGACCCTGAAGGCCAGCATAAAAGGCTCCCCTGCACTGCTGCTTCTTGCCGAAGCAATGCAAGTGTTCTGGTGACTTCTTGTGCTCTGGCCCCTGCTTTGCTATGCCTTGTTCCAGTTCATTCCTGTCGTGTTCAAGTCTTGCTCGTTTGTTCCTGCCTCGTTCAAGTTGTTGCTGCCTCACTCCGGCCAGTGCCCTTCCCGCTCTTGCTGTCTTTCCTCTGAGTAGATCCTGCCTCACTCCAGCCTGCTACAACCCTCGCATCAATGTCTCTCAGGCAAACTGACTTTGGAACTATGCTCTGACTCTCTTTCAGCCTGTCTGTGTGTGCCAAACTCAGACTGCTTTCATCCACACCTTTGACCCAAACCCACTGACTTGCTCCAAGCCTCTGGCCTGTAGTGGGCTCCAGACGCAGCTCGAGCTTGTGCCCTGGACCTGGTGTTCTGCCCCTCCTTGCTGCTGCCCATGGCCCGGCCCTCACACCCTTCAGCCAGTCAGTCAGTCACTGCAATAGCACATCGTGCACACTGATATTTTACATCTCTGTATTAGAGTTTCAGCTTCTTCACAATTCACACCATCTCCAAATACAGCATATTGCTGATTTGGCTTTTGCCTGAATAAATGTGTATAGGCTTGCTTGGTCAGAATCAGTCACATGGAATGAAAACTTTTTGTCTTTCAAGCTCCCCAGGGAATGGAGGGAATTCTGTAATTTTCGCTGATGAGAAGGAGCTGACTTTGGTATTTACCCAACTCACTTTAGAAGCAAGGACCAAGCTAGGGCCTCAGTACTCAGATAGGCACATAAGGAGGCAGGGAGGCCTCTAAATTTGAATCCTAGGCTAAGCTGTATTTTTTGTGAGCCACCCCGAGGCTTTGTTGCGATGGGGGCGGCATAGAAATGTTTTAAATAAATAAATATTTTAATACACTCCTGTTGCTTGCTCACCCAGCCCAAAAAATGTACAGGCAGGGGCTGATACAGAGGCTATGCTCCAGGCCAGAAAACTACTCCTTTAAGAGTGTCCATTCTTCAAGAAAGACCCAGAGTCTGGGAAAAGAAATCTGACTATATCAGGTTAAGAAGCTTGTTTCACCCTAGACTCTGTTGAAGGACCTCGTCTGCCTGGAGCTCTCTGCCTGCCATCCAGCCCTACCCTACCCATTTACTAAGCCACCCTTAGGCATCCACCAAACCCCTAGGCTCTTTGTCATGATCAGGATAGGACAATCTAGCTGGAAACCAATTGTGCTTTATAAGCATGGGGAAAGTGCATTCCCTCCTCTCTGCTATGGTCACATTTCCAAAAAAGACTGGACAAGAAATGGCTGAAGCTTCAAAGACAAGCATAACCTGTGGGATTCACTGAACTGCAATTTCAATGCTAATCACAGAAGGAAAGGTTGGCACATGCAACTGCGTGCTGCAACGGCAAGCCAAAGCAAACAAATGAATAGACTGTGAATAAGGATATGAGAAAGAGAGAGGAGGTTAGTCCCTTGAGCTGGAGGAGCTCGTGTGGACAACATACTTGGTTAGTCTGTATCTAGCATAGAATAGTTTAATGTTTTTCCCTTGAAGTAAAATGTTCATCTGTTTGTGCTCATTCTTTGAGCATCTGTAACGTAACTCCATTTTTTCTTTTTCCTGGTTTAGAGTCTGTCAGAAAATTGAAAAACTGCTAGGTATTGTCTTTCCTGGACATGAAAATCCATTATATGTACACAAATTGCTATGAGGTGTTGAAAAGTCTTGACACCATTCAAAAGTACATTTTGCTTTGAATTATATTTCTTAGGTTCTTATATAAAATTCCTAAACAGTATGACATTAGAATGATTTCTTGCATAATTCATTCAAAAACACTCTTACATTGCACACGAAAAAATGTGTACAACAGTCTGAAAAACTTGAACAATTTAGAAGTTTCAGTTAGGTGTTTTACATTGGTAAAAAGAGATTGCTTCATCCTATATGCCTCTATTTAACCACCAAAATTCCTTTCTCAGACTTATGTAAAATAAGCTAAAATTACTATATGGTATTGCCAATTTTCAACTAGAAAAATTTCCTGCAACTTTTTGGTAAGTTACCTTAGCCCAATACATTTTTCATCATTCTGTCAGAATTTTAGCAGAGCACTAAGCAACTGCTGTCAGACCTGAAGGAAGTAACTCAGTGACTGAGAAACAGAGAGGCAAACAACCAAGCCATGAAGCCTGTCTGAAGGAATGTGGAGGGGAGAAAAAAATAACTGGCTTGAAAGTTTGCTACTTCCTATCTCATCCTCCCAGTAGTTTTATGAGACAGGGGGTCATAGGGCAAGGTGAAGAGAGGACTGAACTAGTGAACTTGTAGTTATAAGCACGCAGGGATAATAGGTTGATGAAAATTAACTCGCACACCTTGAATAGACAATAGGCTAATTATAATGCACATGTGATGTATGTAGATGTATGTAGTGGAACGAGATGGGAGATATGAAGTAGGTGGATGGAAAGAGTGTAACCCTTGAGTACCTTACCCAGTGAGGGAAAAGAGGACTGTGGCAGCCAGGTTGAGGGGTAAAAGGGGCTGTTTTGTGTGTTTGTACTTTGGAGAGATTCTGACAGAGCGGGCTCTCTATTGCAATAAACGAAGGAAATGCCTCACTCTGTTGGTAGTCTTGGTTATTTAACGTGAGGAGAAGTATTTTCGCAGCTTTTTGCATAACAGACCCTTGTTCTTGTCATATTTCCACGTAATTGTATTTTGTCCCTACTGGTCTAGCTAAATGTCCTCCTCATTTACTGATTAACTACTGGGCTGTTTGCACTATGGCTTGACTGAACAGAAGAGGTGGGGGCTCACAGTACAAATATCTGAATTGCAACTTGTCCTCCAGGCCCTCCAGATCACCATGGAGGGGACGGCTCTCTATTTCATGGCTGCCCTGGTGGTCTCTTTCCCAGCTGCTTCTCACAGCCAGCTGTAAGTATAAGAAAATAACCATGCAGGGGCTTCTGAATTTGATGGATCCATCTTAGCACATAACTTAGGAGAAGAGAGATGGGGTGGGGAATGAGGCAAAAAACAGCTTTTCTGAGCAAAGGGCAGATTTTTTTTATTGTTTCTTTCCAAAATTTAACAAGTTTGAACCAGTCACAGACCCTCAGCCTGACCTACCTCACAGGGTTCTTGTTGTGAGGATAAAATGGACCTATATAAGTTGCCTTGGGCAGGATATACAATAAATACAATACAGTAATGATAATAATAGTAACTATTGAATATTCCTAGTACATATTCTCTACAGGGACTATGAACACCAGCACCAGAGTTGTGTAGAGTAGCAGTAATACCTCTCTCGATCTAGAAGCCACACTTCTGGCTATGCAACCAAGGGTGGCGTTCACCCTCTTGACCACCGCATCACACTGCTGACTCATGTTTAGCCTGCAGTCAACCAGCACCCTGAGGTCCCATTCACAAGTGCTGCTCTCCAGACATTTGTCACCTAACCTGTACTTATGACAGCTATTCCTATGCCCCAAATGCAAGACCTTGCACTTATCCACATTGAACGCCATCCTGTTGTCTCCTGCCCACTTCCATAGTCCGTCCAGATCCTTTTGGATCTGGAGTACCTGCTCCACAGTTGTGGCCACTGCTCCAGTTTTAGTGTAGTCTGAGAATTCAATCAGCAGGCTGTTCACCCCTTCTTCCATGTCATGAATGAAAAGATTAAACAGGATCGGCCCCAGGACAGAGCCCTGGGGGACCCTGATTCTCACTGGCCGCCATCCCGATGATTCCCTGCTAATGGTTACCTTCTACTTTCGGTCAGTCAACCATGCCCTAATCCACCGGACAGTGCTTTGGTGTATCCCAAAACTCCTCAGTTTCTCCACCAGGATATCATGGGGCACTTTGTCAAAGGCCTGCTGAAATCCAGGTATACCACTTCCACTACATCCCCTCCATCTAGCCATCTCAAAACCTTGTCATAGAATTCCACAAGTTTGTCTGGCAGGACCTGTTTTTGCAGAAGCCGTGTTGTGTGGCTGTCAGCCTCCCTTCCCTATCTAGCATCAGTAAAAGATAAAGTACTAAAAAGAAGGGTTGATACCCTTCTATGTTCACATTCCAGACTTGCCTTTCATCCCACCAAGTTTCTGTGATTCCCACCAGGTCATACCCTCCTATTCCCAGGAGAGCTTCAAGCTCTTCCTGCTTATTACCCATGCTCCTAGCATTGGTGTACCTGCACCTCAACTCCTTCCCACCTCTTCCTTTCCTTGGAGTTCCCAGTCTCCTCCTTCCTCCCATCCTCCCTGATACCTGGCCCCTCTCTGTAGGAGTCCTGTCAGTCCCTGCAGTACCTCTAAAACCCTGCTCCCAGAGCCCTGATCCTCTCCCCACCCTTGTCCAGTGCAGACACGTTACTGGGGGGCCTGAACCCCCCCTCCAGCTCAGTTTAAAGTCTTCCAGATGAAGCTCACTAGAGCATCTCCAAAGGACCTTTTCCCCATCCTCGTGAGGTGTAACCCGTCCCTTGCCAGAAGTCCATTGGCAAGTAAACGAGTGCCGTGGTTGAGCGTTCCTTCTGGCACCACACCCTAAGCCAGTCATTCACCACGGAGGCCCTCCTGTCCCTTCCTGGCCCAAATCCCCAGACAGGTAAGATTGACGAGAAGGCCACTTGGGCCTTTAGCTCCCTGAGTTTCTTCCCCAAGGCCTCGAAGTCCCTGGTGGTCCCAACCACACCCTGCCTGGCCACATCGTTTGTGCCCACATGGATCACCAGGAGCGGCTGGTGACCCCAGGAGCGAACAAGACGCTCCACTCTGTCCTTCACATGCCGGATGCATGAGCCCGGCAGGCAGCAAACCTCCCTTGTCTCCGGGTTGGGGCGGCACACTGCCACCTCAGTGCCCCTCAGCAGGGAGTCCCCAACAACAATCACCCACCGCCCGTACCTTCCCGGTGCTGGTGGGCAGCCGTGCCCTTGCCCTCGCCTCTCTCGCAGCGGCCCCCTTGCCGCCTGACGTCCCAGGCTGGGAGTCCTGCTGGTCCCCCGAGGCCTCATCAGCCCCAGCCTCCCCAAGTGGAGAGAACCTGTTTCCCAGCTCCAGATTGGTGCCAGGAGAAGGAGGAGGCCGTGTTGGCCTCCTCCTCCTGTGGGTGACATACCTCCATGTCTCCACTGCTGCTCCTCCTGTGGTCTTTCCTTCAACCCTCTGTCCAGAGGGGGGCTGCTCCAGGGGGGCCTGGAGAGCTCTCTCAGCCCTCAGGCACCTCTCCTCCTCTTCTAGCAGGATCCCCATCTTACACTGAGGGCAAGTGTATCCCTGTCTCTCCTGGGGGAGAAGGGCGAACATGTCACAGCTCTCGCAGCGGACAGCAACACCCGTGACTCCTGCCAAGGCCATCTCCTGGCCTGCCATCGGTATCCCTTCTGAGACCTTACCTTGGTCCCCTGCCTTGTCTGTCCTGCAGTTCCTCTCACTCGCCCAGTTCTCCCAGACGAAAACCCACTCGCACACACACACAAGGATAAAATAAACTTAAATTTAAATTGGAAGAAAAACAAAGCAAAGCACAGCACAAACAAAACAAACAATCAAACAAACCTCTGTGTCTCGGGGAAGGGAGTCTCTGGACATCCCGGGCCGCAGCCAAGGGCCACAGACAAGGGACGACGCCCTTCCTCTCTGCTGCTCCTGGCCCTCTGCTCCCCTGCCCAGCTCCTACCTTGCCTTCGCCAGTCCCCTGGCCACTCAGCACTCTCTCTTTTGTTGCTGCTTTGTTGTTAATTGCGAAGTCGTGTCTGACCCATCGCAACCCCATGGACAACATTCCTCCAGGACTTCCTGTCCTCCACCATCCCCTGGAGTCCACTCAAGCTCACACCAACTGCTTCAGTGACTCCATCCAGCCACCTCATTCTCTGTCGTCCCCTTCTTCTTTTGCCATCTATCATTCACAGCATTAGGCTCTTCTCCAGGGAGTCCTTCCTTCTCATTAGGTGGCCAAAGTATTTGAGTTTCATCTTCAGGATCTGGCCTTCTAAAGAGCAGTCAAGGTTGATCTCCTCTAGGACTGACCAGTTTGATCGCCTTGCTGTCCAAGGGACTCACAGGAGTCTCTGCCAGCACCACAATTCAAAGGCCTCAATTCTTCGGCGCCCAGCCTTCCTTATGGTCCAACTTTCACAGCCATACATTGTAACTGGGAAAACCATAGCCTTGACTATACGCACTTTTGTTGGTAGGGTGATGTCTCCTTTTTAGTATGCTATCTAGATTTGCCATAGCTTTCCTCCCCAGGAGCAAGCGTCTTTTAATTTCTTGGCTACAGTCACCATCTGCGGTGATCTTGGAGACCAGGAAAATAAAATCTGTCACTACCTCCATTTCTTCCCCATCTATTTGCCAGGAAGTGATAGGACCGGATGCCATGATCTTAGTTTTCCTAATGTTGAGTTTCAAGCCAACTTTTGTGCTCTCCTCCTTCACCCGCATCAAGAGGCTCTTTGTTGCTGCTTAGTCATTGTTAATTGGAAAAGGAAGTTAACAAAACAAAATTCCGAACTTCTATTAATCTAGTCCTCTATTGTTCATTAGTGCCCTTCCCCATGAGCAGAGTCCAACTAAGGTGTCAGTGTTGGAAAATAAGGAGAACTCAGAGCTTTTCTTGCTGTTCACATCAGGGTGGGATGGACATGTTTTGCGATGAGAGGCCAAGTGCTTAGTGAAACTGCTCTGCTCATTCTCATTCATTCTCAGCAGGGAGCTTCAGGAGAACCACACCACATGTAGTTTGCTTTGTAATAGTGATACGAGGCCTCAGAGAGGGAATTTGCAGGTTATATGGTTGCTAACCTTTTCCTCACCTACCAATTCTTGACAAATACCCCCAGACATTTTATGTTGCTACATCTATACTTTGAAATGGGGAAATGGGTTTGGAGTTGTTGGGAAAATTAAGATAAATCCTGGCAGAAAAATGTTGCTTATATGTGCCTTTGTGTTATAAAATCAAACCTGCACCCCTTTCTCACAAAGCACCAGCTTTCCAAGCCAGGTCACTGTTTAGTATTACTGTTGCCCTAAGAAGATGGCATTCTTAGCTAGATTGAGAAGCCTCAATAATACTGATAGTGTAGTATTATCAGCTGTAGGAAAACTGAAATAATATTGTTCATTTGTTTCTGAATGTGCCCTAACATCTAGTGCCACAGAGGCAAGCCTCTGCTGAGTTTGTTTGTCAAATCAGACTTCCTGAAGGATTCCTCCATCAGACACATTTGCATGTTTAAACAGACAGACTTGCTGAACTGTCAAGAATTTGCTAGACTGATCTATCAATACAGCAATTACTAATGTTTTCCATACTATTGTTACCAGTATTTCTGATCTGCTTAGAACATTATGTCATGCCTAAAGACATCAGGATGCTATTGTACTAAGATTATCTGGAAACTTGACACTCTGCATTGGTGTACGTGACTAGCAGGTTGTGAAAGTGTCTGTACATGGGCTGCGATTTTGTAGTTGGCAGTGAGAACCACCACAGGGAAGCATGCAGTCATAAGTAACTGCAGGAGTCCTGGGTGATCTTTCAATAAAACTGCTGAGGTTCAAGGCGAAAGGGGCCTTTCCTGACTGAACCTGGCTTTCTTTGTTGTGCCTGCCATTGAGGCTTTCCTGACTGAGTTCAGGTTCAGGACAGAACCAATGTGCTCAAAAAGAGTCAAACATCCCATCCCCATGCCTGTCCATTCTCTCCTACAAGCTGTCCCGAGACATTCTGTAGGGGATGGGATAGAAAAGCTATAAATAAATAAATAAATAAATAAATAAATAAATAAATAAATAAATGCCTTCTGTATTTCTGCCTTCACTTTAGTAAATACTGGTTTTGAAATACATATTTGCTAAGTAATAATGCATCCTACCTGAATCTTTGCTTGTATGTGAGTGAATTGGCCTTTGTCCCTCTAGTCTCTGCTCTATTCAGAATATGTGAAATGAGTTGTTGGCTAAGTTTATTTATTTAAAAATTTCTATGCTGCCCCATTCGCTGAAGCCTCGGGGCGGCTTCCAAAACATCAGTTAAAATATAAAACACTAAAAATATAAAACACATTAACATTATAAAATAAGTCGCCCTGGCTGAAGAATTAAGCAAATAATATTAGCAATTAAAATGACATTGGAATAAAAAGGTCTTTGCCTGGAGCCGAAAAACAAATAACGATGGTGCCAGGCGGACCTCTCTGGGGAGCGCATTCCATAGATTGGGCGCCACTGCTGAGAAAGCCCTCCTCCAAGTACCCACCCTCCTAATTTCCTTCACGGAGGGCTCCCGGAGAAGGGCCTCTCCCGCAGTTCCTACACTGTGGCTTGAGCACCTTAGAATATGCCATTTATTTATCAATTTGCATTTGTTCTGTCATGCCTCGTGACATGAGCACTCCACCCTAGAGAGTGTTTCATGACTTTTCGATAGAAAGAGACAAAAGACACATACAGTGCGGAGATGTGGACAAATAAATTCATTGCATGAAACCTTTGTCTTTCACAGCTACTCCCTCATCACACCTAATGTTCTGCGGGTAGACAGCCAAGAGAAAATTGTGGTGGCAGCTCAAGGACTCAGCTCACAAACAGATGTCTTAGTCACTGTCCAGCATTTTCCAGAAAAGAGAAATATTTTATACCGAGTGACGGCTACTCTGAGCAAAGAAAATGGCATGTTGGCAACTCCTGTCATAAAGGTGGGTCTGTGGTAATGGCCATCCAGAGCTGAGAGTGATGAAACCACTTAGGAGGTGGCTGGAGTGCAGAGGGAGAACTCCCAGTGAATAAAACAGAGACCTGGCTTGCAGTGACGGTGAAAAACAAACAATGCCTCACTGCCTCTATTCAGTCCTCTCTGTGCTGCTCAGTGAAGCTTTTCAGGGTTGCCCAGGGTTTATTACACTCTGCACCCAGAGACACCTTGGAACCCTCTTTTTCCACTGTAATCTACTCGTTGGGTAGTTCCATAAATCTCTTGCAGCTGCTGGGACTTGGATCTTCAGAGTTACAGCAGTTGAGTCAGTGGAGCTATGCAGAGCACAGTCTCGTCCAGTTTCAGCCCGTACAGCTCAAGAATGTGGACAAGGTGCTTGGAAAGTTTTGTGCAAGCACCTGTGTACTGGTCTCTCGTGGCTTATAAAAGCCAGCAAGGAAGAGATAAGTGGCTGGGCTAGAGAGGTCATTGATGCCTCTTTGTGAGATACAGTGGTCCTATACTACCTTAAAGAGGCCAAGGAGAGGCCACCCTTGAACTGGAAAATTTGAACAACTACAAGCTGGTAGCAAATATTTTTGTTGTAATTGGCCCGCCTACCGTTGAATGTTAGGGAAGGGGGAGTTTTTTGTTTTTTTAACGGCTTTTCTAATTTTATTCTGTTTTAATCTGTTTTATGGAGTCATCCCTGGCCATGTCGACGTTTATGTTTCCTGGGGAGCGCGCGGGCGCTGCCATTGGCGTGGTCATGGGCAATGGACGTAACAGCAGTGGGAGCTTAATGTGTCCACGTAGAAGAAGGAGGGACAGATGGCTGACACCTGTCCCTCCTTCTGGTTCTGCCCCCAGCCAGAGGGTGCCAGGTAGCCTTGTCAACCGCCCCTCGGGCCTGACGGTGCTGCTGCTCAATGCCAGGTCGGTCAATAATAAATCTTCCCTCATCCATGACTTGATTGTGGATGAGGAGGCCGACCTGGCTTGCATAACAGAGACCTGGGCGGGAGAGGGGGGGGGATGTGGCCCTCTCTCAACTGCGCCCGCCCGGGTATCTGGTTCAGCATTGTTCACGCCCAGAGGGGAGGGGAGGGGGAGTCGCTTTGGTTTACCGAGCCTCCATTTCTCTCACGGGACTTCCGGTCCCTTCGAGGCCAGGGCTGGAGTGCCTCTAGTTGGTGTTGGCGAACGAGACAGATTGGGGATTCTGTTGGTGTACCGTGCACCCTTCTGCCCAACAGTCTCCCTGTCTGAACTGACGGAGACCGTCTCGGAACTGGTGTTGATGACCCCCAGGATGTTGGTCCTGGGGGACTTCAATCTCCATGCCGAGTCTGGTCTGACCGGGGCGGCTCAGGACTTCATGGCCTCCATGACCGCCATGGAGCTGTCTCAACATGTCTCCGGCCCGACCCATGAACAAGGCCACACTCTGGACCTGGTTTTCTCAACGGGGCAGGAAGAGGGTGACCTGAGGGTGAGGAATTTATGTTTGACTCCCCTGTCATGGTCAGATCACTTCCTGGTGAGGTTTGTGCTCGAGAGGGGCCTCTCCCTTTGTAAGGGTGCGGATCCAATTGTGTGGGTCCACCCCCGGAGCCGGATGGATCTGGATGGATTCCTGAAAGCCCTGGGGAAGTTTCTGGCTGACAAGACTGGTGCTCCTGTCGAGGCTCTGGTCGAACTGTGGAACAGGGAGATGACCAGGGCTGCGGACACGATCACTCCTAAGCGTCCTCTCCCACCAGGCAGAGCCCACTCTTCCCCTTGGTATACACCTGAATTGCGGGCGATGAAGCAGGTTGGGAGACGGCTAGAGCGTAGGTGGAGGAAATCATGGGATGAATCTGACTGAACGCACTTGAGAGCCCACTATCGGGCCTATGCTGTGGTGGTGAGGGCGGCGAAAAAGAAGTTTTTTTCCACTTCCATTACCTCCTCACAATGCCGTCCGGCAGAGCTTTTTCAAGTGGTGCAAGGCCTGGTTCTCCCGGGTCCTAAGGAAGATCCGGTTCCACCCTCAAAGGCCCACTGTGATGACTTTGCCTGGCATTTCAGGGAGAAAATCGCTCAGATTCATCACGAGCTGGACACCACTAATGAATCAGAGGTTTCTGGGGAGACACCAATGCTGCCGTCTGGTCCAGAATTATTGGATGAATTTCAGTTACTGCGGCCCGATGATGTGGACAAGGTGCTTGGATGAGTACGTCCCAGCACTTGCCTATTGGACCCTTGCCCGTCTTGGTTAATAAATAATTCCAAGCACGGGATTGGGACCTGGATCTTGGAAGTGGTTAACGCTTCCCTGAGGGAGGTTCGGGTGCCTGCCCCTTTAAAGGAGGCGGTAGCCCGACCAGTCCTGAAGAAAGCGTCACTGGATCCAGAGATGGCCACTAACTATAGACCTGTGGCCAACATCCCGTTTCTGGGCAAGGTGTTGGAGCAAGTGGTGGCGGGACAACTCCAAGCACTCTTGGATGAAACTGATTATCTGGACCCATTTCAGTCCGGCTTCAGACCCAGGTATGGTACTGAATCTGCCTTGGTCGCCCTGTACGATGACCTGTGCAGGGAGAAGGACAGGGGGAGTGCGTCCCTGTTGGTTCTTCTGGACCTCTCAGCGGCTTTCGATACCATTGACCATGGTATCCTTCTGGATAGGCTGGCGGGATTGGGGGTCGGAGGCACTGCTTTGCAGTGGTTCTGCTCCTATCTCAATGGCCGATTCCAGAAGGTAGTGCTGGGGGACTATGTCTCTGCACCATGGCAGCTATGCCATGGAGTACCACAGGGCTCCATTTTGTCCCCTTTGCTGTTTAACATCTACATGAAACCGCTGGGAGAGGTCATCAGGAGGTGTGGGCTGCAGAATCATCAGTATGCTGATGATACCCAGCTCTACCTCTCATTTTCCACTAATCCAGGTGAGGCAGTGGCTGTGCTGAACCGGTGCTTGGCCGAGGTACTGGGCTGGATGAGGGCCAATAAACTGAAGCTCAATCCAGACAAGACGGAGGTCTTGTTGGTTGGCGGATTGGGCTTCGGAGAGGGTGGATTTGACCTGGTCCTGAATGGGGTTGCGCTCCCTCTTAGGGACAAGGTCCTCAGCTTGGGAGTGCTCCTCGACCCGGAGCTTTCATTGGAAGCTCAGGTGACAGCGGTGGCGAGGAGTGCTTTCCTTCAGCTTCGGCTGATTAATCAGCTGCGCCCCTATCTGGAGTACGACTGCCTGGCAACGGTGACACATGCGCTGGTGGCTTCCCGCCTTGACTTCTGTAACGTGCTTTACGTGGGGCTTCCCTTGAAGACGGTCCGGATACTTCAATTGGTTCAAAATAGAACTGCCAGGTTGCTGACAGGGACGGGACGTTATGTTCACATGACTCCAGTCCTCTGTCAGCTTCACTGGCTTCCCATTGAAGTCCGGGCCCAATTCAAGGTGTTGGTTATGACCTATAAAGCCCTAAACGGCTTAGGTTGTGGTTACCTGAAGGAGCGCTTGCATCCATATATGCCTGACCGCCCCTTGAGATCTGCGGGAGAGGCCCTTCTCCGGGAACCCTCCATGAAAGAAATTAGGAGGGTAGGTACTCGGAGGAGGGCTTTCTCTGCTGTGGCGCCCAATCTATGGAATGCGCTCCCCAGAGAGGTCTGCCTGGCGCCGTCGTTATTTGTTTTTCGGCGCCAGGTGAAGACCTTTTTATTTAAACGTCATTTTAATTGTTAACAATATTTGCTTATTTATCTGGCCAGGGTGACTTCTTTTATATTGTTTATTTATTTTATATTGTTAATTTTAATTTTATCTTGTTATTTTTGTATTTTATTGTATCTTATTGTGTTGTAAGCCGCCCTGAGGCTTCTGCAGGGGTGGCATAGAAATGTTTTAATAAATTAATAAATAAATTATTAAAATATTGCTTTTCTGGCCAAGGTTCTAGAGAGGGTGGTTGCCAAACAGCTCCAGGCACTCTTGGATGAGACTGATTAACTGGACCCATTTCCGCTGAGGTTCAGCCTGGTTTTGGCATAGAAACAGCCCTTGCCACCCTGTATGATGATCTATACTGGGAGCAAGACAGAGAGTATACCCCTGTTGATACTGCTGGACCTTTCTGTGGCTTTTAATACCATTGACTATGGTATCCTTCTGGAGCAGCCGGCTGAGATGGGAGTAGGTGCACTGCATTGCATTGGCTCAGCTCCTACTTGGAGAGCCACTTCCAGAAGGTTGTGCTTGGGGAATATTCTTCAACCCTGTGGATTCTATGGCACAGTGTTCCTCAGGGGTCTGCCCTGTCCCCAGTGTTATTTAATGTCTAAATGAAAGTGATGAGTGGGGTCATCTGGAGTTTTGGAGCGTGTTGCCATCAGTATGCTGATGAGATGCAGCTCTATTTCTCCTTTTCACCATCAGCAGGTGAGGCTGTGGATGTGTTCAGCTGGTACCTGGCTACAATAATAGACTGGATGAGGGCTAACCAACTGAAACTCAATTCAGACAAGACTGGGATGCTGTTGGTGGGTGATTCCTTTGACTGGATGGGGGTTCAGCCAGTACTAGATGGGGTCACACTCCCCCTGAAGGAGCAGGTTCAGGGCTTGGGGGTGTTTCATGATCCATCTTTGTCACTTGAGGCTCAGGTGACATCAGTGGCTTGGAGTGCTTTCTAACAGCTCGGGCTGGTGACGCAGCAGTGCCCCTACCTGGACAGACATAGCCTGGCTTCAGTAACCTATGTTCTGGTGATCTCTGAATTAGATTATTGCAATGTACTCTGTGTGGTTCAAAAGCAGCAGCTGCTGCAGGATGTGGCAGCCGGATTAATAACTGGCACATAGAGGGTCAAACATATAAGACCAATTCTGGCCCAGCTGCATTGGCTGCCTGAATACTTCCAGTCCCAATTTAAGGTGTTGGTCTTAACCTATAAAGCCCAACATATCTTGGGACCACAATACTTGTTGGAGCACCTCTCCCAACCCTGATCTACCCAGACATTATGCTCAGCCTCTGGGACCTTCCTCTGGGCACCAACCCCTCAGGAGGCTCAAAGGGTGGCAAATAGGAGGAGGGCCTTCTCAGTGGTGGTCCCCCATCTTTGGAACAAGTTTCCGGCTGCAGCCTGCCTGACACCAAATTTGCCATCTTTCCAGCACCAGGTTAAGACAGCCCTTTTAGCAGAGGCCTTTAAAGACTTCACTGGTCATTCAGGGGCCTTACATGATTAGCCAGGTACCTGTCTTTTACTATTGGCTGGGTCTTTTATTGTCTTTTTGTTGTTTTTTAATGTTCTTTTAAATTAATTTTTAGGTTTTAATTTCTTGTATTTTATTGTTTTTATACCTTGTTGTAAACTGCCCAGGGAGCTTCAGCTATGGGCAGTACAGAAATAAAATTCATCATCATCATCATCATCATTGGTGGTGGTGGAACCACCATGTATCTGCAAAATTGTCAGGAAAATAGTTTCAGGATGTTTGGGGCAGAACTCCAAGTGTTAGTGATTACCTAAAAATAATGGTTTGACTTGGAGTTACCTTAGGCCTGACCTATTCTCTGCCTAAAATCTAGTGACAAGACCTTTCTCTGCCCCAAATAAAGGTGAAAACATGATTGATTGATACAAAAGAGAGGGAGTGGCCTGATTACTATCAACAGCTATGTGGACAGATTCATTCTGATTCCTGATTCTAGGCTGAGCAGATCAGAGGAAGCAGTCACGGCTGGTCTAGGGCCTCTTGGACACAAGCAACCAAGCTCCCAGAGAGTGAGTGATCAGAGCAAGGCAACAGAGAGAGCAAATAGGAGTCTGCAAGCGGACTTTGGCAGGGAGGTTAAGGGGGAAGCCCTTAACCGTTTTCCTTTTTCTTCCCCTCAACTATTTTTCCCTCATTTGCTTTCTTCCTTGTAACACACTCCCATTTACTGTAGGAATGTGTTGTTAACCTTCAGGGAACACAGGAGAAAGCACTGGTTATCACAACAGGCTCAGCAAGGTAGAATCAAAAAGATAGCAGAAAGAGTGGACTGAGAAGAAACCCAGTGGTGGTGACCTGCAACATCTGTGCAATGTTTGTTTTCTTGTCTGAAGTCCATGTGGCCTATGCATGCAAAAGTGCAAGTAGACATGCTAGAAGAAAAGGTGAGAGCACTAGAACACTGAGTTCAAGGTATTAAAAGAAGACAGAGCTTTTAGACAGAGCAGCGGAACTGCAATGGCTAAGTGTAGTACAGAAGGTAAAGGTGCAACAGTAAACTGAGGCAGAAGAGGAGAGTCCTGAGAGAAGAGGAAATGAGGAGGAAACTCCCTGGAAAATGGTTAAAGGTGCAGAACAACTAGAAGACACTCTGCACCAGTGGAAACAGTGGAACTCTCAAACCACTTTTGGTTACTTGAGGATGATACTGGAGGGCAGCCTGCTATGGAAGCATTGCTAGTCTTCCAATACTGTGCAATACTGAACAAGAGGCTAAAGGTTAACCAGTGATACAAAGGTTTGCACAGCCAAGTAGAGTGTCAGTTGCATGGGAGACCCTCTGTTGCATGGAATAGAAAAACATGTACACCAAGAGGACCTGTCAGGTGTGCTGTCTCCCTGGAGGACAGTTGAGTGATATAACAAAGATCGCCAAGGCTCATACAACCGACTGACATGTCTCCTTTCCTTCTCATACATGTGGGAACAAATTACACTGCCAGGTGGCACTTTGAAGAAAGCACATTAGACTTTGAAGCTTTGGGGAAGAGAGTCAAGAACTCTGGGGCTCTGATAATTTTCTCTTCAGTCTTTCCTGTTCTTGGAAGAGGAATGAACAGGGAAAGAAAAATACTCCAAGAGAATGCCTGGCTACGAAGGTGTTGCCGATGTGAAAGATCTGGATTCTGGGACCACAGGCTACACTTCCTGGAAGATGAATAGCTGGCAAGGGAAGGGTTGTACCATACAAGATGTGAAAAGAATGTGTTTGGCCACAGCATGATGAAGTAGGGCTTTAAACTGAATCCTACAGAGGAAGGAGAAGAACGCCTGGGCATAACAACAGACAAAGGCTTATGCAGCACAGTAGACAGAGCAGTTCTAACAGTTTCCAATAATAGTCCTCAAAAATTATAGGAAGAAAGCTAGACTAAAGCACATGGTCTTCATTGTCTATATACTGATACCCAGAGTATGGGAAACAAGCAGCATGAACCTGAACTCTTAATACAGTAGAGTGAACATGACCTGATAAGTATGACTGAAACTTGGTGGAATGACTCCCATGACTGGAATTCAACAATTGAGGGATATATTCTGTTCAAGAAGAACAGAAGGAATAGAAGGGGAGGTGGAATCACACTATACATTAAAGATACATATCTTTGCACAGAAACACAGAAGAATGAGCTTAGTAGCCCCATCAAGAACATCTCAATTAATATGAATGGTGCAAGGAATGAAAGGAACATTGTAGTTGGAGTCTATGACTGACCACCCTGTCAAGGAGAAGATGAGAATGAAGCTCTTGAAAAACAAATTCCTAGTGCTTCAAGAACGCATGCTGTCATCATTATGGGGAACTTCACTTTCCCCCATATCTGTTGGGAGGCAGATTCTGTCAAGCATTGCCCCTCCAGGAGATTCCTAACATGTATTGCTGATAACTTCCTCCAACAGAAAGTGAGGAAGGAGCAAGAGAAACAGCTATTCTTGACTTGATAGTAACCAACAGGGAAGACCTAGTGGGCAAAGTGGCAGCTATGGGAACTCTGGGGGAAAGTGTCCATGCCCTACTTGAATTCTTGATTCTAAAGGATGCAAAAGCCAAATGTAGCCAAACATGTGCCTTGGATTTTAGGAAAACCAATTTTAATAAACTCAGAATAATGAAAAAGTCCCATGGCAAGTGACTCTAATGGGAAAAGGAGTCCAAGATGGGTGGGAATGTTTAAAAAGGGAAATTCTTAAGGCACAATTCCAACAAGGAAAGAGGGTAGAAGACAACAGAAGAAGCCCATGTGGTTTCATAAAAAGCTTTAAGATGATATGAAAACAAAAAGGATCTATATAGGAAGGCCAAACCACAAAGAAAGAATACAGGCAGGTAACAAGGAATTGTAAGAATGGCATCAGGAAGGCTAAAGTTACGAATACACTGATGCTAATGAGGAATGCTAAAAGCAACAAAGGCTTTCTTCAGATATGTCCAAAGTAAACAACGGAGGAAAGAAATGGGGCTTCATCAACTCAATCTGGATAGGAAAACGATAGCGGATGACCAAAAGGGGGGGGGGGGCAGAAGTGTTCAATTCCTACTTTGACACAGTCTTCTCCCTGAAGAAGATCTATGACCTTCCTGATGAAGGGGAAGTGCAAGCTGAAGGAGCAGGATGGCAGCTCAAGATTGATGGACAAATGATCAAGGATCATCTAATTGAGCTGAATGAGTTCAAATCTCCAGGGTCCAATGGACTCCATCCTAGAGTCATAAAGGAGCTGGCGGAAGAACCCACAGAACACTGTCTATTGCCTTTAAGAAATCATGGAGGATGGGGAAGTGCCAGATGTCTGGAGGAGGGCTAATGTTCCTATCTTCAAGAAATGAAAATAAGAACCTGAGAAAAACAGACCAGTGACTCTGACTTCAACCTCTGTGAAAATTCTGGAGCAGATTATGAAGCAGTTGTCTGAAAACACCTTAAAAACAATGCAGTGATTGCTAGAAGCCAACATGGCTTTCTCAAGAACAAATCCTGCCAAGCTAATCTGATTTCATTTTTTGATTGGGTGACCTCCCGGGTGGACTGTGTGAATGCTATGGACATAATATAGCATGACTTCAGCAAAGCCTTCGACAAAGTGCCCCATTTCCTGATTAGCAAACTAACTAAAAGTGGGCTAGGTAGAACAACTATCGGATGGATCCACAGTTGGCTACAGAACCAGACTCAAAGAATGCTCAGCAGTGGCACCTTCTCAAACTAGGAGAGGTAATAAGTGGGGCACTGCAGGGTTCAATCCTGGGTCCAATGCTCCAACATTTTTATTAATGATTTGGACGAGGAAGTGCAGGGAACATTTTTCATATCTGCAGATGACTGGGTGAATAGCTAATACCCTTGAAGACAGAAATAAGATGCAAGTTGATCTTGATAGGTTGGAGCACTGGGCTGAAAACAGCAGAATTCAATATGTGCAAATGCCAAGTTCTGCACCAACGGCATCATTGCAAGATGGGGAATACTTATACTGCAAGTGAGAATTGTTGTAGATCACACACTGAATATGAGCCAACAAGGTGATATGGCTGCAAAAAGGGCATATGCTATTTTAGGCTGCATTATAGACTTACCACTTCTAAATCGCATGGATCCCTTTATTCAGCTCTGGTTCGGCCTCATGTGGAATACTGCATCCAGTTCTAGGCACCACAGTTTAAGTAAGATGGAAAGGGTTCAGAAGAAGACAACAAGGATGATCCAGGGACTGGAAATAAAGCCCTATGAGAAATTGAAAGAACTGGTCATATTTACCCTCAAGAGAAGACTAGATAGAGTTATGATAGCCCTCTTCAAGTATTTATTTATTTACTTATTATGTGCTGTCCAATTAGCCATAGGCTCTCTGGGCAGCTTACGTACAATCAAACAGAATAAAATCAACAATACAATAAAACAATATAAATAGTAATAAAAGCAACAACTAATAATAAAAAGTAAATAAATATATAAAATAAATAACTAAATGATAAATTAAACTGAAAGGGGGTATAAAGCAATTCTACAACACAGTGGAGGTATTCAGGATGCAACTGGGCAGGCATCTGAGAGGGATGGTTTAATTTGAAGTCCTGCAGTGAGCAGGGGGTTGGACCTGATGGCCTTCTTGGCTCCTTCCAACTCCACCCTTCTATGATTCTGTGAGTTCCACTGGCCATTCTCAATGGTACCCAGACTGGGGAATATCTTCTATGCAGTTCATCTGGCCCCTGCACTTGCCATTTTCTACCACTTGGAGAAAGTTTTCTAGTTGGCAAGCTTTCGCTTTTCCCTCCCTCCCTCCCTCCCTTCCAAGTGAATTTTATTTTTGGTCTGTCTCTATTTTTATTATTTATTATATTTTAGTGGAGTTTTATTATGGTATTTTAATTCCCGTCAACTGCCCCAGGTATGGCTATGTGTTAGAACAACACACTATAAGATTGCAGATAAAAAAGAATAAAGTAAAAATGTTTTACATCTGAAGAACAGTACCACAGACATAAAAAGAATAAATGGGCAAATTACAACTGAAATCAAGACTATATGTATCAGAATTATGCTGTGCTGTATGACATGAATATAGCATATGTAAAGTGATATGTGTATGGTGATTCACCATACACAAATCTGAATCACAACTTGTTCTCTGGGCTCTCAAGATACCATGGAGGGGACTGCTCTCTATTTAGTGGCTGCCCTGAATGTCTCTTTCCCAGCTGCTTCTCACAGTCAACTGTAAATATAAGTAAATACCATGCAAGGGCTTCTGAATTTGATGAATCCACCTTAACGGATAGCTCCAATAGATGGATCTCATGGTATGGAAGCAAGGCTGCTCATTTTCTGGAAAGGGCTGTTTGTGAGGCAAGTACACCAGCAGTACAACTGTTAATCCTAACAATTTTGAGAACTTCAAATTTATTTCCTTCCTTTGCCACAGTTGGCCGGAAACATATTGCTTTTCAAAGTGGCTTCACTGCCAACATGTCCAAGGAAGTCCTCACTGCCTGTGACACAAAGATAGAGATCAAAGTAAGTGAGACAGAGAAGCTGAGTGAATGAAGTCAGAAATATTTATGGATGATCCAATCCAGAATTTGAGAACAGTAGCTAGAAGTCAAATCTGCAGCTGTTAACTTTTTGCTGACTTGCATCATTAGACATGATTGTTCCCACTATCATTGGTTTAGAATAGGAGAAGTGGACCACTTTGGTGGTCTGGAAGTCATTTTTGTTTTGCCCCTACCCTGAGGCCTCACTTCTTGGGTACTCCTTCCCCAAAATGGATGAGGAAAAACTTGTGGGTTTGGTTTTTACATATTTATGTATGTATGTATTTAAAATTTTTGTATCCCGCCCTTTACAGTGTCTCAGGGTGGCATTTTTTTAAGTAAAATGGTGAACTGCTTATGTCCTACAGGGAGGAGAAAGCAGGAAGTTAGAGACTGGAGTGGGGGGTAGACCCAATATGGTAGCAGAAGTAAGTGGGGAGCGTGTCCTGCCATGAAGAAGAAGAAGTAAGACTCACAGGGACTGAGATGAAGTGGGAAGGCCTGCAGAGTGCAACAAAATGGTTTAAAGAGGCCTGTGAGGCAATCAGGAGGCAGAAAAAGACAGTGGAGTCCATTTCAGAGTGAAAGAGAGAGAATGCGAGCTGAGGCTGAGATGAGCAGATCATATGTTGAAAGCATAGGGTGATAGGGAGGAAGAGACTGTCTGTTCCATAATGAGAGTGATCCTAAAGAAGTCAGAGACAACTGCAGATTCAAAGGAGTAGGCCTGCATTTTGGGACTGTCACTCTACTTCTGCTTTATATTATGGTTCTTGGGCATTATACTTGTCTTTTAGCCTCACGTCTTGAGAAGTGGACGTTTTGTGACTTGACACATGCACCCTGACACTTGCTTAAAATTACAAATGTTTCCAGCTGCCTGGACTGGAGACTCCTAACCTAAGACAAAAAACTGCTCCTTCTTTGGCTTCCTGCTCAGGGAAATAGGGATGTGGAGTTGATTGGAAAGTGCTGTGGTTAGCAAACCACCTCACAGCACCTTGTATACAATGTCCGTGATTACATTTATCATCATTCTGCTGGTAAAGGCCAAATTTCTAACCTCTGATCTTTCTATGCAGATTAATGCTAAAGATATGAAGATGGAATCAAAGCAAGCACAGTATGTGCTTGTTCAGGCCAGCTGTTCCCAATTTACACTGGAGAAGGTGGTTCTGGTTGCTATACACAGTGGCTATATCTTCATCCAGACAGATAAAACCATCTACACACCTGGATCTCCAGGTAAAGCCTTCAGCTCATTCCCTCTGAACACTTACGTGGGACCCAGGTGGTGCTGTGGTGTGGATATCCAGCTTAGACTTTGCCACACCATTAATCTTACTAGATACTCTTCCTGCCAGTGAGCCTAGAAATGATAATGTGGAAGTTGGCTTGAAAAAGGGATCACTTGTTCCAATTTTGCCAATGGTAACAAACTCAGCATGTTGTAACTGTTTTAAAAAACATGTAAAGAAGTGATGATGAAGCAAAAGAAAAATGTGTAAACCACGAGAAGCAATGTCTATCAGACCCCTTTGATAGTCTAAAAACCACTTCCAGCTACATTTGGTTAGGAGTGTTTAAAAAACAGTTGAACATGCTCACATGCCCTATCTCTTGATGCAAGCAATTTTAAAGTAAAATTTGAGGATGGGGAAATATTTATATTTTTATAAGTGACTTGTGATTTTCTTGATTTCCTGCCTCAGGTATGCTGAATTTTTCTTTCATCTTAATCTAAAGATACAAAAGGCAAGCCCTCTTTCTAGCAAATAACTTGCTACATATATCTAATGGTTTTTCTTAATGAAAACAGGTTTGTAGCCATAACACTTTTCAGTTTGGGAAGTATTAAGTATAATTAACCCTGCAATAAACATGTTACCCAAGGAAAGATTCCCAGCAACTACACATGATAATTAACTGTACAGAAAGTCACATGAAGCAGAAACTGTTTGCTTCTTGACTTTCCAAGTGAGACCCTTATCTCAGTGCTTCTCCAAGATGCCAGCACCTTTCACCTGAGCTCAGAATTTTTTCAAAAATATATACGTTCTTTTGCATTTCTCAGTGCGCTATCGTATCTTTCCTGTGGATCACAGCCTGGAACCTATGAAGAAACCTGTGATTGTCGAGTTTGAGGTGAGAGCTATAGGAGTTACCCAGTTTGGCTCATGCCTGAGCAAGAATTTGAATCCTTCTCCCTCTCTGCTCTGAATTCTAGTACACGCAGTTCACTATACCACACTGGTTCTCTCCAGAGTGAATACCTCAGTTCAGTTTTCTGGTGTTTGTTCAGGAAAGTGTCCCAACATGCTTTGAGTGGAAGAGCGGTGGGAAACAACCCCCCTTCTGCTCTTTCTCCTCTAGAACAGGTGAAGTGGTTTTTGATCTGTTACAGTGGTGGTTAGCAGGGCTTTTTTTTGTCATCGAACGCACTGGAATGGTGTTCCGGCACCTTTTTTTCCAATGGATTTTACGAAGTGCCTTTGAATCGTAGCAGAGCAGCAGCAAACATCATTAACATAGTGCCTGCAGGCTGCTTTTGTGTCTGCTATCTGCTATCTGATAGTGAGATAGTAAGGGCGCTGCTCTCCACTTGGGACGCTCGGCTGTGTGTGTGGTCGCGCACTTTTTGCCGGTGACGTGAGTTCCGTCACCTTTTTTTTTTTACAAAAAAAGCACTGGTGGTTAGTATTAACTCTCCGACCTACTCCAGGACCTAACTGGCATGCACTGTGCACAATGTGGAGTTTAAGTAAAGATGTGTTAAGTGAGCAGAGAAGATTGTTGAGGTTGCATCATGATATGCTTTCCTTTGGGATGATGTCTACAAGGAGGTTTCCTGCAGAAGGCCCAGGCTCAATCCCAGCATCTCCATTATAAAGGTGGGATGTGGCGTTGCACAAGATAGGGGCTGGAGATTTACGTGAGGAGAATCAACTGGAGCATGGAACAGATGGTCTGAACAGAAGCACCATTTCATGGCAGGCTGCACTAGCATGTCAAAATATCAAATGGCCTAGTAAAGGGCTCTAAGGCAGGGGTCTCAAACTCAACTTACCTGGGGGCCACTGGAAGTAGAGACTGGGTGAGGCTGGGCCGCATCAAGTATTCCACCACCGTGGTGGGGGTGGGCCGCTCATCCCGCGTCGCTCCTGGAGGCCGGCCCGGGCGCCACCAGCACTTTGAAGGCCGCAGGGCCCCTCCTCCGTGCCAATTGGCCCGTGGGCCACGAGTTTGAGACCCCTGCTCTAAGGCATTACAAACTGCCATTAACTTTAGTTCCTTTCTAGAGGAAGAAAGTAAGCATGCAAATATAAATATAAATATGAGTCAAAAAATTCATTGGTGCTCAGCTAATGTGGATAGACATTAAGTCTTGTTCACTGGCAAAGCACTTGTGCTATAGAGCTACTGAGCTTGCCATTTTTTTCATCGCTTCCTTATAATCTTTTTTTCTCCCCTTCCAGACACCTGAAGGCATTGTTGTCAGCCACACTCAGTTGCACTCTGCTTTGAAAGCAACCCAGCCTTACAATTTACCTGAGATTGTCAGGTAAATTACCATGAACATTATAGTGTATCAGATCTGTTCAGAAAATGAATTGAAACAGTAGTTGTGGTAGAAACCTCATTCATGGGTATAGTATGCTCTATCCTGCAACTTTTTCCTTAGAAATATTACAAAGTCCCATGTATTCCAATATTATTGATTGGTTGATTTCATTTGTAGCATCCTGCTTTTGTTTCAAGTACTTCAGGGAAGCAGATATGAGGCTACTCCATTTTTTTCTTTGCAATGTCCTGTAAGGTAGCATAGGCAGAAGGCCACTGAGTGAACTCAATGGCTTAATGAGGTTTTAAACAGAAGAGGAGCCAGGGTTTTGCCTCTTTATATCTAGGTCCTAAGCTTGGTCAGGCTTTCGGTTTACATCTGTTTTCCACTGGTGAGTGTCAAAAACACAGAACAACCCTATCTTATTACCCACAGTAATTCCAGCCATGAATGGCCATGATTTCAGCATCCCTCTTGATGAAACCTTCAGTTCAGTTGCTTCCCATATCCTCTCCCTGGCTTCTTCCCTTGACTTTCTCCATAGACTGGCTTTGGGTGCTTTTTTGGTCTTGTCTTCATTAAGAACTGCTGTATCTGGCCTCTCTACTGTGAAATCCATCATTCTGTTTCCTAAAACACTGCATGCAGTCCACCCCACCATAATTATGCCTCCCGCTACTTCTGTGTTCTGCAGTCATGGATCTAGACGTTCTCTTTTGCCCTCTCTGGGGCTTCTGTCTGCTCTGGAGGCTTTGCACTTGCCACTGCTAGCCTAACCCTCTCAGTGTCTCCTGACATGATTGCCTGCAATCCCAGGATACTATTTGCCCTCTCATTCCCAGTCCCCTTTCATTGCCTACATGCTATGCTCATATGCTTAAGCAGCTGAATACTCCTCGAGCAGAATAGAAATGTTTGGATGACTTAATTTTCTGTAAATTCATGCTTTCCTCCTCCTTGTCTGCCATCTACCTAGCAGTCTTCATAAATTTTCAATATATGTCATGCCAGACCAACCATATCTCCTTTTTTTATTGGGGTATTAGTTTGAGAGTCCATGCGAGTAGTTCGAATATAGCATATTGTGATTTCAGCAAAGCATTTCACAAGGTTTCCCATGGTATCCTTGCTGACAAGATGGTAAGATATGGGTTGGGCAGAAACATAGAAACAGCGTGAGTCAGAAGGGGCCTCCCGGGCCATCTAGTCTGACCCCCGGCTCCACTCACGACATGCCCACCATGAGCATCTCTAGCCTATCCTTGAACACCCTCACCGATGGGGCCTCAACTACCTCCCATGGAAGCCCATTCCACACCCTTGGGGTCCTAACTGTCAGGAAGTACTTCCTGGCATCTAAATTGAACCTTGGTTCCCTGATCTTCGCCCTGCTGGAGCGCATCCTGCCCTCGTCTGCAGGGGAGAACAGGTCTCTACCCACCTCCGTGTGACACCTCCTCACATACCTGTATGTTGCCAACAGATCCCCTTTGAGTCTCCTCTTCTCCAGGCTGAAAAGGCCCAGTTCCCTCAGTCTCGCTTCATATGGCTCCCCCTGCAAACTGGCTCCCAACCTTGTGCACTGACCCTACGCTGCACTGACTCTAACCTGGCTATATCCTTCCTGCAACGAGGGTCCCAAAATTGAACACAATACTCCAGAACTACAGTTAGGTCAGTGCAGTTGGCAAAAATGGGTTGCCAACTACAGTGGGTTGGCAAAAATTTTTCAACAACCAATAATTTATGGCTTATCATTCTCCTGGAGGGAAATCTTGAGTGGAATGTCACAAGGCTCTTAGCAGAATACTGTTTTTATAAATAACTTGGAAGAGGGTTTAGACCAATTTCTTACCAAATTTGCAAGTGACATGAAGCTAGGAGAAATAGCCAACACTATAGAAGACAGGGTTAAGAGTCAAAAGGATCTAGACAGAATGGCTAAATGTTACAAGATGAAATTCAACAGAGATAAATTAAAATCTTATATTTAGATAAACAAAAATCCAAGATACAAGTATAAAATGGGGAACACATACCTTGGCAGCCGCAGATGTGAAAAGGTATTTTTAGTGGATTACAAGCCAGCAGTTTTGGTGGATTAGGAATCAGCAGTGTGATGCAGCAGTAAGAAAGCTAATACAGTCTTGGGCTGCATTAACAGAACATAGTGTCGAAATCATGGGATGTAATTGTCCCACTCCATTCTGTATTAGTTGGGCTACATTTGGTTTATAGTGCCCAGTTTTGAGCACCCCACTTTAGAAAGGACATTAACAAGTTGTAACACATCCAGAGAAGAGCAATCAGAGTGGTAGGGGGCCTGAAAACCAAGTCCTACAAAGAATGGTTGATATGTTCAGCCTTGATAAATGAGGGTAGACATAATAGAAGTCTTCAGATATTGAAATGTTGTCATGCAAAAAATGGACTAGAGGGCAGGTCTAGAACCAATAGATAGGAAAGACAGGGAAGCAGCTAAAGATTAGGTGAAGCTTCCTAATGGTGAGAGCTGTTCAGCAGGAGGTAGGTTCTCCTAAACTGGAGGACTTTAAGCAGAAGCTACATGACCCTCTGTCAGGGATACTGTAGCTGCACAGTGCAATGCAGAACTTGCATTGAATAGGGGGTGGATTAGATGTTCCCAGAGATATCCTCCAACTCTGTGGTTCTATGAAGAGCTACAGGTTTCATATTCCTGTTCTAACCTTTCCTTGTTCACCCCATGTCACAGGACAGCTACCTGCATGACACCAAAATAGGACATAGATTTGAACAAAAATTGCATGTGGGGTATATGTGTGTGTACGTGTATGTATACATATACATATATGGGCACAAATTTAGGAAGAATCACTACAATTTAAACAGAAATTCATCTCACCATAGTGGGTAATATGTGACCTCTATGACTGCTCAGTCCATTGTCCGGGTGCTAACTGTTGCTTGGTACGTCAAGCCCTCTGCTCTCCCTTCTTATGCTTTAATATATATAAACTGGTCTTTGACTTGGCAATTCTTCAAATAGAGGACTGTCTTCAGGAAAGTAGGACATACAACTACCCTCATCTTGCTTGTTCAGCAGACTTCCTTGCTATCCTCATGTAAACTCTCTGTGTACCTTCTGGAGTCTCCCTGCCTATTTCTTGGTTACCATCTCTTCCACAATTATCTTCTTGCTCACTGATTCCTTCTCTAATGCATTAATACATGCCACTCTTGCCCCTACCCTGAAGAAACCATCCTTTGACCTGTCTTCCCTCTCCAACTGCCAATCCTCTAGCCTATGCTCCAAATTCCTGGGTATGCCACTTACTCCTGCTGCCTTGACTCTTTCCTCCAAACCTACACTCAGTACCCTCCAATTTGATTTCTGCCACATCCATTCCACTGAAACTGTCCTCAGGCAAATCACTGATGACCTTTTCATTGAATAGGCTCCTAGTTAGTCCTAATTCTTTTGGACCTTTCTGTTCCCTTTCATGTAATCATCCCCCCTCCTGACTTGAATCCTCTTTCTTGTGCTTCTATCCTTAGCTAGTTGGTCCTCCTCCTACTCGTCTAAACACATTTCCCCTGCATTAGATTTCAGACGTTTAGCTGAAATCGCAAGGCGGGATTCTGTTCTCTAGAATCCTGTGGAGTAGTGTGAATGTTGAGGGCAATGTACACATGAATAAACATATAATAATAGTTACCTCGAGCAGTTAAAGCAGAAATAATGACCCACTCCTCCCCCAATTTTCCTTTCCTAGTTTGGGTACCTGGAAGATTGTAGCCAAGTATCAAGACCTTCCACAGCAGACCTTCTCTACACAGTTTGAAGTCAAGGAGTATGGTAAGAATGGCCACCTCTGCTCAGGACCTTTTGGCCCAAACCAGGTCTTATCCCCTCTTGATTCTTCCCAGAGAAGACTCACTTTTGTGCCTTGGAAATGACTAGTTCTGTCCTAGGAACTCACCACACTTATTTCCTCTCATCATTCTATTAATAGCTACGTTTTCCTCTTCTATATGATATCTAGTATTACCAAGCTTTGAAGTCATACTGGAACCATCAGAGAAGTTTTTCCATATTGATGACAACAAGAATTTCACAGTGTCCATCACTGCAAGGTAACTGTATGTAACTGTGTGATGGTGAATTCAAATGGTCATAAAATGTTCAAAATAATGTGATTTACAGCCTGGTTTTCAGTTCACTAAAAACTATGCAAAGAAATCCACATAACACGTTATATGAACTACATACTGAAGTTTGCACACACATGCGCACACACCCACGCAGCCCAGCAACAGTAGAATGTAATGAATATATTCCTATAAAGTTCTATTGTTTACGGATGTTTTATCTGTGAAAAAAGATATATAAAAAGAGTCATTGTTCTTAGTCTGTGGAAAAAGATATATATAAAGAGGCATTGTTCTTACTCTCCTTCATGAAGACTGACCTTTATGAAATGGCAGCATGGCACCACCCTGCAGTGATCCTGATATACCACCCATCCCAGATAGTTTCTGAGTTCCCTTCAGCATTCAGTTCAAAATATATTTGATTGTGGCATCTCTCAAGGATTGTTCCATGTTTGGTGTGAGGAGATATCCAGCAGTGAGTTACTGTACCCCCACTCTATTCCTGGGGAAGGCAGGGATCAAGTGCTAGGCTCTTCCCAGACTCTTCTTTTCTCTTGCTTTGCCCAGGACGGAGCACTGCTAACTTGGTCCTCCCTTCTCATGCCTGCCCACCTGTCATAGCTGCTTATGCTCACTGACCTTTGCCTGATCTATAATCCATATTCTCTCCCAACATTCTAACTAAAGGATGCTTTCAGTGATGCTGCCCCATGCTTGAGATGGCAGTTCCAAGTGGGTCAGTCATCTCTGCCTCCTCTCACCTCCTGCCAAAGGCTAAACCTGCTGGGCAGGAAGCACCATCTTCAAGATGGCACCACCAAGCAGGTCAGGCATCCCTGCCTCCTGCTCCGGAGGAAGCAGCGGAGGATTGCCAAACCAGCTCTCCTCTTCTCCCCGGCCCTCTCCACTGTGTTTCAGGGCAGGAGGGCTGCATGTTCTAAGACATGGGTCCTCAAACTATGGCCCGCGGGACGGATTTGGCCTGCCACAGCCATCCATCTGGCCTGCACCACCGTTCGCCGCCCACGTGTGCGCTTGATGCGTGGGCAGGGAGGTGGTGGCTCGCTCAATCAGAGATGGTCTCCGAGCGAGCGAGCCTCCGCCGCATGTGCCCGATGCCGCCTTGCGCATGCCCAACGGCACCTCACTGGCCCACGCTCCCAGGCACCCCCACCTCACCGGCCCGCGTGTGTAGCTGCCGCCTTTCAACTGGCCCCCTATTGGAAAAGTCTGAGGACCCCTGTTCTAAGAGAACAAAGAAGTTGTCTCCTCCTCCTTCTTCTTTGTCTGCATAGTGTAGACAGGACTTGTGCCCTGAAGAGCAACAGGTTCAGCTTCCAGCCCCAACAGCCAGTCAAGGCCAGAAGCAGCCCCTGTTGTGCTCCAGGGCACAAGCTCTGTTTGTGCAACGGGGATGGTTCGACAGCCACAGTGTGCTTAAACCACCTTGCAACTGTGGGTGTCAGAGAGGGGAGGGTTTTTATTCCTCATAGTGCCACACATAGAGGAATGAGAGGGATGAGGAGCAGGGGGAGAGTGAAGCACCGACAAGGAACCTGATCATCCATTGAGCTCACCGAGGGTATTTTGCCAAACAACCAGCATACCCTGGCACATCGTCTTCCATGCCTGGTGCTGCCACTGGCAGCAGCAAAGAATACAGAAGGTGAGTGTCTGGGAATGTTACCTGGTATGCACAGCACTGCTTTTTGTGTCCTGCCACCACCCTTTGGGCAGCTACATCTGATGGAGAAAGCTGCTGGTTGTGCAACCAGGGGTCTGCAAGTGTTTGCAGACTTCCTCTTGGCTTGGCTCACTTTGCAGGACCGAGCTTGGGGACAAGAGGATGTCTGCAGATGCCAGAGGGATACAGTTCATCCCAATCCTACTGGCCTCCTCATGCTACCACTCCAACCATTACTTTCACTCTGTAATCTGCCTTATATCTCATCGTGTTGTTCTGTTGGCAAGCTAAATTAGTGTCTTCCATCTGGCATAGGCATGCAAATTCCCTTTGGTCCTCTGACAAGTGATCACAGAGGAAAGCCGTTTTCTTCCATAAGAGGAGCTGGCAGTGGGCCATCATAACTCGATAATTTGACACGCAGAGAACAAGTGCAGCTGACAAACACAGCTTACTACATATGATTTTCCCAAACCCCGGCTGCCACCAGACTGTCTATACTCCATAAACCACCTCTCAAAAGGCAGGAAAAGAGGTTAATGTGTGAATTAGATCCCCTGTTGTTTCTCTATTGCTACCTAAGGAGAAGTAGCAGAGTGTTGTTTTAAAAGGTCACCATAATTAGCCAGGTCATATTTTTATTATTTTTAATACAACTACTTACAAAACTGCAGATTGGAAACACCATTTTAGAAAAAAGTTTGTTGAAAAGAGTATCTCTTGTAAAATGATGCCTCTCTGTAACATGTGTGCATATTTAAAACTTATGCTTCTTGTTTCACCTAGAAGGCAAACTGCTAAGGCTTAGTCAAATAATTTCAACAAGAAACAGATTACAAGGCAAAACTAGAGTCTCTGCCTCAGATGCCAAATCACATGTTTCTCCCCACAAAGCACAACAAAATACCCATTTCACAAAAAAAGGCTGGTGTTATCAAAAGAACACTATCTTTCACATGTACATGGACACACACATACAGGCAAAACAGATACCACAACAAAGCAGACCACCTTTCCAGCTAACACACAAAAGAAAGAAAGAGAGAGAGAGAGAGAGAGAGAGAGAGAGAGAGAGAGAGAGAGAGAGAGAGAGGAGAGGAGCAGCCAAAACATGCACACACTGCCCAGGCAAAACCTATCCCACTCTCCCTGGCATCCTCTCTATTTCCCCTCAAGATGTCAGAGCCAATACTGGGGGGGGGGGGGGGGTGCTTGAGGCTAGTACACTGCTTTGCAACGTGCAGCCTCCCAGGTTAGAAAGGAAAAAGAAAAAAACCTGGAAGAAAATGAAAGACAGAGAGCCTAGAGGGTTGCATTAGAGGTGTTTGCAGGCACTTTAGTGCCTATGGGCTCCATGTTGAGGAGCCCAAGTCTAGGCTTGGTCACAAGTCTATATTTTATATTCAGTAAATTTTTGGCAATACTTAACATGGATCAGTTGTGATATAAACAATGTGATCAGAAGCAGAACCTACGTGACCATTTTCACTCCTAAACTACAACCTTCAGTTTTTCTGCTTCAATGCACAGCCACCATTACAACTGAGAGCTTCCTATGATCTGAGGGCCGTTCACTCTGTTTGACTGGATTGGACCTGTTCTTCTGTCATCACTCTCCTACCCTGGTGGTTTTCTGGTGGTCTGTTTTCCCATCTCATGCTGATTCTGTTTATCGGCCTCTCAAGAGGCTCTCCCAGTGTCTTGCTGTAATCTGAATTGTCCTTCCAGGTTCCTCTATGGGGAGAACTTAGTTGGTGTGGCCTTTGTCCTCTTTGGAGTGAAAACGGATAATGCAAAAATGAACATCCCAAACTCACTCCAGAGAATTCAGGTATGATGAGCCATGCATGTATAAGCCTGTGTGTGCATGTGTGCACACACAGGCATGTGCACATGTACACAAACAAAGCCCAGTAACAGGTGGGTTACAAAACCATCCTTTTCTTTTCAGATTGATCAAGGGGTTGGGGAAGCTGTCTTATCAAGAGCCATGCTACAGAACCAATTTCAAGACCTGAGAGAGCTCATTGGGCATTCTCTCTATGTCTCTGCCACGGTGATGACCGAATCTGGTGAGCAGTGGTTTTAGCTGATGATGTTCACATGGGGACAATTCAGAAAAGTTAGAAGGAAAGGCATGTAAGAGATTTTGCTGGAGATCATGGGGACAGATCATAAGCTTATCCCTGAGAAGAGTCTTTGAATACATTTTGTACTCTGCCCTTTCACTCTTAACCAAAGTTCATTTTACTAATTAATGAAACCAAAGTACATTTCACTAATTAATCTGAATATATGCTGTCTTTTTGCCAACAGATTCAAAGTGGTTTATGGTATGTAACAATTGTTCACTGAGCAGGGGATTGGACCCAAAGGCCTTTGGTCCCTTCCAACACTATTATTCTATGATTCTTTGGCACAGTACAAAAGAAAAGAGTTACTGGGCAAGGGAACAGAAGCAGGAAGACACTCAGCATTGACACACAGAAAGAATTATGATTAATGTACATTTCTACTCTGAAACGAGTCTTGATTTACCCTTGAGCTGCTTAGTCAAGCACACCTTTCTTCATTCATGCCTTTTGTTCCTCTAGACTAGGAATCAGCAAATGGAGGCATTGAGTCTAAATATAGTCTCCTGTGGGATGATGCCTGCTTCCCCTCTCTTCTCCCTAGACTGAAAGCTGAAGAGAGGTGGGTCTCTGGCACAGAACCTTCAGATACAGCAGATTAGAAGACAGGAATAAGGTGCTGGCCCTTCATCCCTCCCTACCTCATCAAATGACTTGCTTGGAACACTTGTTGATGACCACAGCTCTGAGCCATGTCTTTATTCTTTAATACTTTTTCTATGAGCTTGCCCTACAGAGTGAGGTATCATTATGCCAGCATAACACTCAATATAGTTCATAAGAATGTCATTTGAGCCTTGTAGCTAGTCACAAAGTCGTGTCCGACCCATCATGACCCCAAGGACAACATCCCTCCAGGCCCGCCCATACCCACTGCCCCAGTGACTCCATCCAGCCACCTCATCCTCTGTTGTCCCCTTCTTCTTTTGCCATATATTGTTCCCAGCATCAGGATCTTCTCCAGGGAGACCTTTCGTCTCATTAGGTGGCCAACGTATTTGAGTTTCATCTTCAGTATCTGGCCTTCTAAAGAGCAGTCTGGGTTGATCTCCTCTAGCACTGACCGGTTTGATCGCCTTGCAGTCCAAGGGACTCGCAGGAGTCTCCTCCAGCACCACAATTCAAAGGCCTCAGTCCTTTGGTGCTCAGCCTTCCTTATGGTCCAGCTTTCACAGCCATACATTGCAACTGGGAAAACCATAGTTTTGACTATACGCACTTTTGTTGGCAGGGTGATGTCTCTGCTTTTTAGTATGCTGTCTAGATTTGCAATAGCTTTCCTCCCCGGGA
This sequence comes from Varanus komodoensis, assembly GCF_004798865.1. Lineage (NCBI taxonomy): Eukaryota > Metazoa > Chordata > Lepidosauria > Squamata > Varanidae > Varanus > Varanus komodoensis. The sequence goes on from NW_025335972.1 coordinate 4,501,643, forward strand.
GCAAGCGTCTTTTAATTTCTTGTCTGCAGTCCCCGTCTGCGGTGATCTGAGAGCCCAGGAAGATAAAATCCTATTTGCCAGGAAGTGAGAGGACCAGATGCCATGATCTTAGTGTTCTTGATGTTGAGTTTCAAGTCAACTTTTGTGCTCTCCTCTTTAACCCACATCAAAAGGCTCTTTAGTTCCTCTTCACTTTCTGCCATTAGCGTGGTATCATCTGCATATCTGAGGTTATTGATATTTCTCCTGGCAATCTTAATTCCAACTGGTGATTCATCTAGTCCTGCCTTTTGCATGATGTGCCCTGCATATAAGTTAAAAAGGCAGGATGACAGTATACAGCCTTGCTGAGCTCCTTTCTCAATTTTGAACCAATGAGCGGTTCTGTGTCCAGTTCCCACTGTTGCTTCATAACTTGCATATAGTTTTCTCAAGAGACAAATAAGATGGTCAGGTACTCCCATCTCTTTAAGAACTTGCCACAATTTGTTGTGATCCACACAAAGGATCCACAAATAGTCAGTGATGCAAAAGTAGATGTTTTTCTGGAACTCCCTAGTTTTCTCCATGATCCAGCGTATGTTGGCAATTTGATCTCTAGTTCCTCTGCCTGTACTTCTGGAAGTTCTCGGTCCACATACTGCTGGAGCCTAGCTTGTAGGATTTTGAGCATAACATTGCTAGCATGTGAAATGAGTGCAATGGTGCAGTAGTTTGAACATTCTTTGGCATTCTCAGTGACCACCCCATTGTGGTTATCAGGGACGTTAAGCTCTTTCTTGTATAGTTCTTCTGTGTAATCTTGTCACCTCTTCTTAATCTCTTCTGCCTCTGTTAGGTCCCTGCCATTTTGGTCCTTTATCATGCCCATCTTTGCATGAAACGTTCCCTTCATATCTTAAATTTTCTTGAAGAGATCTCTGGTCCTTCCTATTCTATTGTTTTCTATTTCTTTACAGTGTTCACTGAAGAAGGCATTCTTTTCTCTTCTAGCTATTCTCTGGAATTCTCCATTCAATTGGGTGTATCTTTCTCTTTCTCCTTTGCCTTTCACTTCCCTTCTTTCCTCAGCTATTTGTAAAGCTTCCTCAAACAGCCATTGTGCTTCCTTGCTACAGTAGTTTAATGCAGTAACTACAGTAGTCTAAATGCAGAAACAATTTTTTAAAGTTAATAACTTGAGTCAGCTCTTGCATGCATGTGTGTGCATTTGCGTGCAAATCTTGATATACAATGATAGAAATCAGGGAAGCCAATAAGCTCAATAAATTGAGAGTTTTCAATTTTTTTCTGAACCCTTTTTGCCATTCAGTTTTCAAAGCATTTATGGGCAGCCATGATAAGTAAAATGTCCTTCTTAAAAAGATGTCTGAAATTCACAGGGTTCCAAATAGCATTTATGGAACACACTACTGTTTTTCCAATTCAGTGGCCTAATTTTGTGCATATTTATTGCCTCCAGTGTTGCCTCTGCACTCATTAAGCTATTCTCAGAACCACAGAGAAGATCCAAAGCTCCATTGGGCTCCAATGAATACATCTGTGCTTAGAAGAACAGATCCATTGTCTCTCTCTTTTTCCTTTAGTATGTCTGGACAAAGTGAGAAACCTTAACTACCCACATGGAACATTCTACAGTTCACAGCACAGAAGTGGGGAATATTTGTACTTTCATCCTGCAGCTACTGCTGTGCCACCAGGAAGTTTGAGGTCTCCTCAAAGGTGTCTTCTGTGACATGTACCTGAAGGGAGCATAAAGTGCATTCTGTGGTATCCAGATAATATGCATGGGCCCAGCTGGTCAGGGTACTGTCCTGCAGAAACTGAGTGCACACACTGGACTGCATCTCATGCAACTCTGCAAGTCAGGGAATGTATGGCCTGATTTTTCTTCAGTAGCCAAACTGATTCAAAATGATTCCCTGACCATAGGAAGCTTGAAAAGGGAAAATGCTGCATCTGGAGCAAATGGAGCTGCTTGGCTTTGAGCCCCCTGCTCTCTCCCCCGCCAATTCCCCAACTTCATTTCATATTATTTCTTACTCACAGCCCTTTCTTCATTCTGCAGGCAGTGACATGGTGGTGACAGAGAAAACTGACATCCGTATTGTGACAACTCCCTATGAGATCCATTTCACAAAAACCACCAAGTACTTCAAGCCAGGGATGCCCTATGCAGTTATGGTAATATTAATCACATTTTCTTTTACAGCCCAAGCTTGCTTGTTTTAATCTTAATTGACTCATAAATAGCAGTGATGATCTCCTCTGTCCACTGATCTTACAAATGAAATAAGAAATATGGTTTCATCTGAGCACTATTATGCTCATTAATCTCTTCTTGTCTCAGGTATATGTCACAAACCCTGATGGCTCTCCAGCTTCCAATGTACCTGTGACAGCAGAACTGCTTGAAGATCGTTCACAGAGGGATACTGCAACTACTTGGAGTGATGGGACTGCCAAATTTACCCTGAACACTCTCCAAAACCAGAAAACACTAAGTGTTGCTGTGAGTCACCCTGGAGTTTCTTCTTTTAAGCTCTTCCTCCTCTTTCTGTCCCCCACTTTTTTCCTGTAAGAAACACAAGGCAGCTTCCATAATTTTCCTCCTCCTCCTCCCCATTTTATCCCCACGACAACCCTGTGATAGAAGTTGATGAGGCTGAGCATCAATGGCAAAAAATTACCTAGTGAGCTTCATGGCTGAGGTGGTAGTAGAGGAAGGATTTCTCAAAGCCCAGTTCAACGGTTTAACCACTATGCCACACTGACTCTCAAGTTCTGTTGTGAGATGGATGCCAGCTACTTTCTCCAAACTTGCACCAAGCAAATGTTTCCTTGAGATTAAGACTCCCATTCATTTCAGTCCAGTACAGCTGCCATTCATGAGCTAGGTCAACTGTTTCCACTGGTGAGAAACAGAGAAACAGAGCAAGTCAGAAGGGATCTCCCGAGCCATCTAGTCTGACCTCTGGCTCTAGCCAGCTCCGCTCACGACATGCCCACCATGTGGACGTCCAGCCTATCCTTGAACACCCGCACCGATGGGGCCTCAACGACCTCTCGTGGAAGCCCATTCCACGCCCTCAGAGTCCTAACTGTCAGGAAGTGCTTCCTGGCATCCAAACGAAACCTTGGCTCTCTGAACTTTGCTCTGTTGGAGCGTGTCCTGCCTTCCTCTGCAGGGGAGAACAGGTCTCTACCCACCTCTGTGTGACATCCCCTCACATACCTGTATGTCGCCAACAGATCCCCTCTGAGTCTCCTCCAGGCTGAAGAGACTTGTGTTTAAATCAGACACAGTATAAAACATTGTTGATCTGAAGCCTCAGTCAACTGTGACAGAAGGAATGAGAAGACCCATCATGTTATTTTCATCCAGGGGTGCTGAGGAAGGTCTCACCACCCTTACCAAGGCATGCATTAGTGCAAATGGATGGGGCTCGCTCCTTCTTATGTCTCCGGCTCACAGTTAGGTAGGGTTGGGATTAAACCCAGCAGAATCTGTTCCTTAGTGCTCATGGTCTTCCTCTTGTGTTTGGCCTGGTTTGACAAAATGAGCAGAGAGGAAATCCATGAGTATTCACATTATGAAGTTTGTGCAACTGCCAACCTTTGTTCTGCATTATGTGGAGCAGCACATGGCATGGGTGAGGGACACTGCTTGTGTAGTGTGTGGGGCTCAATTCTTGGCAAGTATTGTGTGAACACTGCGTGCATCTACCCAGGAACGTGGACTCAGAGCAGAGTCTGGGAAACTAAGCACAGGAAATCTGACAGTTAATCTTCATGGGTGCTGCACCTGCTCAGTACCTTTGTTTGGGGAGGTTCTTCTAGCTAAGCCTAGAAATTTTGGCAGGAGCCGTACCTCCTTTCCCCCTTAATATAAATAAGTGGGCTCCCACCATTTTCTCAGTTCGCTTTCATGCACCATTTGCGGTGCCTCAGGATCTCTAGCTCTTACATTTGCCTTTTACCTGAGACTCCTTCCTTTTACTCTCATAGCTCTAAACCATTTTTGCTTAATGCCTTTCCCCCACCTCATTCACAAGTTTACTCTTTTTCATGTTGCCTTCATTCACTACTTCCTCAAAAAAATTTTTAAAAAATCCTCCTATCATCTCTCCTCTTGAAAACTTCTCCTCACCATCCTCACCTTTCTCTTTCTCTCTCAATGGTACTCAAACCAGCATTTCATCAGTGCGTGGAATGTGGAGTGAAAATGCCGTCTACCGACAGCCAGTCCTTGTGCCTCTTCTGTCTGGGGGAAGAACACCATGTGAGCAAATGCCCACATTGCCAGGCCTTCACCAAGCAGGCCAGGAAAAACAGGGCTAGTCACTTGAAAATGGAGGTGTGGGCGTGTACCCTCTTTGCTATGAAGGACATTGCCAGCGATGACACTAACTGCCCTTCCACTTCGAAAGAGGTTGCAAAAAATGGCCATCTGCTGAGGCCATTTGGTGGGATCCCACCTATTTATATTAAGGGGGAAAGGGGGCAGGGCTCCTGCCAAAATTTCTAGGTTTAGCTAGAAGAATCTTCCGGAATGAGGCATTGTGCAGATGCAGTACCCATATGTGTGAATGCACAGAAGACTCCTTTGAAGAACAACAGTTACACGTAGACAACCTGACTATTTCCACCCCCAAAATGGATTCCTCACACATCCCTATTGCTGGGTGTACTCTTAGGGCTCAGTCCAGAACCTGGATGCCTAGGTCTCAGTGCTATACCAGCATGTGCTAGTATAGCTAGTATATCAAACACACATGTTCTGAGAGATGTCTGATCTGGCCACAGTCACGTATGCCTTAATTATATCCTGTTTGGACTGCTTCAATGTACCCCACATTGGTCTGCTTTTCCAAATTACTCAGGAACTTCAGTTGCTCCAGAATGCTACATTCAGACCATTGACCAGGACTGGTTACAGAGAGCATACAGCTCCCTTGTTACAATAGAGGTGTCATTGGCTATAAGTCTATTTCCAGTGAATCCTGTATCCAGAATTCAAAGTGCTGATTATGACCCATAAACCCCAAAATGGCTAGGAAGCAGGCTGCTTGAAAGACCACCTTCTCTCGTACAAGTCTGCCCAGTTATGAAGGTCCTCTGGATAAGCCCTTCTTTCAAGACCTCCATGATCTGGGTGAATTTGATGATGACTCAAGAGAGTGGCCATGCCCATGCTGGAGAACTCCTTTCCAAGGGATGCCAAGTTTTCTTCCAAGGGCTTTAATCAAGAGAGCTTTTGCCTTAGTGGGCCTGTGAGCTTGGTGCTGCCTGCATCTGTGATTGTTATATTGTTACTGTGTTTTACTGTTTTTAATCTATTTTAATTTTTTATAAGGCACTGTAAGTGCCTTTTTCAGTAGAAATGACTGGTATAAATTAAACAAATGGGGAAAGTCCAGCAATTTATGTCAAGCAGCAATGCACACCATGCCATAGAGGAAGCTGGTAGATTTCCATGGCCCCATGTCCTGGCCTGGTCACACCCCTCACTTGGACATTATCATTTTTTCAGCACTGTATGGCAGAGCGCTTCTGCTTATCCCTTTGTGATGAAGCTAAAACATTTCATGATTCTTTCAGTAAACACTTCTTGCCCTCTCTAGGTAAAAACCAACCATGAGAGACTCCCAGATAAACAACAGGCCAACAAGACTATGGTGGCTACAGCCTATGAAACCCAAGGGGGATCAAGAAACTTTCTTCACATAAGTGTCCAAGATACAGAGGTCAAAGCTGGAGACAAGTTAAACATTCATTTTGTCTTGAGCAACAGTCAAGTATCATCAACGTGTATAACGTATATAGTAAGTACTGGGAACCCGGAAGGATGGAAATCCAAGCACCAAGTCTTCATTCACTTTTTAGCATTCAAATTATTTGGAAGGAGTATTGGTAGCTTACAGAAGCTTGTTCCGAGAAAGCATATGATTGTGGACAGAAATAATGTCATATAAGAAAGCAAATTTCAAAGAAAGAGAGAGAGAGAGAGGATGTATAATGGAGCGACAATGAACTCTAAACTGGGGTTGTAGGTAATTAGTTTAGCAAAGTACACTTTAATTTTCTTATTCTAGAAAGAAAAAGGCAAACTTCAAATGCTACTGAATAAAAAGTATGTTCATTTTGTGGAAACAGTCCATTTTACAGTTGTTGCCCTAATTGCCTTTTGAGTTGCATGTGGTGATGCCCTAGCCACCCTTTTTTGTTGGCAGCCGCTTCTTTCCTGAAACTTCATTACCTGCCCGTGTTCTAGATCTCTGTTTACATTTCGGTCATTGGCCCAAAATAGCAAAAGTGGGAAAGTAACCACAGAAGGAAAGCTTTCCTCCCCATGCCCCTAGTAACTGAGTGGGGAAGGTTTAAATGCCATCACCCCACTCTTCAAAGTGCTTTTCCTTGCTAGCACTTTGCAACAAAGAACTGTCGGGACAGTGTTGTATATGCCTATAGTGTAATGTGTGCTGAGATACTGGTGGACAAGGAAGTTTCTGGTTTATATTTCACAGCTGTCAGTTGCTCACTGAGTAGGCTTGCATGTCACGCAAAACTATCTGGGAATAAACCACAGGAGGGTGTTTATTTGCAGAATAGCTCATGTTATTCTCCACAGATGGCCAGCTATGCAGTGGCTTGGCATGGCTTCAGTTCCTCTCAGCCCTCCAGCCTGCTCCTTCCTTGTATTTCAGTGTCCTTTGCACAGTGACACATTTGCATCTTAACCCCTACAGTGGGAAATTTTCATGGCCCACTTCCCTATTCTGATTGCTACACATTTTTGGAGTACTTATTCCATTCACAAACTCATTTAAAGTATTTTTTCAGTGCTTTTGATGTATACAAATGTTTTCAGCCCCCCCCCCCCCCGCCCCATACCCCATCTTTCACAAGGATGCAAAAGCACAGATCTGCCTGTCCTCTGTTTGTTTAATCTTGCCATGTCAATGTTCTTGTATATTACCATTGTCAAGTGAAATGCTGAAGTGGAATAAGTAACATACAAGGAAAGTGACAAGATAAAACAGTACATAAACGAATCTGTGCACATTTGCATTTGCAAAGGTCTAGGAAAATTATTACTAAGAGGACATAACAAATTAGCCCATTTACACACATTGGAATCACTGAAAAGAAATGTGAACAAAGTAAGTGCCCTGGAAAGCAATGCCAAAGGAAGGAGAAAAAGGTCCACTTTACAATATCTCCCTATTGCCATTATTCCTTGAATCATTATTCCCCAATCACCTCTTTCGTTTCAGTGCTTCCCCGAGTCCTGATGAAATTGACTGTTAGGAGTTATTGACTCACCTCCATTAGGCTGGTTGATGTAATCCCTGCTGGTGTGTGGGGTACAGGGGGAGCTGACAGAAGGCTTTCCATTGTAGAACCCTGCCATGAGATTTCCACAAATCTCCCTTCCATTTACAACTCAGCTTTTAAAATTGTATAGATCTCCTAAGCAGTTTTTAACAAATGCAGAGTAAACAAGCCCCCTATACTTATCTGCTCCAATGGGTCCCCATTTGCTTGTCCCATTTGCTTTGTGGCTGCCTTGCAAGGATTTTTTATACCTGAAGTGCATTGACCCTAAAAGTAACTGCTCCAAAAGGTTACTCACAGTTATCTACTTCATCGCTACTCCAAAAAGCACTGAAAGGAGACGGGACACTGACAGGTGTCATTTCAAGGCATAATAGTGAGAGGATAAAATTGCCAGTGGTGATTGTTATTCCCCCAGCCTTTTTGTGTTTCTTTTTGGAGCAACTATTTCATTCAGATTTTTTCCTTAGTGCTTCTCCATTGCACAAACTGGTTTGTAATTTCTCTTAGTATTATTCACCCCACTCCTCATCTTTCACAGGTATGCACAGCTTACCCTATACACAGACTTGCCTTGTCAATTTCCTTGTATGTTACCTACTTTTCTTCAGGGCTTTCTTTGATAACTGTTAAGGTAGAAGGCAATTGACTAAGTAAGGCTATGCATAGTGAACAGTGAAATCTGCACTCTTGCACAGTTGGGAGAAAAAATCACACCAATCGATTTGTGTACTTCAAAACCACCAGGAAAAGAAAAAAAAAATCATGGCTGTTGGTCCTTCTAAGGTGCCATTCCAGCATTGCTTGGATGGCACTGGCAATATATAGTACTAGTAAGATTGCAAAGAGTAATTTCTGCTGCTCATTTCAGGTAAAGTAAAATAAAGCATGCAGTCAGGTTTGGACATCCTAATAAGCAACCATGAGAGCAAGCCTTCTTCAGCAGCCCTCCTGGAAGCCTTGGGTTCTCCATCTGTCTTGTTCACACAAAACACACCATATTAAATTATCTGTGCCATTTTTGCACAGCATGGTAAGTTTCACTGACACTAATAAGGCTTACAACCTACTGTGGCTTATCTTTACATGAACACCCCATCTTTAGGTCTCAGTTACTGTTCTCTCAGGGTTATGCTACATGCTAAGTTAAATACATAGTGTCCTAGCACCCCTAACTTTCTAACTTTTGTCCAAATATACAAGCGCCTGATCCAAATTGGTGCCACTGCATGTGAAATAAGAGGCATAAATATTTCCACTCAGATGTTCCTCCCCCAGTGTGTTTGCCCCCCAGAGTTTTAAAGGAAATCTCCATTGGCACCATTAGAGTTTGTTTAAACCTCTACAAAGTGATATGAAGTTATGGGAGAAAACAGCTGGGCAGGAGGGTATAACCTCCCTCATATGTACTGGTTTGGATTAGCCCACTGTGCACTTATGCAAGATTAAAAGGAAAACAGAGGATCACTGTGGTGTTATGCTTTCAGCACAGCACCTGTTTTAGTCTTCACACTCTGCCTTTCAACTGCAGCACAGGGATAATGAGTTGGTCCAATTCCCCTTCTGTAGCAAGGACACCTATTCAAAATGGAGGTGGGGGGAAGAAATCTTCAGCAATCTTCAAAGTCTGTCCTTGCAAATATCCATACTTGAAGTGTAAAATGCCAGTTTTAAAGATCTCACAATAATTTATAATCAGTTATTAACACAGGTCAAAAGATATCTTTTGAAGTGTTCCTAGTTCTTGCTAGTGGAAAGCCAATATTGTTGAAACTAACCATGTTTGTGATCCCCTACATTTTAAACTGTCAGTTTTTCTTGTTCAACATCAGATTTTGAATAAAGGGAAAATACTTACAGCTGGAAGGCAGTCCAGAACAACGGGGCAGAGTCTGGTTTCCTTTTCTCTGCATATCACCCCAGATTTCATCCCTTCCTTCCGCGTTGTGGCATATTATGAAGTAGGAAGCACTGAGATCGTAGCCGACTCCATCTTGGTGGATGTGAAAGATACCTGCATGGGAAAGGTAGGTCACTTCTCCTAGGAATGTTGCTTCAGCTCTGCCAAGGAGCCTCATATGAGCAGTTTAAATAAATACAATAACAGTATCAGTGCTCCCTTCCTGTAACTAAAGCAACAGTCTCCATACAATTGAAATCTGGTGTATTTTCAGAAAATTTAAGTAAAACTTCTCTATAAATTAGTCTCAGTTCACCTGGAAAAATGCATCCAGAAGTATAACCTATGGGTGGTTCAGCACGTAATGGCACTACCACTTCAGCTGGATGCTGTTAAGTGTCAAGAAGCCAGAATAAGCTTGAGAGATGAAGGGGCTTGTTGTGGCTTCATTACTCCTCCCTGCATCTCCTCCATTCCTCCAAATGACCTCCCAGGGAGGTACCTCAGGGGGGAATGAGTGTCCTTTCTTTGGTTTGCACAGCTGATGGGTAATTCCTGCTGTGCCAATAGGACTCACCTCTGAAGTTCAGCACAGAACGAATCGGGCATAGTTGCCTCCTGCTCCAGGGCAGGGGCCTCTACTCCACACTGCTGCCCTGCTGAGCTGACCACTGGCTCCAGCCGCCTTCCTGAAGGGTCCCCTCTCAGGCAGGAAGCAGAGGGGCCAGTCTGCTTGGTGGACCTGCCCCATTCTCGGAACAGCCTCACGAAGCTGATTGCCAGCTCTTGGCTTCTGCCTGAGATCTCTACTCTTGGAGGAGCTGGGCGGCAGCACAGATGCTTGGCTGGCTCAGTGGCACTGCCCTAAGACAGGAGCAGTGCCACTGAGCCAGCGGTGTGCCCTGACCTTCAATCCAAGAGTGGATCTCTTGGGTAGGAGGTAGAACACCTCTGAGGGCCATGCCAAAGTAGGGGTAGCTGTCAGCTGCACTCTCCAGCTAGCCAGTTCACTCACTCATTTCAGGGCTTGATCCATTATTGGTTTTGTCATCCAGATTCAGATGTCAGATATCACAACAAGCAATGCTGGTAGGAACGAACTCTAGTACATGGATAAGTTACAGTGTTCGGTCACCATGACTGGATTTGAACCTAGTCTATATGTCTGTTTCACACCTCAAATACAAATTTATTCCATGGGCACACGTGGGCTTTAATAGCACAGGTTTCTGTTTAACCAGGATAGCCCCTGTTTTCTTGCACCAGTCTTTAGTGATACATGGTTACTATTTTGTCCCAGCTTTGCTACTTGCAGAGACGTTGGAAATGCCTTTTTAAAATTGGGGTGGTTATCTGAGAAATTCACTGATTTGGCTGAATGTATGAGAGGGCCTCCTTGGTGGTTGCTCCCAAGCTGGAACTCCCTACTGAGGAAGGCTAGGTTCACTTCCTATCTGTTCTTCTGCCAGCAGACAAAGACTTTTTTATTCAAGAGGCATGTGGCATGTAAGTGGAATGTTGGAATGGCTGCTGTTTTTTATTCAGCTTGTTGCTGTGTTTTTATTGTGTTTTAATGCATTGTTCCATTATTCTTTTAAACAAGTTTCATTTATGATGGTAAGGCAATTTGAGTGGCTTTTTTCTTGGTAGACAGGTGGGGTGCAAATCAAATAACTAAATAAGACTGGGTAAAAAATGTACACTGCTGATTTTTTTAATGAATTTGCCCAATTAGCACCTTCCAGTCCTTTCAATGAGCCAAGGCAGAATTGCATTCCCAATTGGAAGAATGCATGCAGAAACACGTGCATTAGAGAAAAGTGTGAACAAAATGCTTACATTTGAAGAAAGTTCAGAAAACAGCATTTCAGCAATATAAAGTACTATGGGAAATATTATTTAATGTGTATACATTAATACATGGATTATGAAAAATGCAACAAAAATGTTCAAAAAATAATAAAAAGGACTCGTTCATGCACAAATAGGATAGAGGAAGCTTTACCTCAAAGAACTGACAAAACTGAGACAAAGACTGAAATACTCATCTGCACCTGCTTATGCGTATATAAGCATGTATGAGCATTCAAGGATTTCTAGGCACTATCTGAGGACCAAACTAGTTACAATAATGTTCATATCTTCTGCATTTCTGTGGCTGGGATTTTAACAAATAAATGGTGAATGCAAGGGGTGGCAAACTGGGTTGGGACTTCAACCTTCTGTCCCCTTCATGGCCTAGATCCAGACTCGGGGTCCCTGAACAAGCTATTTATCGTTGCCTTTGCTCCAACAGCTGGTTGTGGAAGGGGCGACTGAGGCAGACAATAACATTCACCAGCCAAAAGATAAAGTGACCATCAAGTTGACAGGTGATGCAAATGCCGATGTTGGTCTTGTGGCTGTGGACAAAGGAGTCTATGTCCTAAATCAAAAGCACAAGTTAACCCAAACTAAGGTGAGTTGGGGAAATTCCTTAAAATAGGTATTCCAAGTGATGAGTCAGAGTGGGGGATCTTTGGGGGTAATCTTTTGAGGGCCTCATTGTAAAGGTGGAAAGGGCCAGATCCACCTCACACGTTCTCTCTTTCACAACCCATCACACATCCTTTTCATCCATCATCCATTCATTTTTTTCTCACAGATTTCATATCCCCAATACCTCCAGTCACACATGAGCACACACACCATTTGTGAATCTTCCATTCACACCACATAATCTGGTTCTGCAAAGTGATATGTGAACTGATTTTTTTTACCCTCTCTATCCCAGGGTAAAAAATCCCAGTGTCATTCATACACTGATGGGAGCTGAACTAATGGCGACTGACCAAGAAAGATATCTTGGGCTTGTGGTAAAGAGCCCAATGAAAATCTTGACCCAGCATGCCCCTGATATGCAAAAGACAAATTCTGTGTTAGACAGAATTCTGTGAACTGCCACGCCTGTGCAGTCCAGAAGGAATGAGGCCTGGAGACCTTGAGGTTGGGACCAGAGTCAATTCTTCCAGGAGCTTTGCTAGCCTCAATATCTTGGGAAGCTTTACTAGCACTTCGTACACACTGTATGCAGTCTAGATCAATGCCAGTTTCAGTTCGTCCTCAGCTCCCTGTGTGTCCACCAAAGTCATAGTGGCTCCAGTGAGTCATCCTTTGTGCTCTGGGGATTCCATGTACCCTTATTGTAAGCCATCTCAAGATGTTTGTAGGAGATGGGATAGAAAAGCTTTTAATAAATAAATAAATGTTTTATGATTGACTTATCAGAACATCGATTACAGGGAAGACGCTGTCTAACATATTGTACATACTGAGGAGCACTGTCACCCAGACCATGAGTTCTTTGACTTGCCCAGAAGATGCAGGACTTGGGGTGATCACAGATATGGAATAGAGGGAGAGAGTGTTTCTTCAGAGTAGGGAGACAACCAAGATCCATTCCTGCATCTGGCACATCCTGAGCTGGAAGAGGCCACCCCCAATGAATCCAGCACAGTGCAGGACTGAGAAGAGTCCTATGTCAGGACACACGCCAGCCTTGGTCGGTTCACCCTTGTGTCAAACCCTTCCTTAGGGAAATATCTCTCTTGGTGCCACCAGTGGAACATAAATTCCCCATCTGAGATCTCACTTTGGTGCTCAGAGCTCTCACAGAAGTTCTGGTTGAGCCAATTGGATCCACCCCTTTAAGGAAACTTGCTTTCAAGATTATATTCTCAGTGGCTTTAACATTAGCTAGGAACATGTGGAGTGTAGGGATTGGATCCCTTTCAATCTAGGATGGCTTCTGCACTTTCTATGAGGATATGGTAGTTCTGAAAGCACACACACCCTTTATTCCAAAGATAAATACTAATTTCCATGGGGCCCAAAGAGTAATGCTACCTGATTTCTTCCCCAAACCAGACCTTCCTGAGGAAAAGAAGTGGCTCAGCCTGGATGTTTGTATGTCCCTCAAAGTGTATATTATACATACTATGGAGATCAGATGCTCCAAAAGCTTGTTCATCCCCTTTAAATGGGGGTGTATTTGGCTTGTGTGGTTCCCCACTACAGAGATAGGGTGTCCTACAATTCAGTCTTTTCTTTCTTCAAACTATTTGGTCCAGTTTTACTTGGCAAGTCACATTTAACCTGGGTTGCAGCTAAAGTGGCTTTATCTGTTCCCAATTGTTCTCAGGCAAGGTTGTGTGTATGTGTGTGTGTGTTTAATTGACGTACAGGTTTGAAGTACAGGTGAAGTCAATTCCTGCTACAAGGGTGTTGGGAGGGGAGGTCACTCCCCACAGTGGGTTATGTACAAAAGCTATGCCTTGTCATGGAGGATACTTCTCTATAAGTCCAGATTTACATTTCCACACACCACCTGTCTATCCAAACAGTCATCCATTCACACTGAGACACTGACTCTCTTTCTTTCTCCCTTCTCTCTCTCTCTTTTTCTCCCTCCCCCACCCCACCCTGGCTGCCTCCACTCCTTACCTCCCTTGTGTGAATCTAAGACTTTAAAAAGCTTCCATTGACACCAATGGGCTTTTCCATTGTCACCAATGGGCTCCATCTGCAGCAGGGAGCTGATTTCAGAAGGGATCACAGTGCATGGATAGGAGGGGTTAACTCTTCCCACCCTACCTGTCATTTTCCAAAATTGAATCCCCTCTGGAACAGCAATTTATGATGTAGCATTTTCAGTGTTGAACATGCTAGAGGCCAAGATAAACATGTGCTCAGCTGCCTGTCACTTTTTATTGTTGATGAGGTTTGTTTCTTAACAAAATCCCAGTGTGGCAGCTACAATAGGTAGTAGAAGACCTGTACAAGGAGTGAAGGTTCTTAATCTTTCGTTGCCTTGTGAGCTTTCCACTAAAATTTGACCTAGCAAGCCTTCTGCCAGAAAGGGAAAATATATGGATATTTGCCATTTTTCTTATCCCTTTTCCCTACTTCATGCCAGATATGGGACACCATTGAGAAAAGTGACATTGGATGTACAGCTGGCAGTGGCAGAAACAACCTAGCTGTCTTTGCAGATGCTGGACTGGCCCTTGTGACCAATCAACAGATTTCCACAACTGTAAGATCAGGTATTTTTTGTGTATGTGTGTCTGTCCGGGAAGGACTTACTTCGAAGCAAAAGTGCATGGAATCAGCATCCACAAGAATTCATCAGAGTCATCCTCTTTGATGTTAAAGATCTATTTCCCATTCCGGATTTTTTTTCCAGATCCAAAGTGCCCTCAAACTGCAAAACGCAAGAAACGCTCCATTCAACTCATTGAGGTGAAGGCAAGCAAAGGTATGTGACAAGAGTCCTATATTCCCCAAAAGTTTAACCAATTTTGAGCCAGCTTTGATCAGTAATATCCTGAAATGCATGTACAGTTGGAAGAAAGCTGTGCCTTCCTTGCTTTGCTTTAATCTTAAGTGTGAATCAGTGGAAAGTGATATTTGTATGGTCTCTTTATTGAAGGATTTCCCTCTTTTGTACAAGAGCTACTAGTTCCTCCTCTCAAAGAAAATAATCTTTCCAGAATAAAAAGGGAGAGAAAAAAGACCTTTTATCCATCCACCACTAGGCAAAGTAGGAAAGGGCAAACATTTCCTTTAGAAATTGTTGGAATTGGCTTATTGTTTATTGGTAGAGCAGATATTTGTCAGCAGAAGGACTCAGGTTCAGCCCAGTTTAAAGATCCCAGGTGGGAGATGCTTGGAAGCATTATTTATTCATTTATTTTTACATAGGACCCCTTATTTTTCAATTCCACTAAACTAAAGTGTAACAAGAAAATATAATGTCAAATCACAAAGCAAAACTTCAGATGAAGCAGGAGCAGAAATAGTTGACATTTTGTCACTTGAAGGAGTACAACTCTGAAAGACTTCTGTTTGCATTTTCTAATTATAAAAGACTGCTATCTGACACCTGCAGCAGATCCTGCTGGTCAAAATTTTTCCTGTGGAGTTATTTGGGCAAGTGCTCTAAACTGGGGTTTTGTTTTTGTTTTGTTTTCAGATTCCCAGATCCATAACTTCCCAGGGTTTCCAAAGCATCTAGCAATTTAAAAAACTGGTACAAAATATAATACAACAAAAGTAATCTCTTAAAATAATGTATAAAAGGATTAAAAGTCAAAGTAAGAAAGATAGGATCCTACACTAGTTCACTGACAGGACTTATCCAAGTGGCTGCTTTTTTTCTGTCATGAGTGGGAGGAAGGGTGAAAATGGGGAGAGGAAAAGTCCTTATCAGATATCTCATGACTTTTGTATGCTTCAGTGGCCCAGTATGAGGATCGGGTCCTACGGAAGTGCTGTGAAGATGGGATGTATGATAACCCCATGGGGTACAGCTGTGAAAAGCGTCAAGAGTATATCCTTGAGGATACTGCTTGCAAGAACGCGTTCTTGGAATGCTGCCTCTTTATCAAAAGCATCCGGGATGAAAAGCAACGGGAAGAACATCTCATACTGGCACGAAGTAAGTAGGGGTGGTTTTGTTACAGATTGCTCAAAGGAGCAAAACTGAGGAGAGGGAAATACTGGAAGCAGATGGAAGACTTGACTAGCCTATCCCCTACACCAGCAAATGCTCCAGCCCTTGGAAACACCACACATAGAACTAATTGGACTGGTCAATGCTCCAAGAAGATGACAGTCTTAATTATGACAGGGGGAAGACAATGGCTAAAGTCTGCATGGCAAAACCAAGAAAGCCGCATAGTGTGATTTGTTTACTCTGGGGCCTATGATGGGCCCAACAGATGGCTGGCCACAGTGGGGATCCTGCAGCACCTGTTTCCTCCTCTTCCACCTTGGTCGTGGCACTAGTATCTCAGGGATGCTATGGGAACACTTCTGGAAGCTGAGTTAGGATGACAACAAGTGGCCCTTTTGCAACAGTTGCCAGAGGCATCACATTGGTGAGTCTACTGGGAATAAGTGGAGGAGGAGGAGGAGGATTCCACAGACCTTGTAAGTGGGACAAAGGGAGGGTCTACCAGGTTAAGCCAAAAGCTTCAAGCTTCACTGGAAAACTGAATTTTCGGAGGTAGGGGGAGGGGTGTTCTGGGAGGTGGCTCCCAGCTGAGTAAAGGTGGAAGTCAAAGGCTCAGAATTTGACAAAGGCTCATTTTAAGGAATATCTCCTGGGGCAAAGGTCAGGATAGATGGATAATCTCTTTTTCTGGACTTCCCATTTCTATACGACCAAAGTTTTGTGTTTAGTGAATTTTTTCTTCTAGTATTTTATATAGACATCTAATTAGTTATTTTGACAAGAAACAGTTTTGATATTGGTAGCTGTGTTCCTCCATTGCAGCAAAAACAGTCAAGGGTCTTGTTTCTCCTTAAAGGCTAAAATGTTTATGATATAATCATTAATGGACTACTACAGTCACCTTTTTCAGAAGTGGACTACAATTTACAAAATCTTATCACTTAATATACTTCTTAGCCCACAAGAATCTGTTTGTTTTAGTCAAGAAAGTGAAGGAAAAGTGGCTGTGGCACAGGAATTAGGATTGATAACTACATCCACCATCTGCATTGCACTATGGTATCAGAAACTATGCCATAAACTGGAGTTTTAGGAAGTTAATCTGATACAATGGCCCTGGCTTTCAACTTTTAGATGGCACGGCATAAGACAATTACTAACTCTCTTGTTACTATCAGAACAAATTTGAGAAAGATAATTTTTGCACCCATCTGTTAGAAGCCACAGAAACCGAGCATTCACAGAATTGTGTGGAATGTAGTCCCCAAAAGGTTCCTGGAAAGGAAATGTAGCCCTCAGGCTGCAAAACATTCCCCAACCCAATCTAACACATGCCAGAGAATGTGCACTGTGGAGAGGTGAGATTAATCTCAATTTTCCCCTTTGAGAAAATGTAACGTGACAAAATCAGGCTTTTCATTAGGGTCCTTTCATGTTGACTAATGCAGAAATTACCCAGGTGTGATGCTTTTCTGTTTATTATGCCCTGGGAGGAGATGGAGTCCCCCTGCTTCCTTAGCACTTTTGGTAGCTTTGGTAAATAAGGCCACATGAGGAGAAGAGAAAACATAACTCACTCCTTTGAGTTTGGTCCAAATCATTTCCCAAGCTCCGAATACAGACATATGATAAGAGATGAAAATAGAAACAGGTACAGAAACAAAATACATAACTTACTAGCCTAGGGTGACTTAATATAATTCATCCTCCCACTTAGGGCTCCCACCCAGTGACTGGAAATTATTTGGAGAGACGCTATTAGTTCCAAATATCCCATTTATAGTAGCTGTAATTTCCCATTTATTGCCTCTGGCTGAGAAGAATGACTGCCCAGTTAGCTTTTCTGCAGATACAAAGCACATAAGCAGAGAATACCTATTGCCACCCATTAGATAAGACTGGAGAAAGAATAACCATGTGTAGCTTTACCTGGCAAAAGAATTTTAAGGGCACAATCCTATGCGTGTTTACACAGAGAAAAAACCTACAACTGCCAGTATGCTCCAGCCAGCCATAAAGCATGCTGGTAGTTGAAGAACTTTGCTTCCTAAACATGCATAATATTATATCCTAGGAACTTCAACATATGTGTACTTTCCCAGAAACCCAATGGGAGGCAGTGGCCCTATCAAGAGAATAAGCTCAACTAGAGGTAAATAGATTCTGAGGGGCAGTTCAGCATCAGAACAGGTACTAGCCAGCCAATTATGGAGAGATGGTGGCTTAATGTGGTTTTCATGCCAGGCCCCTTAAAGAGGGTGATCACAGAGGTCAAGCTTTGGGTCAGTTTTCCCCATCTCATAGAGACACATCATAGTGAGAAGGTTTACCTCTTGATTTCCCAGGTGACTTTGAGGAAGAATTCTTATCAGAAGAAAACATCATGTCCAGGACTGAGTTCCCAGAAAGCTGGTTGTGGCAAATGGAAAAGCTGCCTCCTAACAGTCAAGGGTATGTGGCTTCTATAACTACATTGTCTGTGGGTGCACCCACATCGTAGCTTTAAACTGACTTAACATGCTTTCTCCCTAAGAACCGCTGGAATTGCAGTTTGTTAGATGGGTTAAACAGAGAACACCTCTCACCAAACTATTCACCAGACTATTCTTCCCAAGTTTCCCAAGAGTTATAATCCAAGACATTTGGAGAATATCAGATTATCTATCCTTGCTTTGGGGGAAGCTGAGACTCTTGGGGAGCAATCCTATTGCCTGAGTGACTGAAGGACCATGGGATTATCAGATTTCAAGCTCCAAGTCTGAAGACAGTGGTTCAGTCTCAGATCTGGGCATCAGAGCTCCCCCGTCCCCACTCCCTCACAGCCAGTGCAGGAAGGATCACTCCAGTTGCCTCTCATGATGAGGAACAAGACCTTGTGGTGGTGGTGGTGGTGGGGTGTTTCTGCAGGAGGGGAGGAGACTGAAGAGGCCAGGATAATAAATAAATAAAAATAAATAAGATATAAGTTATCCTGAGGATTTTCCAACCTCATTCCTTCCCCATCCCATATGACCCAGCTACACAGGCAAAAATGTAGAACCTTGGTGGTAACCTGATGCAACTGAGCAGCTGGTGTTCCTTGCCTCCACCACAGCTCCCCAGGAGGAGGTAGGCTAATTGGGACTGTGTCCCTTGTGACTGCTTCCTGTTCAAACTGGAGAAACCACTGCAACTCGCAAGGGATTCAGGGACATTACCATGTGCAAGAGAGAAGAGCCCCCATGTAGTAAACCTCTCCATGTCGCTTAGGCAACCATTTTGGAAATGGGCCTACAAGAGCAGAGTACTCTTTTCCCTCCTGTACTGTCCTGCCTGGGGTGCTGACATATAACCAGCATACATCTGCCCCCACCCAGAGAACAGAAGCTCACTGATGCCTTTCTAGAGAAACTCATTAAGTTGCTGGATCAATGGTGGATGTCCCATATGGAGGTTCCTCTGTGATAGCAACATAAGAGATGCCATGACAGAAGGAGGTGGAGAGCCTCCCTTGCCTTCACCCAGTGAGCCATAGTCACCCTCCTCTTCCTCATCCGTTTCTGGAACTTGCTCAAAGTATAAAGACAGAATCAACTGGGGGCAAACACTAGAAATTTAAGAAGAGGGAAAAACTGAGGAACAAGTAATCCCTGAGCCTTCCTCTTTCCCAAAGGCCAGAGTTAGGTGGAGGCTGGGAGCAATAGAGTTTATCTCTGAAGCTATGAGCCAACCAAACCAGCTACACCTCTCTAGATACAGCTAATGTTCATGTCGGAGCAGCAGCATGTAATTCTCTCTCAGAGATGCCCTCCATCCTTTCTGAACACTCCCAAGGAGTATTGGACATGGAATAGGAGACATTGTCAGAGGTAGGCTGCCTTACTTTGACTTGCTCAAACAAAGATTGTTTAAGGAGGGCATTCTCCCCTCTGCTGCAGTGGGATCTGCTTCCCTGCCAGAACTGGATTGTCTACAAAGTAACAAGGAGACTGTTTCTAAGACTACCCACCTGTTTTGGGAACAAATGCCCCATCTGCACAGGTTACACAAAGAGGTGATTTTAGATCATGGGCTCCCAATTCATGTCTCACTGCTTGGCAGTGTTTCTTGAACACTTGAGAATCCAAAGAAGGATGTTATTGACATCCCCAAACAAGTGTCAGATTGAGCTCATCAAACAATTGCTAGAACAGTACATTTGTTGTTCCCCGAGATACCATCAAGATGATCAGACTGACCTTTTACCTTTATGTATAACAATGCAAGTCATGCCTCTACACACCACAGTCCATTCTATGCATATTACGGTTGCCATCTGCAAGATTGCCCAGGTATACTACCTTCCTTCCTTGTTCTTTCTGCAAATGACCACATAACTCATTCAAAAAATGCAAGCGGAATTCATGTGACACTTGGAATTTGCCAAGGCTACCTAAAAAGAATATGCACAGTGACAATGCCAAGAAGGGTACCACATTTGGGTGCAGGATAAGGTTTGGCTCTCTATGGAGCACTACCAGTCCAACTGCCCCTCTGCCAGACTTGATTATTGATTCCAAGGCCCCTTCTTTGTCATCCAGCAGATAAAGTCTGTCACCTACAACTGGACCCTGCTATTTCCCTAGAGGTCCACCCCATTTTCCATTTTTCAAAACTGAAGGAATATCATGCCAACTGCTTTTTGATTGCACAACTCCCTGTCCTAGTAGATGGACATGAGGAATACAAATCTTGAACACAAAGCATTTTTGTGATAAATTATATGATTTGGTGGATTGGGTGGGCTATGGATTAGACAATTAACCCTGGGCGTCAGTTGACAATGTGCTTGCCCTGCCAAAGTTTCTGTTTTTCACTGTACTCAACCAGACAAATCAGAGCCATGAAAGGAACCCCCTTTGGAAGTGGGGAGGCAGAGCAGCACAATTCCTTTGGTGGCTTGTTAGAGCAGGCAGCCAGGTTCACCTTGTTGTTCAGGTCTGTAGGTATTTTCAGGGGTTAGAGCCACAGCAATCATTCAAATCAGCTGCAAGCCAGAGAAGGTACTATAAAAGGCAGCTTAGTTTTGCCACAGCAGTGTGGGGTTTTGGTGGCTACTTTGTGTACTTGATTTAGTGGCTGTGTTCCATCCTGCAACATCTTTACCTATGCCTTGACTTCTGCTTGTTGCAGACTCTTCCTTTTCTCTGGTCTTATCACAGCTTTGCTAGGTCTCTGATCCTTGCCTTTGCTTCTGATTCTGCCCATGCCTTGCTGGTGTCTGACTTCTACTTGCTCTTGATTTTGCCTCTGGTCCTGCTATGCTTTGTTGCTATCTGAGTCTTGCTTGTGCCTGACTTTGCCTTTGCCACTGGTCCTACTGTATTCCACCAAGCCTTTCCTCTGCCTCCATCACTCATGCTCTTGGTGTTCCAGTCATAGACACATGCTACTTGTTTCTTTGAGCTGGCAGCTACTTTGTCTGATGCTTGGTCATGAACAGACTAGAGTGGAGGAGCCAGGACAGAAGACCTAAGCAAAAGCACAGTGATGTGATCTCTTCATTGTTCTGAATCGGGCTGGTGGGAGCATAACTCATGTACAGTCATGCTTCCTGATGAGTATCTAGATTCTGTTCCACATGAGTGTTCCATATTCTGCATGTTCTTTTTTCAGCTGCAGAATTGAATCGGTTCTTTGTGGTCTCTGTGCATCACACACATGGGTGCTGTGCCTGCACAATGCCTCTGTTTGGGAAGATTCTCCTAGCTAAGCCTAAAATTTTTGGCGGGAGTCCCATCCCACTCCCCTTCAGTATAAATAGGTGGGCTCCTGCCATTTTGTCAGTTTGCTTTCAACCGCCATTTGTAGTGCCTTGGGATTCCTAATGTTCTTTATTTACCTCACAATGTTACCTCAACTTGGTTCTTTTCTTTTTATACTTTTCCCCTCAAAACTTTTACAGTTTTCCTCTTTTACCTACATTTTCCCTTAAAATTTGTGGGTTTTTTACTTTCTATTGTCTCCTTTTTTATCTCAGAATTCTTCTCTCTTTCCCCTCTCCTCTTTTCCCTCTCTCTCGATGGCCTTCAAAGCAGCTTTCCAAAGGTGTGTGGCATTAAAATCCCATCCACCAATGGACATTTGCTTTGTTTGTTTTGCCTTGGTGAGGAGCACACAACTGACATGTGCCCTCATTGCCAAACATTTATAGAGCAAGCCCGAAAAAATAGGGCTGGCCCTCTGAAGATGGAAATGTGGGCAAGGGCTCTCATTGCTATGCAAGCCATTACCTGCAAGTCAAAAAACTGCTCATCAACTTCATAGGAGGCTTCAAATAAACACCTGTAGCCTGGTGCACCAAAACCAGCTTCTTTGGAGCTCAAAAAGCCCATCTTTTCTGACGTTTTGAGAAATGGAGAAAAGAAAGCATTAGAAGAGAAAGCACAAGGAGAAGAGAAAGCATAAAAGGTGGAGGAGCTGAAAGTGGCTAAAAATCAGGCCAAGAAAAGCCTGCAAATAAATCAAGGCACCGTTCTCCCAACTGCTGCTGAATGTGCCATTTTGCCTTTCCCACCAGTGGCCCCCGCTACCACTACAATGCTGCACCCACAATCAGCCCATGCCTGCCCAGGCATTTCGGCCATCACTACACTGGCCCAAGAAGAGCCAATTGAAGTCTGCTCCAACCCAGTCGCACCAACCTTCTCCAAAGGAGAAATACACTATCCCAATCTCCAGGGGCTCCTATTGCCTCTGCTGTCCACTGAATACACCATGCCAGGACATGAAACCATAAATGGTGCCTCCAGCATCTCATCCATCCTACCTAGATCTCTTGCTCAATCTGTCACCAATTTCTCTTCACCGTTCAGTTGAACGTTATGAACCCACCACTCCAACCTCTGGAATAGATCAGTACTGGGGATTGCCACCAAACTATGCCAAACACTACTTCTGTGGCTATCCATGCAAACATGTTCCACTGCCATTATCCATGGCCACCAACAGTGGACCAACCAGTCCCACACCAGGCCATGCAAGAACAACACCACTCGCAGGTCCCAGCTCCACAACCAGGACCAGGGCAGAGGCCTTCCTCTACATCTGCTAACATGACCTCATCTGATGTGATGGACTATGTCTCAGATTCCAATCCACACCCAGTGTCTGAGGAATTGGTTTCCACCTCAACAGGCAATGTTGTCTTTTCCCAAGGCCCCTTCCCAAGGCTTCTCCAAGGGAAGACCTAGGCCATTTCTTGGAGTGAATCCTCCAGATGGCAATGTCACTTGGTCTCCAGGCCCAACAGGTTACAAAACCAGCAGAGGACCCAGCGTACAACATAATCCAAACAGAGGACACATTGTCAGTAGCTATACTGTTCTACCAACATTGGCCTGCACCATGAGAGATCTCTGGCAGCTACCAACCCAGCCCCATTCCACATTTCCAATTACGAAGCCACAATGGGGAGGTACCAGGTCTTTCACTGGCTGAAGATTGAGGCTCTGACAACTTTTCTAGCTGACCAACAATGAGAGCTCACCAGGATGTTTGTATTTGAAGCCATCCAGCTGCCTAAACAGCAAATGTTGGAACAGGCTACCCATCAACTGTAACGCAAGGGCCCTTGTCAACACAGTCGTAATATGAAGGGATGCATGACTATTGGCTGCTAACCTCCCACAAGAGACCTGGTTCAGAATTGAAAGCCTGCCATTCGAAGGGGAAGGACTCTTCCATTCCAGAATGGATGAACACTGCCCAGAAAGCCAAGGCAACAGCTACATGTATAGCATTTGGCCCCTTCCAACTTACAAGAGCATGTAAGTGGCCATGACCCACGCAATGCCAGCCCTATACATCAGGCCCCCATACCATTTTCCTGGGCACCAACAACACCAGCAACCACTTGTAGCCCAACAATGTTGTGTGAGTGCCACGTGTTTCCAAAAACCCCTTAAGAGATGCCAAAAAGGGCAACATTGATGGGTAGCATGAACCAGTCCCCCTCTCTCTCCAGAACCTCCATTTGGTGACTGTCTAAAAGACTATTTCCCCAACTGGGAAACCATCACATCAGACCACTGGGCACTTTCTATAATACAACATGGATATAAAATTGAATTTGAGACCTTACCCACCTCTTGGAACAGTCCACCTAACTCCTCCCTCTTGAGTCCTAACAGAGGAAGTTAAACACCTTACTAGCAAAAGGGGCAATCTCTCTGGTCAACCGCCCCGAATGAAGTATGGCAAGGTTTCTAGTCAAAGTATTAATACTGGACATTCATGCATCTGCCAAACATATCAGACCTGGTAACGCAAAATCATGGCAACAATCTACAGCCTGATGTCCGGACACTTCACCTGAAGGCTTGGTTGATCACTGGATAGCAACTACAGTGGTACCTCAGTTCACGAACACCTCAGTTAATGACCAAATCAGGTCGCAAATAGAAATTTCAGAAAAAAAATTGCCTCAGTTCGCGAACTCCACATTGGGTGATGACCACGATCACGGCCATGTTGCCACACGAACACAATCGCAGCCATCTTCCCTGCATGAGCATGATTGTGATTGCGTTTCCACCTGTCTCCCCCCTGCCCCGAGCACAATTGCACCCGCCTTCCCTGCATGAGCACAATCGCTATCGCACAATTATTGTTTGGACTCTCCCTCTAAACAATAACCTCCCCCACACCTAGGTTACTGTACTGTACTTTGTTGTTCTTTGTTACTTTGTTTCAGATTTTTGTGATAAAAATATCTTTACAGAATGGATTAACCTTATTTATGTTGAACCTTATGGGGAAATTTGACTTGGCTCATGACCAATTCGGGTCGCAACCAGAGTTGTGGAATGGATTAAGTTCGTGAGCTGAGGTACCACTGTATGACCAACTTAAACCCACAAATTCAACACATTTTACAGGCAGCAATATGACCAAATACTAGATGCTCCTATTCCATCATGTGGAACAAGCTCAAGAGTTATGCAAGGGAACATGCCTTCGATCCGATGAAGACGCCAATAAATAGAATATTTGGCTTCCTTCATTCCTTATATCTCAGACCTTTGAAACTTTCCTCCATCAAGGGCTATCTCTCTGCCATTTCATCTTTAAGAGGCCCAATCAATGGATTCTCAGATTTCTCTCAACCCTATACAACGTAAACCCTCCCATCAGAACAATAGTCCCCAGTTGGAGTCTATCAGTGGTGTTACAAGCTTTGACAAAACCCCCATTTGAACCTCTTGCAACTATCGATCTATGACTGCTCTCAAAGAAGGTCTCATTCCTGGTGGCCATCATATCAGAGAGCAAGTAATCTGTGTGCACTGTGAATGCATCCTCTGTACCTGACTTTCCACAAAGAAAAGGTAGTCTTAAGACTAGATCCTGCCTTCCTTCCAAAAGTCTCCTCAGCCCTCCACCTAAATCAAGACATAATCCTTCCAGCTCTTTTCTCAGCTCCATCCTCACTGGTTGAAATAACATTGTATATGTTTGGCATATGGAGAACACTGGCCTTCTAACAGATCTCATATGGAGCTGATATGACTGTACATAAAATATGCTGACCATTCCAAGGGTGAACTGATCAGTTCGCAGCATTTAGCTCCCTGGGTCAAGTTGGCACACTTGAGCTGGCACAGCAACCCAAAGCCCACTTCACCAGGCCTGTATCAACTTCCGCTGCTCTTCATTCAGACATGGTACTACAGGAACTGTGTAAAGCAGCTACTTGATCTACACTGTCAACATTTGTAAAGCATTACTGGCTCAACGTTTAAAGCAAGATGGAACTGCTCCTTCAGTCATGCTGTCCTGTCCTCCATTCTTTAGTGACTACACCTCCCACTTCCTTCTCTAGCAAGCTTGCTAGTCACCCATATGTGTGATACATAGAGACCATGAAGAAGAAAGTAAGGCTGCTTACCTGTAACTGTTGTTCTTTGAATGTTCATCTGTGCATTCATACAACCCACCTGCCAGCCCCACTTTGGTGTTGGTGGTAACCTATCTTCCTTCTAGTTATAGTTATAGAGCAGTCAGGCTCAGAGGCCAAATGTTGGTCTCTGCATGAGCTGAGAAAATGGCAGAAGTCCTGCCTAAAATTCTAGGCTGAGCTGGGAGAATCTTTCAGAGCAGAGGCACTGCACAGGCACAGCACCCATATGTGTGAATGCACAGATGAACACTCAAAGAACAACAGTTACAGCTAAGCAACCTTACTAAATGGGATGAAACTAAAATAATACGAAGTTGAAATGGACTGGATGTGATTCACTCATGCCTACTGGAAAGTGCTCTATTACTCGTGTCTTTCTCTATAAGCTTCCTATAGATACCTGGCAGCCACTGTAGAAGCAGTCTGCTGGAATGGATAGGGTTCCAGCCTGATCCACCAGGGTTTCTCTTATGTCTAAATGGCCATATCTAGTTTCCATCTTAGACTGTACCCTATAAGACCTCATCCAGGTATGACACAGCATCTTCCTTTTTTGCATCTAGGATCTCATCCAAGACACTGACTTTTTACTTGAAAGACTCCATCACAACCTGGGAGGTGTTGGCTGTGAGCATGTCAGACACAAAAGGTAAAGAATTCTGGACAGCAGACAGGAGAGGAGAGCTGGGAAGAAGATGTTGGGCCATTGCCTACCTTCAAAAAATATCCTAAGTTGATAGTTAATGCTTTTAAGTGCTCTTGATTTTGAACAGTCATCCTTTCCTGCTGACCCTCTTTACAGGAATCTGTGTGTCTGAACCTTATGAGATAAGAGTAATGAAGGACTTCTTCATTGATCTACGGTTGCCTTACTCAGTAGTAAGGAATGAACAAGTGGAGATTCGGGCCATTCTCTACAACTATGCATCAAGGGATATTACGGTAAGCTTTGGGATTTGACAGGAACGTGTTCAGCAGTGAGGATAGAGAACAATTCTTGGATAGAGAACGAGGGATCCAACCACCAAGGGGGGGCGTCTGACCTCAGAACCCGCCCCCCCACAGCCACCACAGAAACCTACAACATTCTTCTGTCACAGAGACATGCTCATAGCATAGCAGATAATGTCCTCAGAATTGGTTTTAGGAGGAGTGTTAGGGGTCCAACCACAGGCCAAACTAGTCCTCCCATGCCTGGACATTTCCTGGCATTTTCTGCAGCCAAAAAGCTAACAAAGATAACCAAAGCCTTCTGATGCCTCAAAATCAAAGAGACACAAGAAACACTCTAAAAACCTTTCTTTAGTGCAACCATTTCTGATGGCTAAGCAAACTTACCAACACTTTGGTACTGAGGCCAGAACTGATCTCAGTCACATCTGTTCCTGGGGGGTGAGATCCATGATATCTCAGGTGTCAGTCCTGGTTCTCCACCAATTTCTTCCACACCAGCCCACTGGAGATATTCTTAGGATCAGGAATATTGTTTTGGCTTCCCCCTCAGTTCCTTCCCAGAGGCAGCTCACCTTTCCCAACTCACTTCTCTCTAGAGCTAATTTTTCATTACTGTCCACCTCCCTTACTTGGAGTGCCGCTGTTGTAACACTATGCCTGTAGTCCAGTAAAAGCTGCTTAACTGGCCAGCAAATAGCCCTCTGCCTGGCAACCAACCTGCTTAGCTAAGGCACTCACTGCAATTCAAGGGATGAGTAGCTTTGCCTCTTTCCAAAGCTAATGAGTATCCATCAGATTTGGCTTCTTCCTCTTCGGTTGCATTTTCTCTATCTTCTCTGGAAGCAGCTGGAGTTGCAGAGCAGAGCTGCTCAAGTAAAGGATCCCCCTCCTCTCCTGCTCAGACTATATGCTACTAAAACATCCCTATGGATGACTTCCTCCTCTCTGTCTTCACAGGTGCGGGTAGATCTAATGCACAACCCAGCAATCTGTAGCGCCTCTACCGCCAGGAACAAATACTCTCAGATAATCTCCATCAAAGCCAAGTCTTCCCGAATGATGCCATTTGTGATCGTTCCACTGCAATTGGGAGAGTATGACCTTGAGGTCAAAGCGGCTGTCCGAGGCGTGTTTTTGGCTGATGGTGTAAAGAAGAAGCTGAAAGTTGTGGTATGCCTAATAACTCTTGGAGGAAACTAGAGAGGAGGGGAAAGAGTGTGGAGCCACTCTTCTTGAGATGGAGGGAATTCACCCTGCCTTTTCACTCGCCTGCACTTTACTAATGTATCATGTTTATGCAGGCTTTGCAGAATGGAGCACATTCCTGAGGCACTACTTCAACTGAGAAGCAATGCTTTGTGGTGCTGGACCCGGTCTCAGACACCGGAGCTTAAATTCTCACTCGGCCATAGGGCTCACTGGGTGGCCTGGGATCACTTGCTGTTTCTCAGTCTGACCTACTTCACAAAGCAGACAGACCCACTGGGCACAATTCACCAGAACGCTTCCCTGTGCAAGTCCCATTAACATAAGCAGAAGCTGCAAACATCCACATGTGTATAGTAGGACCCTTGTACAGCTGCTCTTCACTTAAACAAAAGCTACAAAGGGAAAACTCCTGAGGGATGCTGCCTCCTTCTAAATTAGCAAAGGGTAAACCACCTTTGGAATTTCCACTTCAGCTACCCAATGTGTGGGGCCAAAGGAGGAGAATTCTTCAAGGTCTGCAGTTCTGCAGTCATTTACAGAAAGGTGAATGCCATTCAGTTAGAGCAGCTTATAGTACTAAAGATCCATAGGTCAGAGATAAACCACATACCATACATGCAGATACATGGGGATGCAGGTGGCGCAGTGGTTTAAACTGCTGTGTTGCTGGGCTGGTTGATCGAAAGGTCTCCGGTTCGAATCTGCACAACGGGGTGAGTTCCCATTGCTCCGTCCCAGCTGCTGCTAACCTTGCAGTTCGAAAGCATGCAAATGCAAGTAGATAAAAAGGTACCACTTTGGTGGGCAGGTAACAGCATTCTGTGCACTTTGGTGTTTAGTCATGCCGGCCACAGGACCACGGAGACTTGTCTGCAGACAGACGCTGGCTCCCTTGGCTAGGAAACAGAGATGAGCACCACCCCCTAGAGTCAGACATACCTGGACTTAACATGAAGGGGAAACCTTTACCTTTACACATGCAGAAGGTCCCAGTTGACATGAGAAGGTCTCCAGCTAAAAAGATCTCAGGTAGTAGGGTCAGGAAAGACTCTGACCCTGGAGAACTATATAGACAAGATTCGGCGGGATGGCTTAAGGTGTGGTGCCAGAAGGAACGCTTTGGGTTCTTCGACCACAGCACCCGGTTTCTTGCCAATGGACTTCTGGCAAGGGACAGGTTGCACCTCATGAGGATGGAGAAAAAAGGTCCTTTGGAGATGCTCTAGCGAGCTTTGTCCAGAAGATTTTAAACTGAGCTGGGGGCAGGAGGAGGGTCAGGCCCCCCAGAAACTTGTCCACACTGGACAAGTGAGGGGAGAGGATCAGAGCTCTGGGATCAGGGTGTTAGAGGTACTGCAGGGACTCCTGCAAAGAGGGAGCTGATATCAGGGAAGATGGGAGGAAGGAGGAGGCTGTGGATTCCAAAGAAAGGAAGCTGTGGGAAGGAGTTGAGGTGCATGTACCCTAATGCGAGGAGCATGGGTAATAAGCAGGAAGAGCTTGAAGCTCTCCTGGGAACAGGAGGGTATGACCTGGTGGCAATCACGGAAACTTGGTGGGATGAAAGGCAAGTCTGGAATGTAAACAAAGTGGGGTAACACCTGTTTAGAAAGGACAGGAAGGGAAAGGGGGGTGGGGGCGTGGCTTTATACGTCAGGGAAGGGATAGGATGCAGTGAGATAGAATGCAGCACAGATGGGGATCTGGTAGAGGCAGTCTGGGTGAAACTAAGGGGTTTTGACAGGGAGAAGGACCTGACAATGGGGGTAAGTTATCTCTCTCCAGGTCAGCTTGAGGCCTTGGATGATGTCCTGACAGATGAGAGTCTAAGGATATCTCAGGGGAGGGCCACAGTAATTATGGAAGATTTCAGTCTCCCAGATATTACTTGGGAGACTCACTCAGTGGTGACAGCCAGGTCACGTCGCTTCCTAGACACTATAGAGGGAGGGTTTTTCATGCAGAGGGTCCAAAAGATGTCAAGGGGGAAGGAACATCCTTGACTTGGTCTTGACCAACAGGGAGGAGCTGACAGATGAAGTACAGATTAGGGGAGCTCTGGATGAGAGTGATCACTCCATCCTTTGCTTTGAGATCAGGGGAATGGGGACGTGCAGCAGGTTGAGCACTAGAAGTTGGGACTTCAAGAGGGCCAACTTTGGCCAACTGAAGGCCAGACTGGGGAAAGTCTGCTGGGATAGGTTACTGGAAGGTAAGCGAGTTGAGGAGGGGTGGATGGCACTCAAAGGGGAGGTTTTGGAGGTAAAAGCCTTGACAATACCTCTAGTTAGTAAGGTGGGGAGGCGGAGGAGAGTGCCGCCATGCATGCAAAAGGAGGTGGTTAGAGGGATTAGAACCTCTGTACGAAATGGGTACTAGGGCAATTATACAAAAGGGTATACTGGGAGGCCCGATGCAGAAGGATTCTTCACAAGGCTAAGGCTGATTAAAAGCTGAGACTTGCAAAGAATATCTTGAGCAACCAAAAGTGCTTCTATCAGCATGTAAATAGCAAGAGGAAGGGGAGACAAGTAGTGGGACCACTAAGTAAGGAGGAAGGGGCTCCATTGGCTGATATGAGGGAACAGGCACAGATGCTAAATGAGTGTTTTGCCTCTGTGTTCTCCCCAAAGCAGGATGGGGGAGAACTGCATGGGAGATTAGATGAGGCCAGGGACTTAGGGGCACAGATTAGAGTCAGCCCCCTAGAAGTCAAGGGGCTCTTCAAGGCACTGGACATTACAAAGGTGCAGGCCCTGACGGGTTACACCCGAGAATTGGCAGGGGTTCTCTCAAGCCCACTGGCCTCCATTTTTGAGGCCTCGTGGAGAATGGGTGAAGTTCCAGGAAGTCTGGAGGGTGGCATCAGTGGTCCCAATTTTCAAAAAGGGTAGTAGAAAGGACATGGGGCATTACAGACCAGTTAGCCTTACGTCCAGTGTAGGAAAAACAATGGAAAGGCTCATAATAGCTAGAGATCTAGTGATGCTAGTTAGGGAAGTGAGGCTGGAAGCAACACAACACAGCTTTGGCAATAACAGGTCCTGCCAGACAAACCTTGTGAAATTCTAAGGCAAAATTTCAAGGTGGTAGATGGAGGGGATGCAATGAATGTGGTATACCTGGATTTCAACAAGGACTTTGACAAAGTGTCCCATGATATCCTGCTTGGGAAACTGGGGAATTTTGGGATACACCAAAGCACTGTCCGGTGGATTAGGGCATGGCTGACTGACCGAAAGCACAGGAGAACCATTAGTGGGGAATCATCAGGATGGCGGCCAGGAACTAGCGGGATCCCCCAGGGCTCTGTCCTGGGGCCGATCCTGTTAAATCTTTTCATCAACAACATGGAAGGGGTGAACAGTCTGCTGATCAAATTTGCAGACAATACTAAAACCGGGGCAGTGGCCACAACTGAGGAGCAGGTACTCCAGATCCAAAAGCATCTGGACAGACTATGGAAGTGGGCAGGAGACAACAGGATGGCGTTCAATGTGAATAAGTGCAAAATCTTGCACTTGGGGCAAAAGGATGGGTGTGATAAGTACAGGTTAGGGGACAAGTGGCTGGAGAGCAGCACTTGTGAAAGGGACCTCGGGGTGCTGGTTGACTGTAGGCTAAACATGAGTCAGCAGTGTGATGCGGTGGTTAAGAGGGCGAACACCACCCTTGGTTGTCACAGAGGTGGGTAGCGACCTGTTCTCCCCTTCAGAGGGCGACAGGATGCACACCGATGGAGTGAAGCTCGGGGAACCAAGATTCAACTTGGATGTCAGGAAGTACTTCCTGACAGGACCCTGGGGGTATGGAATGGGCTTCCACGGGAGCCCACGGTTGAGGCCCCATCAGTGAGGGTGTTCAAGGATAGGCTAGACATGCACATGGTAGGCATGTCGTGAGTGGAGCTTGCTGGAACCGGGGGTTAGACTAGATGGCCCTGGAGGCCCTTCTGACTTGCTCTGTTTCTATGTTTAATATAACACAGTTTGGTGAGTGGTTGTACTTCTATGATACAATACATGCTTTGCATGTAGAAGGGCCTAGGATTTCTGACCCTGGCATTTCCATTTAAAAGGATCTGAGGTGAGCTGGGTAAAATCTTTCCCTGTGTTCTTAGGTAGGTGCTACAAGTGAAAGGTGACAATAACTAATTTCACATATATTATGTCCTGCTAACAAGGCCCACTCCAGCAAGCTTTCCTAGCTGAGATGGTGCTGAAAGTGGGCCTGGAGGCTGAATGTAGCCACACTTCTAATTTCCCACCATGTCCTAGAAAGGCCAGGGTATCTCGAAACTTAACAGCTGTCTATATCCAGTGCTCTAGTACTGTTTGGAGTACTGTGACAGAAAATACTTAAAGGGGCAAGCAGTGAGTCCTGCTGGGGTGTGGGTCCTGTAATGCTGGATACTGATACAAGTCTTACCTTCTGAGTAAACTTTCGTCGGCCTCCTTTGTCTCGGTGGGCTCCAGCAGCTAGCTAGTGTGTTTACAGCAGTTGTATGGATTATCACTAACTACTGGATACAAAGACTTACTAAGGACATGTAAGATGCTACCTGTGGATAAGTTGTGACTGATTTCATAGTCACAATATTTTGCATCCCAACCCTGTGCATGTTTGAGCTCCTCTGTGCCCAGAAAAAGGAACATCAGATTTAAGCAGTTGTGATTGTTATGTTCCATCACGTAATCTCTTATTTATGGCGACCCTATGAATGACTGCCTTCCAAAATATCCTGTCCTTCACAGTCCTGCATAGTTCTTGTAAATTCAAGGCTGTGACCTCATTTGTGGAAATGATCCATCTATATTTGCTGTTCCTCTTCTTCTGCCTTCAATTTTCCCTACTATTATTGTCTTCCCAGGTCACTAAAGTGTGGATGAACTCATCTTTGCATTTGTATCAACAACTGAATCTGATACACTTGATTTATGTTTTTGTGTTGCTCTGAGTTTCTTTTTGTTGAAATGTTAAATCTTGTCTGAATTGAGGTTTTGTTAAAAGGCAGTTCTTGTGCTTTTTTTCCTTACTAGCCTGAAGGAGAGCTGAAAAGGCTTGTAAAAACAATTCAGTTGGATCCAGTTAAGCATGGAATTGGTAAGTTTCTGTTTAAAGCTCTCTCTCCACTCAGTCTTGAATTTTGTGAAGGCTCACCTAACCTCTATTGAACATAGAAACTGATGTGCATGGAAAGCACCACCAGTATTGTGAATTGTAAGGCTCAGAAATACCTTTCTTCAGCATGGGACAACATTTAAGAAATGTTGCCCTGCTCACCCAGTTTTGAACCTATATACCAATTATTTTTGTGTTCTTTTTTCTTTCTTTCTTTCTTTTTTGTGATTAAAAAAAATCTATAATTCTATTACATTATACTTTCCTTCTGTCCTGCATACAAAACCTGGAGACATTTTGAAAAGTTCAGATAATACACATTTCCTACTGAAAATATTGGACATGGCCTATATTTATAGTTGGTTATAGTTTATAATTAGTAAAATATAGTTATAGGTTATAGTTGGTTATATGTTTATAGTTAGTTAAAGAGTAAGCTACATTCCTTTGTCAACCCCTACAGCTGTCACCTTTTATCCCATCCTAGCTATTTCCCCGACTTTGTCCCATTGTTTAGCACCACACACATTTCTCCAGGGATGGAAAGTATGTGGTCCCTCAGATGTGATTGGATTTCAGCTCTCATGATCTCTCACCTTTGACCGTACTGGCTAGAGATCATGAGTGTAGCCATCTAGCAACTTGCAGAGGATCGTACTTCCTGTTCTCCTGTGTGTCTAGGGCTTGTATGGAGTAGGAGATGGTGTACGTGGGTGCAGAAGATCGTATCCCCATGAGAGATGTACATTCTTTTTCAAACGATGGTCTGCAGCCAATAAGGCCATGCATTTTCTTAAAGCTTCTCTACATGAGACATTTATTGTGCATTTGTGTTGTTAGCTGAGGTTCATCCTTCAAACAATCACAAGCTACAGACAATTTTTCTTGCAAAACTGTATTTATTGCTCCCAAATACAAATCACCCTGAACAGATTTCTGAGTATGCACAGAGCAGTTTGTTGAACCAATCTAGTCTTTACTTCCAGGAACACTTCTCATGAACATGCCTGGTCCCCATCTGCTCATTCAATTGGGCCTCTTGCCTCTGTCGCCTTCTCGCCATGGGGAGGAGAGCAGGGGGTTGCTGGTCTGTGCCTGAGAATTCTTCATCTTCAAAGACCCCTCCCACTGTCATTCCCAGAAACTACCTGGCTGGGCAAAAAGGTAATCCCCTCTGCCTCCCTCATTTCAGAATGCTGACCTAGCCCATCCTCCACAATCCCACTATAATCTGTTTCACATTCTAATTTCGAATCATCTGGGATGCAGCCAACAAATTTAAATCTATGCGAAGCTCCGTTTCTCTAGCCAATAATAAAAAGAGTCCCAAGTTTGATAGAAGTCACTATCTTCTTTCTCCTTCAGTGACAAAGTCAATCTGTCCATTTCTGCACAGTCCAAGATCTATTTTTAGGATCAGTTCATCGGTGGGTGGCTCTTCT
This sequence comes from Varanus komodoensis, assembly GCF_004798865.1. Classification (NCBI taxonomy): domain Eukaryota; kingdom Metazoa; phylum Chordata; class Lepidosauria; order Squamata; family Varanidae; genus Varanus; species Varanus komodoensis. The sequence continues at coordinate 4,536,022 of NW_025335972.1, forward strand.
CTCTTCCAGTATTGGGCAAATGCAATCCTCACTGAAGTAATTACATGTAAAGTCAAGTACATTTCTTGTTTACTAATATTATCAGGTATATTTCCTAATAAGAAAACTTCAGGTTTAAAAGCTAAAGATTTTTATAACATTTCCTCAAGCCATTTATGTATTTTAATCCAATTCTTTTTCGCTTTATCGCAAGTCCACCACATATGATAGAAGGTACCCAATTTATGTTTACATTTCCAACATCCATTTGACATATTTGGAAACATCTTGGCTAGTCTATTTGGCAACAAATACCATCTATAAAACATTTTATACACGTTTTCTTTATATGAAGTTGCTAATGTTACCTTAATATTTCTTTCCCACAGCTTTTGCCATTTTTCTAATTCAATATTATATCCAAAGTTTTGTGTCCACATTATCATAGTTTCCTTAACCTGTTCATCTTTAAAAAAAAAAAAAAAATTAAATTTTAAACCAATACTAAAAACATCAATCATCACAAACATCGGAACTACTGGGTCAGCCCCTTACTACATATCTTTTAACATTCTGTAATCATATTCAGATCCATTTATGAAATCTTAAAAACATTTTTATATCTAAATCATGTCCCGTTTCTCCAGCCAATAAAAAAAAGAGATTCCAAATTTGATAGAAGTCACCATCTTCTTTCTCCTTCTGCGGTAGGATCAGTCCATCCATTTTTTACAAAGTCCTGTTTTTCTTGACCAATATTAAAAGAAAGACTCTCCAAATTTGGTAAAAGTCAATATCTTCTTTCTTCTTCCATAGTAGCTTCAATCTAACCAACTCTACACAATTCAAGATCTTTTCATTTTTCTAATATTAAACAAATAAAATCCTTCAAATACATTTTTTGCTTATTAGTATTCCAATCCAATATCTACTAAAAAGGAAAGCAAAAGAGAAGAAAAGTTCCAAGCTTAAAAAAGAACTAAAGACTTTTAACCCGATTTAGGTTCACATGTCTAACATCCATTTAGCATCTTTAAAGACATCATATCTAATCTGTTTGATGACAACAATTACCTATGATATCTTTTAAACAAATTTTCTTTGAGCTAATTTATTAAAGTTTCATCTAGCTTGCACTTCACTTAGTCACATACAATTAACTCCTTATAAGAGTCCAGCTCCTTACAATCTTTAACATATCTCGCTTATAAAAAGAAATCTACTTAGTACAGCTCCTCCTACTCCCATAATAATCATTTTCTAGTATAGCAATTCAAAGACAAAAGAGTCATGTAACTTAGCTTTTGGTCGTTCATTTTTAAGATAAAAAAAAGAAAAGAATCTCTTATTTACCCTTATGTCACCCACAAAGAAAAAAAAAGACTCAACTCCTATTGTTATCCTTCTTAGTTCAGTTTAAATGATATAATCTCTTCATAATTCAGCACATTTAAATGTAGAGAAGCTTCCACATTAAAATCATATACCTTAGCCTTTCCATACCACAATAAACATGCCAACCCATTTATACCATTCCTTTTTAAAGCAACACATTATCTCATTTCTTTTTTACACCTCTGCCCCACCGCTTTTGTTTTAATAAGGTTTGTTGAAAATCAATATTTTTCAACTTTACATCTCCACCCCATCTTTCTCCCCTTGGTGTCATTTGTTGAAAATCAACCCACTTCAAAGTCTGTATTTCAATCTTCACTATTTCTTGCTTTATCTTCAGTAATTGTAGCATTTGTTGTAGGTCAGTATTTATTCCCAATGGCTGTGTTTCTTGCTGCAAATCAACCTTCACTGTTTCTTCTTCCACAGAGTCAAGTATAGTTAATTCGGGATCCATCCATCCTTCAGAAAAAAATATTCCTTCTTTTAGTGGCCAAAATAGTTTCTCTTTCTCTAATATAGCAAATAAATTCCATGATAGTTTATTTATTGGTTTTGCTAGTTTTGTTTCTTTATCCACATTTTCAAATTTTTCATATACTTGTTGTGTTTCTTGTATATTCTATTCAGTTTGGGATTGCACACCAACCACCACCTCATTAAAAGAAGCATCAAGTTTATCAAAACACTCTTTTTGTTCAATTGAGAAGATTTCCTGTTGTATCAACATCACCTCTTGGGATGTTTGTAAAGCTTTTAAAGATTCTTGTATTGCCAAGAATATTCTCTTTAGTTCTTCCATTGTTACAATAATTCCAATAGCCACAGAATGGCAACCAAGGCCAATTCCACTTTTCTTTTCTCTAGATCACTAGCAGTCAGAAGGTTGGCAAATTGCCAAATACTTTGGCAGAGGTCCCAGAAACGCAGGAGAGAAAATGGAGATTCTTATATTCTTGTGCCAATTAATTCCACCATAGTTATTATTCCTCTTTCTTTTTCTTTTCCTCAGTCCCAACTTTCACATGCATTTCAAACTCTCTCTCTCATATAAAATTTAAATCTTCTCCCCTTGCTGTTTCAAAAACACCATGGGGCGGGGAGAGGCATTCCTCCTTCCATCAACGGGTCTCTTTTTTTTCCCCTTCTTTATACCAATTAGCAACAGGTATAGTTTTTCCACAAGTAGTATTGCAAAAGGAAAATAGGAATGCTCACCCAAACAGTCATCACGTTAAAGAAGAAAGCATCCCACAATGTGAAAAATATCCTGGCGAGTGTCCAGTTGATCTTGGCAGAAGTCCAAACAGATATCCAAAATGATTGGTCGAAGTTTTAAACTTCTATCACTTAATTGCACCGTAATTATTTAATTTAATTTTTCCCCCTTAGAGAGGTTAGAGGAAAAAGTCTTTTTCTTCGGCTTCAACTTGGACAAAAGCCTCAGCACTCTCTCATCTCAGTCACCACCTAAACATCCGGAGGGCTTTTTCTTTTCTTAATGTCAATTATAAACAAATGCAGCTTTTCCACGGGTAGTATTGCGAAGAGAAATAAAAAATATTTACCCAGCAGTTCCAGTGCTTATCTGGCTAATAAAGATCCTAAGCTAATCTTCTAAGATGTCGAGAACTTGAAGGGGCTGGACCACCCCATGTTACTCAGTTGAGAAATATCTGAATTTCTCCCAGCAGATATGAGATTGCCATCTCATATCAAGCCAAAAGCGTGCCCAGGTAATCTGTCTTCGCCCCTACAGGGCTTAGAAGAGCCTCCCATGACTCACTGCCGAGCAATACCGGCGTGATAACAGAGCCCCGTTAATCACAGCCGTCTTGTTCCAACGCCATCTTCCTTTCCCCCAACCTGTTCATCTTCCATTCTCCTATCTAGTAAGAAATTATATAGTCTTTTAATCATTTTCTCATCTGATTTAAGCATCACCTGATCAAATGCTGTTAAAGCTTTATAAAAGCCCCACATTCTATAGTCTTTAGCATATCTCGATTGTATCTGCACCTTATGCCACCAAGAAATATTAGATCCTTGTTCTTGTATTTCTTGATTCAATTTCAGTCCTCCATCATTATCCAAAATGTCATCATATCTTATGATCACTTCGAAATTCAATGCATTTGGATATACAAGAGCTTCCATAGGTGAAAACCATCTTGGTAATTTATTATACAGTTTTGTCTTTAACTTTTCCCACACCGACATTAATGATTTCCTAATATAATGACTTAAAAAACAATCATGTGCCTTACACTTTTCATACCACATATAAGCATGCCAACCCATTTGCAAATCATGCCCTTCGAGATACAAGATTCTCTTATTTCTTAAATTTATCCATTCTTTTAGTCACATTAAAACAGAAGCTTGATAATACAGCATCCAGTCAGGAAGACCAAAACCCCCATTCTCTTTAGCCTCATGAAGTGTTTTTAATTTAATCCTTGGTATCTTCTTTCTCCATATAAATCTCGAGATTTGAAAATTTAAATCATCAAAAAAATGTTTATCAATTTTTATGAGAATCATTTGGAATAGAAACAAAAGCTTTGGTAATATATTCATTTTAGCTAGCGCTATTCTTCCCAGCAAGGATAATTGCAAATTAGCCCATTTTTCCAAATCACTCTTAATTTCCTTAAATAGTTTATCATAATTGTCTTCTTTCAGAGTGGTACACTTAGCTGTAAGATAAATTCCTAAGTATTTAACCTTTTTAACAATCTGAAAGTCTACTTGTTCCACCAGAGTTTTTCTCTGCTCCTGTGTGAGATTTTTTACTAACAATTTCGTCTTTTCTCTGTTTATTTTCATCCCAGTAACCTCGCCATACTTTTCAATCCTTTGTAGGAGTTTAGGCATTGTTACTAAGGGTTCCTCAAATATGAAAACTAGGTCATCTGCAAATGCTTGCAATTTATAGCTTTCATCTCTAATTCTAATACCTTTAATGTCCATATCGTCCCACAATTTGTGATACTTCACTCACATAGATTTGTTGGGACCATTTCAGCACATTGGCATGTTCCAGGTCCTCCTTTTACCTAGCCACTTTTGCAAGGTATTTTAAATCAAGAAAAGCCTAGTATTAAATTTCAAATTGGAACAAAGGTCTTGTGAAAAGTTACACATTCTCTATGCTGAAGCTATGCTACCGCCATCTTGTGGTTGATCAATGGCTATATAGAAGGGCAGAGAAAAATGACACCTCTGGCCTCTGTCGAGATGGTGCCATCATCCTTAAACTGTTTTTCTTCTGTCCTTGTAATAATGTCTGTGCATTTCATTCTACAATCCAGCAGTTTGCTTTACCTATTTATTAGGATATTTTTACCTCGTCCAATACAAGTCGTCTCTGGATGGCTTACAATATAATAAATAAGTAATAAGTACATCAAACCATGACAAGATAAAATGCGACCGAGGATCTATCAATAAAAACATTATTAAAATATTTAAAATATTGGGTAAATAAAAAGGTCTTGACCTGGCGCCGAGAAGCATATAACATCGGTGTCAGACAAACCTCTCTGCAGAGCACATTCCATAGCCGGGGTGCCACCACAAAGAAAGCCCTTCTCCGAGTGTTCTCTCTCCTAACCTCCTTCATGGAGGGTTCCTCGAGCAAGGCCTCCTCTGCTGCAGATCTTAAGGGGCAGGAAGGCATATAGGGAAAAAGACATTCCTTTAGGTATCCTGGACCCAAGCCATTTAGGGCTTTATAGATCAATACCAGCACCTTAAATTGGGCCCAGACTTCAATGGGAAGCCAGTGTAGCTGATAGAGGACTGGTGTTATATGAGAATAGCGACCAGCCTCCGACAGCAATCTGGCAGCTCTATTTTGATCCAGTTGAAGTATCCAGGCAGTCTTCAATGTCAGCCCTACATAGAGCACGTTGCAATAGTCCATCCAGGAGGTTACCAGAGTGTGTGTCACCAGTGCTAGGCAGTGCCCAGGTAAGGGCGCAGCAGTTGGATCAACCAAAGCTGAAAGAAGGCACTCCTCACCTAAGCCACCAGGGACAGCTCTGGGTCGAGGACCACTCCTAGGCTGCGGACCCTGTCGTTTAGAGGGAGTGCAACCCCACCCAGGACAGGACCAAAATAACTTACCTGAAAACGCGAACTGCCCACCAAAAGGACCTCCATCTTATCTGGATTGAGTCTCAGTTTGTTGGCCTTCATCCAGCCCATTACCTCGGCCAGTCACTGGTTCAGGACAGCCACTGCCTCACCTGGATTGGTTGTAAAAGAGAGCTAGAGCTGGGTGTCATCAGCATACTGGTGACTCCACAGCCCAAACCTCCTGATGACTTCTCCCAGTGGTTTCATGTAGATGTTGAAGAGCAAAGGGAACAAAATGGAACCCTGCGGTACTCCATGGTAAAGTAGTCATGGCACAGAGCTATAGTCCCCCAGCACCACCTTCTGGAATTGGCCAGATAGGAGTGGAACCACTGCCATGCAGAGCCTCCAACTCCCAACCCGGCCAGCCTATCCAGAAGAATACCAAGGTGTATGGTATCAAAAGGAGCTGAGAGGTCCAGGAGAACCAACAGCGACACACTCCCCCTGTCCCTCTCCCTCCATACAGGGTGACCAAGGAAGATTCAGTACCGTAACCGGGTCTGGAGCTGAACTGAAATGGGTCCAGATAATCCATTTCATCCAAGAGTGCCTGGAGTTGTCCCACAACCACCCACTCCAACACCTTGCCCGAAAATGGGATGTTGGCCACCATCCCATTTTTGGGCTTTGCCAAATACTTACCTTTTCTTCACCAGCTTATGAGAGATAAAGCTCAGTGTATGATTATGTCTTGAACGCACATTTACCAATTGCAGGTAACAACTGTATTTCTGTCGTCTTGTAATATTTCATTTTTTTCCATTTTTTCCATTTTTTTCAGATGGAGTCCAGGAAGTGGCGATTCGGTCCAATGATTTAGGAGATATTGTTCCCAATACAGAACCAGATACCAAAATTAGCATTATAGGTAAGTTACTTTTAAGTATGGGACTGCAGGGTTGTAGAACTGAAAATAATAACGTCCTCCTCACTCTCTTTTTGCTGCCATACCTCTTGATGAATGGACAGCTGGGGCAACTGCTCAATGAATGAACTTTTCAGATGGATGGGATGTTTCAGGTGCTCTCAGTGACAGGAGGGATGGGGACCTTCCTACAGATATTATCCCCCTCCCCCAGCAGTATAAGGCTTTAAGGGGAATAACCATATACTCAACATCTAATTTTAACACCCCTCAATTTCCTAAATAAAGTTGGGGGGAAACAGAATTTTGCAGGAAGTATTGATGCACTACATCCTGCACACACAGGATCCCTGTCTACTTCAAGGAGGCCTCAGAATGGGAGATCGTGTAATCAAGATCTTGTGGCCTTAAGGGCTCTCCCCTTCCAGTGGGCAGCCACTACAATATAAAAACTGTACTTTAACTTGTATTTTAACTCCACAGTTCCCACTGCCTTCCTGCCTTGACATTCTTTTTCTGGTCAGGAAACCCCGTGGCTGAGTTTACTGAATACTCCGTGGATGGGACCAAACTGGACAAGCTTCTTATTGTCCCTTCTGGCTGTGTAGAGCAGAACTTGCAGAAAATGACACCTACAGTGATTGCCACCCACTACCTTGACAGCACTGGGCAATGGGATAAGATTGGACTTGAACGAAGAACTTTTGCAGTCCAGCAGATCATGAAGGGTAAGGCAACCAGGCATGTCTCCGGACTTGTGCTCTCTGCATGTCAAGACAGAAGTGTCTTGTATCTTTGGGTAATTCAGTAAGATGATGCCTGGAGGAATGTTATTATCATCATTATCACTGCATCTATATCTCACTTTTTTCTTCTTGCAAGGAACCCAAGGCAGCTTACATAGTTCTTCTCCACTCCATTTTATCCTCACAGCAACAACAACCATCTGTGAGACAGACTGGGCTGAGAGTCTGACTCACCCAAAATCACCCAGTGAGCTTCATTGCTGGGCAGGGACTAGAATCTGGATCTCCTGGGTCCCCAGTCCAACTCTCTAACCACCATATTATACATCTTGCTGTCTGTGTGATTGCGCCACAACATACCTAGATCTGATAATGATGACGAATTTATCAAGTGCCTAGTATTCTTGTTCTTTATAGAGAACAAAACAGAAGACCCACAGTCTAATAGACACCATAAAATAGTTCTGAAGATCTATCTGTTCTACAGCCCAAATTCCAAGTCCCTTCATGTCCTGGGCTTGTATGCCATCTTGATTGGAGTTATGGACAGTGTGCAAAGGAGGAATCCAGCAGCTTAGCCAGGGCTTGGAGAACTTGACTGAGTTCATTTCTCCATGTGTCTTTCTGCACAGAGAAAGAAAAACGGGTTTTGGGAAGCTCAAAGTGCTGAAATGGCAGATGGAAGTGCAATCCAGCAGCTATCCTGAACAAGTTTCCTTAGGTTCTCTCACCCAGTGGCAGTACAATGTAGTTCATGCACTTCAAGCTGCCATTTCTACCTGGATGCACCTGACCCTGATATAAAAGGGAGGAGGAGGAGAACACCAGGTACAAGGACCATAATTGACCAGCAAATAGAATAACCCTTGAGCTTGCAGTTCTAGCAGAAGAGAAGCCAGTATGGTAGTTAGTCTAACGCAGGCATGTCCAACGTCCAGCCCGGGGGCCAATTGCGGCCCGTTTTCAAATTTCGAGCGGCCCGCAGCCTCTTCTCCCTGCCAGCTTAGCCTGTCACTCATCCCCGCTGGCCGGCATTTTTCCCTTCACCGCACAGTGGTTCCCACAGCTGTCCCCTGCTGCCTCCTGCTCCTTCAAGGCTGGTGGTTATATTTCACCAGAAGATGGAAGTAGACCTGAGTCAGCACTCTCGCCACGTGACCCTTGTGACACAAGGCTTGTGTGCCCATTTCTAAAATGGCGACTGTAACTAAAAAAAGGAAAGTTGACAGCAAGGGCCGCCGCTTCCAGGACAAGTGGAAATTGGAGTATTTTTTCACTGAAATACGAAACAACTGTGTCTGCCTAATTTGCCAGGAGACTGTGGCTGCTTTCAAGGAATTCAATATCAAGAGGCACTACCAGGCGAAACATGCTAACTACAACAAGCTAACTGGGAACGAACGTGGCAAAAAATGGAAGGAACTGGAAGGTGCTTTAACGGCACAGCAGCGCTTTTTCACAAGAGCCCGTGAGTTAAATGAAAATGCCATAAAGGCAAGCTACGAGGCGGCAACGCTGATTGCCACCCACTGCAAACCTTTTACTGAGGGTGAATTTATTAAAGACTGCGTGATGAAAATGGTGGAGAAAATTTGTCCTGAGAAGAAGCAAGTTTGCCAATGTTTGCCTGGCTCATAACACTGTGGTACGGAGAACTGAAGAAGTTTCATCGGATATTAAGAGACAGTTAGAGGCAAAATAAGTGGAATTTGACTTCTTTTCGTTAGCCTGCGACGAAAGCACGGATGCATCTGACACCGCTCAGTTATTGATTTTTTTGAGAGGAGTGGACAATGACATGAACGTGAGTGAAGAGCTACTTGACCTCCAGAACCTTAAGGACCAAACAAGAGGAACAGATTTATTTGTTTCTGTTTGTTCCGCCATAGATGACATGAAACTACTGTGGAATAAAGTCACTGGGATTATTACAGATGGCGCACCTGCCATGGCTGGCGAGCGAAGTGGATTATCGACCCTAGTCTGTAACAAAGTCAGCGAAGAAGGAGGCAAAGCTATAAAACTCCACTGTATTATTCACCAACAAGTTCTCTGTGACAAACGTCTGAAATATGATCATGTTATAAAACCGGTGATGAAGGCTATTAATTATATTCGCTCCAAAGCCCTGTGCCACCGTCAGTTTCAACACTTTCTACTTGACATCCAGGCTGAATACGGAGATGTTGTATATCACAATGAGGTAAGATGGCTCAGTTGGGGGTCTGCACTGCAGCGCTTCTACTCTCTTAGGGAGGAAATCAGACAATTCTTGGCAAAAAAGGGACAACCGATGCCAGAGCTATCTGATCCTGTTTGGCTGGCTGATTTTGGATTTTTAGTTGACATAACACGACATCTGAACATGGTGAACACGAGCCTTCAGGGGCAAAATGCAGTGGTAAGCCAACTGTATTCACATATCAAAGCCTTTGGGACCAAGCTGCTACTTTTCCAAAGGCACCTGTCACAAACGCAGCCCAATACCACACATTTCCCATCGCTGCAGGAAATAATGACCAGTTTTCCACAGAACAATATGAGTGCGCAAATAAGGAGGTATGAAGCAGACATCTCATCTTTTATATTGTTATTTCTTGTATTTTAATTTTATGTTGTGAGCCGCCCCGAGGCTTCGGCGAATGGGGCGGCATAGAAATGTTTTAATAAATAAACAAAAATAAATAAAATCTCTGACTGAGGAGTTTCAACAGCGCTTTTGGGATTTTGCAGCTATTGAAAAGGAGATCACGCTTTTTTCATCTCCTTTCTCTGTGGACCCTGATGACTCCAGACCACCTGCAGCTGGAGCTCATTGAGCTGCAGTGTGACGCCGAGTGTCGCAGTCGGCACCAATAGCTCCCTCTTATCAACTTTTACCGCCAGCTGGATAAAGACAGGTTCCAAGAGATTCGAACATTTGCTAAGAAAATGCTGAGCTTGTTTGGTTTGACATACTTGTGCGAGAAGACATTCTCGGTTCTGAACATTAACAAGAACCGCATGAGGACAAGACTAAGTGACTTTCACCTGCGTGACATCCTGCACATCAAAACTGCTGTTTTTGAGCCAGACCTGGCCTATATAATCCAGTCGAGATCTCAGTATCACCCTTCACATTAGTGCAGTTATTTGTTTAGTCTTTCATAAAATAGTTCATTTGCATTTAATGTTAATGGTTCAAAGAATGTCAGGCTGAATGGTCGGCCCCCACACATTTTCACCTCACCAAATCTGGCCCTCCTTGCAAAAAGTTTGGACACCCCTGGTGTAAGGTGACCTGATGGAATAGGCTTTCCTGTCTCCCTTCTCTGTTGGTTATAGCCAGTGGAAATGGCAACTCAGAGTGAATGAGCTAGACTTATAGTGGCACTGAAAGTGCAAGTAATTGCTAGGAAAGCATCCCATATTGAGGGACCAGAAAGGAGGGGGTGAAAAGAATGCATTGCAGGGTAAAAAGAAAAGCACAGATTCGCTGAGACAATACAGCATAAAAGGAGGAGGTGTGAGGCTTCTTTCCCTGCAGGTGAAATCCTGTATGTTGACTCTGCATATCGGGATGTATGCAGCTGTAGCAGCATTTCTCAGCTCACCTTCTATTCTTCTGCTTTTCAGGTTATACACAACAACTGGCATACAAGAAACAGGACCACTCCTATCCTCCTTATAGCGGCAGCAAGTCCAGCACTTGGTAAGTGCAGTACTTCTCCAGCCATGCTCTTCCATCATGGATGGACTTTTTTTAAGAATGTTTTCTTCAGTTTTCAACAGCTTTTCAGAAAAAAAACTTGTTCATTCCCTAAGCCTAATTTGACAGCTGGTTCCCTGCCTCAGCTGGATAGTAGGATATAGTCAGAGAAAGTCCCGTGTAGCTTATTCCTACCTCTCATATAAAAGGTTTTCCTTATATAAACGTTAGCTGCCATCTTCCATGGTTCAATACCCAGTCAAAGGGTAGCAACAAGCAGCAAGCAGTGAGGAAAGTTGACAGCCCTGATGAGCTACTCTTATTAGAAAGTCCATTACATTAGCAATAGTCCTAGCATGTAATAATTGAATAATTCTTTCAAGTGACTTTCTAAATAAGAGCTTTAATACTAAAATGAAATAACTTCAGTTGAGTCTGCTGAAAGACTTTTCTGCATCCAGGAACATCAGTGCACAACCTCTTCTGAATAATTTGCTAATGCAAACATATCCAGAATGTGTTATATTTTGTTGGATGTTTATTAATTTATTTATTGAATTTGTTTGAGAGCCAGCCATTAGTTCACACTCTCAGACATGAATATTTAGAGTTTTAATAGCATTGCTTTATCATTGGGATGTTTTGTATTGTTACTTTATTTGTAAACCACTCCGTGATGCATTAGGAAGAGCCGTATATACAGCTGATTAGTTAAACAATACTGTGCTTGCATGCAACTTATAGCACACAGACGCACACTTGTTTATCAGCCTTCAGTCCCAGTCCTGCTCTTCTGCAAGCTGGAGACAAAGCTGAAGCTGTCAAGCAGTGCACCTGGCTGCACATTGAGCCCTTGCATTCATTCAGATAAAGGCTTTCATTCAGATTAGCAAGGAATGTGTACACATGTAATGGCATTTGGTATGAGAAATAAAGTCGATGGATGGATATACCATGCCATGCATAAGGGACAGCATATGAAACTTTTAAATAAATAAATAAACAAAAGTACTGAAGAGTGAGAAGAAATGGGCATTTGGAGAGGTATTTTATCATGGCAAAAGAAGGTAACAAGTAGGTAAGTTCTTTGGGAGGTATGTCTTGCGTCTGCAGGTAAATGGGCAAAGATCTGGTCGTTGCAATAGGAAATCTCTTTTAAAAATTAATAACTTAAGTATTAAGAGTTTATAAGATGGACAAGTCTGCAAGTCCTATGTTCTGATAGTGTTTGAATAGTTTGCTCTTTCTACTTCCTGTTAAGCATGCACAGAATTCAATTTTGCAACTGCTAATAAGGCTTTGCAAGAGTATGATAGCAACAGTGTGAAAGCAAGAGGTTGGTTGTCAACCAAAACAGACTAATTTTTGTTGAAAATGTATAAGATTTTGTTCTGAAAATTAAGGTCAGCTTTAGAAGAGGCTGGTTGTCAAAATTATAAATTTAGAACATAAAAGCATTTATCTTGTTCATACCACTGACCCCAGTTTTAATGTTGCCTACAACATGCAGAGAATTAGAATTCGGGCTGAAAGACCATGGGAGAAGGTAAATTAAGATGACTATACTTTCTGAAAAATCCATGTTCCCCACAGGCTGACAGCATATATTGCCAAAGTTTTTGCCATGGCTTCCAAACTAGTATCAGGTATTGATCACAATGTCCTCTGCGGATCTGTGAAATGGCTGGTTCTGGAGAGGTTAAAACCAGATGGAATGTTTGAGGAAAAAGCTCCTGTGTCATCTTCCGCAATGACGGTATGCTTCTATCCTTTTGTTATGGAGAATTCCTAATCTAGAAGAACACAGGGATTCGTACACTGGGTAGTACGAAATGATTCACTTGTCTTTGATTCCTGTCTGAGCTATGACTGTTATAGAGGCCTTGAGGGTAAAACTAATGCTCCATTCAGCTGTTGATTTGCCTCTCCTTCTAGGGAGGCTATCGATATGGTGAACCAAAAGTCTCATTAACAGCCTTTGTCTTGATTACATTGTTGGAGTCCAGAGATATCTGCAGTTCTCAGATCACTGTGAGTATCCTTATGATCCGATGCCTATAAAGCACAATTGCATCCCAGCATTTTTTCATCTTGCTCAGGTTTTGCTACTAGTTCCTCCATAACCCACTGTTTTAACATCAACAATAAATGGACAACTTTCCCAAGCTTTTTAGGAATTGTTTTTAGTGTTTTGTACTGTTTTGCCCTTGTTTCTGAATTCGTTTTTGGTTTTATTATATTCTGCTGCCATGTTTATCCTGCTATCTGACTTGTTTTCAGTGGTGGCCCCCCAGTTATGGAATGAGCCCCCCACTGAGCTCTGCCTGGAACCAATTTTATCTTTTTGGTGCCCTGTAAAGACTGTCCTCTGCTACAGGGCACTCAAGCAGCTTCTAGAGCCTGCTTGCTGTTAAACAGATCTGAATATTTTACATTTTTTCTTTTCTTCTTTAAGTTATATAATATCTACCTATCTAGCTACCTACCTACCTGTTTAGTATGTAGCTTTAAATATTGTATTGTAAACTTTTAATGATGTTTTAATATGTTTTAATAGAATGTATTTCCTCCAATTTAAATTTAAGTTTAAGTTTATTTTATCCCTGTGTGTGTGTGAGTGGGTTTTTGTCTGGGAGAACTGGGCGAGTGAGAGGAACTGCAGGACAGACAAGGCAGGGGACCAAGGTAAGATCTCGAAAGGGATACCGATGGCAGACCAGGAGATTACCTTGGCGGGAGTCACGGGTGTTGCTGTCCACTGCAAGAGCTGCGACATGTTCGCCCTTCTCCTCCAGGAGAGGCAGGGATACACTTGCCCTCGGTGCAAGCTGGTCACCCTGCTAGAGGAGGAGGTGAGGTGCCTGAGGGCCGAGAGAGCTCTCCAGGCCCCCTAGGAGCAGCCTCCCTCTGGACAGAGGGTTGAGGGAGAGGCCACGGGAGGAGCAGCCACAGAGATATGGAGATGTGTCACCCACATAACTCCTCCTCCTCCTGGCACCAATCTGGAGCTGGGAAACAGGTTCTCTCCACTTGGGGAGGCTGGGGCTGATGAGGCCTTGGGGGACCAGCAGGACCCCAAGCCTGGGATGACAGGTGGCAAGGAGGCTGCTGCAGGAGAGGCGAGGGCCAGGGCACGGCCACCCACCACCACCAGGAAGACACTGCAGTGGGTGATTGTTGTTGGGGACTCCCCGCAGAGGGGCACTGAGGTGGCGGTGTGCCACCCCAACCTGGAGACAAGGGAGGTTTGCTGCCTCATGTGAAGGACAGAGAAGAGCATCTTGTTCGCTCCGGGGGTCACCAGCCGCTCCTGGTGATCCATGTGGCACAAACGACATGGCCAGGCAGGGTATGGTTGGGATCACCTGGGACTTCGAGGCCTTGGGGAAGAAACTCAGGGACCTAAAGGCCCAAGTGGCCTTCTCGTCAATCTTACTGGTCTGGGGATTTGGGCCAGGAAGGGACAGGAGGGTCTCTGTGGTGAACGACAGGCTTAGGATGTGGTGCCAGAAGGAACGCTTCGGGTTCCTCGACCACGGCACCCGGTTTCTTGCCAATGGACTTCTGGCAAGGAATGGTTACACCTCACGAGGATGGGGAAAATGTCCTTTGGAGATGCTCTAGTGAGCTTCGTCTGGCAGACTTTAAACTGAGCCGGGGGGGGGGTTCAGGCCCCCCAGAAATATGTCTGCACTGGACAAGTGTGTGGAGAGGATCAGGGCTCTGGGAGCAGGGTTTTAGAGGTACTGCAGGGACTGACAGGCCTCCTACAGAGAGGGGCCAGGTATCAGGGAGGATGGGAGGAAGGAGGAGACTGGGAACTCCAAGGAAAGGAAGAGGTGGGAAGGAGTTGAGGTGCAGGTACACCAATGCTAGGAGCATGGGTAATAAGCAGGAAGAGCTTGAAGCTCTCCTGGGAATAGAAGGGTATGACCTGGTGGGAATCACAGAAACTTGGTGGGATGAAAGGCAAGTCTGGAATGTGAACCTAGAAGGGTATCACCTTTTTAGAAAGGACAGGAAGGGAAAGAGGGATGGGGGCGTGGCTTTATACGTCAGGGAAGGGATAGGATGCAGTGAGATAGAATGCAGCACAGATGGGGATTCAGTAGAGGCAGTCTGGGTGAAACTTAGGGGTCTTGACAGGGAAAGAGACCTGACAGTGAGGGTATGTTATTGCTCTCCAGATCACCTTGAGACCCTGGATGATGTCCTGACAGGCCAGATTCTAAGGATATCTCGGGGGAGAGATACAGTAATTATGGGAGATTTCAATCTCCCGGATATTAGTTGGGAGACTCACTCGGTGGTGACAGCCAGGTCACGTCACTTTCTAGAAACTATAGAGGTAGGGTTTTTCACACAGAGCGTCCGACAGGCGACGAAGGGGAGAAACATCCTTGACTTGGTCTCGACCAATAGGGAGGAGCTGATAGATTGAAGTACAGATTAGGGAAGCTCTGGATGCGAGTGATCACTCCATCCTTTGCTTTGAGATCAGGGGACTGGGGACGTGCAGCAGGTTGAGCACTAGAAGCTGGGACTTCAAGAGGGCCAACTTTGGCCAACTGAAGGCCAGATTGGGGAAAGTCTCCTGGGATAGGTTCCTGGAAGGTAAGCAAGTTGAGGAGGGGTGGATGGCACTCAAAAGGGAGGTTTTGGAGGCGCAAGCCTTGATGGTACCTCTAGTCAGTAAGGTGGGGAGGCGGAGGAGAGTGCCGTCATGGATGTGAAAGGAGGTGGTTCAAGGGATTAGACGAAAGAGGAACCTCCATAGGAAATGGGTACTGGGGCAAATAGACAAAAGGGTACACCAGGAGGAAGAGACATGTTGCAGAAGGATTCTTCACGAGGCTAAGGCTGATTACGAGCTGAGACTTGCCAAGAATATCAAGAGCAACAAAAAGGGCTTCTTTCAGCATGTAAATAGGAAGAGGAAGGGGAGACAAGTGGTGGGACTTCTAAATAAGGAGGAAGACGATCCAGTGACTGATATGAGGGAACAGGCACAGATGCTAAATGACTATTTTGCCTCTGTGTTCTCCCCAGAGCAGGACAGGGGATATCCGCATAGGAGATTAGACGAGGCTGGGGACTTAGGGGCACAGATTAGAGTCACCCCCCCTTGAAGTCAGGGGGCTCCTCAGAGCATTGGATGTTACAAAGGCACCAGGCCCTGACGGGTTACACCCGAGAGTACTTAGAGAGTTGGCAGGGGTTCTCTCACGCCTGCTGACCTCCATTTTTGAGGCCTCGTGGAGAACGGGTGAAGTTCCAGAGGACTGGAGGGTGGCCTCAGTGGTCCCAATTTTCAAAAAGGGTAGTAGAAGGGACATGGGGAATTACAGACCTGTTAGCCTTACGTCCATTGTAGGAAAAACAATGGAAAGGCTCATAACAGAGAGAGATCTAGTGATGCTAGATAGGGAAGGGAGGCTGACAGCCACACAACACGGCTTCTGCAAAAACAGGTCCTGCCAGACAAACTTTGTGGAATTCTATGACAAGGTTTTGAGATGGGTAAATGGAGGGGATGCAGTGGATGTGGTATACCTGGATTTCAGCAAGCCTTTGACAAAGTGCCCCATGATATCCTGGTGGAGAAACTGAGGAGTTTTGGAATACACCAAAGCACTATCCGGTGGATTAGGGCATGGCTGACTGACTGAAAGCAGAAGGTAACCATTAGTGGGGAATCATCGGGATGGCGGCCAGTGACAAGTGGGGTTCCCCAGGGCTCTGTCCTGTGGCCGATCCTGTTTAATCTTTTCATTAACAACATAGAAGAAGGGGTGAACGGTATGCTGATCAAATTCGCAGACGACACTAAAACTGGAGCAGTGGCTACAACGGAGGAGCAGGTATTCCAGATCCAAAAGGATCTGGACGGACTATGGAAGTGGGCAGGAGACAACAGGATGGCGTTCAATGTGGATAAGTGCAGGGTCTTGCACTTGGGGCATAGGAATAGGTGTCATAAGTACAGGTTAGGTGACAAGTGGCTGGAGAGCAGCACTTGTGAAAGGGACCTCGGGGTACTGGTTGACTGCAGGCTAAACATGAGTCAGCAGTGTGATGCAGTGGTCAAGAGGGTGAACACCACCCTTGGTTCCATAGTCAGAAGTGTGGCTTCTAGATCAAGAGAGGTATTACTACCACTCTATATGACTCTGGTGTGCCCACAACTGGAGTATTGTGCTCAGTTTTGGGCCCCTCGTTAAAGGAAGAATATAGCCAGGTTAGAGTCAGTGTAGCGCAGGGCCACTAGGTTGGTGGCCGGTTTGCAGGGGATGGGGTATGAGGCGAGACTGAGGGAACTGGGTCTCTTCAGAGGAGAAGAGGAGACTCAGAGGGGATCTGTTGGCGACATACAGGTATGTGAGGGGATGTCACACGGTGGTGGGTAGAGACCTGTTCTTCCCTGCAAAGGAGGGCAGGATGTGCTCCAGCGGAGCAAAGCTCAGGGAACCAAGGTTTCATTTAGATGCCAGGAAGCACTTCCTGACAGTCAGGACCCCGAGGGTGTGGAATGGGCCTCCACGAGAGGTCGTTGAGGCCCCATCAGTGTGGGTGTTCCAAGGATAGGCTGGACGTCCACATGGTGGGCATGTTATGAGCAGAGCCGGCTGGTGCCAGAGGTCAGACTAGATGGCCTAGGAGGCCCCTTCTGACTTGCTTTGTTTCAATGTTTCTATGTTTCTAATGTATCTTTTATTGTTTTAATGTGATTTTTGAACTCCCCAGAGAGCTTTAGCTGTGTAGTGGTATAGAAGATGGATGGATGGATGGATGGATATTAACATTGTTTTGTAGTTGCTTTGTATTTTATGCTTTTAATTTGAACACCACCCAGAGAACTGTGGGTCTTCTTCACAGTCAGTGTGCATTACATGGATGGGCTCCATGTTTGCCTGGAATCTGTTGTTGGGTAGATTCTATAGCTGAGAAAGTTTGGGTGGGAACCCCTCCCCACCCAGCCATCATTCTGTAGAGAAGAGGTGTCCACCCATTTCTTCAGTTCTTCTTTGACCATCTTGTGGTAACTTGGGAAGTTCTTCCACTTAGCGTGTTTTCTCCTTGCTATTTCTCCTCAATTTATTACTTTACTATAACTCAACCTTCTCAATTTTTTGCTGGTTCTACATTCCTATCCAATTACCAACTTCTTCTACAAACAACAAATTTCCCCCATTTTCCCCAGTCTTGTTCTTTTTCATGCTCTCATTTGTATCTCCATTCGGCTTTTCTGATGGCACGTGAGTCACCTTTCCACAAGTGCATCAGATGTGGCAGCAAGTTCCCCCTGACTGGGAGGCATTCCCTCTGCCTGTTTTGCCTTGGAGTCCAAGGTGCCTTCACTGCCAGGATTTGCAAAGCAGGTCTGAAGGAATAGGGCAGATGGTCTTAGAACAGCAAAGTGGATATGGAGCAAGGTGTCCCATGTGGTGGATTCTTCTGAGTCAAATGAGAGAGACCTCCCCTGTCCACCTTAGGCCTTGCCTCAGTTCACACCCATTATGGCTGGTGGGTGCTCTAGCAAAGAAGCAGACTGCACTGCTGGATTCTGGATAATCCCTAAAGGTTTCAAAGGCCAAGAAGTATGCTATAAAAACCAAGGTGGCAAACTTGACAGAGACCACAAAATCGAAGGTCCACAAGCAGCACTCTAAGGAAAATCAGTTGGATTTGTCCTGGAAATAATCATCAGTGCCAAGCTGAACCATCCTGAGCCCATCTCAGTAAGCTTGGTATGAGAAGGGGAAATTCAGAACTCATCATCATCTGGTTGGCCCACTTTGGAAGTTTTGGTGTTGCATTGGCTGGGTAACCCTTCTCAAAGCTGTCTGGAACCATCTCACCAACTGCTGTGGAGACTGTTTCTGCTCTCCCCTCTCAGGAATTATCTTTCAGCTCCATACTGAGCATACTATCTATGGGGGTATCCTCGTGACCAGGATCATTTCTACAATCCTCCATACCAAGGAGAGTTACATTCCAAGCCACTCTTTGGAAGATGGAAGCCTCTCTACAAGCATCTCTACACCTCTCCCACCAAGAGCAAAAGTGTTAATTTCTAGACCTACAGACCTCCAGGAACCTCCAGAACATGCTGCTTCCTCTACCATGCCACTCTGCCCATCATCCTCTCCTGCCTCCATGTATTTCAGACAAGGGCCACCATCTCCTCCATTGAACATTGAAGACTACTCCACCAAGTCAGTCTCATATTCACTGGACACCCCATCTATCGTCTCTCCAAATGTGGCTGTGGGAACTGAAAACCCTGCCTTTTCACTGGCAAACAAAGGCCATTTCTCTGAAAAGATATTGAGGATGGTCCAGTCTCTGGGACTGGTTACTCAGCAGCAGAGAGACAGTGTGAATGGTCCAGTCTTTGACATGGGCCACATGGAGAAATCAATGCTGGTGGCCATTCCATTCCTTCCAATTTGCCAGATGGTACAGCAGTCATGGAAGACTCCATCATCCATGACACTAAGGCTGAAGCACCTGGAGAATGTATATACAGTGCAGAAGAACATGGCCTTCTTATTTCAACATCTGTGGCTGAGCCCCTTTGTTGCGGAGGGAATGTGATGCCACGAGGATTCTGTCCTGATAGACAAAGAGGGTCACTGCCTGGACCTGATGAGGCGTGAACATCTACCTGTCTTCTGCTCTGGGGCTCTGAATGGCAAATTATCAAGCCATCATGTTCAGGTACCAACTCTTCCTCCAGGAGAAGAATGGCTCCTTTTGTGACCACTTGCCACAGAACCAAAGGAAGCTTGCCAGAGTATTCCAGACAGAAGCAACGTGCATCTCCCATTAACAAATCAACACCACCAGACAGCCTACAGTGCAGAGGCGATGATTGGCATAGTGGTGTTATGGAAGTTCTCATACTCCCCACTTGCATCTCCACCTCCTTTTCAGAATGAGTTGAATGTATCTGAACAGTCTGCAATGAGTGAATGATTACCGACTGCACTCTCTACAAACTACCTAATCGCCTCGCTGTAGGCAACCTGCACCTCACAGTATGAGAATCTTCTCCTAGAGGAAGGGCTTATCACCATTCCTGAAGGATTGTGAATAATATTGGATGTGACTCTGAAACCTTCTACCAGGAATTATACCACCAGTGTTTTCCTTTTTAATAAGGGAGAGCTTAGATTCATATCAGCGCATGGCAGAGCAAGTCCTAGTCTTCTTGAATTCACTGCTCTAACAGGGCTTGAAGACTTTGTCCGTCTGATTGTACCTGACAGCGATCTCATCCCTCCATATGCTGATCCAGCATTTGTTGGTTCTCTTGCTCCCCCATCCCCACATCTTAACATTTTCTTCTGGGACTCAAGAATATTGCTCCATCAACTCATTCTTTGATACCCAACTGGAATCTTTCCATCATTCTGCAAGCCTTTATGAGAAAACTATTTGAACACATGGCGAAAATCAACTTATGACTTCGATTTGGGAAGTTTGTTTTCCTGATAGTGAATACTTCAGCTCAGTGCTCCAGTGAGTTGTATGCTCTTAGGATGGATCCTAACTGTGGATGCAGAAAGGGTTCATCCCAACTTTAGTCCAGACCCTTCTTACTTTCCCAAGGCCATCTTTTTACATAAATCAAGAAATGGTTTTACCATTCTTTTTTGCTTCACTGTCAAATCCAATGGAATCTGTATGCTGGCCTTCTGCCAGTCCAGAAATGACTCTCTCTCAGCTGCTCTCAGAAACTTTTCATTTGCTGTGGCAGCAAGAGCAAAGGACTTCTTCTGAAGTCCTTCTGCCTCCTGAAAGACTAGTAGCCTGGGTGGTGCGGGCGATCTTCCTGACTTGTGAAGATATGTGCCACTTGGATGGCGCACATCTCCTTTTTGTTCCCGCCAGGGAGAAAGCTGCTATGGTTCATGCCCAGTTGGGGAACCTGGCATAGGCCAGGGCTTCTTTCTCCCATACAGGAGCAGGAGACAGGCATACTTGTCTCCATCTTGAGGCAGTAGCTGTCGGCAGTCTCTCTCATCTCGTTCTCATGCAAAAGGTTTCCGTTCAGGTGCAAGTAGGTGGGCTGGGCAGCCCTGGGCAGCCCTGCCCCACCAACTGGCCCAGCTCCTGTTCCAAAGAAGATCTCTGGGGCAGGAGGAGCTGGAGTTCCTCTAACAGCTCTGCCAAAATGGTCAGTGGTTAACTGTATCCTCGGCTAGCTGCTTGGCAAGAGCAACAGTTGTCAAGTGGCTCTTTGGTTCTGGGGTTTCTACCATCATGGGTTCTGTTGTCCAGGTTCAAACAAGGAGCAGTTCTGGTAGGGAGAAACCCTAGAACAGACAGCTGTGTCTTATTATAGTTGACAATCACAATAAGTCACAATGGTTGATCACCATGTGTATATGTATATGTATCCATTAAGGATGAAAAGATAGAAAGTTGCATAACGCTTTCTGTTTCTAGCACTAGAATCCCTCCATCTGGAAGCACCAAAAGTTTTTGTTGTACCTTAGCAGTTTAACTACCCACCTATTTATCAGCTTGCAGGGTTGAATAATTGGCTGATCAGACTCCGTTCCACTTCCAGTCTCCAGTCTTGTTTGATGCCAAATGTCACAAACGTCTGATTTATCATTTTAGCAGTCTCGGTAGAGATGCCCAGAGTGATCCAGACCCTATGAAGCAGCTTTCCCTTTTCTTATTCCCATTTGGGTGTTGGATGTCTCCAAAACACAGGCATTTTCTACAGTGAAGGAAGGGGGAAATTGTCCTTCAGGTGTCCCTGATATAGGAAATTTGTCTCCCATTTGGTTGTAGATTTCATGTTAGAATTATTGGGTTTTTTTGCACTAGAACTTGTCTCCTATACTTGCCTAATATATAAAAGTCTTGCTTTTATTACTCAGATTTTAGAGAAAAGCATCAAGATGGCCAGTAACTACATAAACCAATATTATGAGTCCTTGAAACACCCTTACACTGTGGCTCTCGCATCCTATGCTTTAGCTCTGGCAGGTGTGCTGAACAGTGAAGAAGTACTCATGAGAGCATCCACAGGTAAATTGACTGTTCATTGAATAAAAATGTAAGTATGTTTTCAACAGCAGGCAGATCACATTAAAAACAGAACAAGAAACAAAGACAAGCTTGAGCATAATGTGTATAAGGCCAAGCAATTTCTGGAATAAACTGAGCTGGCATCCTGCAAGAAGTGAGAATATACTCTGTAAGAGCACAGTGGACTTTGGGACACACTCCTTTGTGTTAGCCCTGCCAGGAGTGCTTAGCCATGGAAGAACATGCATGAGGTCATCCACAGATAAAGTTGTTGGTTGTTCATTGAATGAAGCAAGAATAGCCGCACATTTCTGAGGACAGGTGATTCATGGTCAGAACAGAATGAGGGATCAGTGCAACAAACAGTGGGAGCATGTGTGTCCCCGAGGAGGACCAGCCCAACCTATGTGAGGTTCCCTGCTCAGATAAATTGAGAGTTTGTTCCTTCTATGTTGTATCATTTCTTCCTGTGCAGCAACCCATTCCTGACTGTCCCATTGACTACAAATCTCATCAAGCTATGCTCTGTACCATGATGCTTTATGATTTGTAGTCTACTGTTACAGGCAGTCCCTAAGATATGAATGTCCGTGTTACAAACAATCTGTATTTACAAACAAACTGCCATAAAGCCTATTATTTTTTAAAAAAAATTACTGTAGAAAATCATCATCACCAGAGAGAGAGAAAGAGAAGAGAAAGAGACCTCCAAAGCATGCCTTCCTGCCCTGCCCCTCGGGGGGGGGGGGGGGGCAAGCTCTCTGGCATTTCCTTGCTGCAAAGAGCAGACACTGATGAGTTTGGGGAGGGGGGTTAGCGATAGTTGCATTTTTTCAACTTTCACAGGGGTCCTGCACCCCTAACCCCCATGAATGTGGACAGCCGTGTCTAGGTGATTCGCCTTACATTCAAGTTCAACTTAAAGAAGAAATTTCATTTTCTCAGGAACAGAACTTGTTTATAACCTGAGGAGTGCCTGTATTTAAGAGATTCACAAACCCTTTCTAAGAAATTGCTAATCTGTGGAGAAGCCCTGAGGTTGTATAATCACAGGTGACTGACTGACCTGATTTGCAGTGTGGGTAACCAGCTATGGTGTGCTGACCTGTCAGCCAGACTCATTGTGGTTTCTGCATGGTATTTTCTGGAAAAAGTTCCGTCCCCTGAGATCCTCTAACTTGTTTTAGGGCTGTTCCTGCACAAAAATGGCTTGCTATAATATCTGAACCTGGCCGGGTTGTCTCATTGTTGGTTGGTGGGAATAGCCATAGAGCCTCTCAGCAGGAGTACCACGAAAAGCCTGTGCCTTTTCACAGTCATGCCAGCAATTGCTATTCCATCAATGTCAAAATGGCATTTTTAAAAGGACTATCATTCATGCCCTGGCTTTTTATTTTTTTGTAAAAATTATTTACAAAAAAATATATTGTTCAGTCGCTCAAAGATGTGCAATTGGGAGTGGGGTGTATGTGTGTGTAGAAACATAGAAACAGGGCAAGTCAGAAAGGGTCTCCTGGGCCATCTAGTCTGACCCCTGGCTCCAGCCGGCTCTGCTCACAACAGTACCTACTATGTGCATGTCCAGCCTATCCTTGAACACCCTCACCGTTCAGACTTCAACCACCTCCCATGGAAGCCCATTCCACACTCTCGGGGTCCTAACTGTCAGGAAGTGCTTCCTGGCATCGAAAGGGAATCTTGGTTCCCTGAGCTTTGCTCCATTGGAATGCGTCCTGTCCTCCACTGCAGGGGGGAAAAGGTCATGACCCACCTCTGCATGGCACCCCCTCACATACCTGTATGTCGCGAACAGGTCCCCGCTGAGTCTCCTCTCAAGGCTGAAAAGACCCAGCTCCCTCAGTCTCGCCTCATGTGGTGTAGGGGGAAGCTTTCATATGGATCCATCCCTCCAGTGTTTGAGGATGGATTCATTTGCCTGCTCAGTCCAGTCATACAAAATGAGCCAAGCCAAAAAGGAGTCCATGAACACTTGCACAACCAGCCTTTGTGCTGCATGCACACCAGTCACATGGGGCTGTGTTCCTGGTGGGCCCCTCTCTATCAGCCTCCTTGCATGTCAGCTGTGGCACGTGGCACAGTAGAGGGGCTCTGAGCAACGTCCCTCTTCCATGCCACGTGGAGTGGCTGTTTGGGCTGCTGCAGGCAGAGCAGAAGTGGGGTGCTGCTTGCGCAGCATGGTTGGGGGGGGCTTGATTCCTAGTGAGTACCCTGTGAATATTGGGCACACTCACCAGGAACTGCAAAGTCCAGGGATCCAAGTCCAGGGAACCAATGGACTGCCCCCACTCCCCCAATCAGATTCCTCACACATTCCTCCTCATAGCCAGTATGTATAGTCTTGCCTAGTCAGTTTCCACGTCTCTTTCAGTTGTCAAAGTGAGCAGGAAAGGGGAGGGGCAGACTATATCGAGGTAGTACATAGTTGCCAGAGGTCAATAGCCAAGCTTTCATGTGACAACCACTGCTAAAAGGGTGAAGTGGTTACAGGGGGAGACAATATCGCCCTTTGGTGATGTAATCCTCTCAAGCTTAGTATTAAATGGACAGGGTTTTTTTTCCGATTTATATCCTGCCTTTTTCCTATAAAGGGCTCAAGGCAGCTTACATTTCCTCCTCCATCTTATCCCCACAACAACAACCCTGTGAGGTAGGTTGGGCTGAGAGTCTGTGACTGGCCCAAAGTCACCCAGTTGGCTCCATGGCCGAGCGGGCACTAGAACCCAGATTGCCTGAGTCCCAGGCCCGTGCTCTTAACCACTACACCACACTGGCTGACAGTTCACAGTGACTTCACCTTTCAGTCCTTCCCAGCTCTCCAGCTACTCAAGAAAGTGGAAATATTAATCCCCCCTGCCTTTTCATTGCTCCTTTTCAGAGTTGTAATCGTAGAGGCACAAATTCCCCCCTCAATTTCCTCTTAAGCCATTGTATTTGCATGCATTGCATTTGTTTACTTTTTAGAAGAGATGGGGACCTGCAGTAACTGCAGCAACAAGTGATCTGAAAAGGAATCATGAAAAATGGAGAAGCTAATATCTCCCCTCTCTGGAGTGGTTGGAAACTGGAAAGTGTCAAAAAATAGAAGGTACTGGGAAATGGCAGTTCAGCATGTAAAATTGGGAGCATTTTATTCCTAAGGGTGATATTGTCCCCTATTCTGGGGCATGAGTTTTTACCCTGTGTTGGTGCTTATCAGCTGACAACTTTGCAGTGATATTCTGGCAAGTATCTATATGCAATATAGGCTTGTCAGTTGCCCACTCCCCTTTTGTGCTTCCTTTGCCAGCTGAAACAGACAAGGCTATTGATCAGGCAAGACTGCACAGACTGAATAGCCAGAGCAGCTCACTTGTGTAAGACCAACCAAAAAGGTTTTCAAATTGTTAACAAGGCTATGTAACTAAGAGCCTTTTTAAAAAGGGCTGGACCTGTGTATTTTTTAGTCTCAACCCCCACCACCCCCAGCAGTGACTGGAAATGGATAATGCATGGAGCAGGTTGATGGAGACAAGACGAGTTCTGCCACAAAGAAAACAAGGATACATGTGGAAGATGACTGGAGGATTGGGGGGGAAATAGGGAACAACCCATGGTAACCTCATTCAGCCATCAGGTGTACCATGTTTTCTTCTGCAAACAGCCAAGCCACCATGACTTATTTCCAGGTTGGCATGTTGTGTGCACATTCCAGATGTATCATTTGAAAGCTTTTCCAAATTCTTCTGTAGCATAGACCTCTGGCCGAAAATCATTGTAGTCCCCTCCTGTCTTGATGAGTGCAACATCAGACCTATATCTTACCTATATCCAAAGCTCCACAGCTAAATCATTCACCCCGCTCATCACTTAGATGGTGTGAGACCCTTTCTCAGATCTCTCCACTGGGTTACCATCTCCCCCTCTTCACTTTCTTGTTCTACACCATCCTTCACCCTTTGTTTCCTCAATGTATCCCTTAGAATCTCTTCTCAAGTTCTACTGCTCTCAGCTACCTAAGGATCTGCTGCTGCCTGTCATAACACTGCCCATTTCCCTCCTCTTCTCCTTGTATATGGAATGGCTATCTAAGACACCATCTCTTTCATTTTTAAGTCACCCCCAGCCTTTTCATGTATCCTTCCCATATTGTACCTAATTTCAGAGTATAACCAAATATAACAGCATGTGCCTACTTTTATCCCTGCCTTCCACTTGTTTCATTTCCCTCTTCTGTTATGGTTTCTCCCACTATATGATTTATATTGTAAACTCCTTAGAACATGTACCTGTTCTTGCTTGTGTAACTCTTTAACGCACCAGGTATAGCAAAGGCCACCTATACATAAAGTAGTCATCTCCATCACACTGTTTAACTGGTTGTCATCATTCTGTGATTCATCAGCTCTTCCCAATGGCAATGTTCATGAATGTGTCCTGATGTTGCAAAGATTCAGCCAATGGCTGGAGTCAGGTCTTGCAGGCAAAAGGTGCATGGTGGCCAGTGTTTATCTTACCTGTTACACTGCATTGGTAAAGAAAACTGACGGGAAAGAGATGGAAGGTGTGCCGACTTGGAATAATGGCTTATGTGTTCTAAAGAGTTGTTTGTCCACTGGTATTTAGACAGGAATCGGTGGGAAGATAATGATGGTAGCATTGCCACCGAAGGTACCTCTTATGCTCTACTGACCTTAATGAAATTGAAGAAGTTTGAAGATGCTGGCCATGTAGCTGAATGGCTGATAGGTCGCAATCATTATGGAGCAACTTACGGACATACTCAGGTGCGTGTCTCCTTTATTGTCTTTAGCGGCAGTTTTCATGCTGTGGCTTCTGAAGAGCAATTTCTTTACACAGAACTGCTTGAAACACAACAGGCTGTAGAAATCTGTCTACTCAGGAATTGAGGAAGCATGCTTTCTTGCTACCTATGAGAAAGATGCATAGTTAAATTGTCCTACAAAGATGCTGGGAGTATACCATTCCCATATCTATTAAAATGCACCAAGACATCTAGATCAACCCTTAAAGTGAATGGGTTTTCTTAAATGCAACATTGTCACATCACAGTTCTATTTTAAAAGGCTGAACTAGATACAGTGGTACCTCGGCTCACAAACGCCTCAGTTCATGGACAATTTGGGTCATGAACATAAATTTCATAAAAATTTTGCTGCAGGTTGCAAATTCCGCATCAGGTGACGATCGCAGGTGCGCTGTCTCCCCCACAGTGCGCCTGAGATTGCACCAGTCTCCCCCCACCCCTGAGCATGATTGCAGCCATCCCCCCCCCAGCACAATCGCTGGAGGGGGGGGGAGATGGCCACAATCGTTGTTGTTGCTTCAAATTTTTATGAGTAAAAAATAAGAATTACAGAACAGATTAACCTAATTTACATTGACCCTTACGGGGAAATTTGACTTGGCTCACGACCAATTTGGGTTATGATCAGAGTCCTGGAACAGATTAAGTTCGTGAGCCAAGGTACCACTGTAGCTGTACAAAGAGGCCCTCCCAGCACTCTTGCAGTATATAAACTGTAAGCTATTATGTACCTTTTTGAAAAGCATGAGTGACTTGCAGGTTAAAAATGGCTCAAATTAACACATAGATAAGCTTAATTATTATTTTATTTATTTTGTTATAGTATAATGATAAGGAAGCCTTCAAGGATGAGAAATTTAATTTACTTCATCTTAATTATATCCATACTGTGAGATAAGGGCATGCTTTCTCAAGCTACCAAAATATTCTTGCCCTAAGGCTAGTTCTCCATTTTACACAGTAAATATTTTGGTTGCATGCGTTCAAACATTCAAATATCCATGTGTATGTGCATTTAAACATTTATTTCCCTCCTTCAGTAGGATCTGAAGAAATCCCACATAGCCAAGGTACCTAGACATATATGCATGGGTGTCTAAAGAAGTGTGGATGGATGGATGGATGGATGGATGGATGGATGGATGGATAGATAGATGAATACCATCCACACTTCATGGCATCCATACTGCTGTGAAAAACATTAACCAATACATATGTAACATAGAAACATAGAAACAGAGTGAGTCAGAAGGGTTCTCCTGAGCCATCTAGTCTGACCCCTGGCTCCAGCCAGCTCTGCTCACGACATGCCTACCATGTTCATGTCTAGCCTATCCTTGAACACCCTCACCAATGGTGCCTCAATCATCTCCCATGGAAGCCCATTCCATACTCTCGGAGTCCTAACTGTCAGGGAGTACTTCCTGGCATCCAGGTTGAATCTTGGTTCCCTGAGCTTCACTCCATTGGAGTGCGTCCTGCCACCTCTGCAGGGGAGAACAGGTCTCTACCCACCGTGTGACACCCCCTCACATACCTGTATGTCGCCAACAGATCCCCTCAGAGTCTCCTCTTCTCCAGGCTGAAGAGACCCAGTTCCCTCAGTCTCACCTCATACGGCTTTCCCTGCAAACCGACTACATCCTTTCTGTAACTTAGGGCCCAGAACTGAACACAATACTCCAGTTGCAGGTGCACCAGAGTCGTGTAGAGTGGTAGTAATACCTCTCTTGATCTATAACCCACGTTTCTGCCTATCCAACCAAGGGTGGCGTTCGCCCTCTTTACCACTTCATCACACTGCTGACTCTTGTTTAGGCTACAGTCAACCAGGACCCCGAGATCCCTTTCACAAGTGCTGCTCTCCAGCCATTTGTCCCTTAACCTGTACTTATGACACCCATCCCTATGCCCCAACTGCAAGACCTTGCACTTATCCACATTGAACACCATTCTGTTGTCCCCTGCCCACTTCCGTAGTCTGTCCAGATCCTTTTGGATCTGGAGTACCTGCTGCTCAGTTGTGGCCACTGCCCCGGTTTTAGTATGGTCTGTGAATTTGATCAGCAGACTGTTCACCCCTTCTTCCGTGTCATCGATGAAATGTAGTAAATCTATTTGCTGCATGAAGTATGGAGCTGCTTTCAGTTTGCTGCAGTTCCTTAATTCCTCTGACACTGGACCTTCTTCCACGTAAAGACTAAATTTAGATGTTTGTTGAAATGTGTTACTTGCTAACCCAATTTTCCTCTTGCAATTCCAGTCAACCATCATGGTGTTCCAAGCTCTTGCCCAGTACAAAATTGATTTACCATCCTCTAGGGACCAGATTATGGATGTTTCTTTTCTATTGCCACAACGTTCTGCTCCAGTCACTTTTAGAATTGACCAAAAAAACTCTCTGTTAGCCAGGACAACAGAGGTATGCTATTTCTTTGTGTAATTTTATGCATTGTTCTTTGCTTTGCTGTTGGTCACTCTCTTTTAAGAAGACTCTGACCAAGAAACAAAGCAAAGTCCTAAATCACTGTTTATACTGGCACTTGGGTAGCTTACTGTACACTTCTTGCCATGTCTCTTTGGAAGTAACTCTCATAAACAAGGGGGCTTACTTCCTAATATGTTTAGGATTGAAGTCCTGAATCTCCGTTAGCTCCAGATTTGGTTCAGACACCACAGCACCCCACCCTTGTCTGTTATAATGGGTGGGTTGTTCCGTCATGCAAACCAAGTTGGCTTCACCAAAAGTTGTCTATTTTTACAAACAGGCCAACCTGTCCTCCCAGGGTTGTTGTCTTGTCCAAATCTTCATGGAATGGTCAACCATGGGAGAGCCCGAACAGCCAGCATGGTGAAAGCTGCAAAAGCATCTTGCCACTTTTAACAAGCACCTGCCAGATGTTTGCTACAGACAGCAGCCTCCAGCATGCCCAAGTGGCACTTGGGACTGTGGGCAGAAGCTTTCCCCTGCCCACATCAGCGCAATGAAGCACAGTTGTTTAAATAAATGGGGATTATTAATCCCCATTTATACTATTCCTATTTATACTATTTCAAATAGAATAGAGTACAATTTCTATTTGATTTTCATGGGGCTTGCAGAAGAGAGGTTTTGGAAAAATTGGTGCTTTTTGTTTTTGATTTAGGCATGTATGTATCATTCTTCAATCAAATACTTAGGACTGCTTGAACTAGAAAGTTATGATTTGGGGAATATTTTATACCTAATATGGATCACAGACACTGCAGTGATAGAAACGTACTGAAAATGATATGAATATGAGGGTGAACAAATCTTATAGAGCAGGAGGGCGCTATTTCCTGAAAAGACAAACATTTTCATTCCTGTTCCCATAAATGCTCAAGTAAAGCAGGGTGTGTACATCTCCACAATTGATGCTAGTGAAATATTTGCAGAATCACTCTCTTCTTAGCCCAGCTCTAACCCTGGTACTGCTTGCTTTTCAGACCAAGCTGAATGAACAATTTACTGTGCAAGCAAGAGGTCAAGGAGAAGCAACTGTAACAGTCTTGACTATGTATTATGCACAATTAAAGGAGAAGAAAGTTGTGTGCAATAATTTTGATCTGAAGGTTTCTGTTAAAGAAATCGAGTTGAGTAAGTCTGAGTGTTGGGCGGTATACCCAAATATGTCACATACATCCTTGAATGTGCATGTGCACACACATACTGAGAAAACCTGGAAGTGTCTGGAAATATCTTTTGCAGAAATGTGTTGGCCAAATAGTAGATTTTACCCCATATTCTTATGAAGTGGGAAATTTGTTAAGTGACAAATACAAAAAGTGAACAACATAAGCTTTATTATGCCACGCATGTTTATAAAAAGAAGGCTTGATTAGTATACTAATCCTGAATTTGTTGAATACCCCCAATAACAGTTATAGTACCAGAAAAGGTGGTGGTGGGGAGTTATGGCTGGCTAAATAAGAAGCAGTGAGGATACCAGAAGAATGGCAAAGCAGAACGT
Organism: Varanus komodoensis; assembly: GCF_004798865.1. Lineage (NCBI taxonomy): Eukaryota > Metazoa > Chordata > Lepidosauria > Squamata > Varanidae > Varanus > Varanus komodoensis. The sequence continues at coordinate 4,566,707 of NW_025335972.1, forward strand.
CAGTACAACAAAATGGACTTTGCCCATGGTAAAAGGTGGGCCATTCAAGGGGTAGAACAGATAAGAATGCAGAGGTTTTAAGAGAAAATAGAATTAAAGTGGGATTTAGAGTTCCAGAGTAATGGGAACACTAATTTCTCAGTTAGCCATGGATATTTGGAAACTGACAGCAGGCACACCAGCCTTTGAGCCTGTCAACATTGGGGTGATCACCTCAGATCACAACAGGTTATAGCCTCATTCCCATTCACACTGGGTTCATAATAGGCAAAAACAAGGGGACCAAATGTTTGGCTGCACTATCATAAAGGACTAGGCTGAGTGCCAAAGGAATGAGGCCTTTGAATTGTGGTGCTGGAGGAGACTCCTGCGAGTCCCTTGGACTGCAAGGCGATCAAACCGGTCAGTCCTAGAGCAGATCAACCCTGACTGCTCTTTAGAAGGCCAGATCCTTAAGATGAAACTCAGATACTTTGGCCACCTAATTAGAAGGAAGGACTCCCTGGAGAAGAACCTAATCCTGGGAACAATAGATGGCAAAAGAAGAAGGGGACGGCAGAGAATGAGGTGGCTGGATGGAGTCACTAAAGCAGTTGGTGTGAGCTTGAGTGGGCTCCGGGGGATGGTGGAAGACAGGAAGGCCTGGAGGAATGTTGTCCATGGGGTGCGATGCGACTTCGCGACTAACAACAACAATCATAAAGGACTAGGGGCAAATGAATATGCAAATAAAAATGGAGTCATAGAATAGTAGATTTCAAAGGGCCATCAGGGCCATCAGGTTCAACCCCCTGCTCAGTGAAAGACTCCAAGTTAAACCATCCCTCTCGGACATCTGTCCAATTGCATCTTGAATGTTTCTAGTGTGAGGAGCCTACAACCTCCCTAGTTATTGGTTCCATTGCTGTACTGCTTTAACAGTCATGAATTTCTGCTGATATCTAGCTTTCTGTAACTTGAGACCATTGTTCTGTGTTCTGCCCTCTGGGATGATCAAGAAGAGAATGTGTCCTCCTTCTTTGTGACAGCTTTTCAAATACTTGCAGAGTGGAATCATATCTCACTTCAGTCTTCTCTTCTCAAGGCTAAACATACCCAGTTCTTTCAATCGCTCTTCATAAGGCTTTGTTTCTGGTCTCTAAGTCATCCTTGCTACCCTCCTCTGAACCCTTTCCAGCTTGGCTGCATCTTTCTTATGCTATTAATGCACCCCAAAATAGCATTTGTCCTTTTGCAGCCACATCACATTGTTGACTCATATAAGCTTTTGATTTACAACAGTTTCAAAATCATTTTCATTTGGAGTATTGTTGAGCCAAGTATTCCACATCTTGTAACAAAGCATTAGGTGCAGAACCTGGCATTTGTACCTATTGAATTCTGCTATTTTCAGCCCAGTGCTCGAACCTGTCAAGATCACCTTGAATCTTATGTCTGTCTTCCAGGGCATTAGCTATCCACCCAGTTGTGTGTCATTTGCAGATATAAGAATTGTTCCCTGCACTTCCTTATCCAAATCATTATTCAAAATGTTAAAGAGCACTAGACCCAGGACTAAACCCTGTGGTATCCCACTTGTTACCTCTTCTCAGTTTGAGAAGGTGCCATTGATGAGAGCACATTGAGACCAATTCAGTAGCAAGCTGTGGATCCACCTCTTAGATGTTCCATTTAGCCCACTTTTAACTAGTTTGCTAATCAGGATATCATGGCACACCTGTGTTTCCATCACAAGCCACAGGGGGTCTCCCACAACTAACTTCTCTTCTTGCTCTTGCAAGTGCTTCAGTGCCACTAATTAGTTGAACTTTACATTCTTGTTAAAGAGAATTGTTGACAGAATATGGAATAGACTGTGTGGTTTCTCCAAGGAAAATAGCAAGAATGGGACGAGGCAAGAGAACTTGTCCAAAAGGATCTGAACAGACTATGGAAGTAGGCAGGAGACCACAGGATGGCATTCAATGTGGATAAGTGCAAGGTCTTATACTTGGGGCATAGGAATGGGTGTCATAAGAACAGGTTAGGGGACAAATGACTGGAGAGCAGCACTTGTGAAAGGGATCTCGGGATGCTGGTTGACTGCAGGCTAAACATGAGTCAGCAGTGTGACGTGGTGGTCAAGAGGGCAAATGCCACCCTTGGTTCCATAGTGTGAAGCGTGGCTTCTAGATCAAGAGAGGTCAATCTACCACTCTATACAACTCTGGTGCGCCCGCAACTGGAGTATTGTGTTCAGTTTTGGACCTCTTGTTACAGGAAGGATATAGCCAGGTTAGAGTCAATGCAATTCTTCGGTGCTCAGCCTTCCTTATGGTCCAACTTTCACAGCCATACATTGCAACTGGGAAAACCATAGCCTGGACTGTACAAACTTCTGTCACCAGGGTGATGTCTCTGCTTTTTAGTATGCTGTCTAGATTTGTCATAGCTTTCCTCCCAAGGAGCAAGCATCTTTTAATTTCTTGGCTGCAGTCCCCGTCTGCGGTGATCTTGGAGCCCAGGAAAATAAAAGCTGTCACTACCTCCATTTCTTCCCCATCTATTTGCCAGGAAGTGATAGGATCGGATGCCATGAACTTAGTTTTCTTGTTGTTGAGTTTCAAGCCAACTTTTGCACTCTCCTCTTTCACTTGCATCAAGAGGTTCTTTAGCTCCTCTTCACTTTCTGCCATTAGAGTGGTATCACCTGCATATCTGAGGTTGTTAATATTTCTCCTGGCAATCTTAATTCCAAATCCTTTCCCAATTTTGAACCAATCAGTAGTTCCATGTCCAGGTCTCACTTTTCTTACTAAGGTGGTCTGGTATTCACACCTCTTTATGAATTTGCCACAGTTTGTTGTGATCCATCCAATCAAAGGCTTTAGCATAGTCAATGAAGCAAAAGTAGATGTTTTTCTGAAACTCCCTAGCTTTCTCCGTGATCTAGCGTATGTTGGCAATTTGTTCTCTAGTTCCTCTCCCTCTTCGAAACCCCGCCTGTACTTCTGGTGGTTCTCAGTCCACATACTGCTGGAGCCTAGCTTGTAGGATTTTGAGCATAACTTTGCTAGCATGTGAAATGAGTGCAATGGTGCAGTAGTTTGAACATTCTTTGGCATTGCCCTTCTTTGGTATTGGAATGTAAACTGACCTTTTCCAATCCTGTGGCCACTGCTGAGTTTTCCAAATTTGCTGGCATATTGAGTATAGCACTGTAACTGCATCATTTTTTAGGATTTTGAATAGCTCAGCTTGAATACTGTCTCCTCCACTAGCTTTGTTGTTGCTCAGACTTTATAAGGCCCACTTGACTTCACATTCCAGGATGTCTGGCTTGAGGTCATCGACCATCCCACTGTGGTTGTCAGGGACGTTAAGCTCTTTCTTCTATAGTTTTTCTGTGTAATCTTGCCACCTCTTCTTATTCTCTTCTGCCTCTGTTAGGTCCCTGCCATTTTGGTCCTTTATCATGTCCATCTTTGCATGAAACATTCCCTTCATATCGCCAGTTTTCTTGAAGGGATCTCTAGTCTTCCCTATTCTATTGTTTTCTTCTATTTCTTTGCACTATACATTTAAGAAGGCATTCTTATCTCTTCTAGCTATTCTCTGGAATTCTGCTTTCATTTGGTTGTATCTTTTCCTTTCTCCCTTGCCTTTTGCTTCCCTTCTTTCCTCAGCTAGTTGTATAGCTTCCTCAGACAGCCATTTTGCTTTCTTGCATTTGCTTTTCTTTGGGATGGTTTTAGTTGCTACCTCTTGTACAGTGTTGTGCACCTCCGTCCATAGTTCTTCAGACACTCTATCAGATCTAATTCCTTAAATCTATTTGTCACCTCTACTGTATATTCATCAGGGATATGATTTAGGTTTAGGTCATACCTGAGTGGCCTAGTGCTTTTCCCTACTTTCTTCAATTTAAGCCTAAATTTTGCAACCAGAAGCTCATGATCTGAGCCACAGTCAGCTCCTGGTTTAGTTTTTACTGACTGTATAGAGCTTCTCCATCTTGGCTGCAGAGCACACAGTCAATCTGATTTCTGTGTTGACCATCTGGAGAGGTCCGTGTGTAGAGTCGTCTCTTGGGTTGTTGGAAAAGAGTATTTGCTATGACCATCGTATTCTCTTGACAAAATTCTACCAGCCTGTGCCTTGCTTCATTTTCTACTCCAAAGCCAAACTTGCCTGTTATTCCAGTTATCTTTTGGCTTCCTACTTTAGCATTCCAATCCCCCATGATGACAAGGACATCATTTTTGGGTGTTAATTCTAGAAGGTGTTGTAGGCCTTCATAGAACCAGTCAACTTCAGCCTCTTCAGCACCAGTGGTTGGGGCATAGACTTGGACTGCTGTGATGTTGAATTGTTTGCCTTGGCTTCGAACTGAGATCATTCTGTCATTTTGGAGATTGTATCCCAGTACTGCTTTTCCTCCTCTTTTATTGACTATGAAGGCTACTCCATTGCTTCTGAGGGATTCTTGCCTGCAGTAGTATACCTGATGGTCATCTGAATTAAATTCACCCATTCCTGTCCATTTTAGTTCACTGATTCCTAAGATGTTGATGTTCAGTCTTGTCATCTCTTGTTTGACCACATCCAGCTTGCCTTGATTCATGGATCTTACATTCCAGGTTCTTATGGAGTATAGATCTTTGCAGCGTCGGACTCTCCTTTCACCACCAGATACTTCTGCAACTGAGTGTCCTTTCGGCTTTGACCCAGTCGCTTCATTCTTTCTGGCATTACTAGCCCTCTGCTCTTCCCCAGTAGCATAGTGGACACCTTCCGACTTGAGGGTCTCATCTTCCGGTGTCATATCTTTTTGCCTTTTGGTACTGTCCATGAGGTTTTCATGGCAAAGATACTGGAGTGGGTTGCCATTTCCTTCTCCAGTGGATCACGTTTTGTCAGAGCTCTCTGCTATGATCTGTCCGTCTTGGGTGGCCCTGCACGGCATAGCTCATAGCTTCATTGAGCTACGCAAGCCCCTTCACCACAACAAGGCAGTGATCCATGAAGGAGAGTGTAACTTATCCTGGAAATAAAACTGCTGGTGGGAAAGCACCTTAAGAACACATTATAGAGTAATCATATTTACTGCCAAGAAACTGCTTACCTGATAGGTCTTGGCCACCCTGTTTTATGCATGTCTTGCAATTCTGATTCAATCTTTTGTACTCAGATTTATCACCAATTTGCTGTTACCAGATTCCTAGAAGACTATTTCTTCTCCCATATAGTAACCATCTTTTGAGATATTGGTCAGATGGATATAGGCTAGATGCAGATCTATCACTCACCTTCTCTGAGTTCAGGATCTTAGCAACTTCCTCAAATCCTTTTCAAACAATTAATGTTATAGAAGCAGTATTACAAAATAATAACCATACAGAACATGCCTAATTCAAAATGGGGTTTGCATCTTGCCCCCGTACAACCAAGCCCTCTAAGTCTCCTTTCTGCTCTGTTCCTGAAGCAACAGCATGCCCTACTTTGTGGGAAATGGAGAAGCAACAGGGCGCTGGGAGGTCTCACAGCCATACAAGAGAGGCCAGAGCAACTTTGGATTCACGGCTGTCAGTCTTGTACAGGTGCATTGACAAGGCATTGCACAATTGGCATTGTACATTCTAGAAGCCACCTTTTTTCACAGAAGCATGTGTGTCATTAAATAATCAGACCTAGTATTCTTCTTTAAAAAGTCTAAAAGTTCTTGTACATGGAATTTATACAGATTTTTTTTTCTGAAACGACTTGTAGGTGAGAAGCAGACAAAGGGAGCTCTGGGAGCAATTGAGATGAAAATCTGTGCCAGGTGAGAACCTTAGTATATTTGATCATAACCAGAAATCAGCATAACAATGAGAGAAGAGGAAAATGTTGTACAAGAAAAATGTTTAACCAATGTGTCAAAAATTACTTCACTTTTAGAGTTTATCAGTAAATATGCATGAAAGTTGAATATTCCACATTTCCACCCAGCACAGGGAACACACATGAAACCATATAACAACCTTTGAAGTTCCAAGGTTTCTACTGACATTGTTAGAAGATGATACATCTCAATTGTATGTTCATCTCTGTGACAGAAATAAGGCTGTGTATGCTGCCTCCTTCCCTCTACTTTCATCCTCCAGTGTGGGCATGGGGAGTAGTTCAGAATTTTTTGCTATTGCTCTTGATTAACCTTAGCTTGTCATATTTATCCAACACTGACAAATTGTGATAAATCTTAATTATGCTTTGTTTGAAACAAACAGTATCAGATGATGTGTTGCGAAGCTGGCATGTTTCAGCAGACAAAAACTAAGATTAATCACATTTAGGGGTCAGGTGTAACACTAAGCTATAATTAATCAAAAATGAAAGTGGAAGGTGCATCAGGGAGGAAGGGTGCCCAATGTGTTGATGTGACACTATGTCCCATTCCTCTCAGCCATACCCTCTGGTGACCTCAAATGCAAAACTGGTCTTACTGGTAAATGTCCTTCTGTTCAGCAGAGGCTGGACCTGAAGTCTGCTCTTGGCGAAGGCTTGTCTGGGTTCGGTGTCTCAGAGTGGGAGGGGAAAAGCACGCTGTGCTGGCTGCTGCCCTCCTGCGGAGGCAGGGTGCTCTATGGCACATTCTTCTCTCTGTTTGGTCCACATTGCCAGGGCAAGTCATACGTAGCATTTGTTAGTGAATGGAAAGGAACTGTTATTCTTCGTGGTCTCTGTGCATCACACATATGGCTCTTCGCACATGCATGGAGCAGTTTTCAGGAAGATTCTAAAGCTGATTAATTAGTATTCGGTGGGAGCCTGGCCCCAAACGTGACTATCATGAGGGTAGGGCTCCTGCCAAGACCAAATTCTGCTTCGACTGCCATCATGAGTGCATCGGGAAGGTTGTCTCCTTGTGAGTTATATGAGGTAACTCTCTCTTTTCTCTTCTCGTCTTCTCCCTATTGCTTGAAGCAAAGAGAGAGTGGGGGAGATAAATGACACCTTACAGTGGTTACTGCTTAGGCCCTTTCGTCGCGCCTTGTCAGCCAGACGAGAGGGCACTTAAGGCCACTTTCTGCAAGTGCACTGCATGTGGTAGCAAACTTCCTCCGGCTGACGGTCACTCCCTTTGTCTTTTCTACTTGGGAGAGTCGCATGATGTTGAGTCTTGCTATCATTGCCAAGCTTTTATGAAGCAGGCAAGGAACCATCAGGCTGACTGTTTAAAGGCGGAACTTTGGAGCCGCACCTTGGACACTGAGGACCCTCAGCCGTCCACCTCGGTGGCTTCGGCTGCCACCCCGGACGACTTGCCATCTCCTCCACCAGCAAGGATACCCAAGGTGGCAAAACAAAAAAGGCGGAAAAGAAAGCAAAGCCACCAAAATCGCTCACCCTTATTATTTATTTATTTATTTATTTATTTAAAACATTTCTATGCCGCCCCCATCGCAACAAAGCCTCGGGGCGGCTCACCAAGAATACACCTCAGCACTATCGGTCGCTGCCTCTATTCTTCGTCAGTCCTCTCTATAAAAACGGTCACTTACCAAGCTACCACAGCCAGATATCACCTTATGCTTTGGGACAGAATGGCTTCCCTGTGCTCCTCGCTACCCAAAGAGGCTCAAGTCCTGAGAATGAGATCAAGAATGGGGCTACTCGCTTGGCCAGGCAGGAGATCCTCACAGTGTGACACAAGGCTGAGGGTGGTACACGCAATATGACAGGAGCAATAGTCTCCACTGCTTCATGTGGCTTCAATCTTCCGGCTTGTCAGGCAAAGCCAAGGCATGGATCAAAGATATGCCATTCGACGGCAATGGCTTATTCCATGAGACCAAGTCTCCCTTCAAACGCATGTACTCGTGCAATCTTCACCTCCTTTCATGGAAAACTGCCTTTCTAGTGGCCATTACTTCTGCCCGAAGAGCAGCTGAGCTAGCGACCCTCCGGATTGACACTTCATATACTGTCTTTCATAGAGACAGTCATCCTCCAACCTGATCCTACCTTCCAACCTTATTTCCATATCAATGAGCTGATAATTCTGCCCTTGTTCTTCCATAATCCCTCTACTCCTATAGAGACCACTCTACATTCCCCAGATGTCAGAAGGGCTCTTGCCTTTTATAAATCAAGAACGCAATCCCTAAGACAGACTCAAAGGCTGTTCATCCTTTATGGTGAGCCACACAGAGAACACCCGATATCTCCTCAAAGGCTCTCTGGGTCCATACCATTTGTGTGGCCTATGCCCCCCCTACCTTCAATTCTCTGGACCTGTCAAGGCTCACTCAACTAGACCCACATCCACCTCTACTGCACTCTATGCTGGAGTGTCCCTGACTGACCTCTGTAAGACAGCCACATGGTCTAATCCGTCAACCTTCATTAGACACTACTGCCTCGATGTCAAATAAAGAGAGGACTGTGCCTTTGGTAGATCCATCCTCTCCACTGTACTCCACTGAGTGACACCACCCTCCTCCTAGAGTTAAACTCTCCAGTCTCCCATATGTGTGATGCACAGAGACCATGAAGAATAAAGACAAGTTCCCTTACCTCTAACTGTTGTTCTTTGAGTGGTCATCTGTGCATTCACACATACCCACCCGCCGTCCCCTCTGGTGTCTCTCTTGGACACGTGGGTTATTCTGCATCATTCACACAATGATGATGGCGGTCTCAGCTTTGAACTGAGGTCTCGGCCGGAGCCCCACCCTCACACTAGCTGTGTAGGGGGCCCGACTCCCACCAAATACTATTTAGTCAGCTTTAGAATCTTCCAACAAAACGGCATGCACGAAGCAGCATGCACGAAGAGCCCATATGTGTGAATGCACAGATGACCACTCGAAGAACAACAGATACAGGTAATGAAACCTGTCTTTCTTTAGAATTGTACTTGTGTAGGTTTTTGTAAGACATATGAGGTTGAAGTACAGCTCAAGTTGTCCTACTGCTGAGGCAATTTCTCCTCTCATAGGAAATGTATTAATCCCTTAGCCCTGCCTTCTCATGGAGTTAATGGAGAGCAGTTAATCTCTTCCAGAAGAATACATCATGATAAATCTGACTTTCTGTTTCCTTGGTCTTCTTTTTTTCTTCCTGACTTCAGGTACCTTGGTGAAATAGATGCCGCAATGACAATGATTGATGTTTCCATGCTCACTGGTTTTATTCCTGATACTGAAGAACTCAAGAGGGTAGGTGAGGCCTGCTTCATGCAGGAAACAGTTTCTTGATAGCATGATCCTGGGCATGTTTCCTTAGAAGTAGGGTTGCCATCCAGTTAAACAAAATTTAACTGATTATCATTTCAGTCAGCTAAATAAACAAACTGTTCATTAAATTTACATATATTTGCACAAGGGTGAAATGATACTTCTGAGGCAAGAAGCATACTTCCCTTGATTTCAAATGTTTTGTAGTAAGAATCATGTTAGAAGGAGCATAAATTCTGTCTGAGAGAGGTGGGAAAATGTATTTTTGGAAAGTTCTTCTCACCTGGTAGTACTCACAGGTAGTGGTATTATAATATTTAAATATAATTGCTGCCCAATTAATCTGAAGTACAAGTCTACCTGATTAAACTTTTAAAAATTGACTAATTGGCCTAATCAATCAATAAAAGAATATATCCTTACTCAGAAGTAACTCCCACTATTTCCAGTTGTTTACTTTACCATAAATGCATTTCAGATTAGAGCCTTAGCTGTCCTTTGGAATAATTTAATTGGAACAAGAAATTCACTGCAAGCAATGAAAAACTCTTAGCTAACAGATTAGATCTGCAGAAAGGATAATTTCAGACTAATTGTGAATGCTACCATTTCTCCTGCTTTGACACATTGTTTACTAGGCTGCACACAAGAGAGTGGCTGACCCCAGCCTGCTCATGCCAGCAGGTGTCTATGTAACTATAGACTTGGCAAAGGCATCACATAGATGTTGTCACTAAAGCCTGCCTACCATGAGGCCAGGTGAGGTGGCCGGTTACAACTGGTGTGCAGTTAGGAAGGTAGGAATGGGAAAGAAATCTGTTCCATTTCCATTATAATGGGAGAGTACTTAATTCCAAACTTTCAGGTCAATATACAAACCGAAAGTCAATGATCCTTAAAAATTCATGCTTCTCCAAATTTTGCAACAGATTTCTTGAAAAATGCATATATTGCAGAAAAGTGCACACAAAAATATGTCTATTGGTGAAAATAATTTTAAAATGCATTATAGCTGATTGTTTAAAAAATGTTCAGAGAAATGTTCGCAAAGTCGGACTTGAAAATCTTGGTGATATCTTCAAAGCAGGACAGCTAAAGTACTGTCCTCTTTGACTCATTATTGCACATGTATATGTATTTAAAACTAATGTAATTTAATTTAATGTAATTTTATTAGGTTATGTATCTGTATTAATCTATGCTATTGTTGTATTATTTTATAATGTATTTTAAATGTTTGGTGTTAGCTGCCTAGAGATGCCATGGGTGAAATTGACAGCTTATAAATGTTTTAAATGAACAAACAAACAAGCATGCAGACACAATCATATGGGAATGCCTCTAAGCCCCTGAATGCAGAGCTTACAGGCATCCAGGGCAGAGCAGGTGGAGTGATGGGGGCTATCTTCACCTTCCCACTCTTCCTGCTCTGCATTTTCTTTCCTCCATCTAGCAATGGCTTTTCGGAGGTGGAATGAGGGAGGCTGAAGCAGCTGAAGAGCCTCCTACCCACCCTCTGAATGCCCCTTGTCTTGCTCTCTGAGATCGCTTTTCCAACCTTGGAGAGCAGCTTGCACACTTCTGCCAGCTGTCTCTGACCTCCAAGCTGGGATTCTAGAGACCATGACATAATTCTCTAAAAGAATTGCTTCCTATTAATAAATGGAATCAGTATGATGCTATTATCTGTTGATAGCTAGGACAAACATGTGATTAAATGCTATGAGCAACTCCTATTTAGGGATGTGCAAAAGCCCTCTGAGAAATTTTGCACATTTTATCAAAATTTTCCAAATCTTTGCTGCATATTGAAACTCCCACATTCATCTTAGATAATATGTTCTGATCCTTACTTGCTTGTGTGAACCATGCAAAACAGGGCAGGTACCAATGATGTTCTCTCTATTAGCTTTCTGAAGGAGTCGACAAATATATCACTCAATTTGAAATAGACAACATCAAGTCGGAAAAAGGGAACCTCCTCCTCTATTTGTACAAGGTAAAGGATCATAGAAGAGAAAACTGGTACAATATATGCAAGTCTGGGATGCAAAGGTTGAGGTGTGGATATTTTCTTTAGCTGATTCAAAAAGCATTTTATATATTTTTCCATTAAAAAAATGTAGTCCACTTTTCAAACACGTATTCAAGGTGGTTAGCAAGTTCCCCTGGCAGCTTTTGGGGCATGTTTGCACAATCATAGAATGTTTGCTTATTCCATTTCCAAACCCCTGCTCATGGGTGGTCTTGTCCAAACCCAGCAAGAGTGGGTTGTTGGTATGATTTACAAATGACTCTAAACCCATAGGTTGTCTTAGAGTTGTAGCTGGTTTGTTAACCACCTCAACAGTCCACCCTCACTGGTTTTGGATGATGCAACAATCTACAAGTGAAGAATGGACACCCAGCCTGCCAGTGCCTTAAGCCACAATGGCAAATCAGGAATTGGTAACAATGCATGTGATTTGCATTGCCAAACAGGGAGGCAGGTTAGACTGAGGGACAAAGCCTAGAGTGGAGCTTTGAAGCCAAGTCAAGACCTTGAGAGATCTCAAATACCTTTTAAAAATTGCATAAAACTAAGCATTGGTGAGCAATGAATCAGATCCCCTCAGGCAAGCCAATCAATCACTGAAAATCTGTGAGAGGATGTTTCAGTATTTAAAAGCATACTTCAAGGGACCCAGTTCCATCCTGAAAGGTTCACTGTGCGAACAAACACAACAGTATCTGGCAGTGGCTTCCCTCCATGCTTCTCATAAGCTGAAGATGTTGCTGAAACATTTTTTCCTAGAGTTATAAGTTTTACCATAGCACTGCCATTATCCCTGGTGGAAATGTCAGAGTCACATTCTGCTAGGAATAATGGGAATTGTATTTCAACTCCAGGAAACCTGCACAAAAAAACCCAGCATCCATATGCTAGCACTCTTGTGTTTAAAAGGAGAATCCCTACCACACATGGCTGCCGGAGCTATTGTTATTACTTGCTACCCTGTCCTGTTCCCAATGTATGTTTTTCCTCTGGGAATGAGGTCAAACTGTTTCTCCATCCCCACCCCAATTCTGCTCTCAGAGCTCAAGCAGAGGTGTTTCCCTGCATGATCACAACATTTCTGCTTTGAAAGAGAATTTCACTGTGTGGGGTTTGAATAAGTTGATGAGGAGAGGCTGATAAAGATGATACATAAAATCAATTCCCCTTCACATGCTACCAGCAAACATCTGCTCCCTGTTTGAAGGCAGATATTGCTTGTTCTAAGAATGCAAACAGGAGTGCTAGATACTTTCCTGTGCCTCTTTAGGGAGGAATGAAGAACTCAGTGAGAATTTAGAAGAACTCCAAGCTAAAATGGATCAGGTCTGGACCTGCTGAGAAGGATAAGCCTCTCTTCTTTAATAACCCATTGTTGATGCCTTAGCTGTCTTCAGATTAAATTGTCTTTCTGCATACTTAAGGAATTGCTGATAGATGGCATGAGATATGCATACAGAAGACAAACACAAAGAAAGATGCCTTATTCTTTATCCTCACTGGGAAGGAAGGGGGCCGCAACTTCCTTCCCAATGAGGTGGAAGACATGCATTTACCTTATCTCTCACTCGCCCTGACTAGCATGTACTAAAGGAACCGTGGCCATAATGTCTGATGTAGGTGTTCCGTTCCCCATGTGGCCAGCCAGGAATCCACATGCAGGACCACCTCCCACATATGTTCCCCAGCAACTGGCATCAAACTACTGGACTGAGAAAGTCACATCTTTCCTTCTCAGGCTTTTCCTGTTTCACGGTGTCTCCTCCTGAAACAGAGCCAGTCTGATTCTCGCTAGCCGCTTGGCTTATCTTGAAGTTTATGAACCTTGCACTGTGACAGGCCCATGCTTTTGCCATTCCCATTCTCAGAACTCCTTACAACAGCAAACAGAAACCTGAACCCTACAAGGAATCTGCTTTACCTTTTTCCATCATTTCCCCTGATTAGAAAGGTTCTTACCAAAATGGATCAGACAGAGGGGATTCCTATCACTCCTTGGTGGCCAAAACAGGCATGGTTTCTAATACTTCTTTACCTATTCAAGGGTAAACCTGTCCCCTTGGAACCAAGAGGGATATGGTACAACTGATGGCATGGAAGATGCACCCTTGATTCCTGAAACAAACTTCTCTTTGGTGCTTCATAGTATGCCTGATGTGGTGAGGAAACCCTCTACTAAACATTCCTATAGTAAGAAATGGAAGGATGCTTCATCTTTTGTTGTTGCTTCTCATGTGGATCCTCTTTAGTGTCCAGTTCTCCACATCCTTTGGTATTTACTCTCTTAGAGTGTGGGCTTATGGTGTTATTGATTTACAACCATTTCTGTCACAACCATTTCTGTCTATTTATTTATTGACATATTTTTATAGGCTGCCTATAATTGCCGAGGCCTTCCTAGGCAGCTTACAATGCAAAACATACTAACAGGGTAAAAACATTAAAAACCAATTAAAACATAATGAATTAAATATCTATAAAAACAGTTAAAAGTCTATCATATGCCAGAGGATGTGGTTTTGGTTTTCTCTCATCCATTGTAGCACCAATTTTTCTAGGGAGTCCAGAATATTATAATGCCTTTTCAGGCTCTCACAGTGGAATCTCTCCATTGTGTTAAGGCCCCTGACATCAAAGCTACTCAACCCATTGATTATGATGGACTTTTGGCAGCTGTCCTGGAGGGTGGGCTTTCTTGTAGACATGACTTTGGATCTAGCAAGTTGTGCACTGTCCAGGTGGAGTCTCTGTATATGATCTTCTATACAGACAATGATGCGCTCCGTGCTCACATAGCTTTTATCCTGAAGGCTGTCTTAGATGTTCATGTTAAGCAGGATATAATTCTGCCTTTTCCCCCAGCTCCAGATTCTCCTTTGAAATTAATTCTTCACCTGCCCATTATCCACAGGGTTTTAGCATTCTACAAGTCACAGACCTAATCCTTTTGTCAGTTGCAGCAGCTTTTCCTGTGCTAAGTGTCAAGGATTTCCTGTCTCTTTCTTGTACTTTGCATCCTGGTTTATTCAAACAATTAATCTTGCTTGCAAACTGGCACAGTTGGAGCTTTCAATATAGTTAAAGTGCATTCTACCCATGGAGTAGATAGGTGTGCCCCCTACATAAGTTATGCCCAGTGGTTACCTGATCGAAACCATCCACATTCATTCATCACTATCACCTGGATGTCTGTACCAGGGCTGTCCCGTCTTTCAATGTAGTGGTGCTGTCACCCATACTTCAGTGATGACGCCTTACCCAGTGGTAAGTCAGATTGCTATTTGCTCTTATCTGCACAGATTGCTCTTATCTCAGAGCAGAAAGAGAGCTTGATTACCTCTAACTTTAGTTCTTTGAATGGTTGTCTCTGCATTCACACAGTCGATCCATCATCCCTACCTGGATGTCACTGGTGACTTCAGCATGATACCAGAGTTGGCTATATTTTCAATATTTTCATTGTTCTCTGTATTAGTATTGACAGTGAGATTTCTCTCTGTTCTGAAGTCACAATATTCCACCTTGAGAATCAGCTTCAGGGAGTGGGGTTATTTGGTTTCATACAGTGAAGTGTGTAAGTGCTGTCAAATGGGCAGAAGTGACAGTTCTCCCACTAACTCATGGAATCGTGGAGGAAACCTCAAAGGCATTTCATCTAACCTTCTGCCAGTACACAAAAAACCATCACAGCAGCACTCAATACATATTCATCCAACTCAATATGTAGTCATTCGATCACCATTTAATAAGCCATAACAAAGGAGAACCTGCCATCTTCTGCAGCTGCCTATTTCACTACTGATCGCTTATACCATCAGAGCCTTCTTCTTAGTGTTGAGTCAAAATTCCCTTTCCTATCACTGGAACCTATTGGTTTGGGTCCTATCCCATAGTGGACCAACAGAAGACAATTTGCTCCATCATATATGTGACAGTTCTTCAAGTATTTGAAGGTGGCGATCATATCACTTCTTGTCTCTTCTCCAGTCTAAACACGCCCAAACTTTCCTCAGGGATTTGGTCATCATCTTTGTCACCTTCCTCTGAAGATATTTTTTATACTGGGGTACCCAGAGTTGAGCATAGTGTTAGACTTATTTATTGTAAGCTGCCCTGAGATGTTCTGTAGGGGGCGGGATAGGAACACTTTTAATAAATAAATAGTGTTCTATGTGAAGTCTGACCAAGTATCATTCTTCCTCATGATCTTGACACAGTGATGCATCACGTGCTGCACAGTGATGCTAATTCAGTGATGAATTACCCTTTTCCCCTGCTGTTCTGTCTTTGGAATCAACTAAAATCCTAAATCTTTCTCTGTTATCAAACCAGGGGTCACCCATCTTTTGCATACAAAGCCAAGTAGGTCTTCCTGGATAACCTCCATACACTGAAAATAATGAACATTCACACTAAGTCCAACATTCACAATCAGTCAACAGAAGATTGACACCTAAAGACTTGTTCTCTCTCTTTTCTCCTCATCCTAGGTTTCCCATACACAGGATGAATGTCTGCAGTTTAAAGCATACAAGCATTTTGAAGTTGGTTTCCTTCAGCCAGGATCAGTTAAGATCTACAGTTATTATGCTCTAGGTAATGGCAACCATAGCAGTCCTAAGGGCTCAACTTAGTTCAGACTGAATGCACTGTGAAACATGAATGGGTTTTGAATATTAGGGGAAGGGGGGCAGATTGTCCCCATTTGTGAAATGAATACCATCTATATGAACACCATATAGTACCAACAAGCAGCCACGGTGAATCAAAACACCATTGAATTACAGGTGTTTTACCAAGGCATGAAATGACAAAACAGCAGTGTGCTTTGGGGGCAGAGTGGGTGAGCCCAAGGTATTTTGCTGCTCAAGAAGCAACACTGCTTAATTCAACAGGTGCCTCTCTAGGGTCACTTGCAGTGACACAGGACTACAGAGGACCCATTGGTGCTCGTGGGCTCCATTTGGCCCCCAAGGTCATTTTAATTGCTAAAAGCTGCATCAGATCCAGGTGTGGCAGCATTGTATCCACTTTTGAGAGTTCCACTCAAAAGGAAAATGAAAGTCCTTTCAAGGTGTATGGAATAATATTCTGTATGTTGTTACTTCCTGTGCATGGATGCTCGGCAACAAGGAGGCCCTAGACTACTAGATGGCACTGCCTCTATTGCACAGTGTGACCTCTTGTAAAGGAAATGGTTTGCTTCCAGCGCCCTTAGACTGCTATGTAGAAAATAGTAGCCCCCCTGCACGCACGCACGCACACCTGAAGAGTACAGAAGACAGCCCTTCCTATTGCAAGAGAGGTTACAATATAACTGATTAAACTTGACTCCAAGTATGTTGTGGCACATATGCAGCTGACCTGACTCTCTTCATGCATAAGGTCAGGTTAATATGTCACCAATATTCTCCTTGAGAGAAATAATTTCCCCACTCTGTATGCTCCTCAAAGCTTTCCTGTTTGATTTCTACCTTAGGATATAATCTAAGGACAATATATATGGGAGGAAACTGCACTGAATTAAATGGGATTTTACGTCTAAGTAGACATAACCCGTATGTCTGTTCTACTGTAACTCATAAAGTACAAACCTTTTCCAGTTTGGAGTAGCTTGGGACATTTCTTTCCTTTACTGATTGCAGATGAGCAGTGCACCAAGTTCTACCACCTATCCAAAGACAGTGCTGTCTTCAGTAAGTTGTGCCAAGGTGCTGTTTGCCAGTGTGCAAATGGTAAGTTTGGGAAAGGTGGGGAGATGCTGCTTCTGCTCACTCCTGCTGAGACTTAGAGGGGTTGGAATATGGGGTAATATGGGATCTAAGAGCTCTGGATTCGTCAGAATCAATCCAGGGTGGATCTATGATCTGTAGGATGATTTAGGGCAGAGTGGGCCAATCTTCTGATGTTCTGAAGTTCAACTTCCTGAAGTCCCTGACAGCAAGCTCAGTTATCAGGAACATTGAAAGCTGGGCATCCACCTTCTGCCCATACTTGGTTTAGGGGGGTGATGCTGTTTAATTCTGCAAATTATGAGATTAACAGAATTGGGTGGCA
The DNA here is from genome assembly GCF_004798865.1 of Varanus komodoensis. Lineage (NCBI taxonomy): Eukaryota > Metazoa > Chordata > Lepidosauria > Squamata > Varanidae > Varanus > Varanus komodoensis. Next base: position 4,583,999 of record NW_025335972.1, read on the forward strand.
AGTAGCTTCTCCACTCCAGGGCATACATTTAAGTGGCAGAGACAGAACAGAGGAATCAATGTTTTCTGGTCATGTCATCTTGCCTGTTATGTTGCACCAATAATTTTTGTTGTCACTAGGGGAATGACTAACAAAAGAGTAGCTGTTATGCATTACAATTTTATAAAACCACTTTTAGTTATGTTTTAAGCATAATATCTTTTGCCCATATCTGGCCAGATAATTCTGTGAATTAAACCCATTTCTATGAAGAGACGGTGTAAGTGTTGAAGTATTGTTAGGAATGCTGATGAATTTAAAAACATATTTGAAAACATAGCAGTCCCTGGTGAGAATAGCAGCCATTTCAAGGTTATCTGTAATCTGCATAGTATTGAACAGACCATTCATCTGCTAGATTCCAGATTAATGCAACTCATGGGAACCAATCACCAGTGATCCATAAAGCTGAGCAGTAAGCAGGACATAGACGGAAAATGCAGTGAGCACCCAATTGGAATTCTGCTCCAGTTGCCTTAGCATTGTTTTTGAAAAGAGACCCCGGCTGTCCCAGTGATCAGTGGCACATCTACTTAGTTATTCCCCTGAAAGACCCTAAAGAAATCTTCATTCTCTATCTTTCCCCGCTACCCCTCCAGAAAACTGCTACAAGCGCTATGAGGCAGATGACCCTGTCAACGTTCAGAAGCGAATAAATGAAGCTTGCAAGCCAGGAGTGGATTATGGTAACTACAATTTAGATTGCAGAAACCTGTAAATATAGAAAGAGCCATTTGCACTGTTAATGTTCAACATAGTACAAGAGTCTAGCACTTGGGCTGGATCTCAGTGCCTCATGGTAGGTGCATTCTGCCCACATGATGAGCTGCTGCTCATCCATTATGCCTTTTCCTATGGAATTTGTGTTACCTTACGTTGCAGTGCAGATGCATCGCAACTCTTCACGTATTCTAGGATTATGTTTGTTCAGATTTTTTAAATCGTATTTTTATCATACTTTTCAACAAAGCAAAACCATGCAAAAGAAAAAAGGAGGAAAGAAAGAAAAATAGATTCAGATCTATGTAGGTATACATCTATCAGGTGGAGATAAATGTCATCAAACTCAGACCAAATCTTTATTTGCATGTACTGTCTCTATGCAATCTGGTCAGATACAGAAAGTGCTATTAAGTTTGCAGTCCACTGTATTATAAGAGGTGAGCAATTCCCTTCCCAGTGTAATAATATTATTATTTTCATTTCCATGGTAAATATTAGCCAAAGTTCTCTAATTGTTTAACAATAAATTAAGCAATCCAATAAAATACAAGTAAAAGCATAAAATTCCAATGCAAAATTTAAATTAGACTTCAAAACAATTTCAACTACTCAAACAAGTTCAGTAAAGTTAGACCTGACTTATATGGCTTTATAGGTAAAACCAGCACCATGAATTAGGCTTAGAAGCATGCAGGCAACCAAAATCAGCAAGCCAGACCTGGTGTTACATGCTAGAGCCTTCTGGTCCCAATTATTAATCTGACTGCTGAGCTTTGCACAAGCTGCAGCCCCTGAACAGTCTTCAAAGGCAGTCCCACATAGACAGCTTTGCAATAATCTACTTTGAATATTACTAGAACTGAAGCCAGGCTATCCTTCTCCAAGTAGGGGTGCAGCTGGTCTACCATCTGAAGCTGGCAGAAGGTACTCTGTGTCACTGCAGCAACTTGAATTTCAAGTGACAAATAAGGCTTGAGGAGGACCTCCAAGTGATGAAGCTTTTGCTTCAAGGGGAGTACAACCTTGTCTAAACCTGGTTGAATACCCTCCATCCAGTCAGAAGAACCTGCTACTAAAAGTATCTCAGTCTTGACTAACTTGAATGTTGGTTTCTTAGCCCTTATCCACACCAGGGTTGCAGCAAAGCACTGGTTTTAGATCTCCATAGCCTCACTTGAGGAAGATGAAAAAGAGATGTAGACTTAGAAACATTGAAACATAGAAACAGAATGAGTCAGAAGGGGTCTCCCAGGCCATCTAGTCTGACCCCCAACTCCAGCCGGCTCCGCTCATGACATGCCCACCATGGGCATGTCTAGCCTATCCTTGAACACCCTCAACATTGGGGCCTAGACCACCTCCCGTGGAAGCCCATTCCACACCCTCGGGGTCCTAACCGTCAGGGAGTACTTCCTGGCATCTAAATTAAACCTTCGTTCCCTGAGCTTCACTCCACTGGAGCGCATCCTGCCCTCCTCTGCAGGGGAGAAAAGGTCTTTACCCACCTCCGTGTGACACCCACTTACATACCTGTATGTTGCCAACAGAGCGCCTCTGAGTCTCCTCTTCTCCAGGCTGAAGAGACCCAGTTCCCTCAGTCTCGTCTCATAAGGCATCCCCTGCAAACGGCCACCAATCTTGTGGCCCTATGCTGCACTGACTCTAACCTGAGTATATCCTTCCTGTAATGAGGGGCCCAAAACTGAGCACAATACTCCAGTTGTGGGTACACCAGAGTCGTATACAGTGGTAGTAATACCTCTCTCGATCTAGAAGCCACACTTCTGGCTATGCAACCAAGGGTGGTGTTCGCCCTCTTGACCACCGCATCACACTGCTGACTCTTGTTTAGGCTACAGTCAACCAGGACCCCGAGGTCCCTTTCACAAGTGCTGCTCTCCAGCCACTTGTCCCCTAACCTGTACTTATGACACCCATTCCTACGCCCCAAGTGCAAGACCTTGCACTTATCCACATTGAACGCCATCCTGTTGTCTCCTGCCCACTTCCATAGTCTGTCCAGATCCTTTTGGATCTGAAGTACCTGCTCCTCAGTTGTGGCCACTGCTCCAGTTTTAGTATCCTCTGCTAATTTGATCAGCAGACCGTTCACCCCTTCTTCCATGTCATTGATGAAAAAATTAAACAGGACCGGCACCAGGACAGAGCCGTGGGGGACCCACTTGTCACTGGCCGCCATCCTGATGATTCCCCACTAATGGTTACTCCCTGCTTTCGGTCAGTCAGCCATGCCCTAATCCATCAGACAGTGAATTGGTCTATCCGTTGTTTCTCAAGCAGGATATCATGTGGCACTTTGTCAAAGCCCTTGCTGAAATCCAGGTAAATCACATCCACTGCATCCCCGCTATCTAGCCCCTTAGAAACCTTGTCATAGAATTCCACAAGGTTTGTCTGGCAGGACCTGTTATTGCTGAAGCCGTGTTCTGTGGCCGCCACCCTCCCTTCCCTATCTAGCATCACTAGATCTCTCGCTACTATGAGCCTTTCCATTGTTTTTCCTACACTGGACATAAGGCTAACTGGTCTGTAATGCCCCATGTCCCTTCTACTACGCATTTCGTGTATTGGGACTACTGATGCCACCCTCCAGTCCTCTGGAACTTCACCCATTCTCCACGAGGCCTCAAAAATGGAGGCCAGCGGGCATGAGAGAACCCCTGCCAACTCTCGGGTGTAACCCGTCAGGGCCTGGTGCCTTTGTAATGTCCAATGCCCTGAGGAGCCCTTCGACTTCAAGGGGGGTGACTCTAATTTGTGCCCCTAAGTCCCCGGCCTCATCTAATCTCCTGTGCGGATCTCCTCCATCCTGCTTTGGGGTGAACACAGAGGCAAAACACTCATTTAGCTTCTGTGCCTGTTCCCTCATATCAGTCATTGGTGCCCCTTCCTCCTTATTTAGCGGTCCCACCACTTGTCTCGCCTTCCTCTTGCTATTTACATGCTGATAAAAGCACTTTTGTTTGCTCAAGATATTCTTTGCAAGTACCAGCTTTTAATCAGCCTTAGCGTTGTGAAGAATCCTTCTGCATCAGGCCTCCCAGTATACCCATTTGTCTATTTGCCCTAGTACCCATTTCCTACGGAGGTTCTAATCCCTCTAAGCACCTCCTTTCGCATCCATGGCAGCGCTGTCCTTTGCCTCCCCGCCTTACTAACTAGAGGTATCGTCAAGCCTTGCACCTCCAAAACCTCCCTTTTGAGTGCCATCCACCCCTACTCAACTTGCTTGTCTTCCAGTAACCTATTCCAGGAAACTTCCCATTTTGGCCTTCAGTTGACCAAAGTTGGCCCTCTTTAAGTACCAGTTTCTAGTGTTCGACCTGCTGCACGTCCCCATTCCCGATTTCAAAGAAAAGGATTGAGTGATCACTATCATCCAGAGCTTCCCTAATCTGTACCTCATCTATCAGCTCCTCCCTGTTGGTCAAGACCAAGTCATGAGTGTTCCCCCCTCCCCCCTCCAGCTGCCTCTCAGGCCCTCTGTGTGAAAATCCCTCCCTCTATAGCTTCTAGGAAGCGATGTGACCTGGCTGTCACCGCTGACTGAAATCTCCCATAATTACTGTGTCCTTCCCCCGAGATATCCTTGAATCTCCTCCGTCAGGACATCATCCAGGGTCTCAAGTTGACCGGGGGGGTGATAACATTCCCCCACTGTCAGGTCCCTCTCCCTGTCAAAACCCCTTAGTTTCACCCAGACTGCCTCTACCAGATCCCCTATCTCACTGCATCCTATCCCTTCCCTGACGTATAAAGCCACGCCCCCCCACTCCACTTTCCCTTCCTGTCCTTTCTAAACAGGTGTTAACCCTCCATGTTTACATTCCAGTCTTGCCTTTCATCCCACCAAGTTTCTGTGATCCCCTCCAGGTCATACCCTCCTATTCCCAGGAGAGCTTCAAGCTCTTCCTGCTTATTACCTTTGCTCCTCCCATTGGTGTACATGCACCTCAACCCCGTCCCACAGCTTCCTTTCTTTGGAGTCCCCAGGCTCCTCCTTCCTCCCATCTTCCCTGATACCGGCCCTCTCTTTGTAGGAGTTTTGTCAGTCCCTGCAGTACCTCTAAAACCCTGGTTCCAAAGCCCTGATCCTCTCCTCACACTCGTCCAGTGCAGACAAGTTTCTGGGGGGCCCGTACCCACCCCCCGGCTCAGTTTAAAGTCTCCTGGACAAAGTTCGCTAGAGCATCTCTAAAGGACCTTTTCCCCATCCTTGTGAGGTGCAACCATTCCTTGCCAGAATTCCATTGGCAAGAAACCGGGTGCCGTGGTCGAGGAACCCGAAGCGTTCCTTCTGGTACCACACCTAAGCCAGTTGTTCACCTCAGTGACCCTCCTATCCACCTTGCCCAAATCCCCAGACCGGTAAGATAGATGAGAATGCCACTTGGGCCTTAAGGTCCCTGAGTTTCTTCCCCAAGGCCTCCAAGTCCCTGGTGGTCCCATCCACACCCTGCCTGGCTATGTCATTTGTCCCGCATGGATCACCAGAAGCGGCTGGTGACCCCCAAGTGGAGCGAACAAGATGCTCCACATTATCCTTCACATGCTGGATGTGTGTGCCTGGCAGGCAACAGACCTCCCTCGCCTCAGGGCTGGTGCGGCACACTTCCGCCTCCGTGCCCCTCAGCAGGGAGTCCCTGACGACAATCACCTGCTGCCATCTCCTCCTGGTGGTGGTAGGCAGCCGTACCCTGGCCCTTGCCTCTCCTGCAGTGGCCCCCTTGCTGCTTGTGGTCCTAGGCTGGGGATCCTGCTGGTCCCCCAAGGCCTCATCAGCCCCAGCCCCTCCAAGCGGAGAGAACCTGTTTCCCAGCTCCAGATCGGTGCCAGAAGGAGGAGGCCATGCTGGCCTCCTCCTCCTGTGGGTGACATGCCTCCATGTCTCCCTGGCTGTTCCTCCCGTGGCCCCTCCCTCAACCCTCTGTCCAGAGGGGGGCTGCTCCGGGGGGGGCCTGGAGAGCTCTCTCGGCCCTCAGGCACCTCACCTCCTCCTCTAGGAGGGTCAGCCCCTTGCACAAAGGACAAGTGTGTGTCACCAGCATCATGATGGCAGTACACCCCAAAACACCAGATGATGCCACTTGAGTAGTTTCATGTAGACGTTAAATAGCATGGGAGAAAAAGCCAACCCCTGTGGAACCCCATACTGGAGTGTAAGACCTTCTTATGCTGGAAGTGCCTAGTAGTTATTTTGCAGCACCTGAACAATTCTACAATGTCCTTCAGGCCAGCATTTAATAGTTTCCAGCTGGCCTGAAAGGCCTTTGGTGGACTACAGACCAAAAACAGAGAAGAGGCTGTGAGATGTTCCTTTGCTGCCATCACTGCCCCTATGTAAATCTGACTATAGGCACATTGCAGGTTTTGATTCCTCCACGTGCGCTTAAGACGTATCCTGTTCTGTTTCATTGCTCTCAATGCCACTACAAAGAAGTCATTTTGGAGTGATTGCGTCAGCCTCCTGGGTCATCTCTGTTGACCAGGGATTTAACAGGACCACCAACTGTATCAGCTGGAAAATTCCCTAGTGCCCATGTTGGGGGCAGACCACTTTAATAAATTCCCCACCCTTTGCGGGGGGCAGCTTCTGCCAGTCTAAATTCCAGAAGCTTTGACCATGATAAAGGGACCCCAGTGGATTGATAACATGCCAGGACATTCCCATGGGTGTCATGGAATTCACCATCTCCTGAGTCACTTCAGATTAATTATCCTCAGCATGAATGTTTATGTAGACCAAGATCAGTAGCCTGGGGGACCTCTGCATCACAATGGAGACAGACCCAGTCAGCTCAGGTGGGGAGCCTGCTGAGTTGCAGGCTGGGCCGTACGTACATCAGCAGAACCCCCCATTTTTCCTGCAGGCCCAGCACAACATTCTAACATTCTAGCCTTCTAGCCAGACAGGCAGTTGGACCTAGAGAGTGAGATGAAATTCTTACAGCCCACAGCGACCCACCCTTCCTGGCATTCGGGTCTATCCTGATGCTGAACCAAGTACCCCAGTGGACATCACTGGGAGAAACTGTCTCCTCCACGCTCATCCAGCCTGCTCTTGGTAATGTATGCCAAATCAATCACTTCATTCGCTGCCAAATCATGAATGAACAGGACCTTACTTTGGCGGCATCATCTGGAGACAGGCTGGTAAGTTAGCCACCAAAACTGCCGACGTCAGGAGGGCTGCAGCACAGCACAGCTACTCATCATCTGGGCTGCATTCCTCTTACCTCCTACAGTCAGACTGGTCCCCTACCACAAGTCCTTCCACTGGCCCAAAAACTTTCCTCCCAGGCTCACATTCAGGCCTTACGAAGGGAAAAAGCAATCCCTCTGAGCAACAAAAATTTGAACAAAAGGTTACAGGGTGGCTCTTGCATCCCCCCATAGCAAGTCCTCCTAAAAGGACAACTCCTAGCCTTGCTTATTTTATTTATTTATTTATTTATTAAAACATTTCTATGCCGCCCCTTGCCGTAGCCTCGGGGCGGCTCACAACATAATAATATCTCAGGGTGGGGAAAGGAAGCAGGTGGAATAGCTCATTTTTGATGTAGCAGCGTCTCTCTCTCTCCTGAAGCAGGACCTTCCAGACTGCAATTTAGCCTTATAAAGCTAATAAACTATTAGTCTTTTAGCTGTCAAAAAGGTACAGAAAATCCATTTATGCTCATCATGTATTAACTTACACAAAGCAGGTAGATAATTTAAAAGAAAACATGAATCAAGGAATATTAATTAGCACACTAATATAAAATGTATCCATAGCATAAACCTCCTCCCAAAAGAAGCCATTACTGGACATTGCCAAATCATATGTTTAATGAAATATTAGCAATATTACACCTGCAGCAGTTAGTCAACTTAAGCAAACCTTATTTGAGAGATTTTGTGATATCCAGTAAACATGAAGCCAGAGTTTTCACTGAATAAAATGTAATCAGAGAGCTACTGAAACTTCATGGATGGATGTACTGCAGACAAACAATTTCTTAGCCTGATTAGGACCTTCCAATTCCTTAATACATTTGCACGTTAAGCCCACATTTATTCAGTCATAACCTCTCAGCCTAACTCACCTCACAGGGTGGTGGTGAAATAGAGAAGGGTTACAGAAGCTGTTCTAGATTCCTCCGAAGAGGAAAAATGGTGGGATATGAATGCACTATAATAACAATGTCTCTAGCAGCCACTGCTGTGGGAGGAACACTATCTGTCATCATCAGAACATGGTCTAGATTTTGTGATGCCAAATGCAATGAGAGATTCTGTCTGTCCAAAGGACAAAAGCCTCAGCAGCACCGATAATAAATTATATGCTTTTAGTGGATTTAGTCTCAGATCAGTGTTGCGGGATTATGCTGTAAGTATTTCTGCTTGTTAAAGAGCCCAAGGCCATTATGAGAGAAAGAAGGCAATCATCCTAACTTAGACCTTTTCTCTGTCTTAAGTGTACAAAACCAGGCTGAATCGAACGGAAGAAGCAAATGGATTTATTGTCTACCTCATGGAAGCACTGGAGGTTATTAAAAGAGGTAAAATTTCTCTCCTGAAGGGAAAAAAAGACAAAGTCAAAAGAAGAAAGCATTTTCTTCTAATAAAGCTCTGCATTATACAGTGGTACCTCGGCTCATGAACACCTCAGCTCACAACCAAAATCAGGTTGCGAACAGAAATTTCAGAAAAAAATTGCCTCGGGTCACAAGCTCTGCATCGGATGATAATCGTGATCACGCCCATCTTCCCTGCCCGAACATGACTGTGATTGCACCCATCTACGGCCGCGATGCCGCTCGTGCAGGAAAGACGGGTGCAATTGCGGTCATGCTCGGGGGGGGGGGGGGAATGGTCGCAATCTTTCTTGTTCTTTGTTACTTTGTTGTTCTTTGTCACTTTGTTTCAAATTTTTATGATTAAAAAATGGTTACAAAATGGATTAACCTTATTTACATTGAACCTTATGGGGAAATTTGACTTGGCTCATGACCAATTTGGGTTGCGACCAGAGTCCTGGAACGGATGAAGTTCATGAGCCAAGTTACCACTGTACTAGGTTAATGATATTTTAAACTGGGTTGTAGAAAACATGTGTGTCCCTTGAAAGCTTATTGGGGAGAGAAAGATTAGTAATAGCAGACAAGTTTCTCTACAATATATCTGGCTCATTATCCTTGTCGTATCCTGCACTCTGAAGACAAAGGCAAGTGTGGAACGCAAGCCATAGTCACAGGGTCTGCATGTGGGAACATTTCCCAGACTCTTTGGTAGGCAGTCAGCACACCAATTCACCCCGGTAAATTACCCAAATGGATTCCCATGAGATGCCAAGCAACCCTGGAAACTGACAGGTGATTAGGCTCATCTAGGTTGCTCTCCTCTCCTCTCCTCTCCTCTCTGCTGTGCCAACAGGGGTAAAGTGCAGCAGAGAGGGCTGGGCCATTGAGCAGGCACCCATGCTGCCTGCTCCAGAGACAACCGCTACAACAGGAGGAGAGCTGGCCGGGCATGGGACACAGGGCAGTCAGCTGGGTGCTGCTGCAAAAAGGAGAAGCACCGAGCAGCTGGTTTCCTCACTGTTCCTGAGAGGCATTCACTCAAGCAGGCGTAAAGAATGGAGAACCTGGGTGCCCCCCGGATGCTCCATTCTTGGCATATCCCCACCTAACCCAGGCCAGCCCTTCCCCACTTCTGCTGGAGAGGAAGCCCCTCTGGCAGGGGCAGGGAAGAGGGAAACCCCATGAGCAACCCCTCTTGCTCAGAAACTTTTACTTCAGTGCCCATCTGGGATCAGCATGAAGTGGAACATCTCAGAAGGCTGGCATTCCAAGGAGCCGTAGGCATTATGCTGCAGTTCTACAGCAATTCCACCAATCGCATTTATGAGATAAAATGGAAGATCTTCCCACAATGCCACAGTTGATCTTAAGTTGCAGGTTTCATTAAGGAACCATCCCTTCTACAGACTGGAGTCTTCCAAGTGCTCTGTCCTCATACCTTTAAGGAAGCGGTGGAAAACCTCAGGTCCAGGTGCCAAATTAGGATTCCCCGAACAGCTGTCTCATGCCTTTCTCCAAAAACTTTCGCAGCTTTTGTGCAGTTTCCTCCATTCTATAATGCTTTCCCTAATAGTTGCAGTAAGAGCATTAAAGGTGCAGGTATTTTTGCCCCGTCACCTTTGCCTGCTTCCCTGTTCCTTTTGCCTTTGGTTATACCCACTGCTAGAATGAAGCTCTTGAGAGCATCTCCAGAAATGAATTCTGCCCTTGGACTGTTTCTCCCACACTGCTTTAAGCCATCTGTGCATTATCCTTGGCATGAGAAAACAGGCAACCTTCTCAACTCACCCATAGTTGCTTTCCTTTACAAGGGGCTTCCTTTCTGAACCCACAAGTGCCACCCAGAGTACCAAGCTGAGATTTACATAAGATTCTAAGCAAGCACATGAAGAAGTCTGTGGAGTGCCTTTCTGTGTTTTGTTTTTTCCTTCATGGTAGTTTTTCTGGATTGTCACATAAGCCAAAGCAATTTCAGAACTGGTGCTTCTGTGCACATAAAAGTATATTCAGAACATCAGCGTGAATGAGAGCCAGCTAACATTCAAAATATGAACAAATCTTTTCACAGGTCCTAAGAGATCAATCATCCTGCCCTCCTTGGTTTGGTTCCCCCAAACTACAGATCCAAGGAAAAGAAGTGGCAAAATTAAATCTCATAAGCCACTGAGAGTGCATATATCGAGTGAGCAGCTGAGTTCTGCAAGTCTGACTATCTTTTCCTAACATCCTTCTACCACTGGAAAAAAAGGCTTCTAAGCTCACAACTGCAATATTGGTTGAGGCTATTTCCTTTACTTATGAAACCCAGGAACCACCAATCCCTTCAGCTTTAATGGCATATTCTAGTGGTCCTATTGAACACTAGAATTAGAAACCTCACAGAAGCCAACTAAAGCATTGTTACTTGGTCTACTGAAACTTAATTTATCAAACACTTCAAGTTAGATGCTTATGCCCCTGCATACTTTGGCCACAGGTTTGCACCTTTTCTATCAAGCAGCAGAGTGTCTCAGCCAGGAAAGAATTCTGCTCTATATCCCATCCCAGCATATGCCACTGCTGGGAGAGAAAGGAACACTGGACACAGGGATGATACCCTGTTCTATTTAGGGTTGTCTCTCTCTTGGGTATTCTCAGTGTTTGAAGGATATGTGAGGGGCAGTTTGTGGGGATTCCAGGGTTTTCAGCATAAGATTATTTGTTCCGAAGGCTGACCTTTGGACTTGTCTTTTTCTTTCTTGACAGCACTCCATTACCTACATGGAGTAGTGTTCCAAAGAACACACTGCTGATACTGCATTGCAATGTATTTTTAGTTTTTGCTATGCCCCACATAAAAATGCTGTAGAGATTCAACTGCTGTTCCAAATTCAAACAGAAAATAATGGCACAAATGTACATCGCATTACATTGTGTTCTCCATCTTTCCTGAAAATCTTGAAAAAGGTAGAGGAGTCAAAGCTGTTTCTAAAATTATAACAGAGATTTAAATATTGAATGTGTATACCAACTTTCATTGCAATATTACTAAAATAAGGTAGTTTGCTTTTTTCTCTCCTCCCTTTTGAAAATAGCTTAATAAGGCAAACTGATATGCAAAACTGAAATGCAGAATTTGTCCTGAATGTGTTGAGCAGTTCCACAGTGAGAAACAAATGAAATATTGAAAGGTTTAGGTCATGCTTTACTCAGTCAAAGAAATACATCTGGTTTTTTAAGCAGTAACTTTCAATGCATTGATATGATAAAACATCAAGGATGTTCATCCAATTAAAATTGGTTTATTGATTGATCATTTGCCTTCCAAACCATGAATTAATAGAATATATTTGCCTATTACCAACACCTCTGCCCAGTGCCTGGTGCTGGCCAAGTCCCCTTCTCAGCACCAGTAAAAAGGGAGGGTGGGTGGGTGTGTGAGAAAGAGAGAGAGAGAAAGGACATAAGATCTGAAGATGGCCTGATGAGAGTCAGTCTGTGTCCCTGCGTGGTCATCTAGTTTGGCACCCCGGCAGGTGATGATGGCTTTTGTTTTTTTAAAGAAAGGACTCAGTGAGCAGCTGACTTATGAAGCATTCCTAACATTCTTAGGTGGTAGTAAGTCCCATTGAACTCAGAGTTGTTTACTTTCAGCTAGATATGCATTCAATTGCACTATTCCTAAGTAGATGCCAAGTCCATCTTTAGTAGTCCAAATTATTGTAGAAGATTGAAGGGCCAGGCTACCTTGAAGTAAATGAACTAATCTGCCTGCAGTCCTACTGGCACTAAAGAAAATTGCACCCAGCAAACTTTTAAATATGGCTCCTACTTCATAGCCTGGCTTCAAAAGTCTGTTCATGTTTTATCTGATTCCTACAGGCAATAACATAAATCCACAAAGTAATATCCTCACATTTTTCAGTCCCATAAAATGCAAGGACTCTTTGCATCTAGAGGAGAACAAGGACTACCTGATCTGGGGTCTTGACAGTGACATGTGGTCTACAAAGGAAGGGTATGTACTTTATTTCATTCATTAGATTCATTTTCTGCATTAACAGGTCCACGAATATGAAACTATAGACAACACAGTTCTATGTAATGCCTGCCCACCCGCTCCTGCAAACACATGCAAAAAAGCATGTTACTCCCAAGCTCAGTTTGCATGGAAGAAACTCATTTGATACATATGCTCAAAATGCAATGGATGAATTACCACAGCAGACCCAGAGCTAAGTTTTTGTACATCTACAGTATATCACAGAAGTGAGTATACCCCCTCACATTTTGTAAATATTTTATTATATCTTTTCATGTGACAACCCTGAAGAAATGACACTTTGCTACAATGTAAAGTAGTGAGTATACAGCTTGTGTAACAGTGTAAATTTGCTGTCCCCTCAAAATAACTCAACACACAGCCATCATTGTCTAAACCACTGGCAACAAAAGTGAGTACACCCCTAAGTGAAACTGTCCAAACTGGGCATTATTAGCCATTTTCCCTCCCTGGTGTCATGTGACTTGTTAGTGTTATAAGGTCTCAGGTGTGAATGGGGAGCAGGTGTGTTAAATTTGGTGTTATCGCTCTCACTCTCTCATACTGGTCACTGGAAGTTCAACATGGCACCTCATGGCAAAGAACTCTCTGAGGATCTGAAAAAAAGAATTGTTGCTCTACATAAAGATGGCCTAGGCTATAAGATGATTTCCAAGACCCTGAAACTGAGCTGCAGCATGGTGATCATGACCATACAGCGGTTTAACAGGACAGGTTCCACTCAGAACAGGCCTCGTCATGGTCGACCAAAAAAGTTGAGTGCAGGTGCTCAGTGTCATATCCAGAGGCTGGCTTTGGGAAATAGACGAATGAGTGCTGCCAGAATTGCTGCAGAGGTTGAAGGGGTAGTGGGTCAGCCTGTCAGTGCTCAGACCATACACCACACACTGCGTCAAATTGCTCTGCAGGGCTGTCATCCCAGAAGGAAGCCTCCTCTAAAGATGATGCACAAGAAAGCACGCAAACAGTTTGCTGAAGACAAGCAGACTAAGGACATGGATTAGTGGAACCATGTCCTGTGGTCTGATGAGACCAAGATAAACTTATTTGGTTCAGATGGTGTCAAGCGTGTGTGGCAACAACCAGGTGAGTACAAAGACAAGCGTGTCTTGCCTACAGTCAAGCATGGTGGTGGGAGTGTCATGGTCTGGGGCTGCATGAGTGCTGCCGGCACTGGGGAGCTACAGTTCATTGAGGGAACCATGAATGCCAACATGTCCTGTGACATACTGAAGCAGAGCATGATCCCCTCCCTTCGGAGACTGGGCCACAGGGCAGTAGTCCAACATGATAACGACCCCAAACACACCTCCAAGACGACCACTGCCTTGCTAAAGAGGCTGAGGGTAAAGGTGATGGACTGGCCAAGCATGTCTCCAAACCTAAACCCTATCGAGCATCTGTGGGGCATCCTGAAACGGAAGGTGGAGGAGCGCAAGGTCTCTAACATCCACCAGCTCCATGATGTCGTCATGGAGGAGTGGAAGAGGACTCCAGTGGCAACCTGAGAAGCTCTGGTGAGCTCCATGCCCAAGAGGATTAAGGCAGTGCTGGAAAATAATGGTGGCCACACAAAATATTGACACTTTGGGCCCAATTTGGACAGTATCACTTAGGGGTGTACTCACTTTTGTTGTCAGCGGTTTAGACATTGGCTGTGTGTTATTTTGAGGGGACAGCAAATTTACACTGTTATACAAGCTGTATACTCACTACTTTACATTGTAGCAATGTGTCATTTCTTCAGGGTTGTCACATGAAAAGATATAATAAAATATTTACAGAATGTGAGGGGGTATACTCACTTCTGTGATATACTGTATATACACCTCCCTAAAGAAGTGTTTACCGCTACATAGGTCTTACAAGCCATGGAGCGTCTCTGACTATAGTAAACATCTTCCAAGAAGTGGCCTAACTATTACTGCAAAGCCCCTCTGAGTGATATTCCCAGAGTGAAGTAATTAGAACCCTTTGTATTGTTGGTTCCTACATAGCTTCAGAAACATATAAAGCTGCCTAGATCAGCTTGATTGATATTCAGTTGCCACAGGAAGCATGAAGAGCCCTGTACCTGAAAGCTCTGTTGTAGTTTATTTCTCTTAGGTTGGTTCTTCCTGGAGATTGTTCCTCACTGTCACTATCACCAACCTTTAGGGAAATTTAAACATCTCATATTATTCCTAAATTTATTCAGGATGCAGCTCTTGGGCTCAGCAGGTGGATCCTGAGGTGTTCTGCCAGAGAGAGACTTTTCATTCCCTTGAGGCCGTATCTTCATAATGTAATGAGAAAGGAAGACCTATAGTATATGTGCTGCTATCCAGTGTCCTGAGGCACTAGTGGCATCCTTTCCTCAGCACTTAGCCCAACCAGGCTGCCTATGCGCTAAGAAACTAAGAGTCCATATTTCTCCCCTCTCCTTTGCAGGTACAGCTACTTCATTAGCAAGGACACCTGGATCGAGAAGTGGCCAAACAATGATGAATGCCAAGATGAAGAATACCAAGACCTATGCAATCAATTCATTGAGTTCTCCACTGTAATGAACTTTTTTGGCTGTCAGGCCTAACTTCAGAAGTGCCATTTGCTCTGGGGATGACTTTCTTCCCAAAGTTTCAACTTCATATAATTGTTACTCTTCCATTTTCCCATCCTGTGGTTTATTTAATAAACCAAGACTTGATTTCTTACTGTGGAACCTTGTGTACATCATCACTTCCACCACCTCACATGCTACACTAAAGTTACTTAGACAGAGAAACTGATTTACACCTATAGTATAGATTAGCTGAGAGGTCTCCAATCCTTTTGGATACATGGCCACATTTAGGAAACTGCTTTAGGTGTCCCCAAAAATCCCTTTCATGGTGGATGTAGCAAATCATCACGGGCACCTGGGCTGGTTTGTATTAACTATGTATTTTCAAAGGTGGCAGCAAATTCAGAGAATCGAACAGAATGATGATAGAATTGGAAGGGGCATATAAAGCCCTTGAGACCAGCCCCTTGAGACCACTTCCACATGTGATCAGCCATCCCGCTGCAGGACCGCTCCTCTCCTGTTCAGCAAAGGGGACTCCACCTGCTAGTTCGATGTAAAGCTATGGAGGCAGCTTTGTGTGCACCACTGGAAGCCTGGAAGGCACCGCACTCATAACCCCAAAAGTCGCAGTTTTGACATGAAGGATGTGAAAACCAGTACAGTTTTGTTTGTTTTTGCTTTCAGATGCCTAAGCCCAACATTGATCACACTTCTTTTAGAAAGACTGAAATACCATTTTGGTTTAGACTGGGTCTTTGCAACCAGAGTTAGACCTTTTAACTGCAAATGAGATTATGTCAGCATGTTTTCCATGTTGCCAGCCCCTGGTGCACTGTCTATAATTTTGGAGAGCTGTTTTTCCCTGCCATAACAAATGGCCCTTAATAAACCCGTCCTCTGTGAATTTGTATAATCCTTTGCTAAAACCATCTAAGCTGTCTTCAAATCCATCCTTCACTCCTTCCAAAATTAATACTTGTATGATTTATTACAAGGCCACTAAGATATCTGAAGACCCCATGGCATTGTAGGTCCAACCTCCCAAGCACACTACTTTCCATGCTGCATGCACGGGGCCAGTGTGGGAGCCTGGCCTTCACAGTCCCAGCTCTGAGGTGGCTGGGCCTCTGCATGACCCCATGGCATACCAGATAATATTGGGAGGCCACAGGATTGCACCTTAACTGATGAGCAGGTATATTCTAAGTCACATGCATAGTTAATGTCTTAACCTATCAATTCTGTAGCAGAAATGGGAATAATGGTGGTTTGTCAAATGGTCATCTCTGCATTCACACCTGTAAACTCTGCCTGCATGGAGAATTGTCTTGGACTCCTATAACTGAAGAATGTTGGCAGGGACCTTCATCCACTGTCTAAGTGTGTACATCCACAGTAGGTTCCTGCCCCTTCCCTTATCCTATTAGAAAACCCATATGGCACCTGGATACCAAGGGAATGGGATAATATCCATTATAGTACAGAATGATATGCCAATACTGATGATACATCAGTACCATAACAGAACAAATTAAGAATGGCACCAGGACAGGGCTGGTGGTATGAATGCACAGAAGTCCATTCAAAGAACCAAAGTTACAGGTAAGTAGCTTGTTACAGGTAAGCAACCTGTTCTTCATTATGGTCCCCATGCATCACACCTATGGGTGAATGGCAGGCAGACTTAACTTGGAGGGGGGGGAATGGTACCAATATGACTATTGCATGATGGAAAATAGTACTGCCCTTCCAAAGAAGCCCTCACTTGAACATGAATTTATAGTGTTAAACAAGGATGTCAACCACACCACTATATGGTGAGAATCTGGCAATGAGATCCCCTGGAAAAAAGCTGCAGAAGAAGCCACTGTCCCAGTCGAACAGGATAGCTCTTTTTAAGTAAAAAAGGGGGACGTATATCCTATTGAAACTAAACATCTAAGAAAAAAATTGTTTAGAAAATCCTACTTCCCATTAAACTAATAAGATCTAAAAGTCTTTAGCAATGCTCTGTTTAGCAACAAAAGCCTTTTTATGTTAATTTATGCCAGTCACATTTTGATATGATGCTACAACTATATTCCTAATTAAAAAAATTTAAAAACACATCCAAAAGAATTTTCTCTCATGCATTCTTGTTAGTACAAAACCAAATCTTGGTGAAACTAGCAGAGTTGTTGATGCCTGCTTTGTTCAGCTATGGTTAGTTAACTGACAGCCAACAGCTTTCTAAACACTAAAACTGTGGCTTGAATACATTCAGCAAAGGCCAAACCCACAACAGAGCAACACCCTAATCACGGCTGTGTAAAGAACATGTGAAATCACTGGCTTTTGCTGGGCTTTCATCATTGGCTGGTAGTTGGACTCTAACATTTAATGGTATTGGACAAGGTTCCTGGAAGGTTCAAGATGCTGCATATATTTTGAACTAGTTGTGGCAGGAAAGCTAGATAAAGAAACCACTAACAAAATTCAACAGGACTCATCCATCCTTTCACTGACAGCAGAATGTATTAAATACTCTTATAAGGGAGGAAAACTTCTACACCCCACATCATAGGACTTTAAGAAAAAAGTAGAGAAATTCTAAAAATGCATTTTGTTGTTAACTTCTAACTTAAAAGATAGAAATGGAAAAAAAGTGTAAGCGTTTAGAAAACAGTCAATTATGTTTAGGAAGAAACTTAAGGCAGCTATCATCCCACCTTCTGCAAAGCAATTCCTTGAGTTAATTACACCTTGTGTGAAAAAGATTTTATTATCTCTGTCCTGAATTAACCACCCATCAACTCCCGACATTAGAATTAGAGAGAGAGAAAAAGTTTTTATCTGCAAAGCAAGTTCCAGATTCTTTTGTTTAAATAGATGAACTATTGACTGGAGAACATAGTTGTTCACCTACTGGAATAGTTCTTGAAAGTCGTTCTCCACAGACCGTAATGTGGTCTTTTCAGAAATTATTGAACCCAAAAAGTTTTCTGAATTTTTTTCAATGCCTTAAATTGACTGAGGTCTGCTTTAGTGTGTTTGCTGTATATTCAGCAAAATATATATCATAACATTTTAATGTTACATATTATATAATTTCTCCTACTCTTCCAACATATCCCTGACAAAAAAGGGACAGTACACCACTCCTGGAAGTGGCATCCCTCCAGCCATCCCCACCCCCACCCCCTTCCACTCTGTAAGTACAAGCCAGACATGGCTTTGGGTTTGATGGTCTGTCCACCTTGGATTCATCCCGCCTTGCCCACAGAGCCTTACCCTGCCCAGCTGCACTCCAATTCATGCTGTCCTAAAAAGCAAGTCTTGCCGAAATCAGTGGGATGTCTCTCAGAGTAAATATGCCTCAGCTATAAGAATAAACTTCGAGTTCCTTTGAAGTTGGAGCCCATGGTCAGAAACATGACCAACTTCAATCTCCTATTTTGTACATACACCCTCTAATCATAAGGATTAGAATACAATGCTGTGAAAGTAATCCGCAAGTTAAGTTCATATATCACTAGGCTGTTTTTAGAAACATAGAAACAGAGCAAGTCAGAAGGGATCCCCTGGCTCCAGTCGGCTCCGCTCATGACATGCCCACCATGTGCATGTCTAGCCTATCCTTGGAACACCCTCACCAATGAGGCCTCAACCACCTCCCATAGAAGCCCATTCCATACCCTCGGAGTCCTACCTGTCAGGAAGTACTTCCTGGCATCTAAATTGAACCTTGGCTCCCTGAGATGCGCTCCATTGGAGCGCATCCATCTCTACCCACCTCCATGTGACACCCCCCTCACATACCTGTATGTTGCCAACAGATCCCCTCTGAGTCTCCTCTTCTCCAGGCTGAAAAGACCCAGTTCCCTCAGTCTCACCTCATAAGGCATCCCCTGCAAACCGGCCAGCAACCTTGTGGCCCTACGTTGCACTGACTCTAACTTGGCTATATCTTTCCTTTAATGAGGGGCCCAAAACAGAGCACAATACTCCAGTCGCAGGCACACCAGAGTCATACAGAATGGTAGTAATACCTCTCTCGATCTAGAAGCCACCCTTCTGGCTATGCAACCAAGGATGGCGTTTGCCCTCTTAACCACCACATCACACTGCTGACTCATGTTCAGCCTGCAGTCAACCAGCACCCCAAGGTCCCTTTCACAAGTGCTGCTCTCCAGCCACTTGTCCCCTAACCTGTACTTATGACACCCATTCCTATGCCCAAAGTGCAAGACCTTGCACTTGTTCACATTGAACGCCATCCTGTTGTCTCCTGCCCACTTCCATAGTCCGTCCAGATCCTTTTGGATCTGGAGTACCTGCTCCTCAGTTGTGGCCACTGCTCCAGTTTTAGTGTCATCTGCGAATTTGATCAGCAGACTGCTCACCCCTTCTTCCATGTCATTAATGAAAAGATTAAACAGGATCAGCCCCAGGACAGAGCCCTGGGGGACCCCGCTTGAATTCCACAAGGTTGGTCTGGCAGGACCTGTTTTTGCAGAAGCCGTGTTGTGTGGCTGTCAGCCTCCCTTCCCTATCTAGCATCACTAGATCTCTCTCTGTTATGAGCCTTTCCATTGTTTTTCCTACAATGGACATAAGGCTAACAGGTCTGTAATTCGCCATGTCCCTTCCACTAACCTTTTTGAAAATTGGGACCACTGAGGCCACCCTCCAGTCCTCTGGAACTTCACCCGTTCTCCACGAGGTCTCAAAAATGGAGGCCAGCGGGTGTGAGAGAACCCCTGCCAACTCTCTAAGTACTCTCGGGTGTAAGTCATCAGGGCCTGGCACCTTTGTAACATCCAATGCTCTGAGGAGCCCCTCGACTTCTAGGGGGGTGACTCTAATCTCTGCCACTAAGTCCCTGGCCTCATCTAATCTCCTATGCAGATCTCCCTCATCCTGCTTTGGGGAGAACACAGAGGCAAAACAGTCATTTAGCTTCTGTGCCTGTTCCCTCATATCAGTCATTGGAGCCCCTTCCTCCTTATTTAGTGGTCCCACTACTTGTCTCCTCTTCCTCTTGCTATTTACATGCTGAAAGAAGCCCTTTTTGTTGCTCTTGATATTCTTGGCAAGTCTCAGCTCGTAATCAGTCTTAGCCTTGTGAAGAATCCTTCTGCAATGGGCCTCCTCCTCCCAGTATACCCTTTTGTCTACTTGCCCCAGTGCTCATTCTTACAGAGATTCCTCTTGCGTCTAATCCCTGTAATCATCTCCTTTTGCATCCATGGCGGCACTCTCCTTCACCTCCCCGCCTTACTAACTAGAGATATTGTCAAGTCTTGTGCCTCCAAAACCTCCCGTTTGAGTGCCATCCACCCCTCCTCAACTCGCTTGCCTTCCAGTACCCTCTCCCAGGAGACTTTCCCAAGTCCGGCCTTCAGTTGGCCCTCTTGAAGTCCCAGCTTCTAGTGCTCAACCTGCTGCACGTTCGCATTCCCCTTGATCTCAAAGCAAAGGATGGAGTGATCACTCGCATCCAGAGCTCCCCTAATCTTTGAAGGAAATTAAGAGTTAGACAGTTTTCCATATTTAGTTGCAATAAGAATATTTATTGCACAAGTTTGACAGCACTTAGCTCTGAAATAACCACCAAGAAGTCCAGCACCCATCTTGAACATAATCTCAAGTTAGTATACTAACTGCAAAACAACAGAAAATCAAATAATTGTTTTGAATTGTATAACACAAAAGTTTTGCCTTTTTTCTCCATTTTCTTTTGGTTGTGCTGCATTGTGAGGAGAAAATAGCAATCAAACATATCTAGTATGTATAATATTTACAAAAATAAATACACTTCAGATCATCCACTTAGCTGTCCCTTCAGCCAAGCTGATCAAACTCCACATGTCTCTTTTCAAATCCAGCTATTTGTAAAATTTTCGGTAGTTTTCACATCTAGAAAAGAAAAAAAACCTCTTTGTTTGGCAGTACTACCTGTTCTCAACGCTGGTGAAGGAAAGGGGAAGCTGGTGTGTCCGAGAACGTAACTGCAGGTTCTTAAATAAGTCTGATCTCAATTCCTTTGTCCTGAAGAACCCTGAAAGCTATGGCTCCATGAAGGGGGCCAGCCACCCCTGTCAGAGATCTCATCAAACCTAAATTCCTTGAAATCCTTGCGACCTGTGACAGAAAAGTAGTAAAAAATCACAATACAGTCCTGCTTCAGTATAGCTACAATGAATTACTGCACACACAGAGTACACCTGTTGCTAATGTTGAACACAATTTTTTAAAGGTTCTTAGAAAAGGGAACAGCAGACAGTACAGACTGTACATTTATCCTACAGTTTCCCCTTCTTTGTCATATGGATGTTAGAGGCTCAATAGCGGAGGTTGAGGCCTGATGTGAGCAAGGATAACACAGTCCACATGCCTCCTCTAAGGATGTCCAACCTCCGAAAGTGCCCCAGGCAAGCATGTCCCATTCTCTGCCCTGGAAGATGTTGAAACAATGGGCAGAACCTAGGAGAGCATCACCATAACCAGGGCCAACAAGGCCACCAGGGTGAAACAGGGAGGGGGCATTTCTGCTGGACAGCAGCTCTGTGGTGTAAAGACATTTAAGCAGGGACTCTCCTATGCAGAAGCTGAAGCTTGGCTTTCCTCTGGGTCAAGTTCCAGCTGCACCTACTGTGTGCCAAGGAACAGGTCTGAATGCACAGAACTCCATGAGGAATGACAATTTCTGTGAGCACCTTAATACCTGTTTGGTAAAAACATATCCAGATGGCAGAGTTTAAAAATCCCCTCACAGCAGGGAATCCTGGAAACTGTGCATCTAAGTGGCAGCAATTTTTTCCCCCAGGCTCAGTACCCTCACCAAAATATGAATTCCTGGGATCTAGTACAGGACAGGTTAAGTTAGTGAAATTGATATGCCACCAGCATAAATTTGCAGTGTAGGTATGTTCTACTGTAGCATGGGAAAAGCTTCTCTGTGTTGAATCCTGCATATCAGATTGGTATCGACACGACACACAGAGCATGTCACACAGGGACAGTCAACCCTAGCTTGGCAACAGCTCTTAAGAGTTTCATGCAGGGTCTTTCCTAGCCCTGTGTGATGTCAGCAAAGCAGGTGCTCCACCACCGGCTATTAATCAATACAAAGCATCTTAAAAATAGCAGCCATGATTAACTTTCTGTTGCATTCATCCTTATTCACTGTTTAAAAATATTTGATAACCTACAACACGCTGCATTATATTTTGGAATATCCTACTATTTATTTATTTAGAATTTACAAGTAGTTGGTTCATTTGTACATCTTTTTAATATTTATAATAAAATGTCTCTACTATCTGCAGAGAAAGTCCTGAGACTGAAGCCTTCAGTAATACTTTGATATTGCAGGGATATACGTTGTTCTTTCCATGCAGAACTGTTCTTTCTATTGCTCTCAAAATAATCCTAGCTTAAGCTACACATTCAAGGACCGTTCACCTTCCCTTTCACAATGAATTGTATGGTTTTCTATGGCACACCTCTACAAATCAAATTTGTATGAGCAACAAATGCTTCAGTCAGTAGAAGAACCATTTTGTGGTTGCAGGCTAATCTCCAACCCCCCCCCCCCCACCACCCCAGGACACCTACACACACAGACCAACTACTTTTACCTTTTTCCAGATTTCTGGTGCGCAGTTACTGCATGTAATTTCCCTCCACAATTGGAACAATGCAAGCAGCGTTTCCCACCATGTTTTGGAATATTCCAGCACTGAAAACACCGAATTCTGTACTTTTTGTACCTGTGGGGAAGGTGAAATACATACAGTAAACTGACAGAGTTTGAATAAATCTCTAACAAATATCTTAAGATGTTTCAGCAGTGCTGAGTACCTAATTCCACATGCATTGCAGAGAGAGGTCCCATCTTCAGCATTTCTCCACAGTGGTGTTTTTCTGGTCTTGCAAGAAGCACAACGCTTATTTCCTTGAAAGCAAAGAACAACTGGATCAAATAATTTATCTGAGCACCTCAGGATACATGCATCTGATAACAGCATTAACACAAAAACCCTGCCCTATAATTTCTCTCTCATTCAAACACTCTTATCGCTGAGCAAATGCTAATGGTGCTTGCTTTTTAGTCTTACTGGATTTTTAAAATGTAACTCAGACTATTTGGAAGAAACTTTGTTGGCATGAACATTTCAAAACTGCCACTGTCAGACAGTAATATGCTGAATGTTAGTCCCTTCACAAATATTTTTGGAGTGCTTGCCATTTCACTGATTAATGCAAGCATTACATAACAATACTCAGCATTAATACAGAGCATCTCTCCAATGTCAAAATAATTTCCTGTATTTTAATAAACATTGCAAAGAACCTGGTAAAACAATCCATTTTTATTATTCCTTTACTGCAGATCAGCAAATACTCTTTGGCCTAAATCACCTCAAAACAATTCGATTCCTGTTTAGGCAGAAAAAAAGTCCTACATCTCCCAGCACTGCAGCAAAGGTGATATTTGAAGTGGGGAGGTCCTGGCTTGCAGTTTATTCTGTAAGAATGTGGAGGACAGCAAACCAGACAGAAAGTACATTTTCTCTTCTCAGAGACATTTCTGAGCAAAATGCACTCATGTCCATTCTCTGCTCCACAGGCATCTATACTTAATGTGTGCTTCCTGAACACAGCTCTGGAAGCCAGCATTCCTCATCCAGGTCTCCTCCACATCTTTGAGATCTTAGTTCTTCTCATCCCCAGCCAGAAAGGTCAATGGTCAGGAATGCTGAGGGCTGTAATCCCAAACCTTTGGAGGGTACCATCTTAGGAAGGCTGTTTGGAACTCATAGGGCAGAATCTAACGAGGTATTCAAATCTGCACTGCTTCTTTCCCATACTTCCAATTCCCTTCCACAAGTGGTGCATCCCACCAACTGTGCTGCACATCTAATGCCTCCCAAGGGAAACCCTAAAACAAATGGGAATGTTTGTTTCTAGAAGCAGGCAAGCCAGTGGAGCTCCTTGATGTGAACTTCGTTGGCCCTCCTCCTCCCACATTTCCATTTGTTTGGGGTTGCTCCAGAAGTGCCGGATTGTTGTTGTGTGGGTAGCAGAGGTGACTTGATCAATACGGTCAGTGGGGCAAAAAAGAACTGACAGTATGGAAGTATCCCATTTGATGCTGCCCACTGAATGCTGTGTAAAATATGAAGCAAGCCACAGAGAGCCACTAAGCTGTGCTCTCGTGCTGGTTAGGTGGCTTCTGCCTGATCCAGCAAGTTTCTAAGCCTTATGAATAGGTAGTTTGTTTTGAATTAACATGTAAATCTGAGTAAATTCCATTGTGAAGAACTGGAATTATTTCAGTTCAGCAGTTTGAGATGCCAACTGCCAAGTTCTTCTGGTGTGAAATCAGACAGGTCAGATTGCGTGGAACCAGGTCCCACTTGCGTGTTCCCCCAAAACAGTTAGAAGAGATATACAAAGTTAGTCACATCTCATCACAGTCATTAATAACGCTTCCGGTATATTTAAAAGAGCAGTTCTCCCTCTCACATTTGGGTACCTACAGCAACAAATACCAGTGGAGCCTGGCTGTCACATGAAATGGCTGATGAAGTTTAAATAGGGAAGGAATCAACTGCTTACTTTTCTCACTTAAAAACCAGAACACACTAGTTTTACTAGCAGTTGTAACTGGAACCGTGCACAGTAACATAGAAACAGAACGAGTCAGAAGGGGTCTTCTGGGTCTAGTCTGACCCCCGGCTATTTGGCTAGTAGTTTGCTGGCCAAATACCTGGCAAGTGAAACGAGATTTTCCAAACATATTGCCTGTCAGCTGTGGTCACATCATAAATGTATTAGAGGTTCATAAGGCTCAGTATGTGTTGCCAAGCTCTCCTGTGGCCAAAATGCCTTTGGAATGCCACACAGGTGAGCCCCCCAGTTCTACTCCCTGCCATGCATTTCCATCCACAATGCTGGCTTGCTCAGTGCTGCATGCAGTGATGCTACCCACAGGCATGGCTCTCACCCTGCTCCTGCCCTTGGCTTGGGGTACAAAGCTGGCACAGAGCCATGGGCTAGGACATCATGACGGCCATACAGACAGCTACATTCCAACCAAGAAACTGAATTCCTTATTCACTAAGTCAAAAGCAGGGGTGCTCAAGCATTTACCTGATGTGATGCTGGGTAAGGGCTGCATAGAACCAGACACGTACATCCACACACTTCCCAGTGATCCCAACAGATCGTTCTTTCCTTGCTCTTAGCAATAACAGAGATGGAGAGAAGAACCCACCTGAGGATCTCTGAGCTCCCTTCCTCTGCTTTCCTGTGCTCGTCGAAAGTAGAACAGTTTCCTCATTGCTATCAGCGGCAAGGCAAGCGCCAGTTCTATCAGGCTGCCTGCAAATGGGTTAGGGAGCACAAGCAATGGGGAAGTCAACTGAGGCTGGGGGAGGAATTTGGTGGTGGCAGCATCGGCCAGGTAGGGCCGCAGGATGGCTACGCAGGGTGCCAAGGATGAGGCTGTTGTTCCTATATTGTTGAGCCTTGGGCTCCTTCTGCTGCTGATAAATGGATTGCAACATGGTTTTACCTTTAGAGTCTCAAATATTATGACCTGATATTACATGTATTTAGCGCCTAAAATGTTAACATACTCTGGGCAGAGAGACATCCTTCTTCCTCCTCCGAAACGCCAGCTCTGCACTCTTCTCTTGCTAAAGTTGCTCGTCGTCTTTTCATGAGTTTTTCACTGGACATAGATTAGATGTGTGATATTTACATCTGCTTTGAAAATGTGAATTCCAAACTTATATGTAACTTTATATCTTGCTGTATTCCTAATAATATTCAATATTCATATATTCAAACTGTATTACTTATCAATACATTTTTAATTACTCTAAGACAGATTACAGGTACTCTCATTTTACACGCTAGAAGAACAGTGACAAATTCAAAAGCAGCCTAAGCAGGGGATTTTGGACTCTTAAGATCTCCCACAACCTAGAGGTCACCATACTATCCACCTCAATAGTTCACAGAACAACAATTAACATAGGAACTGAACTCGGAATGGTACTACACAACATTGATTTTAGAAATGTTAGTGAAAGCCTGTAGAATACTGGAAGAGTTTGCCCTGCAACAATTGAGCCTACAAGTGTTTTTGGCACTAAGTCTCACAGAACTCACTAGGAACTGTTATACTCATATATATATATATATATATATATATATATATAGAGAGAGAGAGAGAGAGAGAGAGAGAGAGAGAGAGAGAGTTAGGACAAGAAGTACATCTGTGCCTCTCTTGTGCTTAGAGTGGGAAAGAACACTAAAGAAAAATCAAATTACTATTCCATTCAATGCAGGGTTCAGAGTTGCTTTTGGAGTCAATAAATCATAAGCCAATTTAAGCTTTACATCTGAAAATGAACATAGCTTTTACTCCAGTTAATCATATTCTTGCTCTATTATCTTCTCTATACTCTTTGTAACAACAATGCCAGTGCATCTGGAACAGTAACCAAGATGCAAATAATATCTGATGGGAATATCAAATTACTTAGAGGACAACATTATCAGATTTTTTACTTCTGATAACAATTGAATCATTGCCTGGCATAAGAATTCAATCCTTTCAGGGCAGAATCCTATGCCTGTTTAGACAGAAAGGAAAATACAACTCCCAGCATTCTGTCAGCCAATTATAATGTGTCTAGCCCTACATGACACTGCACCCAAACAATACATACTGTAGGGCATAGAACAGAAGTAAAGAAGCATAACATTATAACAGGAAATACTTGTAAGTATACGGAAGCTTTACTGAAAAGTTATTTTTCAAGTCAGATTTCAGTTAACTTGCTGCATCTTCATTTTTGGGCAAATCTTGACCCAAGTGGTGTAGAAATAATTAAGTGCAGTTTAATCCAATTTCAAGTGAAGAAGAAAAGGTACCAACTTTCACAAATGAAAATTGATCCCAGATGTACAGGCATCCCAAAAGGAGCATACATGTGCTAGGATGTGTACCCAGAGCACATGCTTTGCTATTTACAGCTCAATCCCACAAAAGCCTACTGAGAAGCAAGGCCTCGTGAGCTCAGAAGGCCACCTTCCCAGGCAAGTGGATCTAGGGTCACAGCCCTAAAATCCCAGCTAACACTGGCACCGAAGTCCCCTAGAATAGGTTTGTCATCTTGCTTTGGGAACCCTCTGGGTGACTAGCACAGTTCTGCCCCTGAAATGCACTCTTTACCTGCTGTATTGGGCCTTAATAAGGAGCTGACAGCCCTGGGAGCTGATCTGATTCAGACACAGATGCATTTGAAAGGTCACCCCTTGGAAGGCAGGGTCGTCACGCTCATAGCTCCGCATAGGTCTCGACTGCTTGCGGGAAATTCTTCTTTTTGCCCTCTGAGACTCAAACTTGTAGGCAATGCCAGTACCCAGCCGCTCTACCGCCCTGGGCTCCTCCAGACACGGTGTCCACGGATGGTTGCTACAGTGGCCTTTGGAGAAGGAGACCGGGGGCTTTTCTTGGGCAGCTTCTTGTAACTCAGTCCGATCCCCTGGCTCTGACTCAAGGCTGGAGCAGTGGAGGTTAATGAGGCTGAGGGCATCCAAGGCACCAATGCTGGCCAGTGCAGGGGACAAGCCATCGCCCTGAGGTGTCATAGCACTGCGCCTGGGCTGCACGGCCAGTCCCGCCTGCTGTGGAGGCCTCCCTGAGTTGCTGCTGATTGGTTCCGGCTGAGAGGGTTGCTGGGCAGTCTCCTGCAGGAAGTTGAGGGCTTTGCTGTCTGGGATCTGGAGGCAGCAAGCCATGCTGCTGAAGGACTCAACCCTGCAGAGATGAGAGAAATAAAGCATGCATCGGGCAGTGCTAGAGATCATCAGATGCACTTAAAGAAATTGCCCTCCTCGGCTTCTAAGGAATGCCCCCAGGGAAGAAACATCAGAACTTCATCATCAGAGGCATCTTCCCTTTCGCATCCCTCTGCATCACATTCTCTCTTATCCACCCACCACCCCAGGCCATGTGGAACACTCAAAACTGAGGGCAAGATACTGTTTGCCCCATCTCACATTTCTTTAAATCCACAAGACAGTCTCCGCCTACCCTCCAATCCCCCAGTGGACAGCTCTCCCTGGACTGCATCCCCAAGAAGAATGTCCCTGCTCAAAGCGGTGGTGCAGTGGGTTAAACCACTGAGCCGCTGGGCTGGTTGATCGAAAGGTCAACAGTTGAAATCCGCAGACAGGATGAGCTCCTGTACTTTGTCCCAGCTCCTGCCAACCTTGCAGTTTGAAAGCATACAAATGCAAGTGGATAAAAAGGTACCACTTTGGTGGGAAGGTAACCGCGTTCTGTGCACTTTGGTGTTTAGTCATACTGGACACATGACCATGGAGACTGTCTGCGGACAAACGCTGGCTCCCTCAGCTAGGAAATGGAGACGAGCACCGCCCCCAAGAGTCAGACATGACTGGACTTTAATGTAATGGGGAAACCTGTACCTTAAACCATTACCTTTAGCCCTACATGAAACTGCACCCATACAATACATACATACAGACAAAAGGGTATACCAGGAGGAGGAGGCCCGTTGCAGAAGGATTCCTCGCAAGGCTAAGGCAGATTACAAGCTGAGACTTGCCAAGAAAAACAAGAGCAACAAAAAGGGCTTCTTTCAGCATGTAAAAGGAAGAGGAAGGGGAGACAAGTGGTGGGACCACTAAATAAGGAGGAAGGAGATCCAGTGACTGATATGAGGGAACAAATAAATAAATAAATACGTAATTTGTTGTATATTTGAATGTTTTATATTTTAATTTTATGTTGTGAGCCACCCCGAGGCTTCAGCGAATGGGGCGGCATAGAAATATTTTAAATAAATAAATAAATAAAACAGGCACAGATGCTAAATGACTATTTTGCCTCTGTGTTCTCCCCAGAGCAGGACGGGGGATATCCGCACAGGAGATTAGATGAGGCTGGGGACTTAGGGGCACAAATTAGAGTCACCCCCCTTGAAGTTGAGGGGCTCCTCAGGGCATTGGACATTACAAAGGCACCAGGCCCTGACGGGTTACACCCGAGAGTACTTAGAGAGTTGGCAGGGGTTCTCTCACGCCCGCTGGCCTCCATTTTTGAGACCTCGTGGAGAACGGGTGAAGTTCCAGAGGACTGGAGGGTGGCATCAGTGGTCCCAATATTCAAAAAGGGTAGTAGAAGGGACATGGGGAATTACAGACCTGTTAGCCTTACGTCCATTGAAGGAAAAACAATGGAAAGGCTCATAATAGAGATCTAGTGATGCTAGATAGGGAAGGGAGGCTGACAGCCACACAACACGGCTTCCACAAAAACAGGTCTTCCCAGACAAACCTTGAGGAATTCTACGACAAGGTTTCGAGATGGCTAGATGGAGGGGATGGAGTGGATGTGGCTTACCTGGATTTCAGCAAGGCCTTTGACAAAGTGCCCCATGATATCCTGATGGAGAAACTGAGGAGTTTTGGGATACACCAAAGCACTGTCCGGTGGATTAGGGCATGGCTGACTGACCGAAAGCAGAGGGTAACCATTAGTGGAGAATCGTTGGGATGGCGGCCAGTGACAAGCAGGGTCCTTCAGGGCTCTGTCCTGGGGCCGATCCTGTTTAATCTTTTCATCGATGACATGGAAGAAAGGGGGAACAGTCTGCTGATCAAATTTGCAGACGATACTAAAACAAGGGCAGTGGCCACAACTGAGGAGCAGGTACTCCAGATCCAAAAGGATCTGGACAGACTATGGAAGTGGGCAGGAGACAACAGGATGGCGTTCAATGTGGATAAGTGCAAGGTCTTGCACTTGGGGCATAGGAATTGGTGTCATAAGTACAGGTTAGGGGACAAGTGGCTGGACAGCAGCACTTGTGAAAGGGACCTCGGGGTGCTGGTTGACTGCAGGCTAAACATGAGTCAGGAGTGTGATGCGGTGGTCAAGAGGGTGAACGCCACCCTTGGTTGCATAGCCAGAAGTGTGGCTTCTAGATCGAGAGAGGTATTACTACCCCTCTATATGACTCTGGTGCGCACACAACTGGAGTATTGTGCTCAGTTTTGGGCCCCTCGTTAAAGGAAGGATAGCCAGGTTAGAGTCAGTGCAGTGCAGGGCCACAAGGTTGGTGGCCGGTTTGCAAGGGATGGGGTATGAGGCGAAACTGGGGGAACTGGGTCTCTTCAGCCTTGTGAATAGGAGACTCAGAGGGCATCTGTTGGCGACATACAGGTATGTGAGGGGATGTCAAATGGAGATGGGTAGAGTCCTGTTCTCCCCTGTGGAGGAGGGCAGGACGTGTTCCAACGGAGCAAAGTTCAGGGAGCCAAGGTTCCATTTGGATGCCAGGAAGCATTTCCTGACAGTCAGGACCCCGAGGGTGTGTAATGGGCTTCCACGAGAGGTCGGTGAGGCCCCATCAGTGAGGGTGTTCAAAGATGGGCTGGACATGCACATGATAGGCATGTCGTGAGTGGAGCCGGCTGGAGCCGGGGGCCAGACTAGATGGCCCGGGAGACCCCTTCTGACTCACTGTTTCTATGTTTCTATAGTGTAGGGCATGGAACAGAAGTAAAGGAGCGTGACATTACAACAGGAAATACTTGTAAGTATAGGAAAGCTTTACTGAAATCCCAGCTAACACTAGTACTGAAGTCCCCTGGAATAGGTTTGTCGTCTTGCTTTGGGAACCCTCTGGGTGACTAGCAGACTTCTGCCCATGAAATGCACTCTTTACCTGCTGTATTGGGCCTTAATAAGGAGCTGACAGCCCTGGGAGCTTATCTGATTCAGGCACAGATGCATTTGAAAGGTCACCCCTTGGAAGGCAGGGTCGTCACGCTCATAGCTCCGCATAGGTCTCGACTGCTTGCGGGAAATTCTTCTTTTTGCCCTCTGAGACTCAAACTTGTAGGCAACGCCAGTACCCAGCCGCTCTACCGCCCTGGGCTCCTCCAGACACGGTGTCCACGGATGGTTGCTACAGTGGCCTTTGGAGAAGGAGACCGGGGGCTTTTCTTGGGCAGCTTCTTGTAACTCAGTCCGATCCCCTGGCTCTGACTCAAGGCTGGAGCAGTGGAGGTTAATGAGGCTGAGGGCATCCAAGGCACCAATGCTGGCCAGTGCAGGGGACAAGCCATCGCCCTGAGGTGTCGTAGCACTGCGCCTGGGCTGCACGGCCAGTCCCGCCTGCTGTGGAGGCCTCCCTGAGTTGCTGCTGATTGGTTCCGGCTGAGAGGGTTGCTGGGCAGTCTCCTGCAGGAAGTTGAGGGCTTTGCTGTCTGGGATCTGGAGGCAGCAAGCCATGCTGCTGAAGGACTCAACCCTGCAGAGATGGGAGAAATAAAGCATGCATCGGGCAGTGCTAGAGATCATCAGATGCACTTAAAGAAATTGCCCTCCTCGGCTTCTAAGGAATGCCCCCAGGGAAGAAACATCAGAACTTCATCATCAGAGGCATCTTCCCTTTCGCATCCCTCTGCATCACATTCTCTCTTATCCACCCACCACCCCAGGCCATGTGGAACACTCAAAACTGAGGGCAAGATACTGTTTGCCCCATCTCACATTTCTTTAAATCCACAAGACAGTCTCCGCCTACCCTCCAATCCCCCAGTGGCCAGCTCTCCCTGGACTGTATCCCCAAGAAGAATGTCCCTGCTCAAATGGCTCTCTAATGAAAGTATCTGCTCCTATCAGCCCATCCAGTGTCCCCACGGGGCAGCCCTCTGGCAATGAAAGGCACTTTTCCAAGATGTGAGGCACAATTCCAAGCATGGGTGTTGGGGGCGTGCCACAGAGTTCAGGCCTCCCTTTGATATAAACATGCCCAGGACTGCACCCTAGTTACAAAGCTAAAAGATCAGTTTTTCCATTGCTGTGGTTTTTGTTAAGCTCCTCAGAATAGCGACGCTTGTTAACAAACGTTAATACCAGCTAGAGGCCTATTTAGGCTGCACTCCTACACTGCCTTAGCTGAGAGTAAGTCCTGTGGATTGCATTTGCTTTTACTTCTAGATGAAGATTTCATTGTTAATGGCCTATAATTTGGTAGCACCTGAAAGACTTAACAATTATAGCTATGCAAACCCAGAAATTTTCAGGCTCAGAAAATGTTCTTACAAAATGCTGAAACAACAGAGTCCTATAGCACTAATGATTATAGTAATAAAGAACTAATGATTACTGTGGCACAATCTGCAATATAGAACCAATACATTGGGCAGAAATATAATTGTGCTTTATAGCTAGCTTTCCTCACTAGGTGGGGCTAGTACACTTCTAGAATCGGTTTTAATTAAGTTAACAGAAAACTAGTTAAGGTCCTCCTAACCAAAGGAAACGCCACTCTCTCCCCAAATCCTCAAATGTCTACGTAAGCCTTCCCCAACCTAATAGCCTTCAGAGGCATCTGGACCACAACTCTCAGAATTCCCATTCAGCAGGGTCATTCTGGGAATTCTGGGTGTTGCGGTCCAAATGTGTTTGGAAGGCATACGGTCTGTCTGTAGTTTACTAACTGCAGAGAACTTGAATAAGAGCTATTTTAAAGCCCATAAGTGTTTAACTCCTTACAACAAACACCTTCCTCAAATAACTGACAGAGCTTTCTGAGGGAACCCTTCACAGCACATATCTTACCATGATCAGAGGCAAAATAAACCAAGGGGATCTATATATTCCCCCACATAGACACACAAGCACCAGTTCAGTGCAACTTTGGTCCCGATCGTGAGAAATTCATTCTGAGCAGAGATTCCTGCATGGGAGAGGGAGGCCTGGGAAAGTCAGGGACGGAATTTGTAGCGCCACCCTCTGGGTCGAGAGCGCCTGGGTTTTGTTTTCAGCAGAAAGTTTTCCTGCAGTACAATCAGGCTTTCATTCCTCAAATGGAAGCTGACCGGTCAGACAACGAAAAGCCCATTTTCGGAGGTATTCCAGGTTTCTTAACTGAAACGAGGCAGACGTCCGCCTGGGTGTTGCCGCCACCGGCGCGCCCCACCCCCTCGGAGAAATTATTTATTTGGAATATTTTTATCCCGTCCTATACAATCCAGTTGTCCCAGGACAGCTTACAATATAAATAGGCAATAAATACACAAACAATCAAAAATACAACAACAAAATATGGCTGAGAATATTAATAAAACTGGATTAAAATTATTTAAACCTTAAAATGTTGGGTGAATAAAAAGTTTTAAAAATTTATTTCTGTAGCCCAACCAAAACCAACACATTCACTCCCACTACTCCAGCTATGCTTCTGACAAGAAGGCAAAGACCTAAATGTATGAAACAGGAAAAGAACAAATTCTGAAATCATACTGGAGGCATTTAGTGCCTCACAGGTTTAGATGTAAGAGTACAAGTAATGCACACTCAAGGAAGGCACCCCCTCCTGGCTGAAAAAGCAGTGACTCGTCAGGACAGACAATGCTGTAATTCTCCTGCATCCATGGCTGTAACTGAAAGAAGGCATGTTGCAACACAGAATTATCTTATCCAGAAACAAGTAGAAGGCAAAGATTAGAACGAGGACTCCTGCAGAGATGCTGCAGTCAACCTCCTCTGGGAGGCAGTATTTTCAAGTCACTCGTTTTATTTAAGAAGGCCATGATCCTCTGCACCTTTTCCTAGGAGTTAACCCTGCTGAATTTAATGCGGCTTATTCAAATTAGGAGACCGGTCCTGAACTGCGAACTGTGGGCTCACTCGCCCAGCTAACTGAGGCACGGGCTGGTTGCACAGATCTAGCTCCGACTAGCGTCCCATCTCCAAGAACCGGGGGCAATTCCCTGGAAAGGAAGCACTTTACTACTGCTGTCTGCTAGAGCAACTGGAAACAACGACTGGCACGTGGCTTTTCCACACCTGCCCTGCCAGCCCTCCGCGTTTGGCGCCTCTCTCGCTCACTTTCAGGGGAGCTCCCTCTCCTCACCCGGCCTTCACAGCCCAGGCTCAGCTGCCCCAGACCCGCCCGAAGCGGAGGCACGACCCCGCCCCGCGCGCGCGCGCCAGCGTAGCAGGGGCGCGCCCAGGCTCGTGCGTCCTGGGGTTCCCGCCCGCGGATTCTGGCCAATGACCGTCGCCGCTGGCTCGGGCTCTTGCGCGGGCGGAGCAGCCCCATCGGAGGATGCTTTGCGAGGCGCACACTGGCCGGAGCGCGAGGAGAGAGAGCATCGGCTTCTCCTCTCTTGCATTTGCGCGTGGAAGTGGAGAAGCCGCACCCGTCCAAACAAGGGCGGGGAGGCGCCAGAACCCGCAGCAAGGCTTGTTTGCCTGGAAGTACGCCCCACTGATTTTAGTTAGGGGGTTTCTGATGTGCGTTTGCAATCCTGGGCGAACTTTTACTTGAGAGTAAGCACTATTGTACACGGTGGAATGCTAACTTCCAACCAGATTTGCAAAGGATCTGTCCTAAAGTCCTTTTCATTCAGCAGTCACTCTACCTTTGATTCCTGGGACTTACGCCCAGGTAAATATGTATAAGAGTAAAGCAAATCAGCCAACGTCTCAGTCCTGCGCATATTTAGTATGAAGTTAATCCTGGTGAGTTTGGAGAGGCTTGCACCTAAACTAGGGTGCATGGGATTCAGCCCTCATTTGCTTCCGTCGGGCACACAAAACTTATTCGGCTCCTCCCGTTTGTCGCCGTTGGCGGGTTCCGCGGAGACAACCTAAAGGAAGGGGTTTCTCATAGTAGTCAATGGACTTAGGATTGCACCCCGTTCTTGCGACTAGATGTCAAAGAAGCTAACCTTGCTTCTCCGACGACGGCTGTTTCTCTGGCGCCTCCCGGACTGGGGGCCTGGCTACAGCTAGGCTCAGACTCCAGGCAGGGCGGACACAGCAGCTCCTGCAAGACGGAAAAATCCGGGGGCTGCCCGTCCACGAAAAGCTCCCCCTCCATGCCGAACACTCCAGAGGGAGGCGGCAAGCTCCGCACTCCCCTCCCCAGCCCTACATATCTTTTGCAAGGCGAGGGGAGGGACAAACGCAGCTTGCCCAGTGGCCCAGCTTGGGCGCCTAATCGGACGCACCTGAGAGTGCAGGACCGGCAGCCTTAAAGAGAATTCTGTGCTCCAGCAGTTTGCTCACCTTTCGGCAGCAGATGGGAGAAGCTCGAGGGAGCCCTGAGTGGGCTCGAACTCACGCAGGGGTTTGCATGGGTGGGGAGGGGTAGAGAGACTAAGTTGCGGGCCACATTTGCAAGTCTCCCTGGGAACTTCAGCCCATTTTAGGAGCTTAAATGCCCTGTTTTCTACCAGTTGGCTAGGGTCGATGCAACCATTGAGGTCAGTAGGACCTATCTGAAGACAGAGGGAGACAAATTAGCAGAGGATGGCTCTAACCAAGGCAGGAAACGTCATGTTCCGAGGCGGTCTACCTTGAAAAAGCAGGTTGTTGTTGTTAGTCGTGAAGTCATGTCCGACCCATCGCGACCCCATGGACAACATTCCTCCAGGCCTTCCTGTCCTCCACCATCCCCTGGAGTCCACTTAAGCTCACACCGACTGCTTCAGTGACTCCATCTAGCCACCTCATCCTCTGCCGTCCCCTTCTTCTTTTGCCATCAATTGTTCCCAGCATTAGGCTCTTCTCCAGGGAGTCCTTCCTTCTCATTAGGTGGCCAAAGTATTTGAGTTTCATCTTCAGTATCTGGCCTTCTAAGGAGCAGTCAGGGTTGATCTCCTCTAGGAATGACTGGTTTGATCATCTTGCAGTCCAGGGGACTCGCAGGAATCTACTCCAGCACCTCAATTCAAAGGCCTCAATCCTTCGGCGCTCAGCCTTCCTTATGGTCCAGCTTTCACAGCCATACATTGCAACTGGGAAATCCATAGCCTTGACTATACGCACTTTTGTTGGCAGGGTGAAGTCTCTGCTTTTTAGTGAGCTGTCTAGATTTGCCATAGCTTTCCTCCCCAGGAGCAAGCTTCTTTTAATTTCTTGGCTGCAGTCCCCGTCTGCGGTGATCTTGGAGCCCAGGAAAATAAAATCTGTCACTACCTCCATTTCTTCCCCATCTATTTGCCAGGAAGTGAGAGGACTGGATGCCATAATCTTAGTTTTCTTAATGTTGAGTTTCAAGCCAACTTTTGCACTCTCCTCCTTCACCTGCATCAAGAGGCTCTTTAGTTCCTCTTCACTTTCTGCCATTAGAGTGGTATCACCTGCATATCTGAGGTTGTTGATATTTCTCCCAGCAATCTTAATTCCAATTGGTGACTGACCCGCATTAGGTTTCTCAAGAGATAAATAAGATGGTCAGGTAAGGACAGTAAATGCAGAAGTAGGGAGGGAGCATCGTTGCTATGGCATTTGACTAGCTGATGTTGGAAGCAATGCTGGACCTGATCTACTTTGCACATCCAGCAAAGCTGCATGTCATAATCGGGACAGTTGAATGCAGACTTTTTAGCCTCCTTTCTGTGCCCAAGCACCTTAAAGTATGACTAATGCAGCAACAGCTTAAATACACTTATAGCTTGATAAATATATCGGGTAGATCACAATAGAAATCTAACAGACTATTTTCTTTGTAAATCCCTCTGAGCTGATCACTGGCTTGGAAATCAACTAGTTCTGAAAAAAAGTTACTTGCATTTTCTGGTGCTACCTCAAATGGATTCTGAAACATTCTTAATTCCTTTCCATGCTTATGGCAATCAATGAATCTATTCTGGAATCCCACCTGCAACAGGTTCAGTGCTTTGATGTGTCTTTCAACATTGAATGTAAATTCCTGTCCAAATTTTAGTAAAGTGAAACAAGAGAAGCTTGAAAATTTACTTTCACTAACTTGCTTCACAAAAAAGTTTAGTTTTGCCTCAAAAGCTTTCAATTCAGAATACATGTCACACACAAGCTTTCCTTTCCCCTGCGACCTCAGATCCATTGTGTTCAGATGCTCTGTGGCATCAGTTACGAAAGACAAATAAAAAATCCATCCAGAGTCAGAAAGAGGTTCTTGACCTTTTCCCTTCTGCTTGAGAAAGACATCAGTTTCATGATGAAGACTGAAAAGACATTGAAGGGCTTTGCATCTGCTAAGCCACCTGACGTCTGCATGGCACAACACATCTCTATATTCTGCCTCTGTCTCCGAGAGAAAATTTTGAAACTGGTGATGAGTAAGGCCATGATGCCCAATGTAATTAATGCTGGACACAACAATACACACCACGCTTTCCCACTCACAACACAAGGCTTGCTTGTGGATGATGCCTTGACATTGCATGGAAGTGGACCCTTTAATCTCAATGTTTCCTTATGGATCCTTGCAGCTACACATTTTTCTTCCCACCATATTTCTTGCACCATCCATTATGATGCTTTTCAGTTTATCCCAACTCAGACCAAGATTTTCCTTCCTCATCGCTGCCTGGCAGCCAAGCCTCAATTGTGAGAAGCAAGGTGGGAGGGAACTTGACTGGAGGAAGATGTGGAAAGGGGACTCCCATAAGCTTCCCTGGTAATAGAGTCCTCTTTTGCAGCAACCTCACCAGTGGGAAGCCACTTGGAGGAACCTTGATGGGTGGAGCCTCTAGAAACTTTGAATGTGCAAGACACTTTGTATCCTTTTTGCAAAAATACCAGACCTTTTACTCTCCTTTTCCAGCCTTTTTTTTTTTTTTTTTTAGCAAAAGCAGGCCAGAAATCTCTTGTATCCATCCACACAGCTGTGTTATCTTCCTCACACACGTATATAGCCTTCAATGCATGGAGATGCATGGAGACAGGGAGTGAATGGGGCGGGTACCTGAGCTCTGCTGCCTTGCAAAGCGCCCAGGATGGCCAAAATGCGGTAGGGAGGACAAGACCAAGACCGACAGGAGGCACCATGGAGACCAGAAGAAACAATATTGCTGTTGTGGTTTTTTTAGGAGAGGGGCAGGAAAAACAGCAGCAGATGGTGCAGTTTGAGGCAGGAAGAGCTGCATGGGGTCTCGGGGAAAATGGCTTGAGGTTGATCACAGTAAACAAGCTGCAGGGCCTCAGATAAAGAGCTTGGGGGCTGCAGGTTGGGGACCCCTGATGGTAGAAGGTTCGTTTCAGTTTATTAGTTCTTCAAAGAAGCTCTAAGATGCCCCCACCCCCACCAATCTCAAGTTTATTCTTACAACACAGTAAGGTGAATGATTGAGAGAAAATCTCCAAGAAAGTGTGACCAGCCTAAGGTTATTGTACAATCACCCTGGGTCATTCCAGGATTATCAGTGTGTGTGTGTGTGTGTGTGTGTGTGTGTGTGTGCGTGTGCGTGTGCGTGTGTGTGCACGCGTGCACACACGCACATGTGCATGCCCATCCAGAAAACATCTTTCTTCAGTGATTCTCCTGTATTTTCACATTGCTGCTTCCTTCTCTTTCCCTGAACAGGAAAAGATCTGTTAAGGATGGAATAGCTGATTAGCAGTGCAAAAAAATGCCTCCATCAAGAAGCATCCCGGCTTTACAGATAGGATTTGAACAGCTCTGCACCATCCCATACTGTATATTTCAGTTGGCTCCAGGCCAGGGATTCTGGCCACCCAACAATGAGAAAGCCTTTGATGCCATTAAACAATTGGGAGCTAAACACTGACCCCAGCGCCAGTTATCCCACAATCTGCCAGTCCTATCCCGCCTTCTGCTCACTTCTGCCTGATCGGGCGCTGGGAGCTGATATAACAGATTACGGCTCAGACCCACACTCTTCCACAAATGCTTTTCACCTTAAATCTACTAGTTAGGCGACTTGTGAAGACAAGAGTCATCGCTTCCCTTCATATGTTGCCTGCTGTAAACCTTCAGGATGCGAAGGACTGTAAATCTAAGAGATTAGGCCACCGCCACCATTTTCTCCACATGTATCTCTTCCTGGACAGACTAAGTTTCAGATTCACTTTTCACGCATCTGGAAAGGCACATCTTATGAAGGCAAAAACAATGGCAGCAGTCTGCTTTCATATATTTATTGATACAAGCCAACAGGAAACATGAAGTAGGCAACCTCTTGCCTGTTGGGGAATGCAAATCCTGCACGAAACAGATTTTGCCACCAAGGGGCAGATGAGGGACAAGAACAATGTTGATGAAAGCATTGTTTATATAATGGGAAAGCATACAAAGGGAACTAATGAACGTGCCTGTGAGAACAACCCACACATTCCCCTTTTTTCCCCATGCATTCAAAAATACTTCGCAGAACTCTCTGCCTCCATGAAAAGACTGCAGCTCCTCTTTCCTCCTGAAATGTCTTCTATTTTGCTGCCCAGAAGACCCAGGAAAACAGCTATTTGGAAAGAAGGTTCTTCTCCCAACATCCTCCTTGTGCCATGTGTGAAACTGTGCTCAACACAGTGATTGCTTAGGGACAAAGGCACAGAAAGATGGCACCTTAAGCTTTATGAGTGGCTGTATTTGGCTGACCCAAAATTCCTTCCTCAGCACAAGTCACTTGCTCACAGAGCAAATTCTTTTCCTCCTTTTATACAACTCCTGTCTCCTTCAGCCACATTGCTGCCTTGCTCTCTGCAGCCTGCTGAACAGATTCTGTTCAGGGTCAGCCTCTGTCTAGAGATCAGTTCAGCCCTTGGCTCGGTTGCCCTCAGTGGGGTTTGGGGACATGTCCGTCCACATAAAAGTTCCTGGTGATCTTGGGGAGGGTGAACTCGGCTCCTTCCAGTTCTTTGCTGAGGATGATCTGGCAGCCCAAGCGGGAGTTCTCCTGAAGCAGTGGTGCCATGTCCAACATGTCCTCCTCCCTAGGAGGAGAGAAAAGGCAAGATGCTCTGGGAATTGCTGACTGCTACAACTTACATTCTGACTTTCTACCTTTCAAGGCAGATAACAGCAATTGTCGGAGGAGGGGAGTAGCTTTGGCAATGAGATGGAAAAGAAAAGCAGATAAAAGCAATCTGCCATCAGCACCAAACAATGCCCACATAGAACCTACTAAAAGGAACCCTGAATTTAGAAAAGCCCAAGACCTGGCTGAAAAGCAAGCAAACTTTGCTCTGCAAGGGGAGGCCATCGGAGAGCAGGCAGGACAGGCCTCCACAGAGGCGGAATTCCAAGGCTTGGACACAACCCCTGAGAAGGCCTTCCTGTGTATATAGAAAATGTGCCTCAGATACTGGTGGGATGCTTAAATGATCTGACTGAATCAATGGTCACAATCCTGCACAGGACATCACAGGGATCATGGGATATCCCAGACCTGGGCAGCTAGAGAGTCTCTCACTGCAGAGGGAGCACCCACCTTGCACGGCTCCTCGCTGAGCACGGGGACAGGCCCTCAGCGTGTTGTCCTCCAGCGCCAGAGACCAGGCTGATGCGCTGTGGGTGCACTGACAGAGCAGGAGTGGGCCATCTCCTGCCCATCCTCTTCTGCAGCTGCTGCCTGTGCCATGCTGTGGAACTGGCTTTTGTCACACAGAAGCAAAAAGAGCTGGCAGGTCACTGCCAGATTTCAGAGGCAAACTGCTCCCAAACCTTAAAAAGGACTAATGTTTTTCTGACTGAATTCATCTTGTTGAAGAAGCTATTGCAATTTGCTGTTGAATTTCATTGGCAAGCCACCATTCTTTTCCCACACCACAGTTCAGTAGCAGGAGTGCAGCCCACAGGGAGGTGGAAAGTTGCCTCTGGAATACCTAAAGTTGCAGGGAACACACTTGCCAATATTGCCAGCCTGGGAGAGAGTTGGCCCTTCCCAGCTGTACTGCTCCAAAGGAAGCTGAGAAGGACATCAGCAAAGAACCCAGCCCCATAGCAGTTTGGGTAACTAGTGTCTAAAACAGTCCTCCCCAACCTGGTGCACACCAGAACTTTTCTGATGAAACCACTATCAGCTGTAGCCAGCATGTCCACTGCTCAGGAATGCTAGGCATTGTAGTCCAAAACATCTGGAGGACATAAGGCTGTGGGGGGACAGTGCTAAAATGGCCATTGGTATGACAAGGGAGTACCAAGGTGGCCCCTACCGTTCTTCAGGGGAAGGAAGTTTGTCCATGACGTCAGGGCTCACATAGACGTGGCAGGTAGAGCATGCAAGAGATGCTTCACAGGCACCTGTCAAGGCAAGAAGAGGCAGTTGTGAAGGACAGGTCAGCAGAACATGCTCCAGGAACTCAGAGTGGCTAATGAAACCTGCACTGTTCCTCATGGAGCCAGGCATGTCCATCACTGACTCCGTGGACTTTCAAACATATGTCTCATCACTGAGCCAGAAACAGGTCACCAAATTATTGCAGCAGCTGTGGGGTTTTTTTTCCTTTTCTATGAAAAATGCTAAAGCCTTTGTGTATTGAGTCATTTTTTCCTCCCTTAAACTTTGAGAGGGAACATGACAAGATGTTAAAAATGTGAAGTGAGTGCATGAGTTTTTCTTCCTCTCTCCATTTAATAGAACTCAAAGTCATCTCT
Organism: Varanus komodoensis; assembly: GCF_004798865.1. Lineage (NCBI taxonomy): Eukaryota > Metazoa > Chordata > Lepidosauria > Squamata > Varanidae > Varanus > Varanus komodoensis. The sequence continues at coordinate 4,625,366 of NW_025335972.1, forward strand.
TGAAGTTCCTGTCCTTTGTTTCTGTTTGGTTTTATTGGGTCACCTGATGAAGGTGCTAAATTGCTTAAGATAAAACTAATGCATTTTTGATGACATAAGGTTCTGTGAACCACATACAGTACATATCTTGGGTGGGAAATTATAAACACTATACTTAGAGGGAAATTTTATTTATTTATTTTTGGATTTATATCCTGCCTTTTTCCTACAAAGGGCTCAAGTCAGCTTACATCATTCTCCTCCTCCATCTTATCCCCACAACAACAACCCTGTGAGGTAGGTTGGGCTGAGAGCCTGTGACTGGCCCAAAGTCACCCAGTTGGCTCCATGGCTAAGCAGGGACTCGAACCCAGGTCGTCTGAGTCCCAGTCCCATGCTCTTAACCACTACACCACACTGGCTGCAGAAAGTACTGACAATCTTTCCCCCTTCTGCCTCCCAACTACATGTGTACCTGAAAGTCTCAGTATTGCTTCATGCATCCAACTAAGTTGGTTACAGTCTAAAACATGGGTCCTCAAATTATGGCCTGAGGGCTGGATCTGGCCCGCCAAACCCATTTATCTGGCCTGCCATAGAGGTTTTGGACTCGGTGAGGTGACGGCTTGCTTGTGCGGAGATCGATTTGGACTCACTCGGAGAAAAGGATCTCCTTGTGAGCAAGCCTCCGCCTCGCAGTGTGCGTGCCCAGTGGCAGCTTGCTCACAAGGAGATAGTTTCGGACTCGCTCAGAGAAAACAATCTCCTTGTGAGCAAGCCAGTGTCTTGCTGCGTGCGTGCATGCCCCCCCCCAACCCATGCTCCCCCTGCCTGCACCGCCTTGGCGGCCCGTGCCATCGCTGGTACCTTTCAACAGGCCCCCTGTTAAAAAAGTTTGAGGACCCCAGTCTAAAAAGTTATGCCATCACAGGAGCGTTAGTCCTCACATGCTTGGTTGGTTTTGCCACCCTTCTGGAAATAATTATGCACTGATGCAAGCTGCAAAGATGGCCACCAAATCAGACCTCTTCTTCAAATGTTTGTATAACAAGATGGCTGAATTATATAGCATCCCAGTTGCTGGAGCACAGTGTGGGAGGACTACTACCTTTGTGTCCTGCTTCAGGGCTGCCTGCTGTTGCCAGTTGGGTGCCTGGCAAGATGTGCCTTTGGGTTGCAACATACCTTCTAGGTCAATGCCATGTCTCTGAGCCAAATGCAGCACGTCATCCCCGACTCTGCCTTGCACTGGGAGCCGTTGTCCTGATCGGTCTATGAACACCACATTCACTCTGAGGCAGATGAAAAAGCAGACAATGCCCTCAGTCCTTGAGCCTCTCATAATTATCAGGTACCAAACACTGCAAACATGATTGCAAACACCTTCTGCAAATCTGCATAAAGGTGCGAACTGCCAATCAACACCGAATAAATACAAAGGATTTTGAATTGTAAACAGTTTCACCATAAAAGAGAACTAATAAGAAATGTTCAGGCCTCAACAGATTAAAAGCCAATTCACTTTGCAGGATTTAAATGTTCAAACAATTAACTGGTTCTCTTCATACAGTTTTACTTCAAAACAGGGTGTTGCATCCACATTGGTTGGTTTTGAACCGAGGCAGGTGGACCCAGCAAGCACACGTACCCATGGCAGTTCTTCGTGACAACAAGAGGTAACTGTGGGGCCAGAATAGGCTGAAGAGATGGCCCGGTAACAGCTGCCCTGGGAACTAAGCTAGCAATATGAACCCGTTTATCTAGTCTCCTGTGTTTCTGATTAGCACACAGATGTACTAAACCCTGAACTATGGAAAGCTGCCCCCTGGACCTTCCATTTCAGATTTAGCCTAATGGGAACACCTGCTGTCACCATGCCTAATTAGCCTACGTGTAATTATTAGCCAGTGACATTGTTCCATGGCTTCTCACTGGGCTTTGTGTAGGCCTCACTGACAGCCATATTCTGTTTAGCTTGCTTTTTGCTTCCTTAGCAGCCAAGCCTGTTTTAGGATTCTGGGCAGGGGAGATGCACAAAGCACTGACACATGGTATAATAAGCAAGTGCTTGCTTATCAGGCTCGCCAAGAAGCTTGCCTTCTAGACCAAGGCTGAATTAACTAGATTAGTATGACCTTGTCAACCAATTGATCAATTGTTAGCAATGCCAATACTAGCTTATGGTGAGACCAGTATTTTGCTAATTAGCAGAGCTAGGAATGATGTAACCCTAAAGCTGACATTATTGTAATCTACATTACTTCAAAGTTCACACCTATATCAATGTATGCTTTGCTGTAAACAACAGAGTGTATATAAAGCGGGCAGTTGGCCTAACCACTCTGTGTTCAGACTTCTTGGACCAGCAGGCATCACTGCTTGTCTGTTCCAGCTGACTGGAACATTGTTGACTGACTGCTGTTATTGACTGCATTGTAAATTATGCCATAGGCTAATAAAAATCTTGTAAGCAAACTTGGATCTCACATATCTTGTCTTAGGGATCTCCAGAACCTTTAAGCGCACAGCCAAGTCAAAGAGGCCTACATAGTCTACAATAAAGGGACACACACAAACAGAAAATCCAAGATTAATCTGAACCCAAAAAATTACATTCTCTGATACTCACACTTCAGCCATACAGTTTTCATCTTCTGCTTGAAAGGCCACTAGAAGAAGAAAATCCAGACACACAGCTTTATCAACATTCCGTAGGGACTTGAATTAGTCTTCTAGTAGCCATTCTCCAGTTCTCCAAGAATAGTACTGTATGATTTGCAGTGTACCATTGGATCTTTTGGAAGAGATTCATTCCAGAATGCAATCTGCTGCTCTGGCCAATTTGTTTGTCTTCACAAGGGCTAATTAGATATGTTTGTCCCTGGGCTAATTAGATATGTTTGTTAGATATGTTTGTTCCCTGCTCTATTCCTCCTGTTATCCTGCACAGGAGTCAAGTAATACATTGATACCCTGGCTCATGAACTTAATCTGTTCCAGGACTCTGGTCGTGACCCAAAATGGTCATGAGCCTAGTTAAATTTCCCCATAAGGTTCAACATAAATAAGGTTAATCAGCTCTGTAACTTTTTTTTTAATCAGAAAAATGTGAAGCAAAGTGACAAAGAACAACAAAGATCGCAGCCATCTCCCCCCTGCCCCACCCCGAGCACAAGCATGGCCATCTCTCTGCCTCTCCCCAACACGACTGAGATTGCACCTGTCATCCCTGCACACGCCCGTCATTCCGGCGCACTGTGGGGGGGCGCAATCATGGGTGCACTGGGGGAGAGAGACGGGCATGAACAGGGCACGCTGAGGGAGGGAGAGACAGGCATGAATGGGGAGCACTGGGGGAGGGACAGACAGACGCAATCTCGGCCACCCCACCCCCAGCATGATCGCAGCCATCTCCCGACTCGGGGGGCGGGGGTGAGGAGATGGCCACAATCATGCTGGTGGAGGGGCGGAGATGGCCGAGATTGTGCCCGTCTTTCCTGCAGGAGTGCGCCCGTGATCACACACATCTTCCCGGCATGAATGCAACTGCAATCCTGGCCATCTCCCCACTCAGAGAGAGGAACAGTGTAAAGAAATAGAAGAAGACAATAGAATAGGGAAGACTAGAGATCTCTTCAAGAAAATTGGAGATATGGAGGGAACATTTCATGCAAAGATGGGCATGATAAAGGACCAAAATGGCAGGGACCTAACAGAGGCAGAAGAGATTAAGAAGAGGTGGCAAGATTACACAGAAGAACTATACAAGAAAGACCTTAACATCCCTGATAACCACGATGGAGTGGCCACTGACCTCGAGCCAGACATCCTGGAATGTGAAGTCAAATGGGCCTTAGGAAGTCTGAGCAACAACAAAGCTAGTGGAGAAGACAGTATTCCAGCTGAGCTATTCAAAATCCTAAAAGACGATGCAGTAAAAGTGCTACACTCAATATGCCAGCAAATTTGGAAAACTCAACAGTGGCCACAGGATTGGAAAAGGTCAGTTTACATTCCGATCCCAAAGAAGGGCAATGCCAAAAAAATGTTCAAACTACCGCACCATTACACTCATTTCACATGCTAGCAAAGTTATGCTCAAAATCCTACAAGCTAGGCTCCAGCAGAATGTGGACTGAGAACTACCAGAAGTACAGGCAGGAGTTCGAAAAGGGAGAGGAACTAGAGATCAAATTGCCAACATACGCTGGATCATGGAGAAAGCTAGGGAGCGCCAGAAAAACATCTACTTCTGCTTCATTGACTATGCTAAAGCCTTTGATTGTGTGGATCACAACTAATTGTGGCAAGTTCTTAAAGAGATGGGAGTACCAGATCATCTTATTTGTCTCTTGAGAAACCTGTATGCGGGTCAAGAAGCAACAGTGAGAACTGGACATGGAACCACTGATTGGTTCAAAATCGAGAAAGGAGTTTGGCAAGGCTGTATACTGTTGCCCTGCCTATTTAACTTATATGCAGAATATATCATGAGAAAGGTGGGGCTAGATGAATCACAAATTGGAATTAAGATTCCTGGGAGAAATATCAACAACCTCAGATATGCAGATGATACCACTCTCATGGCAGAAAGTGAAGAGGAACTAAAGAGCCTCTTGATGTGGGTGAAAGAGGAGAGTGCAAAAGTTGGCCTGAAACTCAACATCAAGAAAACTAAGATCATGGCATCCAGTCCTATCACTTCCTGGCAAATAGATAGGGAAGAAATGGAGGTAGTGACAGATTTTATTTTCCTGGGCTCCAAGTTCACCACAGATGGGGACTGCAGCCAAGAAATTAAAAGATGCTTGCTCCTGGGGAGGAAAGCTATGGCAAATCTAGGCAGCATACTAAAAAAGCAGAGACATCACCCTGCCAACAAAAGTGCATATAGTCAGGGCTATGGATTTCCCAGTTGCAATGTATGGCTGTGAAAGCTGGACCATAAGGAAGGGAACTGCTGGGAACAATCGACAGCAAAAGAAGAAGGGGACGGCAGAGGATGAGGTGGCTAGATGGAGTCACTGAAGCAGTTGGTGTGAGCTTAAGTGGACTCTGGGGGATGGTTGAGGACAGGAAGGTCTGAAGGAATGTTGTCCATGGGGTCACGATGGGTCAGACGCGACTTTGCAACTAACAAGCAAAACTCTCTTATATGTGTTGGACTACACATCCCATCAGCTCACCTCAATATGGAGGACTCCAGACTGGGGAAGGCTGAGAAAGCACATTGCACGTGGGAGGCAGTAAGAAGGCCTAGAGAGTCAACCCCTTTATTTATCTGTTTAAAACATTTATATACCATCCACTACCAAATAGTCTTGGGATGGTCTTACAATAAAACAAAGTAAAGCACAGCATCCATTCTGTACAATTAAACCCCAATTAAAATCACAATCTAAACCTTAAAATACTGGAAAAATAAAAAAGTAGGTAAAAAATAAAAATAAAATTATACACAAAGCGATCTTGAGGCCGTGGCACACTTTCAGCTTAACCTGCCTTCAGAGAATCAGTCTAACAATGAAATTGGGGTAGGGGAGGATAAAATTGACACACATGTGCTCTGGCGTGTGCCTCATCACCAAGAGAAGCGAGCTTTGGGGGCTGCAGGTGTCATTTACAATGACCTAGGTTTCTTGCAAGAAGGCGAGAGTAGTGGAGAAATAGTCCGTGTGTGCGAGGGGGGAACATATATAAAAAGGCGATATGACGCAAGCAACCGGAATAATTCGTGACAAAATCTGGGGAAATGGCGGTGCGGAAGATTGGTGGGAGCTTACTTCGGAAGAAGGGGAAAGCACTCTAAAGAAAGAGAGAGGTGCCACCCCCGCCGAAAGGAAAAACCGGTGCCTGTCCCTCTTCTTGCCCCAAGGAGAAAACGGGCACTGCTTGGTGCGTGGGAAGTGCGTCCTCCGTCATCATTGGAGCAGCGAGAGGGGAGGGCAGAAAAAGACCCCCGAGCACAGCGTCTCCCCACCTGCAGTGCGGAAGCCCCGAAGCAGACATCGCCCAGCAGTCCCGCGGAGCAGCCGGAACCAACGCCGCGACTGAGTCGCGCTCACCCGGCCGCCCGCGGCCCAGGAGGCCGCCATGACAGACTCCACGTGACCGCCAGGCAGGGTCGGGCGTCTGCGACCGTCTCCACGAGACGGAACGGGGGCGGGGATGTGCGCGTGCGCGCCCGCAAGACGGGAGGTGAGGGTTGTTAATGGTCGCCGGTCGCTGCTCTCATTCGCAGCCGTGTAGCGCTTTGGGGTATCGAGAACGCTTCACGTGCAGTATCTCACAGTCTTCAGAAGAACCGTGTAGGGTAGGTCAGTGTTAATCACCTCCCTGTTGCAGGTGCGGGGGGCTGCTTGAGCCCGAAGGCGGCTGGTGAGTTCCAGAGCTCCCGAGTAGAAGTCTGGGCACTGGGGCACCCACTGCAGGAGGAGGAGTACAGGCGACGAAGGGAGAGTGCGCAGGGCTGGGGGCGAATAGAGTTCCCTGCATCGGGATTAATTTAGAATTAGTGGGACAAAAGGTTAAGTCTGCCCATTTTTAGTTGCAAAATTATTGGGATCACAGAGCCTCTGAGCAAACTTCGAGTGTATTTCTGTTTAAAGGAGGCCAGTTTATATATGGCAATTTTTTTGTTGAGTGTGTTTATACTCCACATAAAAATTGCCCAATTGTTAGGGCCTTGGTCTGATCGTCAGAGGTCGTGTGTCCGCAGGAATAGTAGAAGTTTGAATTTCAGATGCATAGGACAAATGATAGGAAAGAACTGTTGTTTTTACACCCTGCTTGTTAGAAAGATTTATGCTTTCTTGAGAGAAAATGCTACAGCGCTGGTTTGCATGTTACGATGGATAGCATCGTAAACAGTATTCAAAACACAGCTTTGCATAAAGGCTTTACAATAGTCACTATTTTGAACTCCTTTCCTTATAATCCCAAATCATGGTATTTGCCCTTTTTATAGCTGCCACACTCTTGAGTTTATTTTAATGAAGATACCCACCATGACTAAGATCTGTTTTCCTGTTAGTTACCACCAGTTCAAACCTAAGCATTGTGTATGTAAACAGTGGGATGTTTTGTGCCCCAATATTCAAGCAGATCTTACATTTATAAGGAACCTCAGCTGCCCCCCCCCCTTTTGCACCCATTACTTTGTGGAGAGAATGTTGATAGTCCACTTGAGTGTTCCTTATCAAGTGCTTGTATTTTGAGAGGATGGAAAGAATAGAACATAATATATAGCTTGGGCAGTGGGTGAAAAAGCTGAGAGAAAAGCATGAGGAAGTACAAGGAAAGATAATCAGATTTGCAGGCAATACAAAACTGGGTGGAATAGAAGACACCCTAGAAGACAGAATAAAGGTTCAGGGAGATCTCGATAAACTTGAATGCTGGGCTGAAAGTGACAGAATGAGATTCAGTAGGGACAAGTTCCATGTCCTGCACATAGGAAAGAGAAACCAAATGCATCAATACAAGATGCGGAATATGTGGCTTAACAGTACTTAAAAAGACCCTGGAGTAATTGTAGACAACAGGCTAAAGATGAGCCAACAATGCAGTGCAGCTGCAAAAAGGGCAAATGCTATTTTGGGATGTGTTAATAGAAGCATTACTTCCAAATCATGAGTGATAGTAGTTCCCCTATACTCCTCACTATTCAGGCCTCATCTGGAATACTGCATCCAGTAATGAGCACCAAGGTTTAAGAAAGATGCAGAAAAATCAGAAAGGCTCCAGAGGATGGCAACAAAAATGCTCCAGGGTTTGGAAGCACTTCCCTATGAAGAGAGACTGAGAAAACTGTGATATTCAGCCTTGAGAAGACTGTGGGGGAGGAGAGACATGCCACTCTGTAAGTACCTCAAAGGCTGTCTGATACAAAGAGGAAGGTAAAGATCTCACGGTTACCAGCATGTAGGACATTGAATAATCAACTCAAGTTGTGACAACCCAGATTCAGGCTGGAGATCAGGAAAAGCTTCTTCACTGTCAGAGCAATACAACAGTGGAACCAGCTGCCTAGAGAGCTGGTGGGTGTTCCCACACTGGACATTCAAAAAGAAACTGTACAGCCATCTGAGTGGGATAGATAACTGGTGTCCTTCAACAGCAGTGGGTTGGACCCAATGGCCTTCTTGGCCCCTTCCAAGTCTACTATTCTGTGATTCTGATTTCAGGTGAGCAAAAGCTTAAACATCTGTCATTTATAATGAACAACAAGCTAATGTAATGCACGTATACTTGCATAGTTAGTATCATTTTGTATAAATTTACATATTTGCCATGGGCAGAATGTCAACACACTAAGGAAATGGTATGAATGCCATTGCACCTCATACTGAAGCCTTAATTTCTGAAATATAGCTGCACAGAATTTTTTTGCTAAATTTGTGTCACTGCACAAACATGATATAAAAAGGCTAAAGTGGTTTCTAGCTAAGAACTAAGCTCTAAAGGATTCAAGAGACTGGTGATTACTTTTTATTATTTCAAAGGAATCCATTTCAAAGTAGTGGAAATTTGTGATCAGCTCTCTCAGTGCTTCTGTGATGTCTGAAAGTAACTGGCAGAAAAGGGTGTCCTGGAATGGTTGCTCTTCTCCTCACTTCACTTGGCAGGACTCCTGCAAATCAGACATACACACCACGTGGGAGGGAACTCCTTCCCTGCTTTGGGATGTGAGGTAGCATCAAGGTGACTTATCTTACCTTTCCCCATTTTTTGGGCTCACATTGCTACCAGCCATCACATCCTCTGGGACCAAATACCATAGGTTTCTGAAGCATTATGGTGGCAGGTTAGTATTTTAAGTATACAAGACTGGTTAATACTGAATTGAGAGGTGATAGTAGACTTTTGTCTACTCATAAATGTAATATGTCTGCATGGTGGTACAGTGGTACCTTGGCTCATGAACTTAATCCGTTCTACGACTCTGGTGATGACCCAAATTGGTCGTGAGCCAAGTCAATTTTCCCCATAAGGTTCAATGTAAATAAGGTTAATCCATTCTGTAACCATTTTGTAAATCACAAAAATTTGAAAAAGAGCGACAAAGAACAACAAAGCTCATGGCCATCTCCCCCCCCACCCCGCCACCTGAGCATGACTACGATCATGCCCGTCTTCCCTGCACAAGCTCGACCGCGGCCATAGACCGATTGCGATCATGCTCAGGCAGGGAAGATGGGTGTGATGCAGTCGTCACCTGATGTGGAGTTCACAACCTAAGGCAATTTTTTTCTGAAATTTCTGTTCGCAACCTGATTTGGTCGTGAACTGAGGCGTTCGTGAGCCAAGGTACCACTGTATTTGTGGCAAAGCTATAGCGTTCCACTGCATCAACACCAGCCAGTCCCTAAAGAACACCCCTTCCATTCCACCCTGCCCTAGTTAGTTTCCAATCCATTTCTCAACTGACTGATAGAGCCAGCCAGGCTCAGCTACCTCATAACATCACCTCTATTCTGAAGCCTTCTTCATTCTGTACCTAACTCAAGCTTATTCTTTAAGTGGCTTTTGTAAAAATGCAGTGTGTCTCCTGCAGCTTAATTCTAAGCCCCAGGCTATGTGTTAATAGTCATTACATCAAAGCTACCCCACATGTATGGCCACTGAGATCTCTCATGGTCCATGAAGCCCTGAAAGGCAGAGAAGGCTGAAAGGAAATCCCACACACACACACCAGGGAGGCAGGTGTGACTCCACTCTGAATCAATTCAATTCTATACTGCCCAAATCTGAAGCTGTTTAGGCCATCAACAAAAGTAAAAACTTACAAGAGAGAAGGTTACTGAAGGAAGAAGAAAGATGGCCCACAGCTGTTGCTTGCCTGTATTTGTGCCTGCAATCCTCCCCACCCACTCCACTTCTTCTTCCTTTGGTTTGCTCAGCAGCTTCTTAGCACTTAGGTCCAGTCTTACAAACAGACACTTTCATGTGAGTGTAATGCAGCAGAGTCAGAATGCAAGGCAAGAATTGATATAAATATAGTTTTACTCTGGAAAGTTAGTATCCAGCTGCTGAGAGATTTACAATCCCATGACAAATACAGCAAACCAGCCAGTATCTACAGTAGAAACAGCATGTTTATAAAACAGAAAAAGTGTGCCATGTATAAGCAGACTTCTATATTCCCCAGGGAGAAGGCCACAAACCCTCATTCTGTCTTAAAATAACCCCACATAGGTCTTCATCAAGAATAGGCAATATGGAAATACTGCCCATCCTAAACCAAAGTCACTTTAAAAGCAACCAACTCAGCTATCTGCTTCTGTAGCAGGCTAAACTGGGCCTTGGTCAGGGACCGTACTGATGCTTTCCCTCTATCCTCCCTCAGCTCATATAAGGGAAATGAGAAACTTTTATAGCCCATTAAGAAGTCAAAACTGCTAGTTCATTGGAACTGGCTTCAGTGTCTGAACTTTGCTCAAGCGCTGGCGCAGCTTCAAAAACTGTGTGATGTCAAAAAGCCAGATGTGTCCTGTTGCGACCAAGATACAGAATTGCTGCACAACATTCTAAATCACCCTAGAAAGCAATGCCCAAAGATTGTCCCAGCTACAGAAGTTTGGCCTGAAAGGTATCAGACCAGAGGATCAGCATTAAGACACTTGTCAAAATAGAACAATGCACTAAAAAAAACAACAACCCTCATTTGCACTCAAAGAAGGAATTGGTCTACCCTGAAAAATACACATCACACCTAGGAGGGCAAAAGATTTTTTTAAATGAAATCATTCAAGGATTTATGGATGCTGTTCAGGATCCCACACTCCTAAGCTATTTAAAAAGTAACTAAAACCATGAAAATTTTTTAAAAAGGTAGTTTACAAACTATAATTACCAAACTGAGTAAAACAAACATAACATTTTTAAAAAAAGAGAAAGGAGGGTTGTGGGGAGACCGGAGAGTCAAGGGCCCCAGGAGCATACTGGAGATTGATGAACTGCAGCAGATTGGAAAAGGTGTCCCAAGATGGCACAAGGGTCCTCTAATGCCACCTTCTTCCTGTTAGCAGTCACCCCATCACACTGCAGCACATCCAGAGGCACCTACAGAATTCAGGTACATTCATTTGCTAGAAGCAGATTTAAGGCAGGGAAGTCCTCTCTCTTTAGAAGACAGGGTCCTTGCAGGTAGGATAGATGGCAATCAGAAAACAGTACACAAAGGAGCCCAAGGAAGAAAATTCATTCATTTCATTTTGGTCCAGCTGACTGACAGGCAGCAGCGGGCTGTCTGGAACTTGATAACACTTCTCATGATTGCCCAAATAGCCTTAGCTAGGAAAGGGGTGTTTGCTCGAGAAAAGCACCAAAGATCCATCTTCAAAGTCCAGAATGTGCTTGTACCGGACCCCAAGCTCAGAAGCCAAGTCCTTTACACATAGGCTTAAAAATAAAAATAAAGCAAAACATTAAAAACATTTTTACAAAAATGAACACAGTTAGGTTGGGGGGTAGGGAGAGAAAGAAGAGTGCTCCAGCCAGAAACTAAGATTAAAATATCCTCTTTCGCTTCAGATAGGAGTCTGCGTAGTGCCCTCCGAGACCCTGAGAATGCTGACCAACATAGCTGCCTTCCGGGCTTGGCTCTGGTGATGGGAGGAGGTGGGAAAAGGCCCGCTTTTGGCCACCAACTGGAGTCTGCAAAATGAAGATGGGGGTGAGAAGGAAGAGAAGCCATATTAGGGCAATGTTAAGACAACATGGAAGACCTAAAGGTTTCAGAGTTACTCCCTGACTGCATCATCTCACCTTTGAGTATGTGCCCTGCGAGTGACTAGTTGGTCCTAGACCCAGGATACTTTCTCCTGTACTCACAGGAGGCATCCCGACAGCCTGAAAGACAGAATAGTATCATATTTGATTAGAAGGCTTCATTGATACTGTTCCACTATCCAGGGAGAGAAGCTAAAGAAGATCTCTAGAATCCTTCATGAACACAGAGGGAAATGCAGGCCTTACTAGTGCAGAACCAAACAGGAAAACCAGCATTTCAATTTCCACTGCAGCCTCCTAAGTGAAATATACTCTGTCAGTCCTTCCCAGCCTGGTGTCCTTATTATGCTTGGCTGATAGAAGTTGCAGTCAGCTGCATACAGGTGTGATTTGGACTTTTTAAATTGCATGGCTCCTTCCCAGCCCACATTCCTGTTGACGCAGGAACGCCCCCCCCATCCCCCATTCATGGTGCTTTCTTACTTAATTTCAGCAACAAATTGCTACAGAGGATTAGAAACAACAAATTTAGCTTGAAACAAGATACATTTCTCAGTTTTATCCTCCATAAAGTTTGCTACTGAAATCTAGCAGCAAAACACCAATTTCTGAAAACAAGGAAAATGTGTCCCTCTCCAGTGGTCAACTGCCAAAATTCAGTGGCAAACCATTGGGGAAAGGGTGAGGCTTGCCACTGCATTGCTGAATCTCAGTGCTGCTTCAGAGGCTGGTGCATCACAGCCACAGGCTTTGTGTTAATGCCCCTTGATGTATGTGATTTAGACCGACCAAAGAGTACAGAAGGGTCTACAGTTCCAGGCTCATATTCTTAGTAATAAGAATATAGTCTACCTCATGTTGATCTTACTGGATAGGATTCAGAAAGCCTTCTCTATGCCCATAGGATTCATGTTTGAACAGAAGCTACCCTCCCACAACACCAGATCAGTGTGCCTTTGAAAAAAGTAATCAAATGCAAAATGGTATGCTATGGGGGAAGCATATTTGCTCTTGAAGGTAACATGCTCAAGTCACTCTGGGCCCCCAGAAAACCTTCTTTAAAAGGTTTTAAGAACTGTGCCCAGTCTCAAGGCAGCCTACTATTTTTTCCTTTCCATATACATTCCAATATATATTTTTACATAACAGCGACATCTCACAAATTGCATTGTGTTCATGTTTCTTTAGCAAGAACTGCAGTTCATATGCTTTGGCTGGTCACACCTGGAAGTTGCTATTTGTTCTGACCACATTGTACTAAAGTTTAGCCACCTCCATCTTCAGCTGTGCACATAAACAAGCAAGCTGTTGTCAAAACAGAAAACTGGTGACCTTAAACTCAAAAGTAATGAGCTTATCACAGCTGGGAGAAGGTTGCAAGTGGCAGGGGGTGATATACCCACTGAAGAAAAGGAATGTGCATGTGACTACAGGGTAACACTCAAAGCTATTCCAGGTTGATTCCTGACACACAGAACAAATCCAATTCTCAGGTCTTACTTTATTCAAGTGGCTCTGCCTGAGTCCAGCTTGAAGACCACTAGTGAAATAGGATGTTGGAGACCCTGCATAGAAGGGAGGCAGAGGGGCTCCCAAGCTGTTCCGCTCAAACCCGGGTGACGACACCTGAAAGAGAAGCAGAATTCACACCAGCTGTTTGTAGGCAGAGCTTCTTGCACCCCCACTATGTCACAAGGAGGCAAGGAACAACAGAAAATGGTTAGACCACACCACTGCTACCAGGCTTAGTGTTACTCAAGGTTGCAGCTTGCACTCAATACTGTTGCTAAGGAAAAAAGTGGATAGCAACAAGGAGCTGTCACCAGTTCAGCACTGCGGAGTGGCAGAAGCATTGCCAGATATGTTCTGCCCACAGATCAACATTCCACCTTGCAACAGTGTCAAGAGTTATGCAACTGCTGCGTGCACAAGCAGGGCAAAATGGTCACAGCTACTTTCAGGGTGACCTTCTAAATACCTGGTCTGGGGGTGCTCATTAGCAAACCTCTCTTCCTTGTGCAATGAAACACCTACCCTTCCTCCAACAAGAGTTAATCATCTGTACTGCAACTGGGCTATTTATTTTTTTTTCTAAATGTTTGTGTACTTCTGCAAACCTTGAGATTTCCTAAGTTTGTTTGCTCACTCCTGCATGCATGCGTGAGAGAGAGAGAGACTGTAACAGGGTATATATCACTCACTGGGACAGATGACCTGCCTACCAAGAGCACCTCCATCTTATCTGGATTAAGCCTCAATTTACTGGCCCCCATTCAGACCATCACACCATCCAGGCACTGATTCAGATCCATCATCGCCTCACCTGGATCAGATGAGAAAGAGAGGTAGAGCTGGGTGTCATCAGCACACTGGTGATATCTCAGCCCAAACTTCCAGATGACCCCTCCCAGTGGTTTCATGTAAATATTAAACAGCATGGGAATCAAATGGAACCCTGCTGTACTCCATGGCATAATTGTCATGGCACAGAGCCATAATTGCCCAGCACCACCTTCTGGAATCAGCTAGCCAAGCAGAAACAGAACCAGTGCAAAGCAGTGCCTCTGGCCCCTAGCTTGGCCAGCCTATCAGGAAGGATACCATGGTTGATGGAGCAAAAGCCACTTAGAGGTCCAGGAGAACCAACAAGGACTGCCCCGCCCCCTCCCAGCAAAAGTCATCCCACAGGGTGACCAAGGCAGTTTCTGTCCCAAAACCAGGCCTGAAACTGAACTGAAATGGATCTAGATGGTCAGTTTCCTCCAAGAGTGCCTGGTATTGCATGGCAACCACCTGCTAGAACACCTTGCCCAAGAAAGGGTTATTGGCCACCAGTCTTTAATCCATTTAATACAATGGATGTTTACCTTCTGCTTGTTTTGTGCAAATCCAGGCAGCTGGGCTCCTGTCTCTCTGCTCTGGGCATATATTCGTGATCCCAAGTCCTTTTGAAAGAAAATAGATGGAATCAATTTAAGCAAGAGTAGCATATATCGCAGGTAACTATGATTCCAAAATATTTATTTAATACTCATTTACCTTCATCCTGTGTCAACAAAAAATAGCATAGTTGCATGTGGGGTTATTTTGTTACCCCAGAAAAAGCACCTTGGGCAAGATAAATCTGTATATGAAAGCCATTTATTCTGGCTGAATGTTTCCCCAGGATGTTTTAATCAGCATAAGAATGGCTTCCAGCTATCAGGAAGTACAGATAATTTAGGTGTAAGCTTTCTTGAAGTTAGGTATAATAACAACATCTGCCTCCCCCACAAAAAATGTGCATAAAGTTAGTATCGTACTTGGGAAAAAATAAATGTCTCTTAATGGTTTTGATTTTTATTTTCGGAGGTTTTAACCTCAGACTCTTACCTTTCAAAGGAGACTAAGATTATATGCATTTAATTGTCTTTTGCTCCCCAGTGTAGGACCTAAAAGGGCCCCTAAAACTAATGTTATGCAGATTTTGGCTTTATGGAAGAAAAAAAAACCACAAAGGGCAGAAGATTCAAATTCAGGGCCTGTTTAGACTAAGCACTTTGTGACAATGCCCTAAAACGACAAATCAGTAGGACTAAATAGGTATAAATTACAGCAAAGAATGTGAGCTGGGAAATGCCAGTTACCCCATGAACCAGATAAAGATTTATCCTAATCACATCCTGTTACCATAACAAATCTTGCCATATTTCAATGTGAGTCTGTGGTGGTTTTTAAAATTCCTTGTGCTAATTGCATAAGTTTCAAATTGTTGCCAGGCTGTTTAGAAATCTTCCCTATAGTTAGCATTCCAGTTGCCATTTTGACTTGGGTTGACCAGACCCTGAAATGCCATTGCTGTAATGTGGATTTGCATGGTGTCTTCCAATTGATTGAGAAGCCATGGCGCTGTCCATAAAAAAACATTCTTTTCATAGTTTGTCACTTAATTTGTCATATATCAATATCAGACCTGTAACTGGAGACAGACTAATTACTTGCCCAATTATTTTGCCAGCTTCTACAAATACCCCCTGCCAAAATTATTGACATTGCACTTTTACGATGAGATAAGAACACAAGAACCATGCAGGAAAGATGAAGTGTCCATCTAGTCCAGTATCTGTTCATTTAGTGGCCAACCAGCTGCCTGTGGGACAGCCACAAGTAGAATGTGAGTTTAACAGTACTCTCCCACCCATCTTTCCCAGCAACTGGTATTCCCAGCCATACTGCCTCCAGTACTGGAAAAGACAACCACCACACATATGAAGAGATATGCCAGTCATATTACCCATTTTGTTTGCTCACTTTGCAAACTCATATAATTTGAGCTTTTATGTTTTGGCATGTCACTTCACCCAAAATTGTGTGGTCTTAGAAAGCCACAGTTCCAAAGGATTTTACGGTACTCACTGGCTGGTAGTCAAAGGAACAGTTCTCTCCTGTCAACCCAGGTGAGGGCAGCACAGGGTCAGAGATGGAGGCCTGTGGAAGTCTGGGGTTGGAAACATTGCCAAGAACACCAGTCTTCAAGCTGAATCCTTTACTAGCCCCACCTGCAAAGATGGAGGAGACCATTAACATGCACAACTAGGTTAGAAAACCAAAGATGTGGTTGCCTTCTCACCCCACAAATATTAGTAATAAAGATTAGGAAAATATTTGGAGAAAGAGGATATTAAAATGTAAGGTTAGAATAAGAATAAAGAAAAAAATATAAAATTGTATGGAAGTGGTACCTAACTCTGGTGAGGTTGAACTGTATAGATAACAAATACTCCAATTTATGTTGGAGATGTGGTCATGAAATGGGTACATATTTTCATATGTGATAGGAAAGTGAATATATAATGAAATTTAGGAAAGAGGATTTTAAAGATTGTAGTAAAATGTTAAGTCTAAATACAGACATTTGCCCTGAGATTGCATTACTTTCAATATTTGATAAGAAACAGTGGAAGTGGAATAATAATTACAAATTTAGTAACTGAAGCAAGATTAATTATAGCTAAGAATTGGAAAGTAAAATATGATTACCAATTGTGTGATTAGTTTAGGGAGGTTTGGGATATCATTATTAATGACAATTTAACATATGATATTAAAGTAAGAAAAGGACATATGAAGAAAAATAAGTTTAATGATATTTGGGGTGTATTAATCAAGTATGTCCTTAAAAAAGGGAAAGGATTTGAGCTGTTAAAAGAATAATTACAGTCCTGGAAAGGGGGAACAACCTGAAATTTTTGCAAGAGGATTTTTTTTTTCATCTGTAACATGTATCCTGGGTCCTGGTGGTGGGAGGCACAGTATTGTAAGAATAATTTTAATTGTATGTGTTGACTTATATGTTTCTATTCTAAATGTAGTGCTATTTTGGTAGTATATTAGATTGAAAATTGATTAAAAAATAAAAAAGAACCCAAATCAGGAGAGTGAGGCATGCTTAAGGAAACCTGCCTGGAGAGCTTGAGGGTGATTTCTGGCTCTAAAATATTTAACTGCATCAGCCTGAGGCTAAACCCCACTGTGAAAGATTAGTTACATTTCAACTCAAAAATACACTTAGCAATACAAGCAGTCCCCAGGTTACAAATGAATTCCTGAGAAAACTGAAATTCATCCTTATGTTGAATTTATATGTAAGCTGGATCATGTTTAGTTGGCCCTCCACATTTGTGGGAGGATTAGGGGTACAGGACTCCCATGAAAGTGGGAAAACTGTGAATATGTCTTGGCCCCCTTCCCACCCAAGCTTGCCAGTGCCTCCTGTTTGCAACAAGGAAATTTCCCTTTCTGGATGGGCAGGGCAGGAAGGCATGCTTTGGAGGCCTCCCTTTCTCTCCCCTTTAACTTCCTCTATTTCTATGGTAATAACTATTTTCTGCAGTATTTTTTAAATTAATAGGTTGTATGGCAGTTCATTTGTAAGTACAGGATGTTTATAACTTGGACATTTGTAATTTGGGGACTGCCAGCACGCAGCAATGAAATCAAAAGGATTTAATTTCCTATTAACTATCTTTCAGTTTGGAATTTTGGAATTTGGATTTGCACATATTCACCAAAATAAAGTTTTATAGCACTGACATAAGTTATATGAAAGATTTTTTTATTAAAAAAACATTCAAGCTTAGGATGGTGACACGAAAGACACAAGCAAAAAAAAAAAAAAAAAACAGATAGAAAATCCAGACTGTTGAGCTCTGTATACTATTCTAGAATCCACAAGCCAGGAGAAGCTAATGTGATTGTTTGGTAATCATGCCCCAGAAAGAGAGATAACCTTTGCTCACCACACATTAGGATTTAGATTTTCTAACAAGTATTGGCCAGAACGATCAGCTTTTTTTGTGCCAAATACAATATTCCCCTGTTCTCCCTGAGCTGTCTTCTTACCTCCAAGCTTGCCTGTAGGGAGAAGGCTGTGCAGGTTTAAGTAGGGATTCAGTGGAATCTTGAAGTCTTTTGGTGGTTCTCCTAGCAAAGAGACCTGCAAGAGAAACAACAGTGAACAGAATTTCCTAGCGTGCTGAACTTCAGTGGGGGCAAGGCACACCGGTTGTGCCATAAAAGTGGCTATTTAAGAGAGGAGAAGGGTGAATGCATTTTGTAAAATAAGATCATGTTTTATGCTGGACTTAATGATGAGTCCTGGGCTGTGTGACTTATTTGTTTCAATAATGCTAGGCAGATTTTTTTGTTTGTTTGTTTTTTTGAAATCTGGAGTATGTACAAACATACAAGGAACTGATTAGAGAAGGATAGACTAGGCAAAGCAATTGCAGTGATTTTCTTTCACAGTTGTTGTTTACCTACAACCTCAAAGCAAACAAACAAAAACTAGCAAAAACCCTTTATTCTAGTAATGATCGTCCAGATATAATGGTTCCTTTTGCATTCTCTTGTTCAGCTTTTACTACAGTATCTGAATTTGTGCAGGCATTATAATTACAAAGCATGGAAGAATTCTAGAACAGGAGAAGAGCTATGGGTGAAAGTGGGGAGATGAAGGGGAAGAGAGAATATGACTGGAGGTTCATATGTAATGCAGAGCAAAGAGCTCCAGCCCAACAAAACCCAGCCTTTTGTTTCACATGTTTCTAAATATGCTGGCACAATAATAAAGGCTAGAACGGCACCATTAACTGATACTCAGATTTTCCCTAATGCAAACATGCACTGTGTAGGAGAATTCTCACCGAAGGGCAGTGATGGCCCCACACTTACACTAGCTGAGGGAGGCCCATTTTCTGTCTGCTTTGGCTTCTGAAGTCCACTGATCACAGAGCCAAGGATGGAGGTGGTGAGGCCTTGCAGGCCAGGTTGGGTCAACTGGGGAGTCTGGGCCCCCATCACAGAGTTATCTCTCTCCATGCCCAGTGGCCCCATAAAGGAAGGCAAGGGCAGGCTTCCTGAAGGTAGGATTGGCGACTTCACAGGTCCTGGGGTAGTATCAGCAGGAAGAGCACTACCTGCAGAGAGAACACACACTAAGCCATTTTGGAACCCAGCTGAGCTGGGATGAATTTACTAGTCAAATGTCCACCTCTTATTTCATCAGGTTCCAGTATTTTGTGAAAAACAGAATGCCCATCTGGAGATGCCATCGTTTAATAACAAACTTGATGGTTTCCTGCCAGTAAGTAGGCCTGTGAGACAGAATTACAGAGACTAAGTAGGAGGCTCCCTTGGCTATCAAGTAACCAACCCCTTCACTGAAGCATGGCACTTAATGTTCTTCCTGCACCACTACCCAAACTCTGCGTGTTCTCTCTTACCCTGCCAAACCAATTAAGCCACAGAGGGCTGCAGGAGGAATGAAGACCAGATGCACAAGACAACACTCCTGATCAGACCCTATCTGTATAAAAAGTTCACAGATTAAAATCAACCGAAGTGTTTATTTAACTGATTGCAAATATTTTTTAAAAAATCACCCAATTTTGCTAAACATAGTTCCATATTGTTTCTATAGCAGAGCTGGCATGCAAGTTCAGGTAATGGCTGGAGGAAGCTGCAACCAGTAGAGAGAAGTTCTAAGGACAGCTATCAATTCACGCAACAAGAAGGCTGTTGCCAGGCTGACTGATGACTAGAGTGTGGAGACTGGCATTCACAATGACAGTCAGTGAACCAGCCTATATTTTATTTTCCAAGCATACAACACAAAAGCTCAAAAGACAAGGGGTACATGCCCTTTGTACTTACCCTTGAAGCTATTGTGGAAATTTGTACTAGCCTTGGAGGGTGATGTTTGGAGAAAGAGTGGCTTCGGAAGGCATCACCCTCTGAAGCCATTTTCTCTTCTGCTGCCTTTTAAATGTCAAGGAGGCTTTGGACCCAAGAGATGCAAATCTGGCCCAACTTTACCAACCACTCTTTTAGGCTGAGAATGGCATATTGCTCTCTCCAGCTAATGTTCCTAGGCCACACTTATGTCCAGCGCTGGTCTCCCACCAAAGTCTGGGGAAGCAAATGTGTTCTTACAAATCTAAGATCTGTCTGCATTTGGGGGGGGGGGGGGGGGGGGGGGGAGATTGGAGTACCTCCAATGCACAGGAGTCAACTCCAACTCCCTCCCAGGGTTTGTTCTGGCACCCAGTGAGGCCAAACTTTATTAAGAGGAGTGACACTAAATGCAAATGAAATTAGGTACAAATAAATGCAAATCCCTTCTTGAAATGTAGCTTGTTGATGTTCAAATTGTTGTCTTGTGAACTGCTTGGATTCTGTTCATCTCTTTCTTCCACCCTATTTTTTAACTGTGAGGAGCACTGGACAGCCTACCACAGTTTTTTGTTTGGATTGATAATCCATTCTATTCATTGGTCTCAGAATGGGCTGTGCCTGTTCTCAGAACCTCCTTCTGAAAAATAAAACCATGCTTTAAGAGTTCCCAACAAGTTTAATATGAAGAACAGCAAAAATTATACCAAATACCCTGTCCCTTTCCACTTAATTCCAAAAACTAATCTCCTAATCCAAGGAGAGCCTCTGATACCTTTACCCAAATAAGCACTCTGTTCTCAGAACCTGAGTTGGTTGACTAAGGTGAAAATTTAAATAGTTATGCTGAATGAGAAAACAAACTCCACCCAACAGATAAACCACACCAGGATCATCTTTCTGTGTTCCTTTTTTGTTCCATGAGTTTTTCCCTCTTCACTCCCCAGGCACTCACTTTATTAACCAGAATAGCACTACTTCTGGTAGAAGTCACTGCTCCAATATTGGAAATTCAAAGGGCTACTGGTATGACTGTCATAGTGCACGGTACTTACCTGAAGACATCTCACCCAGTAACTGATTTCCTGCCTGAGAAGCTGGTGTGTTTGGCATTCCCAGAGCACCATGCTGCAAGGAACCCAAAGGAGACTCTCCCAAGATTCCTGGTTTCTGCAACAAGTAACAGGTTCAACAACTCAGATAGAAGGCAAGACTATGTGTGCTAGAAGACAAACAGAGCCAAACCATAAGTTCACTGCAAGCAGCTAAAGGCAATGTGCAGGGCACACTGGCAGCAAACTGATCTGATTGGCATAAGACACTAAGCAGAAAGAAATCAACTAAACCCACACCATGCAGGTGAACTGAGATGCTCTAAGACAGAGAAACTGAGACACTGAGCAGACCATTTGGCAAAAACTATGCCCAGACAATGCAGCATTCTCACACTCCTCCTTGCAAGCCATGTTCAGATATAGACTATCCCAAGGCAGGTGGGCCTTTACAGCTGTCCTGGAAAATGGAATTGATCTAAGTCATTTGTAAGGGATGACCTGGGTGTGAGTTTAACTGTCACAAGTGGCCTAAATACAACACAACAACAACAGATATTCACTGCACAAATTGTAGCTTTTGCCCACTACTGTGAGAAGATGAACAGCGACTGCCTCCAGTTCTTCTGCAGCGTGTGTTAGCCTTTCAAAGCTAGCCTTGAAAGTAACAAGGAAAGCACCAGCAGCCACAGTTTACTTGTGACACTGTTATGAGTGAATAAGTTACTCCTATTTGGGACTCAGCTACACATTGTTAAGCTCTGGCCATGCCCTGCATAGAGACAGGTGGGCTCACACTAACAGCATTAAGGGTCGGGAAAACTGCCACCTTCAAGGCTGTTTAATTGCCATTTAAGTTCACCCTAACCAATGCAAACTAGCAGACCTAGAGACATTCATCAACAGGTAAAGGATGTAAAAGAACAGAAGTCATGTCTTGAAACCCAGAGTGTTGAGGACAGAAGGCTGTAACCAGACAAGCAGTTGTTTGCAAGAGTGCCCAAAAACAATCTATTAAGGAAAGAAGAGCGCTCTTGCTATGCACAAGATATTCAGAAGAAGGTGCACAGGAAGGCAAGAGGAGGAAGCTTGCGTTGCTCACGTTTTATGGGTCTGGATCAATCTTGTTCGGTGAACTACTAGCATTATTTGTGAGACTGAGGTGCATTTAACAGGCCCATTCATATTCTGCAGCACTGCAAGTAATTCTGCTACCTCACTGATCCATGCTAAACACTGCAAACTTTTTACAAAGACACAAACCACCATGTCCAGAGCAACAAGTGAACTGGTCCACTTCACTAAACACATTTTTTCTTGGTGCACATGAGATAACATCACTACAGCCCCATGGATGGCACACAACGGTCTCTGAAATTAATAATCTCTGGAAACACATTACACTTCAGTGTAATTTTAAGGGGAGGAAGCAGCAGCGGAAGGGGATGCATCAGCAATGAAGCGAGCCTGGATACAAGAGGAAGCGCTAGCATCCTCCCAGTTTACCTTCAAGAGCTGCTATGTCTGGCCCAGCTGCAGAGTGATGCTAAAGGAACTGGGCACATCTCTTAATCCTACCCCACATACTAAACTCACAGCCTGCCCCTCTGAAAGTGTGGGGTATAGAGGTTCAAACAGAAGGAATTCTCCCATATAGACAGGTATGCTATCTAGCACATCCTTCCCATTGAGACAAGAATGTGGTTAAAGCTGGAGAATGGTCACTGCAATCCCCCTTTCATGGACTGTGCCCACACACACACACACAGCATGATTTCCACACGCAGGCCAGGCCTACCACTCACATGGAATATGGCCTGGTTTTCCTTGTTCTGCAGCAGTTGTGTCCAGACCTGGTTTTGGACTAAGAGCAAGTTTCCAAGAAATGCCTTCTGGAGCAGAAAGCAAAGAGAGACCAGAGACAGGGTCACTAAAAGCCATAAGCGTTAGAAAGGAGAATGCAGTTGGCGAGCAAGAGCCCACTTCAGACTCTTGGTGTATACAGTTACCCAAAGGACATTTTTATCTGTGGGAGCAGTTATGCAGAGTAGATTCTTGTACTGCAGGAATAGGAAAAGCCAGCCACAGCTGCTGAATCGGTCCCTGTCATTCACCACAGCACTGCAGCTGTACACAGGGAGGCTCTAGAGAACTGCATGCCATTAAGCTATCTCAACTGAAAGTCTAGAGGGAGTTAGGCCAAAGAGAAGCAGTGTAAAACCCATCAAATCCAGGACCATTTGGCCCATGTATATAGTCTCAAAGTACTTGTTTTCAATAGAAAAGGTATTCCTGTAGAACTGAGACATACATCTGTATGAAACAGGTAGAGCACTGGGCATAAGGAAAGGAAAAGCTTGAGAAAAAATTAAAAGCCATCCATAAGGTATGCACAATGGCCCACTCCCTGAAGAAACCAAGAATGACCTCCTCCTCCTCCTTGCCCCGGTTCTGGAGAACAAGTACCTGTTGTGCTTGAGTCTGATTTTGGAGTGCAAGTTGAAGCAGGGCTGTGGACAGGGCTGGGTTGGTCAGGAGAGGCACTGATGGTGGGGCTCCCAAGATTCCTGAAAAGAAACCAAGATGGATTCCCCCTAAAAAAACTTCTTGCGTAAATGGGAAAAATCTCAAGACAAATTAAATATTGCAGCAGCATAACCTTCACCAAAGACAGTGGCTCAAATTCTGAGACATTAGAACACTTTATTCAATTTGGATTTCAATGACTGAAGTTAGTTTTTCTTTCATCTTACCTGACTGCATTTATAATTGCTAGGTGCAAGCCCTACACTGGGTAGGTTAGAAGTAGGAACTAGCACCACTGTTGTTTGACTTGTGAGGAATTCTGTGCATCTTTGTGATGTGTGTGCAATCAGCAAAAGATGTCACTTTTAATATTCTTTATCCAGCACAAGCATTTGAAAACAAGAGCTGCTTATTAAGCTGTAAGTGCTTAATATTGACTATTAGTTTTAAAGTTTGGTAGAGGACTGTATGCCTGAACCTGACCTACCCTACCTACCTACCTATTTAAAACTTTTGTATGCCGTTACCACATGCCTTGGCATCTTGGGATGGCTCACAATACATACAATTACAAACAATAAAATGATCTTTATAAATAACAAATTCAATAAAGGATTACAGCGGTACCTCGGCTCACGAACGCCTTGGGTCATGAACAAATTGGGTCACGAACAAAAATTTCTGAAAAATTTTGACTTGGGTCGCGAACACTGCTTTGGGTGGCGACCAAGATTGCAGCCATCTCCCCTTCCCTTCAGTGGGGAGATGGCCACGATTGCAGTTGCTTTTGTGCAGGGAAGGCATGTGTGATCAGAGGCACGCTGCTGCAGGAAAGACAGGAGCAGCAAAGCAGAGCCATAGGAAAGATGGCAGAAATTCCACCTGTCTTTCCTGCAGAAACGCACCTCTGATCAGGCATGCCTTCCCTGCATAAACGGAACTGCAATCACGGCCATCTCCCCACCACCAGTGCACCATTTTCGCCCATCTCTCCCTCCCCCAGTGCGCCTGCGATCACACCCGTCTCCCCCCCCCACCCCCCAGCGCACCGGGATGACAGGCACCTGCAGGGATGACAGGCACGATCTCAGTTGTGCTGGAGGGGCGGGGAGATGGCCATGCTTGTGCTTGGGGTGGGTGGGGGGATGGCCGCGATCTTTGTTGTTGTCACTTTGCTTCACGTTTTTCTGATTTAAAAAATGGTTACAGAACGGATTAACCTTATTTACATTGAACCTTACGGGGAAATTTAATTTGGCTCACGACCAGAGTCCTGGAATGGATTAAGTTCGTGAGCCAAGGTACCACTGTACATAAGGACAAAGAAACTGAAAGCAAAAAGAGCGACTGTTCAACAATAAAATATTAGCTTTTAAAATGGTAATTAAATAAAAAGGTTTTAACCTGGAACCGAAAAGAATATAAACTCCGCGCCAGGCACACCTCTCCAGGCAGCACATTCCATAATATGGGGCCACCGCAGAGAAGGCCCTGCTCTGGGTAATGTTCTTTTTATCTCCTTTACAGAGGGTTCCCAGAGCAGAGCCTCTCCCACAGATGTTTATGGGTGTGAGGGCATGTAAGGGAAGAGGCGCTCCTTCATTATATTATATTTATATAATATTATTTGTTAGTGATGGCCAGGGTCTGAAGCCACCAGGCAAGCCTCTAAGCAAGGACTGTTTCTGCTACAATGGATCTCTAAGTCAATTATGACACATCTAGCGCTTAACAAATGCCACCAGGCTCAAGGAAATCCAGCATACTCAGTGGAAGGAAACCCAAAGATCGTGCAGCTCGATTCCAATGGACCCTTAATAAGTCACTAATTCATACTTGCCTTGCTTTCCTCCAATGGCTCCATGAAGAAGAGGGTTGAGTAAAAGCTGGATTGACGTAGGATTCCCTAAACTGTTCAGCATCTGAAGAAGATTGGGCTCAGGTAAAAGCCCTTTTCCATGATTAAGTGCCTATAAAAGCAACAGTAACAAAATTAAGCAGAGCAGTGAAAAATTATCACATCACCATCATGGCAGGAAGGGAGCATGCAGGCATGCAGCTGACGTTACAACTTACACAGGAGCTTGCACATTACAAATACTGCAAGAACCCAAAACATTTAGAAAGAACTTCTGCCAGTTTTGGTCATTGCAAGGACATCTGGCTTCTGCAAATTGTATTTTATTTTGATTCAAATATTACTTTGTTATGCATTAAGCCGAAAATCTACTTAAGCCGCTCTTCTTCTACTTAGTCCAGTCTACCCTTGCTTAATACAGTAGATGTCTATAAGCAGAAGCCTTGTTGAGAAGCAGACGTTTGCCCAACCCAAACTGCAACAGACATTGCACCAGCCAAAATATAAGTCTCTGAGAAAGATACAGAAATGGGGAACAAGATGGACCAGTCAACAAGAGGAGGTGGTGAGAGGTTTCTTCCAAACTAGAGGAGGTGGTCAGAGATATTACTGAGGGTTGAGCCTTACTGTCGCCTGGGCAGCTATCAGAGCAGCTAGCATGCTTCGCCCAGGAGGACCTGGAGCACAGAAGGAGACTCTGATATGGTTCCCAGCAAGTGGCAAGCCATTGGTGGCCTGTTGGACCATCTCCGCTATCTCAGGTGACTCGTACTCCAGCACTGCAAAGCCCTTCAGCTGCCCATCCTGACCACATGCCAACTATGCAAAAGAAAAGTAAAAGGTAGTTAGCAGAGTAATGTAGCATGAAAGGAAGAAAGGAGCTTGTTGCTTTATATGCTTGGAAGCAACCAAGGCTAGTGGTTTACTGATTCAGCATCGGTAAATCCTACTGAGCTTAGAAGGATATATTTAACACACGTAAGAAGTTATTTCCCTGACTGGGAGTTGATTTTGTCAAAGAACCATACTGAAAAAAGATGGAGGAAAGTGATAGGATGATCACAGAGCTCTCCCATTCCTACACAAGACAGACTTGCTTCATCCCGTTTTTGCCTTAAGGTTCCCAGCTGATTTTGACTTTGCCCATCATAGTTAGTCTAGCAGTACAGTCAAAATATCCCCGAGAAGACTAGTGTAGCCTCTGCAGCTCCCACCCCTGCCATTAGCAATGGTGAAATACTTACAGCCAAGTTATTGTCTCTGTTTAGAAAAGTATATCCTATCTGCATTAATGTGAATTGAGCACCTTTTTCATACATAACTGTCTGTGTAGGGTCTATTTCTATTACCAGTGGTGTGACAAGCAGTCTGGTTGCTGTTGTAGTGGGCTCTGTCCCTATGCTATTATCAAATGCCAATAAAGGCTTTACCCAGTAACCTCTTCATTTTTTCATAGCAAAAAAAGATGGTATAGCTCCAGAGGGGAGTAGGTGACACACTTATAGCTAACTACAGAGATTTGTCACATCTAGAAATGTTCTGAAGCCCTAGTTATCTTTAAGGATATTTCTAAGTTTGGAGAAAATCACAAAATAGTTACTAACAGCTTGAAACTGCACAGGATATGGATGAGACTTGCCATAGTATTATGCTTCTACCTGCTACACGTTCCCCTGACCTTCAGTAAGTGAGCCTCTCTTTTTCTTCCAATGGCACATGTCTAACATATTCCACAATGAACTGCAATCTTGGCAACATCTTGAACATACAGTTTAACAATGCTTTATGTTTGGGACAAGCAATCCATTTTCTTGCCAAGAAAAAGCAAGAAGCTGGAAAATATCCTTTCTGAATGTGGCATGTTGCTCTACCATTCACAGATGCTAACTGTACTTGCTTACAACTTGAGAAACAACATCAGCCCCTTTCAGTTGGTTGGCAAACACCCTGGGCAAGAGAGCCTAAGGCAGACACCATCTTCCAGTGAGCCATTAATGCAATGAACAAACACATAAAGGGCACCCCCTCCCCAGTGGCCCAAAGTGCTCACCTGACAGAACACTGGAGGGCATATGGCAGAAAAGGTCTGCCTCAATTCTTCCACATCATTGTAATTGTGAGGCAGTTTATCTACACATAAGCACTTTGAATGAATAAGGTCCAGGGTCAACTGGTTGACGTCTGTCCAATGAACATATAAAGTCCGTGTTCCCAGCTGTTTACCCAGGAGGTCAGATTTTGCCCTGGCTGCAGAATCCTTTTTCATGTACTCCACAAAGCCATAGCCTTTGGAGTGTCCTGTTTTCTCACTGTACACTAAGAAGCAGCGTTCCAAGTTCCCAAAAGGTCGAACAAGATCTTCAAACTGCTGCTGTGTGTAAAGCTGGGGCAGGTTAGCAATGCACAGAAGGGCATCCGTGGGTTGCAGCTGTACTGTGATCTCCTTGTCTCGCAGCTTGCTTAAGTGGAATTTCTTAATGGCTGATTCTGCCTGTTCTCCATTTAACAAAGTGACAAAAGCTGGAAAAAACAGAGAGTTGCAAAGGCTATTGACAAGAAACAGAATAACAAACACACAAGCAAAGGCTTGTAGCTCTCTGAATAGATTTCAACAGAATAATTTCAGCACAACAGAGTAATTCCTTTGCTGGACCAGTTAGGATGCTCACCTAGTCCAACATTCTGCCTTCAATACTGACCAGACAATAGATGTCATAGAAAACTGTAAAGTAAGATTGTTTAATCAAACTGACATACCCTTTGTATGTGTGTGTGCGGGAGTGAATTACAGATCCAATTTTTAAAAATTCACCCATTTTAGAGCACAACCTTGGGAGTTCTTCAGAATCTTTGTGGGATTCCACCATCCTAAAGAAATTTTGCATCTTCTACTATGAGCTTGATGACTTATTCATTCAGTCCTAACTCCAAATAATGTATAAGTTTATGGAAATGTGTGCATCCTCATTACATTTTCTTTTCTCCATGTTTTTATTTCTTGATATGCAGATTTTTACAGTTTTCTCCATGATGGAACTCAGAGCAGCATATGATGTTAAGTTTCATAACCAGGTATTCACCTGACCCAGACCTATTTAGGTTCATCAGGGCTTTTGAATCATGTGCCTTTAGCCTGCCTCCTCCTTCACTGTCAATCTAGATGATAGCCTCCTCAGGGCAAGGCTTGTCTTCTCTTGTTACTCTATAAAGCACACTGCTACTAAACTGATACCTTGTATAGTGCTATCAGTCTAAATCATATTGCTCAGTTTCCTCTTTTATGACATTCTTATTCTTCAGTTTTGAAAAAACAGTAGATTCCAATCCCTAAGAAGCCTAGTTACAATTTCTGATACAAAATGCTAGGAGTCTTTCATAAGCAATTTTGTCAAAAGCCTTTTGAAAATTAATTTATATCTATTTAATCATCACTAGTACATCTTTTGACTAAGTTATATTTTAGGTGCAGCAGAAGAATCTGTGCCTACAGAGATGCTGGATTTTAAAGCCACCTGGAAATAAGGCAAAGTTTCACTGCTAAGAAGCTCTGAAACCCAGTACAAGGTCAGAGTTGAAACACAAATATACGTGTCATATAAATGACATGTTCACCAGTGGCAGTCATATTTCTGAATTTAAGTGTTTTCCACAGCATGATCTTCAAGGGCATGTTTCATAAGGATACAATATTAATATTGAACAGGGGTGGCTTCCAGATAGCTGTATTACCCCTCCTATCACCCCCAACCAATAGTCAGCAATTACAGTGGCTATAGTCCAAAACATCACCATGTTGCCTACCCCTGATCTTGGGTTTTGAGGCTCTAAGCACTAGCTGCTGAATTATATGTGCGGTACTTATTCCATGACACTTTCAATACTTGTTTGGCTCCTTGATTTGTCTGCTCTTTGTCAGCTTACATCCTATCTCCATATTCAGGACACAGAAAAATTGTCATCCTTTCAAGGGGAAGAGTAATCCTTCCCAACACCCACCAACCTTCTCTCAGTGAAGTGTTTAAAAGTTGTTCAGTCTGGTTCTATTTCTTGGTCAGGTAAAGCAGACAGTTCTCAAAGGTTTCCAAGGGATTACCACATCTCAATCCTTTCTCCCTATTCTGCTATCTCATCTACAGATGAAAACCCTCAGAGCTTAGCTTGGCTGGAGCAGTTCATAAAAAAGGTACTCTTTCTTCCCTATTCAAGCAGACTTAAATGACTCCCAGGTCATTTCCTGAGGTCATAGAATACATCCACCTTGCTGAAACTAAACTGGTCTGGACTGTGCTTGAATGGGGCTGCCTGGGAATCCCATGTATTGTACCTTAAATTACACAACAGAAAATTGGCAGGGCATACATGTTTTAGGTAAATAAATGCATATCTGAGATTTAAACCAGAGGCTCTGACATCTGACATCCTTAGTTAACTGACACTTAATTCTTGCCCTATTTTTAGAGGATTCTACAATATCTGCCACCATGTGGCAAGTTTTCAGTTCTCTAAAAGTGACTATTTCCTAATATTTTAACCAGTCATTCTACAACTAATAATTAGTACAAAAAATATTCATTAGGCACTTCGAAGTCACCATTAGAAGGCAAAACATAGAGACTTTATATTATTCCTTCCCTCCAGAATACTAATCTCTGGAATCACATCCCAAGATGCAGTGCAACTGGCTGCTGAACAGAGTTAGTAGCAACCATATGTTATCCAAAAACAGTATGCATGCCAGCTGTGCTTTCTCTTGATCAACAGCCTGTTTATACTCTGGATTCCATTAAAGCATTAGCCTCACAGCCAAGCAAACCATTTTAAAGGGAACTGCATGCATTCATGCTTCCTTTGTGATCAGTTAACCAATGTCTCTGTGTTAAAATAATTAAATTTTGTATTATGTCAACAAGAATTTACAAAGCTTTCTAAATTCAGACCCATGTTGAGTGCAGAATACCTTGGCCTCTGTCAAGCTCTCCACTTTGAGAGTATGACAAACAGCATGACTTATGTCCCTGTTTCACAATTTAATTTAGCCATTATCATTATTATTTTGCATTTACATCTTACTTTTTCCTTCTCTTGTAAGAACATTGAAAAATAATTGCAGCTAAAGCTCCCACAATTGGTATTTCTAAGAAAGGCTGTTGAGTCTTTTGAGGTTTCTCAACAGAAAGGTAGGAAGGATACTCATTAAAGTTTTTCCAAGTATAGGGTATTCTGCCTTAGAGTCAGGAGTACAAATACATTATCTATGGCATTTCAGTTTGCTGGTTCTATGTAAAGATTAATGGTATGAATGGCCAAGCAAGAACAACCAGCTCTCATGCATGCCAGAACCCTTCCTGTTCATTAAAACTTTATATGGAGTGTTTAAATGATGTAGCAGAGACAGTGTGAAGCCTTGCCCAATCCACAGAGAGAGTGCATTTAGGATGTTCAGCAACGAACAGGAACAGCCAATGGCTTTGTTTCTAGCACAAAGACAGACACTCCCATGCTGGACATACAACACCTCACAGGGCTTTACCCCCCTTGGCTCATAATTTTCCAACTGAAGTCACTAGCCACCTCAAACAGGGTCCAATGTGCACAACTAAAGAAAGATCATACACAAAGGGCAGTAAGACCAAGACACCCCATGGCAAACAAGATGATCATACCAGTGAGAGCAAGCAAGACAAATGATATATTAAAAGAGCCCCCTCCAACACACCCCCGTATGCACTACTCTGCCTCTGCCTGGAAAGATCTTTAAGCTACACAGGGCATTCAGATGAGGGAGGGGATCTATCCAGCTAGGTTCAGTAGAATTTTTGTATATCAACCATTAAACAGAGTCTGTTCACTAAAGGATGGCAAAGAACTCCACAATGCATATTTACTCACCAGTCCCCTTGTATTTGTCCACAAAACAGTACTTAAGTTCATAGTCACTCAGCAGATCATGGACTTCCTGCATAAAGTCAACAGAACAAATCATGCTAAGGCAGAGAGGTGAAACATTACTATTTTCATCAAAATATTGCACAGTTTTTCACACACCCCCAACTCCAGACCCCAGAAACTGCAACCTGCCTGAAGAACAAAAATATTGCATGACAGCCAGCCCAGATTCCTGGAAGCAGTCAAGCCCCTTTGCTAACATTTATCACACTAATTTGCCCTTATTTTATAGAGAAGAGTAGACATCTCTACCCACATCTTGGCAGCAGTTCCAATGAAGCCAAATCAATGCTTTGAGCATTTCTAGCATATGGAATTCTTACCTGCAGAGTTAGCTGACAGGCATAAATCAACAAAGGCCAATTCAGCACAATGGGCAAGTCTGAATGTAATGTTAATCCGCCTTGGGAATAAGCCATAAAGGGTTGGCTGTTTGCTGAATAACCCACAATGCTGCTGACAGATGATCAGCCTCTCTGAAGCCTGTTCTAACTTGTTTCCAACTCAATCCTTCTGTCTGGACTATCCCTAGAGTTTTTTGTAGCAAAATTCAGATCCCAAAATCCTTTACTCCCTCACAATTTCAACAGCCTTTTTACAATTGTTCTGTGGAGTGTTCAGGGAAAGTCTTACCTTTGCTAGCTCCTGGCAAAATTTAGCTTCCTCCCCCACCTCTTGGAAAATCAATACCTGCCTATAAGTTTTTTCCCAATAAAAATGGTAAACCCCCTTGGTTTCTTCGTCTTGTACTTTGACTATGGATACTGAAATGTTTCTTTCATTTGCCTAAGAATCATAGAATAGTAGAGTTGGAAGGGACCAAGAAGTCCATATTGGGTCCAACCCCCTGCTGTTGTGAGTCACCAATTTATGCCATCCACTCTACTCAGAAACACTCATTGTCCCTCCCTTGCACCTCCTTCAACCCTTTGACAGTGCAAAACAGGCTATTGCTCTTTATTCCCTTCTCCCCACCCTCACCTTCCATGTACCTGAGAAGCATTTTATGTTTTGGCCCCCTTTTCACTTGCTCAGTCCTCACCCCCAGCAAAGCCATTTTCATTCACTTATACTTAGAAGGTTTAAGTTACAAGATAAGATGTAAAATTTCACAAAAATGTAAAATTTCAGCTATGGATTTTGCTTGTACTGGAAGCACTACCTAAAGTGATTCTGATGACATAAGTGGTATATAAATGGGGCAGCCTATGAAATCCAAGAACGGGGTGCAAGTATATGTAAAAAGGGAGATATTACTAGACTAATAAAGGAAACTTACACAGGGAATGCTAACAGGCCAGTGAATGGAAGAGAGTGAAAGTCTCTCATGTTTGCCAGATGGGAAAATGATGTTTTATGGGAAAATGATGTTTACATGGGGTATGGTAAGGATGGGAAGGCTTACCTATTGTATTCTAGCAAGTGTAACAGTTGCATAGATTGGGTAATCTGCTCTTTAAGTTCATAATGATATCAATAACAACAACACTGCATTAATATCCTGCCCTTTTTCCTCTTGTGAGGAACCCAAGGTGGCTTATATAGCTCCGTTTTATCCTTACAGCAACCCTGTGAAATAGGTTGGGCTGAGAGTGTGACTGGCCCAGAGAAATGCAGTGAGCTGTATAAGTGCTGTACAGACCTTATACAATGTAAACATGTGGGAAATGGCCCCAAATTCACTTAGTAATAGGTAGTCCTAAAGGGGAGATACTTGAAAGTGAGAGGACAAAATGAGTAAAAGTTCTGCTTTAATATGGCTGCTAAAAGCCTGACATGGTAAGAACAACTACGCTAGACGTAATTCCTGATCAGATCAGGAATCCATGTTGCAAGTTTTGCTCCCCATGTATCCCTTAGGTATGCTAATGTGCCGGTCATGGGTACCCTCCTTTCCTTGATTGGATATAAGTGTGTCTTTAACTCTGATGTTAACCCATCGCTTTTGCTGGTATGTAATGCTGCCACCAGGAATTTAATTCCAATCTTATTGATTGACTTCTCCCACAGTATTGTGCCCAAGCTATAAGACTCCTTCATTGAACTATGTGATCCTAAGGATGAGACACTGATAAGACAGCCTATGATTCTGAGTTAACAATAAGCAAAACAAAACTTTATTTGTACAATAAGCGTATTGGTTTCAAGTTCTGTAACTTAGTTCCTTAGTGAATAACACAATGCATAATAACTTTTAACTAAGGTATCTCACTCTTTCCCAAACATTCTTCATTCTTAAATCCTCCTTTTTCTCCTCCACTCAGGGTTCTGTCAGCTACTATCTTTCACACTCTTATAATATTTGACAGTAGGAGGTTCTGACTCTCCCTAGTCACAAATATGCCCTTTAAGTATTCTATTTCTTTCCCTTGCCTTTTGAACCTTAAATACTTTTTGTAGCACCCTGTAAAAGTCCAATGAGAAGGCTGCCCCCTCAGATTGTGCAGAGCAGTGACACATCCCAACTCTGACTGTTAACTGCTAACTGACTGGCTGAGAGTATCTATTTCTCTCTCCTCACACACTTCCAGGCTCTGCCCACACACTCTCAGCTACCCACCCATCACCTCACTCACTCACCCTCCTCCTTTGCCCCCCTCTTCTAAAACTTAGTAATAGTACCTGTCCTGAAAGGTCTTCCTTTGGGGGCACATCTTGGACATGCTAATGTTTGCCTGTCCTGAAGGTTCTTTGTGTTGTGCTGTCTTTATCCATTCAACTCTCCTGTTTTACTCTCAGGTGCCAATAGCAAACTGCCAAAGTGATCCCCCAACCTCCTCCAAACTGTGCTCATAACCGACAAGTTATGAAAGCATCTTATACAGACTCCATTTTAGTAGTCCTTTCAAGGGCTGCCTACATGCTGCATGTATTCCCTGTATGTCGGATTAAACTGTAAATGTTCTTTTGATAGTACATCCTCAGCATACCCACTTGTTCTGTTTTTTCCTGTCAAAAGCAAGTTTGGACAGTCTGCCCCAACATTTTTCCTTAAATAAATGTCTTCATTACCATGACTGAACAATGAAATATGGGACCTATTTCTGCAGCAATGGTTTTAATGTTGCCAGACACACATAGACAGTAATGTGAAATCTGTTACCATTCCAAGCATCCAAATCCCACTTCATTATGCAGCAGTGTCTACCAGTGGTCAGCAGTAAGTGGCTCTGCTATGGCTGTTGTGATCATGGTCTCACAGTCCCTATGCAAAGAGGCAGACAATTCCAGTCACTTCAGAGTTCTGAACTGTCTATGGCCATCCTGGCAGAGGTTCTCCCAGTTACCCTCTAATCTGAGGCAAAGAAGTGCAGCACCACAACCACAAAATCAGCTCAAGGTATTATGAGACATCGCTAGAAAAGCTTATGTTGGTCATTGTGGTAAATGCATTGAGGTAAGAACATTTGGAGCCATTTTTATCATGGCATGAATAACAGCAGCTGCTGCCATTACTCAATTTCCAGCCCTTTTCAAAGTAGAGAAGAGTGCTAGCAGTCATTTATGACAGTGCTTTAGCAGTGAAGACAGAAGCAGGGGTAAAATCTATGGAAGAATGCACTCTGGGATAAGTTAAGAAATGTCTATCTCAGTTAGTGGCAGCTACTATTGCCTAACCTGAGTTAGTGGCAGCTACTGTTAACTGATGCGCTGCAATCAAAGTGGCAATACCTTACTAGAGCAGAAGAATCTGCCAGACAACCAGGCATTAGAATATAAATTAAGCAGCAGGGAGGGAGGGAAGCATTGATCATTATCTGGAGGCACCTGTCACTGCTAGAAAACCCTGATCTCCAGCCTGAGATAGGCAATAGCAAGCAAGTTTTGGTTTGTTCACCAAGTTCTTCATTTTGCAGTAGAAAGCTGCAGAGCAGTAGCTAGTGCCTCTACAGCAGATGAACTTGGGATGTGCAAGCTGAATAAGGAAGAGAGGAAAGTGAAAAAAGGAAAGACAAAAGAAGCAAACATACTTTTGTGTGTGCAGTTATTGCTATTCAAACCAGCAAAACATTAAACATCCCACTGCTAACACTCATGGTGAGAATGCATCTTTTTGACAAAGGTGATAGAATGTGTAATCAAGTAATCTAACAATTTATATGAGCAATTCTACCTCCCCTGGCATTACAGGTGTCTGTGGTTCTAGAAACCATAATTCCCACCAGTATTCCCACTAGTGAAATGCCTAGTCTAACCACACAAATTAAGGATTGAAAGTATCATTATGAAAGCCCTCCAGGAGAATATTTTCACCACAAATATTTGTTTGGCTACAAAGAGGGGATAGAACAATACAAAACAAGAGCTGGTGTCAAGTGCTCCACAGTTATCTATGAACTTGTTGCATTGTCGTCTTTCTCTCCAGGAATGCTGCAAGTTGGTTCTAGAATCTAGATCATAGTGCAGCCAAAGGATTTGCTGGGCAGAGAAGACCAATTGAAGGGGTGCAAAATTAGGTGGAGGTAGACCAGGGAGTTGAGACAGTTAAGGTACCATATAATGATGCCACTGCAGAGGAAATGTGGGGGGGGGGGGTGTGGACAGAAGAAACTACTATAATGTACATTAGACAAATGGCTGGTATGGTGCCTGTGCTTCTTGGCCTTGCCAAGCTACCAGTATTTGAATGGCATTTGTCTACTTGTCAATGGCAGTTCATTCCCTCATAGCCTATTCAAAGACAAGGTCTAAATTTGCTATCCCATCACACACCAATTCATCTTGAAGAGCAGATGCTGCTACCTATGGTCTGAGTTGACTAGGCATAGACTAGATGCCCACTGGCCCTTCTATTTTCCTGTTTCTTCAGCTCCTAAAAAACTCCTTTGATGCTTCAGTGACAGTTAACCAAGTCCTTGTGAGATGCAACTGGTATGCTTTGTTCCTGGTTGACATGCTAGTATATTTTATGTTTTTGAGACGTGCTGCCCTCTGTGCATTGGTTAGTGTCTTCCTTCCTCTGCAGCCCCTTCCTTTGGATGTTCTGCAACTGTTTGCTTTTTCTCTTCAGGTTCATTCCCTCTGTCAGAGACTGCCTTCCCAATCCTCTTCTAGAAAGCTGGTGAAACATGGTTTGCTCAGATTTGTAAAGAGATGTCCCAAATCTAAGTCAAGCAAGGTGACTAACTCCTCTCACCCCAAGACAGCTATGGTCCTTTCAGGTTTGCCACACACATCTCCTGGTGGTTCAGATATGAGTGAGGGACTGCATTACCATTTGGTCTAAATCAGCAATATTGTGGCATGCCTACTGCTGCTTCTCCACTGAAGCCAGATGAAACAGCTGGGAGAAGCTTACTCTCCCTGGGAGAGCCAATACCACTGGGTTGGGTCCAGTCCTGACTATATCTCCCTTGGAAAAATGCTCCACAACCCTTCCGAAACAGTGCTGCTCATGTCCTTTGTTTTAAACAGACCACCTCTGGGTTTATGCAGCATATCAGAGGGTCAGGTTGCTTTTTCTGCAGCAGAAGGAAAATACATTGGGCTGCTTATACACAAGAAATACAGAATTGGTGAAGTTGTCCCAATAGTGGTGTGGCCAGCTTCCAAGGCCAGCAGGGATGGACTAATGGAACATATTACAGTTCCCAAAAGCTCTATACAGAACTCTTTCCAGGGCTAGCCAGCCTCTGGGGGTCTGGAAATAGTTACAGGTGGGAGGCGGCATAGCTTGGGTACAGTAAATATGAGTGTCTGTGCAGTGTAGAGCTCATCACATATTGACATACCTGAAATCAGGGAGGAGGAATCACAGAATGGAAAATGAATGGTCTTTATGGGATGATACCTGACTCTGAGGTTGAGGCAAGACAAGGCAATCCCACCGCCAGCCATATAACTAGCAGCACATGTCTCCAGCTGAGCAGGACAATTACCAGTGTATCAAAGAACATAGCATTACCCCAAAGCACTTATTGTAAGTTGCAATGTCCTTAAACTGTTTCTTCAGGCTGTGACATTTTCCATAAACAATCAGTAAATAGAAGCACCAGCAGCAGAGTATTGTTTAAAAAGAAATATCTTTGCCCACTGGTGGAACAGAAAAAACGATGACAACTTCTTGGGGCAGTGAGTTCCACACACATAAACATGTAACAACAAGCACAACTTCACTGCAAGTTTCATTTCATTTTCAATGTTAATTCAATGTCATTTTCTCCTTCTTTGTGGCCAAAGTGCATTCTGTGCAGGAAAGCAACATGTCTGTACCAACCCGCCCTGAAATTTGCCCAGATGCACATACGGTTTAAAGTGCAATCCATAAACCCTGGAGTCAATGGGAGTTTGAAGCAGACAGCACTTGACTCTCATTCCTACAGTAGTAATTCTCCAATGACTCACAGCAAGATCCAGATGAACCTGAATTATTTATCAGGCCCTATGCACATTCAACACTAAAGCCACCACAGTTGGGTGGGTGGTTCTTAGTATCCAAAAGAACATTTTGTCTATTAATCTTGCCACAAAAGAAGAAAAAACACAGCACACATCCTGCATCCATCAAGTGGAACTATTATTAAATTTATTTTGAAGAAAACATGAGCTTTCAGATGTAATCTCAGGCAAGGAGTTAAAATAAACTATGCTTCCAGTCAAAGATGGTACTGCAACCTGCATTTACTGTTTGCATTGCAGCATTGGCACACATGTTCAACAAGAACCAACCTCCTTCCCAAACCACAGTCTTCTTTCTGACCTGCAGCAACCTGGTATTTAGCATGTATTTTGCTAGGTCCTGAGGCAGCAGTTTCACGTATTACTCAAGATAGCTTTCATCTCAGGCAGGGAAATAAGCTGCACAGTTCACACACACCTCAAATGAGGTAATCCTTTTTGCACATACAAGGAGTCAACCTCGCTCAGGGTCATGCCGTAAGACGTCAGCTGGCTCCTCTCTGTTCCAGCCACAAGTTCAAATGTTTCAAAAGGAAGCCTTGTGCATGAATGGACAAACAAGATCCTGTTTAAAAATATCTGCTCCACGGGCAGCTTAAAACATTTCAACACCACAGTGTGTTCCTCCAGCATAAGCATAGTGTTATTTATGCTCTTTAAAGAGCTGATATATCAATTAAAGACAGTTCTAGAAACCTGCCTGTAACACTACAGTAACAATCAATAGAGCTTGGAAATCAAGTGATCCCACCCAAACAATGGGGCAGATCACAGGGTCAAACATTTACCTGGTGTCTATTGAACCATTTCTGTGCAGTAATGTAAAATGTACACAGCAAGAATTTCCTATGAACTTCCATTGCCAATTTGGACCAGATTATTTGCATCACTGAGAATGCAGGTGGAAAAGCAATCCTCACAACTGGAGAGGAGATTAAAATGAGACACACAGCAGAGAATCTTATGAACCTTTTATAAAGATGTTATGATTCACACTCCACAAAGCAACCTACAATTGGATCAACTGGAGTTACTCTAATTGGAAGTGGCTCATATCCAGCATGAGGCAAGGGGTTCATTAACCCAAGATTTGCTGCTGTTATGTAAGAACTGGTCAAGTTTCAATGACTATCAGGAAGCAGTCATGCCGAAATGGTTGCAAGGATCCTAAGCTATAGGGGAACATGAAAATGTACATAAGAAAAAAATAGCTGGTTTGCCATTTAAAAGGTTGAGACTTTTTTTTTCTTTTGTAAGAGGGAGGTGCCTACAATGGTACCTACACAGCAGGGGTGGACAACCTTTCCCTGTCAAGGGTAAAATTTCTGCATGGGCTATATGTTATTTAAAATATGTGTTATATGTTAGCAGTATGCAGGGCTAAATGCAGTTATGGACAGGGCCAGAACCAAATGTTGAGTAGGTCACCCCCTTTCTCTGTCCTCTTCCTTTTTGCCCAGAAGATTGCTAGGGAAGAGAGAGATCATTCTTGTCAGAGGTCAGCACTGATTTCATGCTCAGTATCACACAGACTTAGGGTGAGGGTTGTCAGTTGCCCATTCCTGATCTACATCATAATTGCACACAATGTGATGTAATACACAAAAAATTAAATGATTATATGAAAAAATTATGGGAATTATGAAACAGGTAAGAGAAGAGATATAGATTATATAAAATAAAAGAATGCTGTGCAAGGCAATAAATGGAATGAGAAGGTGGAATTTTATGGTACCTTACAGATTATGGCATAGTCTTATTTGACTGAGGTTTAGTTCATGAAAGCTTATACCACAATAAAATTATTCAGCTTCTAAGGATATCTATTACATATATTTTCTGCAATAAATTAATATACCTAACCCTCTGGAAGGTATAATCATGGCAATGGCATGCCTACAGCTGACCCCGTGATCAGAAAGAATGCTGATTTCTCAAGAATTCAGACTCTGTCCAATACCAATTATTCCTCTTTAAAAAGACCATGGCTCCAACCTTCATTGATGGAGACATATGGAACCCTCACTTGCAAAACCCTTCAAGATTTAGAGCAGAAGTTTTCTATACTTAGCAAAGTTTCTTCCATACTACCTTCAGGTGATATTTGCCAGTTAATAAGGTCTTGCCTTTTACTATGCAAACAGAATTCATAATAAAGCATTTGCATCATGTTCTTTTGCAGAATGACTTATTGCCACAAAGTATACAAATACTTTGCATATGAAATAGATTCTGTGGCAGGGCAACTCACATTCTGTACCAAAAGAGAGAAATGTTAAGGACTGCTTGAAATATGCAAATTATATTTCTGTTCCTAAAAATTTGCTTCTTTTGCACAATTAATTCCAAAATTTCACCAGTTATTATCCATACAATTTTAAGTCTAACTTGCCCCTTTCCAAAAATCCAAAACTGACATATTCAGGATTCTGATTTTGTACATCACAGAATGCAGATAGCCCTCATGATAAGGACTTCCAAAGTGAGTTGGACCATGTCCCCTTTTAAAATGTTGGCCTTCCACACCAACATTTGAGAGCTGAAATCATCATAACACTACCCAAGCACTGTACAGTGCTACCTTGGCTCACGAATGCCTCAGTTCACGACCAAGTCGGTTCGTGAACAAAAATTTCATAAAATTTTTGACTCAGGTCGTGAACTCCACATTGGGTGGCGACTGCGATCACGTTCATCACCCAACCCCACCCCCTGAGTGGGGAGATGGTCGTGATCATGCTGGGGGCAGGGGGGGAGATGGTAGAGATTGCACCCATCTTTCCTGCAGGAGCACAACCGCAATCTCGGCCATCTCACACACCCCCAGCACTATCGCGCCCGTCTCCCCCATGAGCGCGCCCGCATTTGCGCCTGTCTTTCCCCTCCCAGTGCGCCTGCGTTCACACCCGTCTCTCCCCGCCCCCTAGCACGCTGGGATGATGGACACGATCGTGGTCATGCTGGGGGAGCAGGGAGATGGCCACACTCATGCTTGGGGGGTGGGGGAGATGGCCGTGATCTTTGTTGTTCTTTGTCACTTTGCTTTACATTTTTCTGATTAAAAAAATAGTTACAGAACGGATTACATTGAACCTTATGGGGAAATTTAACTTGGCTCACAACCAATTTGGGTCAAAACCAGAGTCCTGAAACGGATTAAGTTCGTGAGCCAAGGTACCACTGTAATTATAGAATCATAGAATAGTAGAGTTGGAAGGGGCCAAGAAGGACATCAGGTCTAACCCCCTGCTTTGAAGGTAACCAATTTACACCATCCCACTCATGCAGGATGTGCAAGATGTAATTATTTTATCTTAACTGCATCCTTGGGTCTTGATTGCTCCCCTTCCTTTCCCTTCCAAATATCCTCCTTCTACCTCCTCCTGGCCCAAACCATTCTTGGTGACACTGCCTGTCTGCTAAACTTTAGTGATGTTATTTATTTTTTAACGTTCTAACCTGCCCCATTAGCCATAAGGTTCCCTGGGTGGGTTACAAAAAAAATACAAATAAAATACAAACTAGATTAAAATAGAGATTAAAATGCAATATAAAACAATTACAAGGAGAAAACATTAAAACCAATATAAAATGCACCACAATAACAACATAAAAAAAGATAGAGGTTTCCCCATGACATTAAAGTACAATCATGTGTGATTCTTGGGGGTGGTGCTCATCTCCATATCCTAGCTGAGGGAGCCAGCATTTGTCCGCAGACAGTTTCCATGGACATGTGGCCAGCGTGACTAAACACCAAAGTGCATGGAACGCTGTTACTTTCCCACTGAAGTGGTACCTTTTTATCTACTTGCATTTGTATGCTTTCAAACTGGGACAGAGTATGGGAGCTCATCCCATCTGTGGATTCGAACTGTCGACCTTTCGATCAACCAGCCCAGCGGCTCAGTAGTTTAACCCACTGCACCACCACATCCCTAATAATAACATACCCACAGTTAAAATGCTACTTCAAACAAGTTAACTATTAAAACGCTGTCAAAATATAAAAAATTAATTACCATTTCTCTCAGCAGTCTTTTTTGTTTATGCACAGTAATCATGACAGCACAGGATTGGAAACCAATCCACTTCAGCTTTCACTCCTAATTTTAGTGAAACTTTATACCTAATTAGGATTTTGTCATATATAGTCTTAACTGAAGTCTTAACATGGCATGTAATAGTCCTTTTGCCAGCCTAGCAAAGACTTAAGAATCCATATATAGCAACTTTCTTTTCTTTTCAAGCCCTGGGTACCTGGATTGTCCCTTATCAGCTTCTTTAGCTTTCCCCAGTACAGCTTGCCTTCTCTTTAGCATGAAGAGCATGACTCCTATTAATTCCTCAGAAATTAAAGTCCCGGGTTTTATTCCAAAACCAGACAGTTGCATTTTTGTGAGGTTACAGAGTGATACAGAAATGAGAAACAGTAACATTAATGGACTTTGTAAGGAAGGATTAGTTTGTTGTCATGCTGAGCACATGACTCAGTGTGGTTACCCAAACACACAGTAAATTAACAGCAGACAGAAAATAGAGAGTCTAAACAGAGCAATCCCAGATGAAATAAAGAGGTAGTGAAACTGCTATGCTGAATTTGCAACACATTTGAGCATGCAGCTAGTTATGGCACATGTGCCAAGAGTTGTAACTGACAAACTTTTGAATTAAAACCATATTATGCAGAAAAGAACAATATGCCATGCCTACCAAGCAGGCACACCTACTGTGTCCATAGTAGTACAGCTTCCAAGTACAGCTTTTTCCTAGGGATTATACTGGCTTGCATTGCTCCTATGACTATCCTGATGTAGTTCTGAGGTTTTCAAAGGAAAAAGCACACTCTCCCACATCCCTTTTTTTTGGCTCTTGCCTCGTGGCAGAGCGGCAGAGGCTGGGAGTGCGTGCTAAGGGTGCCCAGGGGACTGGTGAAGGCAAGGTAGGAGCTGGGCGGAGGAGTGGGGGCAGGAGCAGCGGAGAGGAAGGGAGGTGAGACCAGAGAGGCCAGGAGGAAGCAGAGGGGCGGGGCCAGCAGCCTGTGAAGCTTGTAAGGCTTTTCTGCATCCCTTAGCTGCAGCCTAGGCTGCCCAGGGACTCCCTTCCCTGGGGGCAGGTTTTTCTTTTCATTGTTTAATTTTTTCTATTCCTTTCTTAATTAATTTTATATTTTGTCCGTGTGTGGGGGGGGGGAGGGGTTGTCTGGAAGAACTTGGCAAGTGAGAAGTGCAGGACAGACAAGGTGGGGGAACAAGGTAGGGTCTCTGAGGGGTTCCCAATGTCAGGCCAGGAGATGGCCTTGCGGGAGTCACGGGTGTTGCTGTCTGCTGTGACAGCTGCAACATGTTTGCCCTTCTCCCTCAGGAGAGGCAAGGATATACTTGCCCTCCGTGCAAGCTTGTGACCCTCCTAGAGGAGGAGGTGAGGTGTCTGAGGGCCGAGAGAGCAGGCCCCCTGGGAGGATCAGGGCTCTAGGGCCAGGGTTTTAGAGGTACTGCAGGGGCTGACAGGACTCCTACGAAGAGGGGGCCGGTATCATGAAAGATGGGAGGAAGGAGGAGGCTGGGGACTCCAAAGAAAGGAAGCTGTGGGAAGGAGTTGAGGTGCATGTACACCAAAGCTAGGAGAATGGGTAAAAAGCAGGAAGAGCTTGAAGCTTTCCTGGGTATAGGAGGGTATGACCTGTTGGGGATCATGGAAACTTGGTGGGATGAAAGGCAAGACTGCAATGTAAACATAGAGGACAGGAAGGGAAAGAGGGGCGGGGGCATAGCTCTATATGTCAGGGAAGGGATAAGATGCAGTGAGACAGAATGCAGCACAGATGGGGAT
This sequence comes from Varanus komodoensis, assembly GCF_004798865.1. Classification (NCBI taxonomy): domain Eukaryota; kingdom Metazoa; phylum Chordata; class Lepidosauria; order Squamata; family Varanidae; genus Varanus; species Varanus komodoensis. The sequence goes on from NW_025335972.1 coordinate 4,668,902, forward strand.
CTGGTAGAGCCAGTCTGGGTGAAACTAAAGGGTTTTGACAGGGAGAGGGATCTGACAGTGGGGATATGTTATTGCCCTCCAGGTCAACTTGAGACCCTGGATGATGTCCTGACAGATCAGATTCTAAGGATATCTCAGGAGAGGGACACAGGAATAATGGGGGATTTCAATCTCCTGGATATTAGTTGGGAGACTCACTCAGTGGTGACAGCCAGGTCACGTTGCTTCCTAGACGCTATAGAGGAAGGGTTTTTCATGCAGAGGGTCTGAGAGGTGATGAGCAGGAGGCAACATCCTTGACTTGGTTTTGACCAACAGGGAGGAGCTGATAGATGAGGTACAGATTAGGGGAGCTCTGAATGTGAGTGATCACTCCATCCTTTGCTTTGAGATCAGGGGAATGGGGACGTGAAGCAGGTCAAGCACTAGAAGCTGGGACTTCCAGAGGGCCAACTTTGGCCAACTGAAGGCCAAAATGGGAAGTCTCCTGGGATAGGAAACTGGAAGGCAAGGGAATTGAGGAGGGGTGGATGGCACTCAAAAGGGAGGTTTTGGAGGTGAAAGCCTTGACAATACAGTGGTACCTTGGCTCACAAACTTAATCCGTTCCATGACTCTGGTTGCGACCCAAATTGGTCATGAGCCAAGTCAAATTTCACCATAAGGTTCAATGTCAATAAGGTTAATCTGCTCTGTAACTGCTGCAATTGAAACAAAGTGACAAAGAACAACAAAGATCGCGGCCATCTCCCCCGCCCCCAGCACAACTGCAGTTGCGCCCGTCTTCCCTGCACAAGTGTGACTGTGATCGCAGCCATCTGCCCCCCCCCCACCAAGCACGAATGCGGCCATCTTCCCACTGAGCATGACCGCGATCATGCCCATGCAGGGAAGGCGGGCGTGATCGTCACCCGTTGTGGAGTTCGCAACCTGAGGCAATTTTTTTCTGAAATTTCTGTTCATGACCCGATTTGGTCATGAACTGAGGCGTTCGTGAGCCGAGGTACCACTGTACCTCTAGTTAGTAAAGTGAGGAGGCGAAGGAGAATGCCGCCATGGATGCAAAAGGAGGTGGTTAGAGGGATTAGACGCAAGAGGAACCTCTGTAGGAAATGGGCACTGGGGCAAATAGACAAAAAGGTATACCGGGAGGAGGAGGCCCATTGCAGAAGGACTCTTCGCAAGGCTAAGGCGAGTTACGAGCTGAGACTTGCCAAGAATATCAAGAGCAACAAAAAGGGCTTCTGTCAGCATGTAAATAGCAAGAGGAAGAGGAGACAAGTAGTGGGACCACTAAATAAGGAGGAAGGGGATCCAGTGACTGATGCGAGGGAACAGGCACAGAAGCTAAATGACTCTTTTGCCTCTGTGTTCTCCCCAAAGCAGGACAGGGGAGGTCCGCATGGGGACTTAGGGGCACAGATTAGAGTCACCCTCCTAGAAGTCGGGCTCCTCAGGGCATTGGATGTTAGAAATGTGCCAGGCCCTGATGGGTTACACCCGAGAATACTTTGAGAGTTGGCAGCAGTTCTCTCACACCCAATGGCCCCCATTTTTGAGGCCTCGTGGAGAACGGGTGAAGTTGCAGAGAACTGGAGGGTGACGTCAGTGGTCCCAGTTTTCAAAAAGGGCAGTAGACGGGACATGGGGCATTACAGACCAGTTAGCCTTACGTCCATTATAGGAAAAACAAGGGAAGGGCTCATAATAGCAAGAGATCTAGTGATGCCAGATAGGGAAGGGAGGCTGGCAGCCACACAACATGGCTTCTGCAAAAACAGGTCCTCCCAGACAAACCTTGTGGAATTCTATGACAAGGTTTCTAAGGGGCTAGACGGAGGAGATGAAGTGGATGTGGCTTACCTGGATTTCAGCAAGGCCTTTGACAAAGTGCCCCATGATATCCTGGTGGAGAAACTGAGGAGTTTTGGGATAGACCAATGCACTGTCCAATGCATTAGGGCATGGCTGACTGACCAAAAGCAGAGGGTAACCACTGGGGAATCATCGGGATGGTGACCAGTGACAAGCGGGGTCCCCCAGGGCTCTGTCCTGGGGCCGATCCTGTTTAATCTTTTCATTAATGACATGGAAGAAGGGATGAGCAGTCTGCTGATCAAATTCGCAGACGGCACTAAAACTGGAGCAGTGGCCACAACTGAGGAGCAGGTACTCCAGATCCAAAAGGATCTGGACAGACTATGGAAGTGGGCAGGAGACAACAGGATGGTGTTCAATGTGGATAAGTGCAAGGTCTTGCACTTGGGGCATAGGAATGGGTGTCATAAGTACAGGTTAGGGGACAAGCGGCTGGAGAGCAGCACCTGTGAAAGAGATCTTGGAGTGCTGGTTGACTGCAGGCTACGACTCTGGTGCGCCCGCAATTGGAGTATTGTGTTCAAGTTTTGGGCCCCTCGTTACAGGTAGAATACAGTATACCCCCCATGAAGTCACGGCTCAGTGTTCGTGGCCTCAGTCTTTCGCGGAATTTTCCTCACGGTGCAGCAGTTTGTTCGCAAGGACTTGCTCAGAGAAAACAATCTCTGCCTGCGCCTGCCCTTACCCCACCATGCGTGCCCGGCCCAGCCCAGCCCGTGCCCCCCTGCCTTGGCAGCCCGTGCCCATCACCGGCACCTTTCAACTGGCCCCCCAAAAAGTTTGAGGATCCCTGCTCTAAGGTTTCTGGCAATAAACCTTTGCCACATTCAAAATTTGCGGTTTTTCACAATTCGCAGGTGCTCTAGGAATTAAACCCCCGCAAATTTACTGCATAGCCAGGTTAGAGTCAGTGCAGTGTAAGGCCACAAGGTTGGTGGCTGGTTTGCAGGGAAAGCCGTATGAAGCGAGACTGAGGGAACTGGTTTTTTTTCAGCCTGGAGGAGATTCAGAGGGGATCTGTTGGTGACATACAGGTAAGTGAGGGGGTGTCACACAGAGGTGGGTAGAGACCTGTACTCCCCTGCAGAGGAGGGCAGGACGGGCTCCAACGGAGGGAAGCTCAGGGAATCAAGGTTCAATTTGGATGCCAGGAAGTACTTCCTGACAGTTAGGACCCCGAGGGTATGAAATGGGTTTCCATGGGAGGTGGTTAAGGCTCCATTAGTGAGGGTGTGCAAGGATAGGCTGGGCATGCCCATGGTGGGCACGTCATAAGCAGAGCCGGCTGGAGCTGGGAGTCAGACTAGATGGCCTGGGAGACCCCTTCCAACTTGCTCTGTTTCTATATTAGGAATCTGGTGTGAAGAGGGATAAAACAAACATCACATTCTAGAGGAACTAGTGTATTAGGCTACTGTAGCAATAAAATAAGGAGTCTGATGACCTCAAAGGCCAAAAGAATTGTTACTAGATAAATTTTCATGGATTAAAAGCCACTTCAGCAGATGTATCACATGTTCCTCAGTTGGAAGGTGCCAGCAACAGAAGAAAAATGTGTGAATATTGAAGCCAAAACACTGTCAGCTACAGGGAAGTAAAAGAAGGTGTGTCACAGTCCACAGAGTCCAAATGTATGCAATGTAACAGTGAACCATTCATAACAGTACTCACTGGTAATCAGGTTACTGTTATATTGCCTACATTCAGTTTCTTGCATAAAAATGTCAGAGACTTACAAATATCCTTTTGCATTTCATAGCTTTTTGGTCGTATTGTTAACAATAATTTCTCTTGTCTGCACCTATCTGTGCTAATGGGTACATAATCCGCACCCAAGGATAACACTCCATAAACTAAGAAAGTGGCTTCTACTCCATAGAATCTGTTGCTCACTAAGTCTATCACAGGACTAGTTGCCCATTTTCAGCTGTATGAAATGTAACAAGCCCTCAAAGCCACATAACAAGAACAGATATATTAACGAAGAATTCTTCAGCATGTTAAAAGCTATCAGAAAATAGCATGGCATAAGCTCACTAGGGCTACAGCTGGCTCCATGAGATGCAGTTTAGAGCTTACTAGAACTCTTCTGCTGGCAAAAGAAAGGGCAAGAAAAGACGCACTTCTCTGAGTGAAAGCAAGAAAAAATAGTAGATTGTGCAGATTTTTTCAGATCATTTTTACTACATGCATTCTTTAGCGACGCCGGGAACTATGCTAATAAAACTCAACGTCCTCGCCATCCAGTCCAGTAAGCTTGCTTTCCTGCCCTCATCCTCCACGGAGTCTTAACCCACCAGGAGTCTCACCCCGCCCCACTTCGTCTTCCTTCTCCTTACCTGGTTGGCGACGTCAGCGGGCAGCCCCCGAATAAGCACCTTGCGTCGGTTACGGAACTGCCGGGCGCTTCTCTCCAGGCGGCTCGTCACCTCGGCCGGCTCCAGCGGCGGAAACACTTCTTCAGGAGCATTAGCCGAGCCTTCCTCTAAGCTGGGAGCTAACTCGGCAGCGGCAGCCGCTCCCACAGAGAGCCCAGCGGCAGCCGCTAGCGCCGCCATCTTGGAAGCGAGCTAGCGTCTTCCTCCTCCTCTCTCAGGGTAAGATCAACGAGAGGGAGAGGCGGGAAAGAACGGCAGCGGAACTACGGATGCAGCCCATTGGTCCAGAAAGTCTCCGCCCATTACCGGGACTGCAGTTAGACGAGTCGTCCAATGAGAAGGTGGGTGTGAATTAACCCTTCGTCGGGCAGAGTAGGCGAGCTTGACGCTTCTGGGTCCCGCGGATGAATTCGCGGCTTAGACCTGGATTTAAATCTCGGCAGGAGTGGCGGCACGGAAGCGGCAAAGAACTTCTCGGGCAGGACAGCTTTGTGCGGCATACTAAATAACGGTTTATTTCATATCCTAAACATTTATTTGAAGTAAGTCCGATAGATTTGTCAATGTAGTTTTCCAGTAACTGTATTTAGGATTGCTGCCTTATTTTAACTTCCAGTTTATGCTTCAGTTATCATTTCTACAGAGGTCCAATAACTGGCGGTGGGAAGAGAAAAAGAAATACTTGTTTGGGATAATACATGCCCCTCCTCCTCCAGAGCTACCCGTGTGCAATGGGCTGCTGCCCCAGATCGCTGCGACACCCCGATTATTGGTACTGCTACAAAGAAATCCCGCCACCCCTTAGAGCCCTGGGCTTCTGCTGGCGCCAATGAAATTTTCTCTGTCTCTGGCGGGATTGCAGTTGAGGGGGGGGGGGAATAGCCCTCCTTTTACTTTTCTAATACAGCCATAGTCCTTTCCCAGAATTCCCGCCCCCGTGCATAGCAATGAAGCTTAGAATAAACTGGTGCCCGGGAGGGGTTATTTTCCGCTGAGTTTAAAGGCCAGCCCGGTGTGGGAGTTTCTTTAAGGTACAGTAGTAAGAGAAGACGGAGATGACGCTCTCCTTGCGTACTTTGGCTTGCCCCCATTTCTCTTCATGGCAATTACGCCTAGGAGGAAAAATTCGGTAGTGCCAAGGGAACTCCCCCCTCTCCTTAAGTTTAATTATACGGACTGAGCAATTTATCTGTTGGAAGGAGAGAGAGAAAAACGGAATTAGAAATGGGCGGAGAAAAATGTGTTTACTGCCCCTGAAAATGTTAAATAATTTGGACAGGTGGTCCTTTTTCCAGGTACTCCCCAATGTGTCTTACATCCTGAGTTTATGCCAGGGTGGTATAGTTTCTCCTGAACTTTGCCTCTTTTTCTCTTATATTTTGCAAAGTTGTGACACTAAATCTGGGGCTTCTTCGTTATGTCTTCTTGTAACTATGTGTATATGTTAGGCATGAATTTCCATTTGGAGAAAGAGCCCAGAGACTGCAGAGCAGAGAAAGGATAATGACTGCCAAACATCTACAACCCATCTCTCCTAATTCTTCCATGTCTTTTCAGGTCCGCTATGTTTTTTCCATACTGCCCAGTCTTTTCTTGCTTTGATTTCTACTCCCAAATATGCCTTTTCCTTCCTTATCTTCCTTGTCTCCTTCCTGTACATCAGAATTGGGAAACCTCTTTTGGCTCAAAGACCAAATACTAATCTGTAGAAGCTCTTGGAAGCTACACTGCAGTGGTGGCTGGGACTGAAGGCAAAAGAGATGGGCCTAAAATGCCAGTATATTGTAGTTTAAAGCTTTTACTGACAGCCTTATGAGAAGCATTTCAACCCTTCAATCAGAGGAAAAGTGCATTAAAACCAGGAAACAGATGGCTACTGAACCTGAGCTTCTTCATTCCTGCTTGACCTTTTCTGTCCACCCTCCACCCCTCAGACACTTGAATTCTTCAGTGGAATTGTGCATGACATATTTTGAGGCAATTTACAAAATAATAATTTTAATGGATGTTATTTGAAAAAGCAAAGGAAAAAAGATGGGATACACATATTAAATAATTGAATAATTGTTCCTGTTTTGGAGCAGAATCTGAGTGGGAAAAGGAGAAAGAAGATGATCTTTTGATTTCCTCTGACTTTCCTTTGGATTAGTACTCTGTAAAATTTTAGCTGTAGCTGAACTGATTCATCTATAATGACAGCCCAGAGAACAGGCCAAATTATGGGTTGTCATAATATGTGAACCCTTCACTATGGCTTAGCTTTGGGTTGTTGATCACAAATCCAGAGTTCACAACCCAACAACAAGGTATGAGTTTTCTTTTGGCCAGTTTGCATGACATGGTTGGCAAATATTAACTCATTCATTATGGGGCATGTCAGGAAACATTTTGAATATGCAATACCCATTTTGGGGTTGCAGTGTTCTGTGAACCTAGATACTGTGGATTATCTGAAATTATTTTTTTAAAACCTTGAATGTTTCCAAAACAAACAGAATCACACAGAACTTCTTTAACTCACATGGCAACCCTTGAGTGTTGCCAGCACACACTACCACTCCTTGTAGGTTGAACTTCCTCTGATCTGGATTGCTGTGGTGGTCAACCCATAGTTAAATTGTAATGCAGCATTTGTATATAATTACAACTCAGAATTCAAAGCTGTCACATACTCTGGCCTACATTCTGGGCAAACCAGGGCTTTCTGTTGTATGTGCGTGCACACAAGAAAAGTCTCATAAAAAAAACCCCCATCAGCCATCTTTTACATTTTTCTTTTACACTATTGTTAATTGAAGAGAAAGTGATCTGGGATGGGATGGAAAGTGATTCAAGTATTTACTGAAAAATCATAATTCCGAAGGGCCAAACACCACTGTAATAACTTGTTTGGAATGTTTGGCCTTCCCTCCTGCCAACCTTGCAGTTCGAAAGCATGCAAATGCAAGTAAATAGGTACCTCTTTGGTGGGAAAGTAGCAGCGTTCCATGCACTTCGGTATTTAGTCATGTTGGCCACATGACCACGGAAACTGTCTGCAGACAAGCGCTGGCTCCCTTGGCTAGGAAACAGAGATGAGCACCGCCCCCTAGAGTCAGGCATGACTGGACTTAATGTCGAGGGGAAATCTTTACCTTTAACCTTTTTACTAGCACAATGGGAGGTTAGCATGCTAAAGCCCTTTATGAATGAAGAGATGGGCTTACTGGAGGAATGTCATTGGAGAGAGAGAGCTACCTCTTCTTCTTGAGTGTAGAGCAGCAGGTGAAATTATAGGATGTGCTGTAGGCCTTCTTAGAATATAGTTTATAATAAATCAGTCCAGGGATTGGACTTGGTGGCCTTATAGGCCACTTCCAACTCTATTTTTGATCAAGGATCACCCTCCTCTTCAACTGATACTGTACTAGGTAAATGGGGCAGCATACCCAGAATATTGCTATGGAATTAAAGTAGATGCTGACCCTTTGTGTGATTCAATCCTCCTCAATTAGTAAGCCCATCAAATACAGGCAAGTTGTTCCAAGATTGGATTTTTTAAAAGACAGGAATATTTTAAGAAGAGCCCTGCTGCTCTCTTAAGTGATCCCTGCAGTTGTTGAAGATTATGACTGGGTGTGGGTGGTGTTCATGTTGTGTGAATCTAGATGTTCTAGAACAACCCAGAGTTCACAACCCAACAGCAAACCATGGTCTGATAGCTGAGTTCAACACAACCACCATCCACAATTCAGCCCATATGCTGTACTGGTAGTCCTGTTGTGTTATCAGCCTCTAAAGCTGAAGTTGCTAACACTACCTTAGAGTCACACTTTAGAATGGCTCTGGTCAGTTGGTTATCCATTTGCAATTGTATAATATAATAGGGTTTCTGGTTCTGAGTGTCGTCATTCCTCCAGCACTCTCTCCCCACTCCCTCCATTTCTGAAAAGAGGATTCTTCCTTTTTTGTTTCTGTACATATATTCTATTCGGGCCTGATGCTTTTTATAAGAGATCAGGTTGTTTGAAGCCTCCTCCACCTTTGTCCTAGGGGAATTGCTCAAGAAAAAAAACAGCGAGCCAATCCTTCACTGCCAGAAAAAAAAAATCATTCAAAATGCAGACTTTTTCTTCCTCTACCTTTCTTCTTCCTTTCCCATCCAGTTGTTTTTTTAAGCATTGCCATCTCTTTCATCATGGCATCCTGTATTCATATAAATATTTTCCTTCTCATCCTTTCTTCCCATCCTTTTTCTTTCTCCACAAGAATGTTCTCAAATCTTGTGTCTAGAAACCCTCTCATCTACAAATAGACCTAGCACAATAAAGATGTAGAACAGGGGTCCTCAAACTTTTTCAACAGGGCCAGTTGAAAGGTGGCAGTGGTGAGTGCGGGCTGGCAAGGTGGCGGCAGCGGGCGCGGCGAGGCAGGTGGCTTGCTCGCTCAGAGATCGTTTTCTCCGAGCGAGTCCAAAACCTCTGAGGTAGGCTGGAAAATGGACATGGCGGGCAGGATCTGACCCGCGGGCCGTAGTTTGAGGACCCATGATGTAGAATCTTCCCCTTACTGGTGGCATGTTTTAGTATATTTAGATGTTTAAATGAAATGAAATGAAACAGCCTGCATAGTATAGTGCCTAGAGTGTTAGACTGAGATCTGGGAGATCAAGGTTCTAGTCCCTATTTAGCCAGAAAGTTCACTGGGTGACTTTGAACCAGTCACAGACTCTCAGTCTAACTTATTTCACAAGCTTGTTGCCAGGAAGATTATGTAAATTCCTGGAAGGAAAAGAGCATAATAGAAGTATAATAAATTAATACTTAATGGTATATGAACAACTGAACCTTAAAGTAGTAAAATCATAGAAACATAGAAACAGAGCAAGTCAGAAGGGGCCTCCCGGGCCATCTAGTCTGACCCCCAGTTCCAGCTGGTTCTGCTCACGACATGCCCACCATATGCATGTCCAGCCTATCTTTGAACATGTTTTTCTTAGAGTAGGCACACTGAAATGAACCAGACCAATAGGATTAATTTCGACAGATCTCCTTTAAGTAGGACTAATGTTGAATTTAAACCCTACTGACTGGAGCCTAGAGTCTCATCTCTCAGGATCCACAAGATTGCATTTACATGTATATTGATGACACCATACACAAAATGGATAGCCCTCCATAGTTTGGCTGTCTATTCTAAACAATTTTGTAAGACCAGTAGGTTTTTTAAGAAGCAGTCCATAGTAATCAAGACTCCAAAGCTACTAAAAGTTATATGACGTTTATTTGAAGAAAATGTAAATGATCTTCCCAGGATATTACATTTAGCTCTACTAACACAGAGCACATTCACATTACAGCAAGATTTCTGTGCACATTCTCTCTGCACTCACACACTCTCCCCGTCCCATAAACACTCACTCCCCACCCCACCCCCCACCGCCATACACACATCCAGAAGTACAGCAGCTTTGGCCACAGACAGAGCAAGAAAGGCTGAGCTGAAGCTTGCCCATCCTTCCGTGGAAGAAGTCCTTGCCTCAAATCTTCAGTGCAGTTCCAGATGCAAAAGGCACAATGCTGTGAAGTTTTGCAGTTTAGCTTTGTAAGATACTTTTCAGCTAAGACAGGTGGCATTGTTCCACACTCCAGAGATAGGGCTGGTAGTGCAGGCTCATGGTGCAATTCTATACCCAAAAAATAAAATGTACAGGGGAGGGGAAGATAAGACTAGTTTTAAGGCCAATAACACAAGTTTACCAATAGGTGCGCGTACAATTCTCAAATAAGTGATTAACACCATGAGTTTTATGAATAGCTCTTTGTCTTTTAGACTTGTAAACAAATTTGAGTCCTTCTAGTATCACAGACCAAGTGAAAATCATTTTTAAAAACCTATCAAGTTTATTACCTAAGGAACTGTTTGGGGTCATGGAAGGGGTTTATGCTTATACAATGGAATGGGGTTTAAAAAACGAACAGCTAATGCCACAATATATGGCAAACTGTTTTTAAAAATCTTTTCAACATCAAAAGCTATTTACCAAGCACAATGGGAGGGATTGAGGAAAAATCAGCCCCCAAAAATCTTACAGCCTATATACACGAATACCTAATAAGACATACTTCCAAATAAACATGCATAGGATTGCATTCCACAACTCCCAAAGGCTCACAGAACTAGTTTCATAATTTTCTCAGTCCTGATCTATGTATGCTACGAGTGGGTAAGGAAAGTAATGCAGTGGCTCTTATCTTCCTTGTGGAAGGTCTTGATACATTTGACTGGCTCTACCCACACTTCAACCCCTATCCCAGAAACAGTATTTGAACCATGTCAACATGAGTTTGGCCCCTGAAACGAAGTCTGAAAGCTATGCTCATCCAATGCTTCATGCTGCCACACCCTGTTGTGTGATGAGAGCCTTCTAGGGAATCTACCAAAGTTTTGTCTGGTCAGTCTGCAATGGATTTAGAGTTGCCAGCTGTCATTTCCAAGAACTGTACACTTCTGTATTTGTTCTCATTTTCTTTGGTAGGCATTTCCCTAATCAGATCCCCAGGAAATAAATGTTCAGCACTGAGTGTTTTAGGATACCCCTGCCTCCTCCAATTCTGGCCATTTGTTACTCAGAGCTGTACATCAATATACATATCAGTCAAGAGTTCAAAATCTCAGCTTGGCTAAAAATGAACAATAACCCCAAGCTCCTGACTCTTCCTGCATTCCCTTTCTCTTCATTGCCTTCCTTCAAAGTGGTAAGCCTCAACTAAGTAACCACCTAGAAACAGAATAGGGATTGCTTTGAGCCTTTGGTGAATTGGAATGGCAGGAAAACATGCAGGGATAAGCACTCTCATCTGGTCCCTTCATAGCTCTAAGTGGCTTGCACAGCATAGCCAAAGTATAAATGATTGTTGATCATTCCTTTCATTCTGTGAGAAGGGAAATTTAAAACACTCTTGAAATACTTAATTCTTACAGTACTGTTTAATGATATTAAGAGCCACCTAAAAGGCAGGTCAACAGCCGTCCTCCCTCCCCTCTTTCTCAAAGCAGAAACAGCCTGGAACAGGCTCGTTAATAATGTGTAGTTTCAGGTTTGCCAAAACAGTCCCCAGTCCTCAGTTATGAAGAAGGGACAGGATCCCAAGAGTGCAAGTTGGCAAGGGAGGAATTTGTATTGAGGGCAACCATTAGCCCAGCTTTGCAGCACCCTAAAGATCCTGAACATAATTTGGAGCCTGCAACACCTCCAACAGGATCTGAAATGTGCCTATGAAAACAGCTGACTCTGCCCAAACTAGGTTTGGTAAGAATGGAGAATGACTAAAGTTTTGGAATGCAAATAGCTGTGGCTTCAACAGCAAGTAGTATTTTTTTAAACTAAATTAGCTAAGTGACATCACAGCCCTGAGATGTATGAGGCAACTGGGTTTTTTCCTCCCTCCCTCTCTTTCTCTCTCTCTCTCAGGATGTGGGATTCCAGCAGGAACCGCTGTTACTTAGCTACATGATGCCCAGTTTCTAGGCAGTAGCAACCAAGTTAGTGGTCAAAGGGCATTTCCCATAAAACTGTGATATGATTTGAGGCCTACCCTCTTTTTGCCTCCCTCAACTTCAAATTTAAAGCTTCTGATTGATAGAAGCAAGGGGTGGGAAGATTTCTGGTTCAAAACAACCAAATGTTTGAAGAATGGTTCTTGGGACAACAATACAGAAATGTCTGCTTATATTATCTAGAAAGCAAAGTGGGCTCTGACAAAGCTTACACAGCAGGCGAATTCTCATGAGTGCAATGCATTTCTGAAAAAATAGTACCTTTTCTTTATCCCCTTTGGAGACTTCAGGGACATCTCTTTGGGAGCAAACCCAAGACTTCTATATGGGGATACAAAATATGAGCAAACATTCACTTCTCTAGTCAGCTGAGTGTGCATCTGGCTCCACATCTGGATTTCTAGAGGGTTGAGAAGAGGGCCTCCTCCAGAAAGGAAGTGAAAAGATGTCTATACTCTATGTGGAAGATGGTGGAATCGAAGAGATGTAAGAGCCCCAGCAATTCTGAAATACACAGATACCAGGTGAATGGGAACAAAGGCCAGTTCAGGGATTTTTGGGAGTCCAAAGCATTTGCTTTGAAAATAGTCCCAGAAATAGCACATTTCCTTGTAGCAAGAAAGACCTAGTCCAAGAGAAACATTACCTATAGCGATTATTGCGCTTGAAGATCTTGGCTTCCTTCCCAGTCTCTTTTAAATCCAAGCTGCATTATCTGTCTGCAGCAGACCAACAGGCTCAGCAGTCCATTAAAAAGACAACGAAGAAGTCATTTCATTTACTCACTTCCCTGCACCTGTGATATCCTGTATTCAGACTAAGTCTCAAGGCTTTCCAGATTCCTCAGGCCAGAGTTTGGTGCAGCATTATACACTGTTTCATAAGCAACCTCTGCTTATGATGAAAAAAGATGTGGGTTTTCCCTTAAACACCGTCACATTTGGTACACAGAAAAAAAGGGATAAGGCAGAAAACTCTGCGTTGGGGCTCTGAACAACAAAACAGTAAGAGTTCCAACGCATTATGATATTTTGAAGCAGCTTCCATGGCACTGTGGCATTCCAGGCACACACAGACAGTATCAAGACACAGAGTGCAGGTAAGAGTATGGTCTTTGGCTGAAAGTCTTTGCATCCTGCTCAGCACAGGTTGAACACTGAGGGGGCCTGGGCCCTGTACTTTTCATGGAAGGTTCTGAGGATGGGGACAAGGTTTGTGAAGGCTGGCCGGAATGAAGCTTCTGATTCCCAACAGTTTTTCATCAAGCGGTAAATCTGTGGAAAGAGACACAGATTTAGAATAGAAGAGGGACACAGAATAAAAGAGAAAGCTAGCTTAGAGAATGGAACGAAGGCACATGACACAGTTCAGCAGCTAAAGTTAAACAGTACTGGCTCCATCAGTTGTCTGAAAGGGAAGAATATATGAGCCATTCCAAGCTACCTGGAAGATGGAAGAGTTAGCCATTTAATAGAAAATAAATAAAAGAACAGCTGATGGGTCACAGGTGAACGGTTCTGTGGCTTCTGCTCTAAGGGGCTAAAATGGCAGCACCAAAGCTGGTGTACTTCTCTTATACCTCCAACTCTGGGCTTGTGTGCTGCCTCAAGACAACATTCTTGCACCTAACTACAATCTCTGGAGTCACATGCCACATTTACAGAAAGCTAAGCAAAACTTCATATATATTATTAATTTCATTTCTATACTACCCCGCAGCTGAAGATCTCTGGGCGGTTTATACAATCCATAAAAACAGATGATAAAACACAATAAAAATATAAAAATCAGAAAACATTAAAGTTTAAAACAGCTAAAAGAGATTATAAAACAGGCAAGAATGAGAAGAAGAGTGACTCTGCAATCACCTGATGATCTTCCCTAAAAGCCATTGAAAAAGCACTTAACCTGGTGCTGAAAAGATGACAGATATGGCATGAGGTGGCTCATGGTGGAGAGATTATTCCATAAAGGGCCCCCATGGAGAAAGTTGCTACCCTCTGCATTTCCCTTAGACTGCACTCAAGAGTAAGGCAGCATAAGTTGTGAGTAGTGTCCAAGTTGTGAGTAGTGTCCAAGTAGTTGGGAGAAGCACCCCAACAGGTATTGTGGTCCTAAGCCATGTAGGGGTATGCAGATTAAAACCAGCACCTTGAATTAGGGCCAGAGGTATACAGGCAGCCCAATGCAAGTAGGCTAGAACTGGTCTTACGTGCTCAGATCTATGGGTCCCAGTTATTAATCTGGCTGGCACATTCTGCACCAACTGGCAGCTTCTAAACTCTTCAAGGGCAACCCAATTAGATTGCAATAATCTAATTTAGAGATTACCAGAGCAGAGATTGCTGAAACCAGGTAAGGGCACAGCTGGGCCACCAGATGCAGCTGGTGGAAGGCACTCCAAGATACTACAGCCACCTGAGCCTCAAGTGACAAAGACGGATCAAGCAATGAAACTGCTCCTTTCAAGGGAAATGCAAACCCATCTAGACTGAACACCCCCCATCTGGTCAAAAGAACCACCCATCAACTGCATCTCAGTCTTGTCTGGATTAAGTTTCAATTTGTTAGCCCTCATCCATTCCATTGCCACAAACAAGCACCAGTTTAGCACATCCATAGCCTCACTTGCTGAAAAGGAGAAATAGAGCTGCATGTCATCAGCATACTGATGGCAACACACTCCAAAACTCCAGATGACCCCGCTCATCACTTTCAGGTAGATGTTGAATAACATAGGAGACAGAACAGACCCCCGAGCAACTCTGTGCTGGAAAGTCCACAGGGCTGAACAAAATTCCCCAAGCACCACCTTCTGGAGATGGCCCTCCAAGTAGGAGCAGAACAACTGCAATGCAGTGCCCCTTGATTCCCAACTCAGACAATCACCCCAGAAGGATACCATGAATGGTCAACAGTATTGAAAGCTACTGAGAGGTCCAGCATTATTAGCAAGGTCACACTCGCACTGCCTCTCTCCTGGCTTGGCCTGTCATACAAGGTGACCAAGGCTGTTTCCATGCCAAAAGCAGGCCTGAACCCCAATTGAAATGGATCCAGATAATCAGTCTCAACCAAGAATGCCTGGAACTTATTGGCAATCACCCTCTCTAGAACCTTGCCCAAGAAAGGAATATTTGCTATTGATCTGAAGTTGTTTGGATCTTCAAAGTCAAGGAAGGGTTGAAATTATTGGTCAAGGTCAAGGACCACTTCGGAAGTGGTCTCACCATTGCCTCTTTAAGGCAGCATGGAACCACTCCCTCTCTAAGGGAGGCATGACCTCCCTGGCCCAGCCAATTCTCCCTTCCCTGCTGGCTTTTATAAGCCAGGAGGGACAAGGAACTAGTACAGAGGTACATGAACCTGTCCAAGCACTTTGTCCACATCCTTGAGCTGTACCAACCGAAACTCATCCAGTAAAACCAGACCAGGCTGTGCAATGGATATCTCCACAGATTCAACTGCTTATAACTCTGAGTCCAAGTCCTGGCAGATGCAAGAGATTTTTTCTGGGAAGTGTCCAGCAAGTAAATTTCAGTGGGCCTGAAATTCTTCCAAGGTGTCCCTGAGCCAGAATGCACTGAGCCCCAGACAATATTGAAAAGCTCTGCCAGGCAGCAAAGGGAAGATTGGATAGAGGCAGTGAGGTATTATTACATAGGTCTTTATTTCCAACTAGCCATTAAGTCAACCATTATTACAGCCAATTTCTACTAATGTCTAGAATTTAAGACAAACTGTACCATGTTCAAACTTTTGTGAACTTTTTATGCGTTGGAAGCCTACAATGACATGAGCCCTACTGCAGCTAGTGTGGGAATGTGAACAAGGCAAGTCCCACTGAATACAAATGGGCTGAACCTAAAGAGATTCTGACAAGGGCATTTGTGAGCAAGAATCCACTACTTCAGAGGAAGTAGGTTCCTGCCTGCAAAAGCAGTATTCATACGAATCAGATCCCAAGGCATTAGACCAACTTGTCCTCTCAGATCTATTTCTAGCACTAGCACCTGCTCCTCCTCCTGTCTAAATATTGTCACAGAAAAAATGCTGAAAGCACTGGGCCATACACTTCTCCAAGAGAGTGGTGGGACTCTTTTGCTTTGCCCTTGCGGAGCTGGGAAGAGACAGTTTTCTCACCGCCTTGAGGATTTCTACTTGGTGGTGGCAACATGCATGGTCTACTGAGCTCTAGCAAAGAGGTTAGAGAACAGTCTCATCCCACAGAGACATTAGTACTGGATATTGCATCCGTCTATCTATCCTGTTCCAATCTTTTCAACTGCTAGGACAAGCTGACTTCATCTATACTTTAGAAATGCCACTAATGGCATAAGTTAATGCTAGTGAGCAAGTTAACAAGCTAATTCTAACTAGAGTTAGAAGCAAGAAAAAATAAAATCACTCAAAGCTGGAAACTTGCCAGATATTTAGTTCTATATAATCAGATGCTGAAAAGTGAAACGAATGTGCATAATTTAGCTTTGTGCATATTTCAACTATATGTTTGTGGCTGGGTTTTCTTCCCCCTTTAAATGTTGTTCTCAGAAAGCAGGCAAGCAGTTGAGGAAGAAGCTTCATGAGTCATGGAAAACTTGAGAACATGTCCATGTTGAGGTGATGGGGGAAGCTCAGGAACTGTTTTCTGTAGCGATCTACATCTCCTAACCACATCCCAACTCCCTCTAGATTCTACGAGTAAATGGTTAGCAATACCTATGAAGCCTACTGTTTCCAGAAGCTGCTCAATTCCGCATAAGAGCGCTGGCAGCAGGCTCCATACAGGCATGCAGCCCCATGTGTGTGATGCACAGAGACCATGAAGAGGAACCAGGCTTACCTCATATGGACAGTCCTTTGGGCTGGGCAGCCTTTTCCCTCTATCCAAAAGCTCTATAAGCCTCAGTACTGTCATTTGGCCCTGAGTTGCTCCAATCATCTCAATGAATTTCTAAGGCAACAGAGAAATAGATTACTATGTGCTCTGACAAGGAAGTGGAGAGATGCAAAGTTTCGCTGTTCATGAGAAGACTCCACAATGTACCAAACTGCCTTCCGCGCTGTAGGTTTCACGCTTTCCAGGAGAAACACTCCACATGCAGGACTACCCTGTAGCTTCTCATAATTTTAACTGGAACTTCAAAGCATTCCATTAGGAGCTCAGAAGGCATACTAGGACAGTGGTGACGAACCTATGGCACGCGTGCTGCAGCAGGCACACAGAGTCCTCTCTGTATGCACATGAGCCAAGTCATCCCAACATCTCCCCAGTAGCCGAGCATCAAATAACAACGCACATAGGGGGCGTGCACATGCTCAGAAAGGAGTGGTGGCGCCAGATGATGACATCACAAGCCACGACTCATTAGCTGCGACTTGTCCAAGCTTTCACATGGCCGGTCAGTGCGCTGCCAAGGATGGATAGATAGATAGATAGATAGATAGATAGATAGATAGATAGATAGATATACTTGTTTGGACTGGCTGTGAATTTTAATACATTCGTTTTTTATTAACAAGATTTTAGCTTTGAATTTTCTTATGAAAAATTGAAATTTAATATCTAAGATTTAGCAAAGAGATGTTCTAATTAAGAGACTGAGATTCTTTGAATGTTGTGCTGTGTTGTGCTGTCCCCCGGCATATTTGAATCTGCAGTGTTGGCACTTTGAGATAAGTAAGTGGATTTTGGGTTGCAGTTTGGGCACTTGGTCTCTAAAAGGTTCGCCATCACTGTACTAGGACAAGGCAGGTATATTTTAGCCCTTGAAACACTCCACTACACAGAAATGTGACTGCACAAGCTCCATGCTAACCTTCAACAACTGAACAACAAATGCAAGACATACCAAGATCCCTTAATTCCCAGCAGTGCTAAGCAAATGCCACCACCTTCCTTGATTGTAGATTAGACTCACCACTGGAGGGCTCTGACTTGAATCACAGCGTGTTAGGAGTTCATATAAAGTAACCCCAAAGGACCAAACATCAGAGGCATAATAGAATTTACACTCCTTCAGGCACTCCACAGCATACCTACAACATACCAAAAAACAGAGCTGGTGAAAATAGCAAATTAAAAGCATAAAATCTATTTTGCCCGATCACATAAAGTTCTTTCTTATCCAGAACCCTTTTTCAAGTAGGGACAAGTTAGACGCTTCTGCAAAGCTCACAAGTCAAGTGTAAAAATGGCAATCTCCTGTTTATCTCCAGTGGAATTACTAATATGGAATAGCAATTAAAAACGTAAGAACTGCCTTCTAAATTTATTTATTTATACATGTATTTATAGGCTGCCTATAACTGCCAAGGCCTTCTTAGATGGCCTTTAAATACATGGTCCATCTACTCAACTTTTTAATTTCCAATCGTAGCTAGACAGATGCCTTTAAAAGCTTACAACAAAACATGTCCTTCTGATATTCTTTTTAATGAGAGCCTTTTGTATTCAAGCCTCTTTTCTGGTGTTCATTTACATAGGCTGTAGAAACATGCAACTGTCACCATTTACTCCAGCTACTGCAGGAAGGAGAACAATCATTTCTGCAAAATTGAAATATATGGCAACATTCAATCAAAAGAAAGGATAACCTCCGAAGGGCACCTTGTTCTGTTACAGAACTTACATTTTCAGGTAGGGAGGTTTATTCACAGAAATATCCTGCCTTATCTCAGGATTGAAATTTCCCAAAGGCAGAATCTCTTTTGAGGCTTTGCCTCTTTGTTTTTTTCTTTCAGCACAGTGACTATATGGATGAGTTACGATGCAGTCATGTCCCTCATGAGTCTGAAAGCCATGCAATGTGATCTCTTACCAAAAGACAGGGCTGTCTCCATCTTCACAGACACGGTAATACTCATGACCTTCAGGGATGGCTTTGGCAAGACCAAAGTCTCCAATTTTCACAACGTTCTCATTCTCCAGGAGTACATTTCTGGCTGCCAGATCCCTGTGGATGTAGCGCAGGGAGTGAAGATAAGCCATTCCCTACAAAGAATAAACATGAGGTTATTCTCCCAACTCTGCAACAAGGAGACCAAAACTTCCAATATACCAAAAATCAGGGTCAAATGCCCTGAATCTCAGTGTAAAATGGGAAATTAGAGGGGGAAAATCTGCATCCTGAGCCAAAAAAAGTCATGTAAAGAAACCTCCAGTCTGCATTAAATATTACAGTCCATTCCTCTTCCACAACAGGAACAATAATCATAACAAATCTATATTATCTGCTGGATCAGCAGCTACATGAATTTGGCATCCACAGCTGAGGGGTTTACCTCACAGATCTGCTGAGCAAAGAGGAGAATATGGGCCAGGCTGACACTGTGCTTGGGAAGATAATCCCTCAGACTCCCCAAAGGCACATATTCCATAATAAGCTGCACCATCTTTTCCCCTGCAATTGAAAAATTCAAACAATTATTTCCATTATTCAAAAGGAAGTGTTCTTAGTTCTATCTTATTCCTTTCCTGCATTATTTATTAAAAGTTTTTCTATACCATCCCCTACAATGTCTCAGGACATCTTACAATAGGGTAAGGGTTAGGTGTTATGAGGCATGTGAGCAATCCACAGCTCTTGGGGATCCCTCTGGCAGTCTGTTGGGTTTCCTAGCCACAACCCCCCACCCTAAATGTCTCTCCCAGTGCCTGCTTTGAAGCATATGTCCCTCCTGCTGCTTATAAATTTGCTAGGCTCCATGGAGTCTATAAGAGGCTAGCAGACTCAGTGGCTGAGTGCAGATGCTACTAGTGTTTTCTAGAAGATCTTCTTGTACCCAGGTTCAGAGGGCTGACCAGAGGATTTCAGCTTGGTGCTGGAACTTGGTGCTCTTTCCAGTGTTTTGTGTACTCAGGTTGCTGCATCCACTCTGTACTTCTGCTGTTCAGAAAGAGGCTAATCTGAAAAACTAGCAAGAATGGAGGGCACTGGGGGTAGGCACACATGCAGGCATTCTGTGAGTGTTTGGGTGATCAGTGGAGTAGATAGGTGGGCTGGCTGGGGGGAGAGAGGCCACAACGGAGCAAGCGGGTTTGCTGGCATGTTGGGGACAGCATTTGAGAAGATGAATGTAGTGGGGAGAAGGGTGCAAGAAAGAGAATGAATGGATGAACAATGGACAAATTAATGGTTGTAGAAAAAGGAAAAACAAAACAAAGGGTTTCCTGACCACTTTTGCCTTGTTCAAGTAATACATTTTGTAGCTGCCTTTCAAGATTGCAGTCTTTCAAAACTCTAGTTTTTCTGCTTGCTGCTAGACATTTTTGCTGCCCCTCCAGATGACTGTTATGTGCCCCCAATCATTTTCCCACAAGCAAATCTAGCCCTTAACCCTGAAAAGTTTGCTCATCCCTGCTATATGGAATGGAGAATGACAGATAGCAACTAGTGCTGATGCTTATGGTGAGCTGTGACAGAAATCAAGGACTCTTAGAATCCAAGTCCAGTCTGTCAACTGGATCATGCACACAGCAGATGTAGGGCTGCAGATTGAGATAAAGTGGGGAGCAGGGATGAGGTAAGGCACAGAAATGGTGGGATGTCATCAGCATCTTACAAATCCAAACATTCCTCATTCTAATCAATCCACAGGGGAAGGTTCTTTTAGCGCCACCACCTTTGAAAGACAGACAAAGGAACTCTCATTCTAACTTATTTTTCAAGTCATTTCCCACAATTCCTAGAAATATCACAGAAGAGAACATGACTCTTCTGTAATTTCCTGTAGGACTTTCCCCCAAAGGTGCTCCTGTGCTAAGCCAGCTTATGTCTGGTCCTTGCAATGCCAACACAGCAGATGCTGTACCTTGCTCACTACAGCAACCCTTGTATTTGACAATGTTCTCGTGGTAAAGTGTCTTCAGGATCTCAATTTCCTTTTTCCAGCTGGTCAGCAGCTGTTGGCTACAGCCTGATTTCAGTGACTTCACTGCCACCATCTCACCAGTGCCATCATTGGTAGGATCATAGCAGTACAGACTCACTTTGCCAAAGTGACCCTAGAAGAAAGAAAAAGAAAGAAACAGGGTAGCCATCTGATAGTTCAGGAGACAAAAACCTCTAACCCCTCTTTCTGTGGGAACATTCACTGTACTGACTGGGTATACAGAATTTTCTCAGATAGAAAACTGATCTCAAGGACTTTTTTAGGCTTCATAATACAACAAACTTGTGCATGAACTAATCTGAGGGCAAGGAAAATATTATTTGCCCAATATTTGAATCAACTCTGCAGAGAGGGAGCCCAGCACTTGCACAGTTCAGTCTGCTCAGATAGATCCAGCTGATCCTAAGGAGGAGGCACAGAGGCAGAATTGGGCACATGACTTTTCAGTCTTAAGGTTATCCAGTGAAGATTCTCAGACAAAGCATGAGAACCAGCCTGCTTTGGAAAAGGAAGGAGACATTTCAGACATGGAGCAGAGGTGTGTGTGTGCTTCTTGACCTTGTTGTGAATCAACAGATGAAATGAGCACACCAATTAAGAAGTGCCTGGCATCCCTACTGTCTAGCTCTCTAGCAGCAGGAGCTTCTCTGAGAAAGGAAGAAAGGAGGGGAAGGGAAGAAAGGAGGGGAAGTTTCAGTTTAGATCTAACCCTTTACATGGGCAGATGCTACTTCCACATCTCAAAAAGAATGTTACATGGATTTATACTGTTCTGTAACTGTTCAGTTTAATAAAAGTAAGTTTTCTGAGTCTGCTGAAGAGGAAAAGAGGGAGGGAGGAACCTGCTCTTGACAGCTATAAGCCAAATACTGGATTTCAAAACCAAGTCTGAACTCAACTCTACTTCCTAGATTCCATTTCATAGTGAGAACAAAAAAAAAAGGGCAGCTGTGCAAACAATTGCACAGCTACGCTCCTAAAACAGTAAGGAGACTCTTTTCTTGGTATTAAGCATTTTATTATTATAGTTAGATATTATAGTATTTAAATATATCTTATATCTTACTAGATTGGGTGTTGTCTCTGTTTAATTGGTATTGTTTCTTTTATGGACAATTCTTTTGAAAAAATTTCCTATAAAATACAGTGAGAACATGATCTAGTCATGCTTTTTATTGTTATACGTTCTTCTTTCTATTTGTGACCCCACTTCATAGCCCACTTTACCTATCTCACTGGGTTCTATCTGACTGTGTTCTTCCATCAATGGAACTGACTCTACTGGGCAGATCAAACTTCTTCTGCCCACTGCAGCTCCAGTTTGCCCTCTGAAATATGCTCAAGAGAGTTAGAAGCCTCTCCACAGCAGATTTAGGAAAATGTAGGGACAAGGAAAAGAAGGGAAACCGCTGCCACACAAACCCTTAGCCGTTTCTATCAATGGACTAGTAAACCAGATGAGTCCACTATACCAAGTATTGAGGAAAACAGGCATGGACCTCTTGCGTGACCTGCACTAATTCTCAGCAAAGTAGTTGACAACTTAAAATAGAAAAGGCAAATGACATCCTAGGCATGTCAAATTGTGGTTATGAAAGCTTAGTGGTGGTTTGGTCTGATGCTTGCATTGACAAAACCATGGTTTTCAATCAGCCAGCAAGAAAGAATCAAACCCAGGGTTTTAACTAAGTTTGCAAACCATGGTTAATGGGGTGTCTGATGAACTATAGTTACAGCTACTGCTCTACCTCTGTAGATATTAATACTGAGCTAGACAGAAAATGACAGCATCCCAACAGCTCTATGGCTTGGAAGTTTAAACCATGATTTGGTTCCAAACTATGATTAGCATAAGCCCCGGGGTTTGGCATGATGTGTGAACAAAATATCAACGTGCATAAAATACACCTGTTACGCACACAACATTAAATTAACGAGTCAGACGCAGCAGGATTGCTTCAGCTAGATTATGCCCTCCTCCCCACCACGCCAATACACCCTGCCTGATGGCTGTACATTCAGCATCAGTGCAAAGGCATGCAGGCTCCAGTACAGGAGCCTCACACAGGCACAAGTATAAATGTTCAGCCCCCATCTGACTAGAAATGAACACCTGACCAAACTGGCAGGGACGCAGTTAGTGATGGGCACAATCTGCTCTTCATTTGCTCACTAAATATATGGGTTTGTGTACCTCATCACCACTTATGAGAGATGAAATTTCAGACTCTCATTTGTAACTGCTGGGTTTCAGGTGTGGAACTGAATGTTTGAATGGTCCCAACATATAAATGACTTGCTATATACAAAATAGTCATTGCAAACTGCCTGGAAAGCTCCAGCTATTGGGCAGAACAGAAGTTACATAAATAAAACATAATAATTCACATATAAACCTAGCACGTCAGAAAGAAGGTTCCTTTGTTTTTTCTTTGTCCATTTCATTTCTTACTTGGGATGAATTTCACAAGAAGAAGAAATGATGTTTCACTTCTAAAAAAGATCATTTACCTCACCCAGATCTCGGATCTTTTTCAGATACCGCTTCTGAAAGACAGTTGGGTCAGATACTGGAAATTCGGGATTCACAGATGTGATGTCAAGGGGGTCTGGAAAACACAAGGGAGGAGATCAAGTGAGACATGCACTATTTAGAAGGAAACAGATTCAAATGGCAAAATATAATGCATAATCTCAGGTGACCTGCAGTTAAACTAGAGGAAAGAAAAGGTAACAAAAGGCAGCCATGCCATGTAAGTCATAAATGACTGTTACTGAATTGGAGCAGAACTAGATTTTGTTTACTTCACAAGTTCTTTGTTTTCTGTTTGAGCCAACTGTACATTGTAGAATTCCTCTACTGTTCTATATTACCTTGGTCTGACTTTTCTTCTCTTGAGTTTTATATCTTATTACCCCATATTAATATTTTATTCTTTGCTTTAATATATGCTTTACACTTTGATTTTGACAGTCCCTGTCTTCAGAGTACTCCAAATTCATTAACTGTGATGGGGCCATAAACTGTTGTCCTTACCATACCTCAACTAGGTCTGGTTCATAGACAACCCCTCAAAAGCATTATGAGAGGGTGAGGAAGGGAGCCCAAATCCATAGTTTTACACAGAAGTGCTGCTATGAGCAACCTGCTGTCCTCTGGAATCCTTACTATGTGGCTGTAGTTGCGTAAGGTCTCGCAAGATGGTCCGGAATGATGGCCGCTCCGCAGGAGCATAGTTCAGGCACTGGCTGATTAACACAGCTAATTCTTTGAAAGATGGCTCCGGAAGGTGATGTTTTTTCTCATAGAAACGCTCTTTCTGTAGAAAAAACAACAGATTTATAAAGGCTGAAAACTGAAGTTAGGCTACAAATGGAGATTCCTCAGAATTTCTCTTGCTAAAATATTGCTGCCTTCACCACTACATCAACAAGCTTTAAACAGTCTTGTTTATACAAGACTGAAACTGAATCTCATGGATGGGCTTCTTATGACCATGAAAATCACTGCTAGCTATCCCGAGAATCCTAGCTCTCTCTCTCATACTTTACCAATTCTGGACCCAAAGTATATCACAAGAAAGATCCATAAGAAATCACTCATAATCAATTAAATTGCAACTCAAAAACAGAATGAAAATTATGTAATGTTATATATCTATCCAGTAATAAAAGGACAGTTTAAGATTTCCTCCAGACCTACTTACTACAAAGTAAGCACCATTGAATTCACTAAGACTTACTTTTGACTAGATGTGTAGGATTACATTGGTAACAGGTAAAAAGCATTATCACCCCCCCCCCAGTTGCAAATGAAGCTAAGGGAACAGAAGCTTTGGCTAAGGCCACTTAGTGAGCTCATAGCTGGAGAACATCCTAGCTCATAGCCATTATTTCTTTTAATAATCACCAGCAGCAGCACATTGCATTTATATCCTGCCTTTTTTCCTCTGGTGAGGACACCCCAAGGCAGCTTATATAGCTCCACTTTATCCTTATCACAACTACCCTGTGAGGTAGCATAGCTTGAGAGTCTCTGAGTATCCCAACATCACCCAGTGAGCTTCATGGCTGAATGGGAACTAGAATCCAGATCACCTAGATCCCCAGTCCAATATACCATACCACATTGGCTTCTTTGTAGAATGGAATTTCCTGCTACTGCCCCCAGATAAAAACTTAAAAGGCTAGTTCAACATATTTATTCTGTCTCCTTATGTGCTCTAGATCCTTTTATTAGGCATCTATAACCTAGCCAAGCCAGCGTGGTGTACTTATTATGACTACGACTTGGGAAACCCAGTTTCTAGTCCCCAGTTGGTTGACTGGCTGCAAGTCACCCAGTCAGAGACTCTTGGCCTAATCTATCTCACCCAGAATAAAATGGAGAGGAGGAGTGGATCCTTGCAAGAGGAAAAAAGGAAAGGTATAAATTTAATAACAAGAACAGTAATGATAGTAAAAGTAACAACAACAAAGCAGGTCTAATAATGGTAATAATAATAACTAACAGTAACCCTGTAGAAGAGTTACTGTTATTGTCTGCACATCTATTTCTTATTTCCTGCCCAGCAGTTTTATCTCCAAACCTGAGCAAGCTATGAACCAGGTAAGCCAGTTTCTGCAGGCAACCTGCATCATACCCTTCAGTAAGGTTGGGGGTGGGGGTGTTGCATGGAGACATGGACAAAAAAGAACTGGATACAGAAGATACCTCAGAAGGAGTACGTTCTTTTAGTGGCACATCTGCATCAAAGCATATCTCCAGGAGAGTAGTACCAAAGCTCCACTTGTCAGCCGCCGTACTGAGGTTGCTCACATTTTTAACACATTCTGGAGCAATCCATGGGATCCTGTCAACCCGCTCTTTGCAAGCAAAAAAAGAAATCAAGGATTAGTGGTGTCCTGAAGGAGAACATACAGATGAATACACACATGCTGTATCTGGCATGCATAATGTAGATACAGCTAAAGTATTAGGGGTCATTTAAATACTGACCTACATAGGAGTAGTCTGCACACGAGACCCCACAGAATGTAATGTACCATGTGGATATGGCGTAAGCAGCCACTTGACTCTTGCAGTTCTTCACCCACAAAAATATGGAGGTGTATGTACACTGCCTGCATTTTGTCTTCCGTTTTTATGTGTATGAGCTAATACATGAAGCCTCTGTAATTGCTCTCCCACTGTGCAATGGCAGACTTATTGTCCAAGTAAGGCTTTTAAACTGGACATTTGTTTTAGTTGTTACAAGTTACTGTATTACACAAAGCTGGACATGTACCTCATATAAACAATTCTCAGGGATGATTTTTCTGAATAAGACAAGAGGGGCCTAGGTTCAGATGACATGAAAGCCCACTGTGAGCTGAATAACCCCTAGAAGTAGTCATAAAATATCTGTGGCTTTCTACCCCAAAATAAGCTACCTTGCAGGAAGCAATCTCAGTTCATAAGACTAATTACCCATAATGGGCTGTCACGTTGTACAAACCCAATCAATGGCTATTAGGGTTAGATAAGTTCAGGTTCATCAATGACTTGACCTGTTTTCTAAAGAGCTAAATGGACTTTTCATGGAACAAACTAGAGATGAGAGGAGCAACTATGTTTTGTGGAATATCTGTGCTCTTCATTAAAGCAAGGGGCTGCAGGGGAAGTCTAATTTTATACAAAGAGTAGCGTATAAACTGGCACCCCAGCAATTTCTTCCTCACACAGCTACAATATTGGTAGTAAACAGAAATGTGAAGGAAAGTGGCTGAAATGGCAAAACACAAGAAAGTAAGAAGAGAAGAAGGAAGAGTTCAGCTTTGTTGTAAAGATTAAATCTCCTCCCATCCCTATTTATATATGAACAAGACAGACATAAGCAAGTATGGCTGCTGTACTCAAAACTACTTTGGTCCCATAATCACATACAATATATTTCTGAGCACCAGATATTGGGAGGAAAGAAGGAATGGGCCTCCTATATCATACCCTGTTTATATGCCTCCAAGGAGCATTTGGCTGGTCACTACTAGAGACAAACCTTTTTGTCTGGTAAAGCAAATACTATGCTTTCAGCTGTGATACTTGTGTCTAGCTAGACACCACAGAAGAATAAGAATACACTAAATGTCAAGAAGATTCCAGAATCTCCCATTTCTCTAAAGACGCCACAGAACCAATACAGAGTTGTTTTGATGCTCATTCTTGTTTGGGGCAGGAAACATTTATGCTGGGTCCTCTTCTGAAATAACATTCAGTCTTGCATGAACAAATCAGGGTCACAATTTATACAAGATCAACTATTAACAAATGGTTCTTCAGGAAGTTCTTCCCTGCTTCCCACAAAATTTCTGATGTAAAATCACATTTGGACAAACATTTATGTTAATCATTCCTATAGACATACAACAGTTCAGGCATCTTTCCTTACAAACAACTACATTTCCATACACAAGTCTTGCAGCCACAATGCAATAGCATCTTCCTTGCCCAACCCCATGAAGGCAAAAGTGAAGAGAGAATCAGCAGGGCCTACCTTCTCGGGAGAGTACTGTGAAGCTGACTCCAGGGTCACTGAGCTTGATGAAGGGCATCAAGCCATCATCCAAGCCTTTCCTAGCCAACAAGATGTTCTTGGCACATACGTTGCCATGCACCAGGTTTTTGCCTTCCTATTTAAACAAACACATAAAACAGTCTGCAAAAAGCCCCATCTCCACCTACGTCAGATGCACTTCATAAGAAAAATGTTCATTCATTAGCAGGAAATAGAGTGAACTTCCATCTCCAATTCTGTGTAAGCAACCCAGTCATTGTTCCACAGTGGCTCAGCTTCCTCATGGGGCCACTTAAGCAACAATCAGAAAGCTTTCTGGTTCAGGAGTTAAGCCTACGATACTTTGCAATGCCATAAATTCCCTGTAAGCAAAGCAGTTAATTATCTGTGCCTCAGCTTCTCTTCTGTGCAATGGAGAAAGCAACCTGAGCTTACAAGTGCTGCTGATGATTTGGGCATTTCGAACCGGAATAGCACAGGCTTGGAAGCATGCAAGTTCACTTACGTGCCTTAAGGCTGGATCATCATGACCCTAGAAACTGCAAGTCCAAGTCTTAAATGGTTTAACAATGGATAACCATGTCTAGCCTTCTGACCCTATCTGGTTATAGGAATCAGTGGTGCTTCTTAACATATGATTCTCTCACTCCTGCATCTTTCAAGGAGGTTCCCAACATCAAAATAACAGGGGACACTTTTACATTGTTTTAATGGTCATTCTTCTCAGAGCAATGCAGTTTTGTGAGGCTAAGAAGAATCTATAATCAATACCCACACAAACTGCAATTCCAAAGATTTTGTGGAGAAAGCCTTGGAAATTAAAGTTATATATGACAGATATTAATGTTTAGTAGTGATCTGGTTCTACCCAGAAGTGATCTGGTTTTTACACTCCCAGGAGGCCCAATTCAAATCCACCCCAGGAAACTTACCAAATAAGTCAGGGCGCTAGCTAACTGTGCAGCAACAGTGAATTTCCAGCCCACTGTTATCCGCCCTTTGTTTTTCCGCAAGAAGACATCCAGGGGACCATGTTCAATGTACTCTTCCACCATTATATCTGAGAGCAGAAAAAGGAGAGACTCTGAAGTAAAAAGAGGCTTAGTATCATTGCTTCACAGCAGCAAGGGAACTGACTGAGTGCAACTCATGAGCAGAAATGGGAAAGAGCTGTTTTGACTGCTGTTAAAAGTTTTAAGATGATCACAAAAGGGAGATAGATCACCGGCCGGGGATGGAAGGTACATGTGACCACCAGAGAAATCTATCATGAGAGCATTAGAAGAGCCTTGCAGAATCAGACCAAAGGCTGGCCAGCATTCTGTCTACATAATGGTAAACCAGTTGCCTCCCGGAAGCCCACAAGCAGGGCATAAGCACAACAGCATCCTCCTGCTCATGTTCTTTATCAACTGGGATGCAGGGGCATATTTATATTGGAGATTGAAGGTGAAGGTTTCCCCATGACATTACAGTCCAGTCATGTCTGATTCTTGGGGACAGTGCTCATCTCCGTCTCCTAGCCAAGGGGGCCAGCGTTTGTCCGCAGACAGTTTCCATGGTCATGTGGCCAGCATGACTAAACACCAAGGTGCACAGAACGCTGTTACCTGCCCACCGAAGTGGTGCCTTTTTTCTATTTGCATTTGTATGCTTTCAAACTGCAAGGTTGGCAGGAGCTGGGACAGAGTACAGGAGCTCATCCTGTCTGTGGATTCCAACTGTCGACCTTTCAATCAACCAGCCCAGCGGCTTAGCAGTTTAACCCACTGCGCCACGGCATCCCCATATTGGAGATTATAGCATCATAATTAGCACCCATGAATGGCCAATAGCCTTATCCTTTACAGGTTTGTCTAATCTCCCTTTGAAGCCATTCAAGTTGGCACCCAACACTGTAACTTGCAGCAGATGTCAAGAAATGATTAAACATGGGTAATTTGTGTCAGAAATGGCATCAGGCAAGGAAAAATGTTGAAACTTGAGGAACTATTAAAAGGCAACAATTGCATTTCAAAGAACAGACAAAGCATGGATTGACACTCACTTTCTGAGCCCCATACACAAACCCCGTGAACAAAAGCCAAATGGATGTGGGAGACCTGGCTCATCAGGCTGGCTGTTTCAAAGAATGCCTACAGGGAGAAGAGGGGAGACCATCAAATGAGAGCCACTATCCAAGGAACACAGCTGGGGCAGAACAAAATAAGGGGGGGGGGG